>NC_090437.1:898427262-899052262 GCF_031143425.1 Pleurodeles waltl
CAGCCTTGTAATATGTTCGACAAAAAAAAGGGTCTCTGCTGGCCTCCAGGTGACTATCGTCGACCATGCTAGCCTGACCACACTCGTGGTCCAGGCGGTGCTTTGATTGTATTCTGTTGGGAATACTGTCATGGTCATAATTTGAAGGTCTTCCCCGGCAGCCTGTTGGCGGTACAACCGACACCGCCAACATGTACTCGTAATGACCCCCAGTGTCTTATCTTTGTTTTCCTCTAATCTTTCTACCACTGGTGGTAGCCCAAAATAACATTAAGAACTACATTGCAATATCGACATCCACAAGCTACAATCCAGTCAGTGATCTAACATGTGACAGTGCAACATAAAACATCCCCTCTTTGAATGCTTTTTACCCTACATTTATAAGTGCTACATCCAAACTTAGGGCCTGATTCACAATGGTAAAGTGAGACCAGAAGTCTATCTTAGACCAAAAGTCTAAATGTACTACTTTTCAGTATTCACAAAGGTAAAGTTAGATCAAAAGTGTATCTTTACTAGTAGTAAAATTAGACATTTGGTTAAGTCAGGCTTTTGGTCTAAGTTAGACTTTTGGTATAACTTTACCTTCATAATTACTTAAAAGTAGTAAAGTTAGACTCTTGGTCTAAATTAGACTCCTAGTCTAAGTTAGACTTTTGGTCTAACTTTACCTTTGTAAATACTGTAACATAGTAAAGAAAGACTTTTGGTTTAACGTTACCTTTGTGACTCTGGGCCTTAATCCTCGAGACCTATGAATAGTATCTGCATATGCCAAACATAAAGGAAACTGTTCTCTATGTACATATCAATCTTTCACTAAAAGAACTCTACCACTACACCTACCTACTTGTTTTGGCTCATGTATATGGTCAAATTGTATGAGAATGTACTTAAACTCACTTTTAGTGGGATATGTGATACAGTCTAGCACATTTGCGATAGCACCATTCACTAAACCTTTCTCACAATTCAAATTCTGATAAAAAATGATTCAACATTTTCTGCAGAGGCTTGGACCATTCACTAAACCTGCTGTTCAAGACGCTGATTTCCCTAGTTCTTCCAAGTTTTAACCACTGATTGACACAGTGGTAAATACATACCTTGATATTCCATCTTGTCTTTGCAAAGAAGGGTAATAATGTCTTAATTCTCTAATTTTAGCATGTCTGTATTACATTGTTTACACTTTTCCAGTTGGCATAAGACATACGATTTGTCTGTAAGTTGTTTAAAGATCTTCCATTACAGTTGCTGGAGACTTATGATTTTGAAACATATTAGTTACATTTTGACTCTGAAAAGCTAATTTGGCTGTTTTTGAAACTATTCCAATTTAAATGTCTTTTAAAATATCTCGCATTCCACATTTGCAGACAGTCTCATATACTTAGTGAGCTCTCTATATTAGAAATCTGACCAAATATTAACACTTCCAATGCTGCCCAATGAATTTCTAGTTTGCTCATGGAGCAGTTTATTGAACACTGTCTGACCTTTCACAGGGGTAGCTGAAGTAGGTCCCCAAACATTATAATGGGCCTGATTCTTACCTTGGCGGTCGGCGGAGATGCGGCGGTCGGACCGCGAACAGACCGGCGGTCCAAAAAATGGCATTCTGACCGCGGCGGTCACCGCCGCGATCGACCGCCACTTCCCCACTCCGACTGCCACGGCGGTCATGACCGACGGGCTGGAGTTCGCACACTCCGGCCCGGCGGTCGACCCAAGACCACCAACCGTATCATGACCCTGCTTACCGCCGCGGTTTTTGGCGGTCGGGAACCGCCATGCGAACCATGGCGGTAGGCACTATCGGGGCCAGGGAATTCCTTCCCTGGCACTGATAGGGGTCTCCCCCACCCCCCACTGCCCCCCACGAGTCCTCCCCCCACACCCTCCACCCCCCTGCCACCCCCCAGAGGTGGTACGAACCCCCTGCCCCCCCCACCCCGACATGCACATACACGCACCCCGACATGCACGCACCCCCAACATGCACATATGCACACCCCCTACACACACACATACACAACGGGGGCACATACCCGCACACATACATGCCGACATGCGCACCCGCCGAACTACACACATTGCCCAAAGGCACAGCAGCACCCCCCGCCCGCATGCACACACTCACACACCCCCTCTACACACCCCCATGCACGCACACATCACACAACACCCCCCCACCCCCTCCCCTCACGGACGATCAACTTACCTTGTGCGTTGGTCCTCCGGGAGGCGACGGGAGCCATAGGGACGTGACCGCCAACAGAAGACCGCCAACAGAAGACCGCCACACAGAAATGTGGGTCGTAATTCTGGGGGCGGTGTTCTGCTGGCGTGGCGGTGGAGGTTGACCAGTCTCCACTTTCCCGCCGACCGCCAGTGTGGCTGCTGGCGGTATTCCGGCGGAACGCTCCCAGCGGTCGGAATACGCGCAGCGGCATACTGCCGCGGTCGGCGGTCTTTACCGCGGCGGTAACTCAGCGGTCTTGCGAAAAGACCGCCAAGGTCAGAATCAGGCCCAATGTGTTTACCTACAAAAGAAAATATCATTGTCAGTCCTGAGAACATCTTGCCTTCTCAGGTGAACAAAGGCACGCAAGAAAATTAACATCATACTCACCTCATCTGTCATCTGTAATCAGGACCTTCAACTTCTTCAAAACTCTTAATACTTCATGATACACATCTCCACTTAACTTATGGTACTCCAGTTTGTTCTCATGCATCACTGGGAACATCAGAAGTTGATGCAAAGTGATTGGTTTTATACCGTGTGCAGCAAGTCCTGTGGGTGCTCGCATAACACAAGAAAGGTTACAATCAGTTTTTTTAGTGAACATATGCAGTAAACACTTCTATCAGGAAACCTTTCTCAGTCCCTGCTTCTTCACTAACAAATAGAAGTGGGAGCTTGAATTTGGTACATCTACCTCACAAGTGAAATCCTGAACTTTGGCTTCCTTGTGAACTATCTTTTTCAATCTAGGCTACTACAATCTCCTCTTTTCGATCTCATCATTCAACATTTTCAAATAAGGAGGAAACACTGAACATTCAATCTGGCCTTGAACTGTATTGAAAGCAACTACGTAGCAGTCATTATCACCTAACACTGATTGTTACCGTGCCACGGTTTGAATGGCTGAAGAAGAGCCAAATAAAAAACTCTCTTTTATAAGCCTTTTGGCAAGACAGTTTTCATTGGTTTAAGTGATGTGCTTTATTGTGCCTAACTAAACACCCATTACACCCAGTTACAGAGAATCTTTCCAGTTTTAGTGTTTTCTTCCACATTGTTTCTGTATGTTTAGAATTGAACTACTTCACACAGGCATATATTTTTATAAATGGCTCCATTATGAGCCAACGGCAATGCTGCCACACCTTTCACACTGGGCTGACTAGCAGAAACCTTGATTATTTACGGGCCACCCAGTGGGTAAGTTGCAACGGGGCCTATGGGGAGGTCCCCAGCACTGTGGCGATCTCCCCACTGGGGGTCTGCAAATGGATGTTTCTGTCTGCCAAACTCATAATCACTCCCTTAATCTGTCACATGCCTCATAAAAACAAACCACTCTGTAACATAGCATTTTTAAACAAACTAAAGGAATACAACATCCTTGTTAAAGACTTTTCTGCAGATATTTTTTCCTGCACCCCTCTCATTTCTTGTAAGAGATAGAAAGCATGCAACAGCATTGGCATTTTCTGCCAAAACTGAATGTCCAGTTTGCATTACAAATAGACAAAATGTCAGGGATGAAGTCATTGATGAGTTTCAAAGCCTCACTTCTCTTTATGTTGTATGTGTTCTAAGGAGATTTGTCAGTGTATGTCTGACAGCAGACATAAAACTGTTTGCTTTTTCTTGATTGATAACAGGCTGTAGAAAACTAAAGCAACAGCTGGTGTAGTATTTACCTTTCTCTCTATATTTGTGACCAATGTATTTGCCACATCTGTATGACTGAAAACTGAGCACTTGCTGTCTAAGATATTTTTTGGGACTCTCATTGGGAACCTCACGGGCTATATACTGCTCAGTGAATGATTGAACTTATTCATCAGCATCCTCGCCACATTTTGGTACATCTTTAACTCACAGCAACATGTGAATGTGTGGGGCACTCTTCTTTTGTATTCTGTTATCCAAATGTTGTCTGTCACCATACTAGGAGGAGGATTTCTTTTATTGAAGATAAAACGAAGTTTGGCTTGGAATCGATGATTAAAGTACCTGTATATACTTGCTGGATTTATTGATCATAATTCACTTGGGGCCAGATGTATGTAGCTTTTTTCTTGTCGCAAATGGCCTGATTCACAGAATAGGGCCGGTTGTGACAAGAAAAAAGCATTTTGCGATGCACAGACCCAATTTTGCGATTCTTTAATCTATTTATCAAATGGCGAAAAGGGTTTGCGAGTCGCAATTAGGAAGAGGCATTCCCTTCCTAACTGCTTGTCTCAGTGTGATGTATGATTGTTTTGTGACCATGAATGCAGTCAGAAAATAATCACAGTTATCACCAATTTCAAATTTGTGCTAACCCATTTGCAAACGGGACTCCTTCCCCTTTGTGAATGGATGCAAAAATATTTTTTCAGAGCAGGCAGTGGTCTCACAGACAACTGCCTGCTCTGAAAAAATGAGAACAACATTTTTCATTCTTTGTTTTTTCGATGCATCCCTTTTTCCTTTAAAGAAAACAGGATGCATTTTTAAAAAAAAACACAGCATTATTCAAAAGCAGTCACAGGTGGCGTGGTCTGGTCACAATCGAAGATGGCTGCCTAGCGAGGTTGCCCTGCTCGGCGGCGGGCCTTGGAATGAGTAGAGAGGCGCTCTGGATACAATGCGCCCCCTACATAATTGCAGAGGATCCGCAGAGAGTAGCTGAAACCGGGGAGCCCCTCGTCGACGAGAACGAGTGCTCCGATCCCCATCGCCTGGGCACTGCAATAGTGGAGGCCTATGCCCTGGTGTCAGACCACAGCCTCCCCCACGCCATCGTCCCAAAGCGATGCACCAGAGCAGTGGGAGTGGCTCAGGCCGAACTGCTATAAGATACACGCTGGAACAATACCCTGCCGAGGGGTTGCACAGGATATCTACGAGCTCCCCTCCTCAAATATCTCAAGCACCAAAGCGCTCCCCCTATATGCCCCTTTTCCCCCGCCACAGATGGAGCCTCTTTGATGGACAGAGGCATCCTGGACTCTCGGGGATTACAGCGGCGGCGCAGCATACTCAGTTAAGGGGCAACAAGGGGAAAGAAGAAAAATGGGAAAAAAATGAAACACGAACCTCTCACATAAAAAAAGGAGCATAAAAAGGAAAATATATAATATCCAGCAAGGATGACTGATAGCACAGCTGCCGGATTTCACTGGATTTTGCCATATAGGGGATGGCTGGAAGCCCTCTGTGGAATACCCTGAGACGACCTGAAGTACTTCTTGATCACGCGCCCACACACCCCCCCCCTTCTATGGCAGGGGACTGCACCCTGAAGAGATAAGGGAGACCAGAAGAGAACCACTGTGGACAGCATTCGGTGGGGAGTGCACCTCGACAGAAGCCTTGCTGACATCTAAGGCCAGTCACTGGGACTTTAATATCTGCCCTAGTGCCTCCTGGTTGGACATTGTTATGTAGGAGGGGAGCCAGGAGTGTAAATAGGTGATAGGTGATACTGCACACCTCCCTACTCTTGGGGAGGCAGAGTCCAGTGCTCTGGGGGTATACCCTCCCCCCTCCAGCCTCTTGGCTGAGCGAGGTTGTCGGACCATGAAGGAAAGTAGGCAGAGACCTCTCACTAGTGAGACAAGCACACAGTGGGTGCCTTGGCCCTCAGATGTGGGGGAGGGAGGCCCTCTCTCCACCCTCTCCTGACGTGCTCACCACTGAGGAGCGGGACAATCGGCTGGTCATACTGAGTTGCGAAGAGAGGATCACATCTCGGCAGATTCCTTTACGACGCGCTACTTAAGCCCAAAACCCTGCGATGCCAAGCAGCAGATCGTCGAATAAGCACTCAGGCAAACCGGCAAGACAACTGCTCTTCTCTGAAGTCCTACAGCATTCCTGGACCTCATCTCCTGCACCTAAATTACATCCGACGGACCACACGCAGGGCGTAACCATGGACGCATCCTGCAGGAGATATCGGCGGTGGGCCGCAGACTGGAAATGATGGACAGCAGGATGGTCTCTCTGACGAAGTTGATGAGTCTGGATATTACCGGCTTTCAAGCACGGGTGACAAGCCTAGAGCAACGGGTGATGACAGTAGAGGCCCAACCCGTCCTCGCTCCAGACAGGGACCAAGAGCTCCTGTATCTCCGCAGTAGGATTATTGACCTGGAAGACAGGAGTCTCAGGGACCATGTCTGCTGTCTTGGATTACCGGAGAACATAGAAGGAGCAGACATCCAGTCCTACCTGAAGATGACCTTACCCAAGCTCACTGGTCTGACTTATGACCCCCCCTGGAGTTTCAAAGAGCGCATAGACTTGGTCCCAAATGCCAGGACGGAGATAACCACCCCAGACCTATCATAGCCTCCTTTCAACGACACACACAGGCTTGACAACTCCTGCAGACAGCCCGCACACATGGCCCATTCTGGATGAACAAACAAACGATCTGAATGACCGCTGACTTCTCCAAAGAAAACAGTGAACATAGGAAAGCATTCTTGGCCCTCTGACACTGTCTATGTCTGTTGGAGGTGAAATTTGGTTTATTTGAACCAGCAAGGATGTGGATCTCTAAAAACAATGTATCGAAGGACTTCTATGATCCAATGGACCTGCATCTCTTCCTCAACAGTTTACAATCCCGTCCCATGGATACGGCCACACCACCCCAATGCCAAAATCTACCTGTGACGGACACCACCCAATTGTCACTGAAGCCTACCCCCGAGAGACTGGAGCATTGCACTCCAGATTTCCTAGCCCAGGGTAGAGACCTAGAAAGACTCTCAAAGAAGTATGATGACAGGGGGCAGGTGTTGCACGTGGTGGCAAGGCACACTCAAGTGACAAACAGAGACAAATCCCTTTCCCCCCTCAAGCCCTCCATGGCTCCCACCTGAGAACGGGGACGATTGCTGCGTGATGTTAACACTACCGCAGGCGGGACCAGTACCCTACAGGTGGCACAACAAACTATCCACTACACCACCAGTCAGCTGAGTACTGTTCCTCCCTATGTTCTGCCAATCTTGATTCAGGGCCACGTCATGCTCAAACAGGGCTACAGATCATGGCAAACGGATAAGCCTGCGGTCCACCACATGGCCTGATTATGCGAACCTGTACCCTATGTAGGAGGCTGGCCTAGCTTGTAGTGGGTACCTGATGGTACTTACACCTTGTGCCAGGTCTAGTTATCCCTTATTAGTAGATTAGTAGTGTTCTAGCAGCTTAGGCTGATAGAGGTAGCTATAGCAGAGCAGCTTTGGTTGAACTAGGAGACATGCAAAGCTCCTACTATACCACTTATATCATATAGCACTATATCATAAGAAACACAATACTCAGAGTTACTAAAAATAAATGTACTTTATTTTAGTGACAAAGTGGCAAAAATATTTCAGAGAATATACTCCCTTAGGAGGTAAGTAAAATACACAAAATATACACACAAACCAAAATCAGGTAACTAAACAGTTAGAAAAGTAGTGCAAACACTGTAGAATACATTAGGATGCAATAGGCCTAGGGGCAACACAAACCATATACTCCAAAAGTGGAATGTGAACCACAAATGGACCCCAGGCCTAGTGTAGTGTGTAGAGGGTCGCTGGGAGTGTAAGAAAACACTAAGGGTGTCCAAGATACCCCACCCCAAGACTCTGAAAAGTAGGAGTAAAGTTACCCTACTACCCCAGAAACACACTAAAGTCGTTATAGGGGATTCTGCAAAGGCAACAACTGACTGAAAAGCACTGAAGATGGATTCCTGGACCTGAGGGCCTTTACAGGAAGGGGACCAAGTCCAAGAGTCACGCAAGTGTCCGGGGGGGCAGGAGCCCACTAAACCCCGGATGAAGGTGCAAAAGGTCTGCCTCTGGGCAGAAGAACCTGAAGATTCTGCAACAACGGAAGATGCCAGGAACTTCTCCCTTGCACAGAAGATGTCCCACAGCGTGCTGGAGGTTGCAGAGTTATTTTCACGCAGAAAGACCACCAACAAGCCTTGCTAGCTGCAATAGTCGCTGTTAAAGAAAATGGGTGCTGCCCGGGCCCAGAAATGATCAGGAGGTTCTCCCTTGGAGGAGGAGACAGAGGGGGCACTCAGCAGCAGAGAGAGCCCATGCAGAAGCAGGCAGCACCCGCAGAAGCACTTGAATAGGTGTTAAAAAGATCTGAGCATGGCAGTCATCTCAACACTACAAAGGAGGGTCCCACGAAGTCGGTGGTCAAATCAGTGAGTTGAGCAATGTAGGACGGAGTGCTGGGGACCTGGATTCCTTGCAAAAGTGCACAGAAGCCCTAGCAGCTGCAGTTCACGCAGTACACAGGATTACTGTCGGTCGTGGGGAGGCAGGGACTTACCTCCACCACATTTGGACAGAAGAACCTCTCGACTGTCGGGGTCACTTGGATCTAGCTCCTGTGTTCCAGGGACCAAGCTCGTCAAGATGAGAGGGGCCCCAGCAGACCAGTGATGCAAAAGTTTGGTGCCTGCATTAGCAGGGGAAAGATTCCGTCGACCCAAGGGAGATTTCTTCTTGCCTTACAGTGCAGGATGAAGGCAGACAGCCCTCAGAGCAAGCACCACCAGGAAACAGTCGAGAAAGCCGGCAGGATTAGGCGCTACAATGTTGCTGGTAGTCATATTGCTACTTTGTTGCGGTTTTGCAAGTGTCCTGGAGCAGTCAGCCATCTATCCTTGGCAGAAGTCGAAGAGGGAGATGCAGAGGAACTTTGGTGAGCTCTTTCATTCGTTATCTGAAGAGAAACCCACAGGAGATAAATAGCCCTTAGAGGAGGATTGGCCACCTAACCAGGTAAGCACCTATCAGGAGGGGTCTCTGACATCACCTGCTGGCACTGGCCACTCAGAGGCCTCCATTGTGCCCTCACACCTTTGCATTCAAGATTGCAGAGGTCTGGGACACACTGGAGGAGCTCTGGGCACCACCCCTGGGGTGGTGATGGACAGGGGAGTGGTTACTCCCTTTTCCTTTGTCCAGTTTCGCGCCAGAGCAGGGCTGGGGGATCCCTGAACCGGTGTAGACTGGCTTATGCAAGGAGGGCACCATCTGTGCCCTTCAAAGCATTTCCAGAGGCTGGGGGAGGCTACTCCTCCCCAGCCCTTAATAGCTATTTCCAAAGGGAGAGGGTGCAACACCCTCTCTCAGAGGAAATCCTTTGTTCTGCCTTCCTGGGACTTGGCTGCCCAGACCCCAGGAGGGCAGAAACCTGTCTGTGGGTTGGCAGCAACGGTAGCTGCAGTAAAAATCCCAGAGAGCTATTTTGGCAGTACCCGGGGTCCATGCTGGAGCCCCAGGGATTCATGGGATTGGCACCCCAATACCAGATTTGGCTTGGGGGGGACAATTCCATGATCTTAGACATGTTACATGGCCATATTCGGAATTACCATTGTGAAGCTACATACAGGTATTGACCTATATGTAGTGCACGCGTGTAATGGTGTCCCCGCACTCACAAAGTCCGGGGAAATTGCCCTGAACTATGTGGGGGTACCTTGGCTAGTGCCAGGGTGCCCTCACACTTAGTAACTTTGCACCTAACCTTCACTAACTAGACTTATAGGTGACTGAAGTGCAGTGTAAAATGGCTGTGAAATAACGTGGACGTTATTTCACTCAGACCACAGTGGCAGTCCTGTGTAAGAATTGTCTGAGCTCCCTATGGGTGGCAAAAGAAATGCTGCAGCCCATAGAGATCTCCTGGAACTACAATACCCTGGGTACCTAGGCACCTTATAATAGGGAATTATAAGGGTGTTCCAGTGTGCCAATCAGAATTGGTAAAAATGGTCACTAGCCTGCAGTGACAATTTTAAAAGCAGAGAGAATATAAGCACTGAGGTTCTGGTTAGCAGTGCGTCAGTGACACATTTAGGCACCACACCGGGAACACATTCAGGCCACAAACTATGAGCACTGGGGTTCTGGCAAGCAGGGTCCCAGTGAGACATATAAAACACACTGACAAGTAGGGTTTTCACAATGAGCACTGGGGTCCTGGCTAGCAGGATCCCATTGAGACAGTAAAAACACCCTGACATATACTCACAAACAGGCCAAAGGTGGGGGTAACAAGTCTAGAAAGAGGCTACCTTCCTACACCCTACACCCAAGTTGACCCTATGAGCCCTCCGTGATTCAGCCGCTCTATAGACTCAGACAGTTACTATGAGTTGCTGCTGTTTGTTTGATGTTTCTTGATGCGCCACTGATGTTGGATATGAGTGGCCCTTCCTTACTCTCCCCGGTTACCCACCCTCCCTCCCCTTCCTCCACCCCGAGACTATTTCCTGAATCCCAGCAGATTCAACTGCGTCTCCCTCCCCTGCCATCTCCCTATTCCCCCTCTCCTCCCATACTCCTGTGTGGCTGCAGCACACTCCTCTTGGGCCCCATTGCCACTGCAGGGTATTGAGACCTCTGCCCAGCCCTTAGGACCTGCCAGACCCCTGAGAGAGGGGGACTACTATAGCTGGGCTATTTAGGTACACTCCATTCCTCCTCCTCTTCTTCTTGACAGCGTCTCACCCCCCCCCACCAAGCTACTATACGTTCCACATACGGTGACCGTGCTCTAGCCTGCGCTGTGGGCTCTGTCGGTGGACACTATTACAGATACATTGCTAAATAAAGGGGGCGATGACCCCACCTAGACCTATGCGTCCTCCCCCCATCCGGGGACCCGCTGACCGAAGCCAGGGGCTCCGTAGCCTTAGGTTTAGACCTGCAAACTGCAGTCACCGGAGAGCAGGGCTATTATGCTCTGCTCATTACCTCGCTCCCCCCTTCACCACCTTTGTTATTTGTTTTTTTATCCTGATACTTTTGGGCTTCTCCCCCTTTAGCTCCTCTCCTCTTCCTCTCTTACTCTTCCCACCCACCTACTTTCCTACTTGTTTCTTTCTTCCTCCCTCGGTCTCTCTCCCACCTCCTTGTCCCATATTCCTTGTACCCACGCCTTCCTAATACATACACTCTCCGACCCCCCCCCCGCTGCCCAGCTTCACTTCCAGCATCTACCGTACCATGGCCGGATCCCCTCTGACCCTGCCTGCCCCACTGCGGATCTTATCCTGGAATGTCAATGGACTGACCCACTTTATCAAGCGCAAGAAGATACTCTCATACCTCCACTCAAAACAGGCGGACATAGCTCTGCTGCAAGAGACCCATCTCGACAGAGCAGAATCTGCTAAACTACATTGTGATTGGGAAGGAACAGTACTATACAGCTGCAGCCCCACTCCTGGGAACAGGATGGAGGTGTCACAAGGAAGTGTGGCGTCACAATACTCCTACGGAAAAATATCCCCTTCGCTGTCACTAAAACATGGATGGACCCGGAGGGTCACTATGTGTTTGCCAAACTACGACTCAGTGACTCCTCCCTATGCGTGGGATCAGTCTATGCCCCTACAGGCTCTAAGCGCCTGTTTTTTCTGCAAATCAACCAACTCCTATCGGAAATGGGGGCCACCCGATGCCTCATAGAAGGATACTGGAACCTGGCTAGGGATGCGATGCTGGACAGGACTGGCCCTCTGGACGTGGCCAATAATGGAGACAGACCCCTCCAGTATGACGTGATGCAGGGCAACAGTTTGGTACATTACTGGAGATTAACATGCCCGACCGACAGGGACTATACCTTTCTGTCACCAGTACATGGCACACAATCCCAAATAGACTATTTTCTCATCTACCATAGTCTCGTGTCGCATGTCTTGAACGATCGGATACTGAAGGGTGGCCTCTGGGACCATTCACCAATACAACTAGCTGTCCAATTGGAATGTCAATGGACTGACCCACTTTATCAAGCGCAAGAATATACTATCATACCTCCGCTCAAAACAGGCGGACATAGCTCTGCTGCAAGAGACCCATCTCGACCGAGCAGAATCTGCTAAACTACATTGTGATTGGGAAGGAACAGTGCTATACAGCTGCAGCCCCACTCCTGGGAACAGGACGGAGGTGTCACAAGGAAGTGTGGCGTCACAATACTCCTACGGAAAAATATCCCCTTCGCTGTCACTAAAACATGGATGGACCCGGAGGGTCACTATGTGTTTGCCAAACTACGACTCAGTGACTCCTCCCTATGCATGGGATCAGTCTATGCCCCTACAGGCTCTAAGTGCCTGTTTTTTCTGCAAATCAACCAACTTCTATCGGAAATGGGGGCCACCCAATGCCTCATAGAAGGATACTGGAACCTGGCTAGGAATGCGATGCTGGAAAGGACTGGCCCTCTGGACGTGGCCAATAATGGAGACAGAGCCCTCCAGTATGACGTGATGCAGGGCAACAGTTTGGTAGATTACTGGAGATTAACATGCCCGACCGACAGGGACTATACCTTTCTGTCACCAGTACATGGCACACAATCCCAAATAGACTATTTTCTCATCTCCCACAGTCTCGTGTCACATGTCTTGAACGATCGGATACTGAAGGGTGGCCTCTGGGACCACTCACCAATACAACTAGCTGTCCAACTGGGCCTATCGTCCCCAGGCTGCAAGCCCTGGAGACTTGAAGTTCACCGTTACCGCTCCCTGCAAGGTAAGGCACAATTGTGAGCCCATGCATCCGCCTATGTTCAGGACAATCTAGGCTCCACAGACTCCAAGAGGATCCTGTGGGCAGCGGCCAAAGCAACCATACATGGACAGATGATGAGAGATGCCGCGCTATCAAACAAAGATAGGAGAGCAAAGCAAGCGACTCTGGAAGCTGATATATGGCAACTGACGAGGCAATATACGGACCACCCATCCCTCCCCAAGCGTAGGTGCTTGGAACACGCCCACATGGCCTTAAATGACCTATATACCTCACAGGCTGAGTATGCGCAGCAACGCATGCAGGGCAGACACTATGAGCAAGGAGAGAAGGCAGGCAGATTACTGGCAGCCAACTCCACCAGAGGACGGCAGCCCTAGCCATACCAGCCATTACTGCCCGCACAGGTACGATACATACACCTCCTCAGGACATAGTCAATGAATTTGCATCCTATTATCAGCAACTGTACACCCCTGAGTTGACTCCCACACCCGAGCAAATTGATACCTTCTTAGCCAGCATAACGCTACCCTCTCTCTCTGAAGAGGGACGCTCCCTCTTGGAAGAAGATATTAGCTGGTTGGAGATAGCGCAGGTCATCTCTGACCTCCCCTACCATAAATTGCCCGGTGAGGATGGATTCCCTGCGGAATTTTATAAATGGGCAGGAGATGAGACGGTCAATGTCCTACATGGTGCTTTGGATGAGGCCTGCCGGACGGGCTCCCTGGGTGCGAGCTCTAACTCTGCCACGATCGCAGTCCTACCGAAACCGGGACGTGACCCCCTACTTTGCTGTAGCTATTGGCCCATCTCCCTTCCAAACGGGGATATCAAGATATTGGACAGGGTTTTAGCGAACCGACTGTGCAAAGTTATACCCTCGCTTATCCATCATACCCAAGTAGGATTTGTGCCGGGCCGCACCTCCAGAAACCCCCTGCGTACCCTCTGCCACACCCTCTGGGAATCTAGAAATACACCGGAAGCTGCTCTGGCCCTGTCTCTAGATGCCGAGAAAGCGTTTGACCGCATAGAGTGGCCCTACTTGTTTGCGACGCTTGGGAAATTTGGCTTGGGGGAGCAGTTCATCTCCAAAGTCCGACTCCTCTACGATCACTCAACAGCACGGGTTAATTGTGGGGGCTTTCTTTCGGACCCCTTCCCTATTCACAGGGGGACCCGGCAGGGATGCCCCCTCTCACCCCTTTTGTTCTTACTAGCTATGGAACCACTCGCAGCTGCTATCCGCGCCTCCCCCTTGATTAGGGGCCTCAACCCGCCGGCTGGGGTCTCCAAAATCTACCTCTATGCTGACGATATACTCGTCACCGTGACTGATCTCGAGGGCTCTGTGCCGGCTCTCCTGGGATCATTGAGGAGTTTGCACCTATATCCGGTTATCAGGTGAACTGGGAGTAAAGCGAGGACCTATCTCACCCTCCCCCTCTTACAGGTAACAACAAAGGCTGATATCCATTTTTTTCTATTCCGATGGGCCCCAAAGCACCTTAAATATCTGGGTATACTGGTCAACAGAGGCCTGGACCATATGGTGGCTGACAACCTTACCCCTCTTCTCACATGAATGAGACTGGACTTTGATAAATGGACCCACATGGGCCTTTCCATGTGGGGCAGGGTGCAGGCGGTGAGAATGGTATGTTTTAGGCCTATTGCCCCTCCAAGTGCCTCTTTCCATGCTGAGATCCTTAGATGCAGCGATTAGAACCTTTGTGTGGGGCACAATGCGCCCATGTCTAGCACATGCTAAACTCATGGCGTGCCGCTCCCACAGGGGAATGGGACTCCGTTCTGTGGAACAATACGCCTTGGCTCTGCATTTGTCCCAATTGGCCATCCTACTGTCAGAACCGACAGAGCTTCCTCATTGGGTAACAGTGGAGAAAGCACTGCTCTCACACGGTGGAGGCCTCAATGGACTTTACTGCACTACCTCCCCCCCCCACAACCATGAATCTGATTTTGATGGCTGCACGGGCAGCGTGGAGGAGGGCCCACCACCTACTTGGAGTTCACCCTAACCTGCACGCCGAGGCCCCTCTGTGGAACAATGATAGCTTGCCTATAGGAGGGAATGTTTTTAATTGGCCACATTGGAAAGACACCTGCATTGTCCATTTGGGCCAGATCCTGTACGACGGAGTGATTAAACCCTTTGCGACGTTGCAGGAGGACTTTAATTTCCACACACAACAGTAATGGAGTTATTTACAACTTAAACACTGCTTGCAGCATAATACGGACACCGTTCAATGGGGACTCCAATCTTCACCCGTGGTGCTTTACCTTCAGACATGGGGGAAGTACAAAGGAGTCATGGCAGCCCCTCCTGGAGAACCTACGCCTGCAATGGCAAACCCGCTTGAAAAGGTCCTTTGATGCAGAGGATTGGATAGACCTAATGGAAGAGCTCGACAGGGGTACCCGTGAAGCTCGCTTGAAATTCTGCCTCTACAAGATCATCAACGATTGGTACTGGTCTCCGGTGAGGTTACATAGGGTAGGGCTTTTCCCGCACACGACATGCTGGCGCTGTCCGGAGACACACTGTGATCTACTCCATATCCTAGTTGGCTGCCCGTCAGTCCAGCCCCTGTGGGATGCTGTGGGACTCGCTTTGTCTACCTCAATACTGCTCCCCAACCGCTGCCTCCCTCCCTTGTCATACTGCATGATATGGATACCCTCCCAGCTTTATCACAACCTTTCCAGAGACTGCTGCATACAGCACTAGCTACTGCAAAAATATGTTTCCTCCGCCACTGGAGATCAGTAGACCCTCCCACCCCGGATTAGTTGTTAGCGACAATGACCCGCATAGCCGAACATGAGAGGATCATCTATAATCTACAGGATCAGGCTGCTCTGTTTCATCATGTATGGGCTCCCTTTCTCACAGACCCCCATCACTCTTGGTCCGTTGATAACCTCTCACTACCTGTCCTCCCCCACCCTCTGCCAACGACCTCATAACAGCCTATTCCCCACCCTCACCCTCCCCTCGCTAACACGCACTCTTACACATCTACTCACTGCGCCTCCCCGACCCTGCCACCCGCTCCTTCTGTCTCCCCCCTCGTAACCCTCTGCCCATCCTACCCTCCCCCCATTAACCTTCTCCCCCTCCTTTTTCCCCCCACCTTCTATTCACCCCCTTTGTCCCTGTCTTTTCTCCCTTGGACTCCAGCCTCTAGCTACTGATCTCTAGTTCCTAACTCCTATTGTCTTGCCGTTATCCTTTCCCACCCCTCTTCCCGTTCCTCATACCCTTCCCTACTTATTTTATTTAATTATTTTATTTATTTTATTTATTATTTTATCTCTTCTTCTCCCCTCCTGCCTCAACGGGCCGGTGCGATGCTTAGGTGCTCGGTTGCCGAAAGATTTACCACGCACTCCCCCGATACCCTTATACAGGTACACTGCCGCTCCGCTACGTTCATTAACATCTGCAGTACCCTACAGACTTACCACCCAATATGCGTCCCTTCCCCACTTATCCTCTCCCCCTTTTTCTTTTTCTTCCCCCCTTCCTTTCTCTATCATTCTATTCCGTTTCCTTACTGCTCTTCCTTTCCAGCTCTTCCGCTCCTTAGTTGTTACCATCCTTTAGAGTGTACAGGACTACGATGGATGGTGTTTGACTCAACCTGTCCACCATACACTGCTGTTTGTACGTTTTACGAACTGAAATGGGAACTCTGTCCTCCCCTCTTGTTATGTACTTTTTGCATTTCTGTTAAGAAAAATAATTGCAACATAAAAAAAAAAAAAAAGTAGTCACAGAGGCGTGGTCTGGCCATGAGGGGCGTGGTTTGGCCATGATCGAGGATGGCCGCCTGACTCCAGAGCTCCATATAAGGACGGGCCCTGGACAGAGGCGGGCGGCAGGGAGGCTACGCACGACAATGAATGGAACATCGAGGGACCCCACAAATGACGTGTCCCGGCTGGGGGTCCTGACTGAAGGATCCTCCCTCCCCCCATAGTGAGGACCTGTTACGATTAGTGACACGCGGAAGAGACCTAACCAGCGGGGTTAAGCAGCGGCCTAATCTGCCTATCGGCCAGGAAGAAAATGATGTAAGCGCGCTGGGGAGCCGAAGCTTTCCCACTCTCCCTGGAGGCTCAGTCAACTTCAGCTACTGCATTACTAGCAGCCCCAGAAAGGGCCTGACTGCCCTGCAACTGCTGAGAGACTGCCATAAGCCCACATACGCCCCAGTGAGGAGGCCTGTTTTTATCTGTGGTGTAGCAAGGCGACCTGCCCGGCCAAATGCAGTGGAATCCATGAGGTGAGGAGGGCAGGGGACACTGTGCGAAAACAGCCTCCCCCCTCACTAGTGCTGTAACAAGGACCTCACGGGGCCTCTCCCCTGCTGCTCCCTTGCACACAACAATCATCCACCTCCTCTGCAAGCATCACAGGGGAGAGCCCCACCAACTAGTGAGAAGATTTGGGGGATGGGAGGACCCTATATATGACAATCACGAGCCAACATAGCGCACCCCCTTCAGGGATTGGTGCCTCCCTCCCTCCCCCACCAACGGCACCACCCCACTTCCTGCAGTGGGGGCCCCTTGCTT
This sequence comes from Pleurodeles waltl, assembly GCF_031143425.1. Taxonomy (NCBI): domain Eukaryota; kingdom Metazoa; phylum Chordata; class Amphibia; order Caudata; family Salamandridae; genus Pleurodeles; species Pleurodeles waltl. The sequence goes on from NC_090437.1 coordinate 898,444,699, forward strand.
GCTTGGTTGCCTCACCTTCTACTATTCAGCACAGAGAAGCAGGATGGACAGGAGTTCTTGTGCCCAGAAGGAGCTATGGATTGCCTTAGCAACCCTACAAGATGAGATGGACTTGAGTGTCCCTACACCTGGCCATCGAGCACGCACCCCTCCGCACCCCTCCGCACTCTTCTCCTGACAGCCCCTTCAAGGGCCCAGTGCTACTAGACTGCCCGAAACGGATCAGTATCAGCAGGCAGGCCTGTGTAGACACTACCATTCACCCCCACCATTGCCTTTAATGGAAGGTCCCGATCCCAGAACACTGCAAAGGTGGCACAGGACCCGAAAGGGAGTGTCCTAGGAGATATATAGAATCCCCTGCACCCCGCTTGCATACCTATTAATCTAGACAGCTTTAAATGTGGGCAAGTGGACCTCTCTGTGGAATAGAACCAGCACCACAAGCAACAGAGTACATAGGAAAGGTCTCTGCCAGATCTGAAACCCAAGACCAACAGCAATAACCTCCCCTTCCAGTAATCCTGACAGATCAAAGCCACAAGTGAGGTGACTGGAGAGGCCTAAGGGAGTGGAGTAGCTATTGAGCCACTGCCTCCCTCCACCACCATTGCAAGTCTTGGTCTCCCTTGGGGTGGAAGCGCTGCGCAGTACAGGACTGGATTGCGACCTTTGTCGGTGTACACCCTGGGAAGGACCCTACAGCGGTGGAGGCTAGGGGAGCAGTTCTCTCCTCCCTTCCTTCCCCCTACTGGCGAACCGAACATAACCCAGGAGCATTGCTCCCCAGGTGATAGACACACAGCCTCCACAACGGGTACCTGGCCTAGTGATGCCCAACAGCAAACTTACTGGTAAAACTACTAGTAAACCAGTGAGATAAATTCTCTTCTTTGAAGCCCTACAACAATCGCATTCAACGGCCGCTAACAGGGTAACGCAGCTGGCGGACTTACCCAGCAACAATGATGGTACGAAGCAAGACCACACCATGGAGCACATGCTCCAAGAAATATCGGCTGTAGGTCGCAGAATGGAAGGGATGAACTCCACTATATCTTCAATAGTGGCAGAGACGAAATCCATACGAACGGACATAGCAGGTTTTCAAACCGGAGTTTTGGGGTTAGAACAGCATGTCACGGCAATAGAGGACCATATAAACACTGCACGGTATCGAGACCAGGAAATCATATGCCTACATAGCAAGCTGATAGACCTTGACAACAGAAGCTGCGGGGACAATGGCCATTTTATTGGAATCCGGGAACAAGCAGAAGGGGCGGATATTCAAGCCTTCTTACGATGCACCCTTCCCAACCTTACAGGCATACTCTTCAACCCCACGCTGGAATTCCAGAGAACACGCCATCTTGGTCCTAAGAGGTCAGATGGTGCATCCTGACCCCGTCCGATCATCGCCTGTCTCCTATGACATTGACAGGCCCGCCAACTCCTCCTAGAGGCCCGCTTTCATGGCCCATTCAAGACCGAGGGTTATGAGGTCCGTGTCGCTGCTGACTTCTCGAAGCATGGCATTCTTGTCACTTCGACCTCTACTTCGCCAACTGGAGGTGAAATATGGGATGTTCAATCAAGCTGATGTGGATCACTAAATATAGCAAGTCCTGTGATTTCTTTGAACCAGAGGATCCACGTCACTACCTCCCTGAACTATCGCCCAAGTAATGGACATGACCCCTCTACTCCTACACCCGGAGCAGACTGCTGACTGGCAGGGTGTATCACCCTCATTTACTGCATTAGAAGCACAAAACCGCAAAGACAATGACCCTCACCCGAGGGTCAGGGGCTTAGGCAGGTCAGCAAGAACCCACAGTGACAGAGACCATGCGTTGCAAGCAGTGGCGCACCATACCCAATCATCAGAAGGAAACAAGTCATGCTCCCCTTTGAAACCTCTACATGCCACCACTTGATAATGTGGCAACCAAGTGGGACATTAATGATCAAAGACGTGAAATGGAAATGTGGGGACAATGGCCTGACGACGGTGAACAGATGAGTACCCTGCATCATGCTATTGCCTGATGTGGCCGAGTAATGATATACTCTGATTAGGGTTGGAACACAATAATGGGTTGTATTGATGTAGGAAAGTATCATCTTGCATGGCATGTTACCCCCATTTTTCACTGTATGTATGTTGTTTTAGCCCTTGTGTCACTGGGATCCTGCTAGGCAGGACCCCAGTGCTCATAGTATGTGCCCTGTATGTGTTCCCTGTGTGGTGCCTAACTGTATCACTGAGGCTCTGCTAACCAGAACCTCAGTGTTTATGCTCTCTCTGCTTTCTAAATTTGTCACTGCAGGCTAGTGACTACATTTACCAATTCTCATTGGCACACTGGTACACCCATATAATTCCCTTGTATATTGTAGTTAGGTACCCAGGGTATTGGGGTTCCAGGAGATCCCTATGGGCTGCAGCATTTCTTTTGCCACCCATAGGGAGCTCAGGCAATTCTTACACAGGCCTGCCACTGCAGCCTGAGTGAAATAACGTCCACGTTATTCCACAGCCATTTTTCACTGCACATAAGTAACTTATAAGTCACCTATATGTCTAACCCTCACTTGGTGAAGGTTGGGTGCCAAGTTACTTAGTGTGTGGGCACCCTGGCACTAGCCAAGGTGCCCCCACATCGTTCAGGGCAAATTCCCTCGACTTTGTGAGTGCGGGGACACCATTACACACGTGCTCTATACATAGGTCACTACCAATGTATAGCGTCACAATGGTAACTCCGAACATGGCCATGTAACATGTCTAAGATCATGGAATTGTCACCCCAATACCATTCTGGTATTGAGGAGACAATTCCATGATCCCCCGGGTCTCTAGCACAGAACCCGGGTACTGCCAAACTGCCTTTCCGGGGTTTCCACTGCTGCTGCTGCCAACCCCTCAGACAGAATTCTGCCCTCCTGGGGTCTAGGCAGCCCTGGCCCAGGAAGGCAGAACAAAGGATTTCCTCTGAGACAGGGTGTTACACCCTCTCCCTTTGGAAATAGGTGTGAAGGGCTGGGGAGGAGTAGCCTCCCCCAGCCTCTGGAAATGCTTTGATGGGCACAGATGGCGCCCATCTCTGCATAAGCCAGTCTTCACCGGTTCAGGGATCCCCCAGCCCTGCTCTGGCGTGAAACTGGACAAAGGAAAGGGGAGTGACCACTCCCCTGACCAGTACCTCCCAGGGGAGGTGCCCAGAGCTCCTCCAGTGTGTCCCAGACCACTGCCATCTTGGATTCAGAGGTGTTGGGGGCACACTGGACTGCTCTGAGTGGCCAGTGCCAGCATGGGACATCAGAGAACCCCTCTGATAGGCTCTTACCTTTCTTGGTAGCCAATCCTCCTTTCTTGGTAGCCAAACCTCCTTTTCTGGCTATTTAAGGTCTCTCCTCTGGGGTATTCTTCAGACAGCGAATGCAAGAGCTCACCAGAGTTCCTCTGCACTTCCCTCTTCGACTTCTGCCAAGGATCGACCGCTGACTGCTCCAGGACACCTGCAAAACTGCAACAAAGTAGCAAGAAGACTACTAGCGACATTGTAGCGCCTAATCCTGCTGGCTTTCTCCACTGTTTCCTGGTGGTGCGTGCTCTGGGGGTCATATGCCTTCTACCTCCACTGGAAGCCAAGAAGAAATCTCCCGTGGGTCGACCGAATCTTACCCCTGCTAACGTAGGCACCAAAAGACTGCATCACCGGTCCTCTGGGTCCCCTCTCATCCTGACGAGCGTGGTCCCTGGAACACAGGAACTCTATCCAAGTGGCTCCCACAGTCCAGTGATCCTTCAGTCCAAGTTTGGTGGAGGTAAGTCCTTGCTTCCCCACGCTAGACTGCAAACATGTGTACTGCATGATTTGCAGCTGCTCCAGCTTCTGTGCACTCCTCCAAGGATTCCTTCATGCACAGCCTAGCCTGGGTCCCCAGCACTCCATCCTTCAGTGCTCAACCCTCTGAGTAGGACTCCGACGTCGTGGGACCCTCCTTTGTGACTCTGAGCCAGCTCCGGTTCACAAATCTTCTAAGTGCCTGCTCCGGTACTTCTGCAGGTGCTGCCTGCTTCTGAGTTGCTGAGCGCCCCCTCTGTCTCCTCCTCCAAGGGGCGACATCCTGGTCCTTCCTGGTCCCCAGCAGCTCCCAAAAACCTCTACTGTGACCCTTGCAGCTAGCAAGGCTTGTTTGCAGTATTTCTGCGTAGGAACACTTCTGCAACCTTCAGCACGCCATGGTCCATCTTCCTTCCAAAGGAGGAGTTCCTACCTCTCTTCGTTGTTGCAGAATCCTAAGCTTCTTCCATCCGGAGGCAGGTTCCTTGCACCTTCATCCTGTGCTCCTGCCCCTCCTGGACACTATTGCGACTCTTGGACTTGGTCCCCTTGCCTTGCAGGTCCTCAGGTCTAGGAATCCATCTTCAGTGCTTTGCTGGTGTTTGCGGTTCTTGCAGAATCCCCCTATCACGACTATTGTGTCCTTTTGGGGTAGTAGGTGTACTTTACTCCTACTTTTCAGGGTCTTGGGGTGGGGTATCTTGTGTTGCCCCTAGACCTATGTTCACCTATTGCATCGTATTGTAATTCTACACTGTTTGCATTACTTTTCTTACTCTTACTTACCTGTTTTGGGTTTGTGTACATATAACTTGTGTATATTACTTACCTTCTTACTGAGGGTACTCACTGAGATACTTGTGGCATATTGTCATAAAAATAAAGTACCATCATTTTTAGTAACTCTGAGTATTGTGTTTTCTTATGATATTGTGCTATATGATATATGTGGTATAGTAGGAGCTTTGCATGTCTCCTAGTTCAGCCAAAGCTGATTTTCCATAGTTACCTTCTATCAGCCTAAGCTGCTAGAAACACCTCTATTCTTCTAATAAGGGATAACTGGACCTGGCACAGGCTGCAAGTACCACAAGGTACCCACTAATAGCCAGGCCAGCCTCCTACAATTGAGTTTCACTGCGTTGTATGAATTTGACTTGCACCGTGATAGTCATTGTACAACTTCTTTCCTCTACTGCGGCAGCCTCTTTGTTTTCTGTCTTTCTCTACCTCTCTTTCTCTCCTCCTTTCTTACCTACCCTCTATGTTCAAACTATACCAGGATGCCATAAGCTGTAATTTGCAGAATGTGCAATGTGTTAAACGCTGTTATATTGCTTTAGTGGTTATTAGAGTTGGGGGACCACTGTTACTTTTACCTTTGCTGCTCAAACTCACCAGCACTACCTACTGTGGCGATATATGCGATATCATCCCCCCACCCAACATGTACTAGTTATTATCTAATCCCTTTATATGCCTTAATATTGACATGCTCCCCTTCCCACTTACATCTGGAGGGGGGTTAGGGGGAATAGTAGAAGAGGCCAGGAGACATTGGCGCTCTGACCCTCCCCCCGGAGAGCTTGTACACGCCCCTCAGCCAGTCCCACTTGGCGGTTACCATCATTCCTCTTCTGGTTCTGCTGGTGGGCCTCCATGGGCGCCTGATTCCAGCTGGGGCCCCTCTGAGAGCGATGGCCCCACAGGCTTAGACCTGCAGTTCACAGACCTGAACCCTCAGGAACTTTGATCCTGCCCACAGAAGGTAGCCTTGTGTCTCTCTCTTCCTAGTCACCTACCATACTTCCCCCCTTCTATTTTCCTCACTCTCTGTCCCCCCTCTCCTTCTCCTTCTATTCTTATTCCCTACCCAGTCTTTTCTATTTCTCACCTCCATCCCGACTCCCTCTTACTTTTCATCTTCTCTACCCTATGCCACCCTACTTTTCTATAACCATACCAGGTAGGCACCCGATGACCCCCCTCCCATCTACCTGATACCCGAGTGTGATATCCACCTCTAGACCCAGACACTAGACACCGACCTATCCCCCCATATTCCCTCCCTCACCACTGCACACCCTTCTCCTCCTCCATTCCACTTGGCACTCATAACACCACTGCCCACCCTGTCAATCCTCCCTCCCTCCAGTCCACCACACACATCCGTAGCAGTCATTAGTAGGGAAGCCCCATCCTACACCCGACTACTCCTGATCCTATCCTGGAAGGTTAACGGCTTAACCCACTATGTGGAATGAAAAAAGGTATTATCTTATCTACGGTCAAAAAGAGCAGATGTGGTCCTCCTCCAGGAGACTCATCTTGATGCAATAGAATCCGGTAAGTTACGCCAATACTGGGTGGGGAAGGTGATATTTAGCTGCTATACTACGCCAATTCTGCAGGGAAGTGAGGTACCAAGGAAATGTGGAGTGGCGATTCTGATACGTAAGACACTACCCGTTCTGCTGATCAAAACGTGGTGGGTCCCGGATGGGAGATATGTGTTTGCAAAAAAAAAGAAAAAAGGGACTTCTCAATATGCATTGCGTTTATATATATATACCGACAGGCCCTAAGCGCTTGTTCTTTCTCCACCTCAATCGACTCCTAACGGAGATCCGGGCCACACCCTACATTATAGGAGGTGACTGGAATTTGGCCCGGGACGCAGTGTTAGACAGGAACGGACCCATTAACATGTGCAACAATCAGGACAGAGCCATTCTCATGGACGAATCCTCAGGTCATATACTAATGGACCACTGGAGACTAATGCACCCATCCAACTGGGAATACACATCCTTGTCACCAGCGCATGGAACTCAGTCCCATTTGGACTACTTCCTCATGGCCCAGATCCATGACTTGCGCATACTAGAGTACGGTCTATCGGAACACTCCCTGATACTGTTATCAGTCAATAAAGGTCTTATTTCCCGGGGCTGCAAACCCTGGCGCTTTGCTGTGCATCGATACCTCACTCCCCAGGGCAAAACACAACCGAGGAACCATGTTTCCACCTACATGCAGGACAATAAAGGTACAGTCTTCTCCCAAAGAGTCTTGTGGGCAGCAGCAAAGGCGACCCTTTACAGGCAAATGATGTGTGATGCCGCACAGGCCAATAAACAACGGTTAGCATGCCAGACAGAACTAGAGCACAGCATCACACGCCTCACCCAACTGTACACAGCACAACCCTCTGTGCCAGCCAGTCAGCATTTAGAACATGCCTGTATGGCCCTCAACAAACTCTACACCTCCCAGGCCGAATATGCACTATAACGTGCAAGGACGACACTACGAACAGGGGGAAAAGGCTAGTCAAATTCTAGCCGCTCAGCTCCGACAGAGAGAAGTGGCCCATGCCATTACTGCTATTACGTCATCTACCAGGTAGCTCTTTACCCGACCACAGGACATTGCCAATGGGTTTGCGGACTTTTATCAACGTCTGTATACCCCAGAAGAGGTTGCTAACCCTAATAGGGTGGAAGCCTTCTTGGAGAAAACTCACCTCCCCCAACTCTCAGCCAAAGGACAAGCCCTGCTAGACGGGGAGATCAGTAAGGTTGAAATAGCACAGTCCATCTCCACCCTCCCATATCATAAATCACTAGGCAAGGACGGTTTCCCCAAGAATTTTTTTTAATGGTTTGGAGAGGAGGTGGTCGACTCCCTGTATGAGGCAAAAAGGTTGTCAGGGCACTCATGATCGTACAATTGAAGGTACGTAATTGTTCAAATCTTCAGTGTGTATTCCCACAGACTTCATCAGGGCTTATAATCAAGTATGTATTATTTGAAATCTACTCATTTCCAAGCATTATCTAGTCGAATCTTCATTACGTGTATAGAGTCCTACATTAAGTCATCTCATACAGGAATCTGCTTGTATTCCCTATCTATCAACAATATCGTCTAGGAATCAAAAGGAGAACTCCGTGGTGCGAATATAACCACGGCGTTCCCAGTATCTGAAAATCTCATCGTTCCAACGGAGTTCTCCTTTTGATTTCAAATAATACATACTTGATTATAAGCCCTGATGAAGTCTGTGGGAATACATTCTCATAAGACGAAACACGTGTTGGCTGTGTTTGCTGTATATATTATCGAAATTTAAGGACGATTTTCTTGTATCAAGGTGGACTCTATATGTCTATAATTAAAGAACATTTAAACTCTCTATGGTGTTATTCCACACTGAAGATTTGAACAATTACGTACCTTCAATTGTACGATCATGAGTGCCCTGACAACCTTTTAGTTCATTGTTAGTTTCCCTTGAAACATTGGAGGATTAAGGAAGATCCTCTTGCCAGGAGCACCGTGACAGATTTGGATTGTCAATATGATTTATGGACTCACTGTGAGCGCCCAATTCCTATGACTTGCTTCCTATGTGCTTTTGTATTAAATCCCTGTATGAGGCATTTCGAGAGGCTGACCGGGAAGGATCACTGGGCGCAACCTCGAACCAGGCAGTAATCGCTGTAATGCCTAAACCCGGACAAGACCCCCTCCACTGCGATTACTATTGCCCCATCTCTCTCTTAAATGGAGATATCAAAATCCTAGCTTGTGTCTTAGCGGCCCTACCATGCAAAGTCCTTCTGTCCTTAATACATAACACACAGGTAGGATTTGCCCAGGATGCACCTCCACAAACCACCTACGCACCCTCTTCCATGCACTGGGGGAGGCTAGAAACATGCCAGAAGACGCCTTAGCCTTATCCCTAGACACTGAAAAAGCATTTGACCGCATTGAATGGGGCTTCTTGTTCACAACTTTGCGTAATTTCGGCCTGGGTGTCCAATTCATTGCTGAAGTAAGCCTACTGTATGAATGCCCCTCGATACAGGTCAATTGTGGAGACTTTATATCAGACCCTTTCCTCATACACAGAGGGATGAGACGAGGCTGCCCTCTCTTGCCGTTACTATTCCTACTGGCTATGTAACCACTAGTGGCCACCATTCATCAATCCCCACTACTCACTGGAACATCTTTAAGGGGGGGACTTCCAAACTCTATTTATATGGAGATGACATCTTACTTACTCTGACAGACCTGGACGGTTCCCTCATGGCTTTAATGGAGATCATTGATAGCTTTGAAACCCTATGCGGATACCAGGTGAACTGGGACAAATGTGAAGCGCTGCCTCTCTCCCTCATCACCACAAGGGCAGTGATACACGGTTTCCATTTTGATAGACGCCGCTCCGCCTTAAGTATCTAGGGATCCTTGTCAACTGAGGATTGGAGAATATAGTGGCTCATAACCTGAACCCACTCATTACCCGCATGAAGATGGACTTTGAGAAATGGTCCCACCTGGGACTATCCATGTGGGGGTAGAGTACAGGTGGTACGGATGGTCACACCACTGCGTTTTACTTATGTGCTAGGCATGCTTTCCATTCAAGTGCTGTTATCGACTCTGAGGCCAATAGACACCGCAATCAGGGCCTATGTGTGGGGTGCCTCCCCCGTCTATCATCAGCAAAACTTGTGGCACGCCACTCTTTTGCTGTGGCATGGTCTCCCATCGGTAGAACACTATGCCCTCACTCTCCACCTATCCCAGCTAACCTATATGCTCCCAGGGACACCTGACCCACCGCAATGTGTCATAATGGAACGACTGCTACTCTCTCATGGGGGTGGATTTAGCGGTCTGTATAATACCTGTACCCCGCACTCCCAGCCACACCTTATCAGCCCATGTTGCTTTGCAGACAGTGAAAATCGCGACGGGTGCAACTGCACCCGTCGCACCCCTGCAACTCAGCCGGCTCCATTCGGAGCCGGCTTCATTGTTGCAGGGTCTTTCCAGCTGGGCCGGCGGGCGCCCTTTTGGCAGTCGCCCGCCGCCCCAGTGGGAAAGTTGAAATGACCCCCGCGGTCTTTCGACGGGGTTACTTTGGCGGGCGGCGTCCGCTGCCCGCCAAAGTCAGAATGACCCCTATTGTCTCTTGGGCATCAAACCTCTTTTCCACTCTCGGGCTCCCCTATGGGGAAATGAAGGCCTACGGATTGGAGGACATACCCTCCACTGGATGCATTGGAGCACAGCCGGCACTGAAACATTGGATCAGATCATTGAAAATGGTGCACTAATACCATTTGAGGATCTAAAAGAGGAATATGGCCTCCATCCCATTCAAGCGTGTCAGTATATCCAACGTATGCTCTGCCTACAGCGTAGTATGGCGGCTTCTCCATGGACTCTACAGATTTCCCCTATAGTATCCTATCCTAACCCTTGGGGCCATTCCAAATGTGTCATGGTGGGCATATGCAATGTTATTACACAACATCTCTATTCACAACCCCTCCTTGAAGCATTACGCCTAAAATGACAGGTAATCCTCCAAACTGAATTTGCGGCAGAGAACTGGACAGAGAAAATCATGGCCCTGGATAGGGGCAACCGGGAAGCCCAACTGAAGTTCTGCCTTTTTAAAATAATCTATGACTGGTACTGGTACTGGACCCCTACGAAACTACAAAGGGTGGGTCTCCTACCACACGCAGAGTGCTGGGGATGCCTGGAGACTCGATGAGATCTGACTCATATCCTTTGCAACTGTCCATCAGTCCGACCCCTCTGGGATGCGGTGGGAAATACTCTTGAAGCCTCTATGACATTGTGGACACCGCTCTCCCCTCCTCTCATGCTTCTTCACGATATGGAGAACCTCCCTGACCTGTCCCGCTTGCAACGCCGACTACTACACACTGCCCTAGCGATGGCCAAGATATGGGTTCCCCATCACTGGAGATCTCAAGCCTCCACCACCCAGGAAGAATGGATGGTCCAATGTTACTGATTGTAGCCTTTGAGTATACCATATACATTATTCAAGACCAAGCAGACCTGTTTAGACAGACATGGGCACCCTTTCTCACTGATGCCTCATAGAGACATAACTATCAGTTTACCTCCTAGCCCATCACTGCCACCAAAACAAAATACCCAAGCTCCCCTTCCCTACCCCCTCACTCCCCCTTCCTACCTTTCCATACCCTGGTCTAACACAGCCTCCAACCATAACCTCTAATACCTCCTCCCCCCACCCCTACTCATGTTCCCCCCATATCATCCATTCCATCTACTTCCCCAAACTGTACTGCATGAAGGGTGCTGGGTGCCATCAGTTCAGTTCAGCTCTCCTCAATTCTCCTCAGCTTCCCTCTCCTATCTCCTTTCCTTCCCCATCACTCCCTTTTTTTCCCATCACTCTTTACTCCTTACTCTCCATTCCTCACTCCTCTTCCCCTCCCTCTCTTTCTTGTTCTTCCCTCTCTGCCTCAACAATTCCATTCTTATGGCATATCACCTCTCCTCCCCTACCACTATACCCTATCTCAATTAACATTATGATACTCTACTATACCTTTCTCTTCTCCACCTCTAAAAGCTGTATTCTCTTATGATATATCCTACTCAGTACTCCTCAGATCTATTACATACTGCATCCATATACTCCGTCCTCTGCTATTAAGTATGATCCTCTGCCACTGCCCTTTTTGCTAGCCCAGTTGATACCCTATGTACACCCCCAGCCCTAATGCGGCTCTGCCTGTATCCCCCCTTCTCATAGACCTGTGAGCTCTGTGTGTGCCTTGGGATAGTCGTATCAGAAACACTGCTAGTTTGTGACTAACATGACCCCTCGCCTCCCAGTCACGGCTGAGACATCAAAAGACCTTTCACCGCCCCTTCTTCCATAGCCCCCAATACTGATGGAAGACATAAGACCCGCTCGGAGTGCTCTATTATAATCGGGTGCTGGACCTGCTTATCAACTGTCAAGTAGAGGTGGAGCTATGTTGAACAATGGCACTCTGCACATAAGGGCATCGTTATTGTTATTAATATTCCTATTGATATCATTTTGATTCGGTACATAGCTCTATTTATCACCTGTCTTTCTACATTTCTTAGGTGCCTAGGCGCTCTTCTCCTTCTTCTGTTTATATTCTCTTCCCCTCCCCTCTTGGTTCCCCTCCCTTTGATTCAGAACACAACCTTCAAATTTGTATTTTCATGCTGAATTATGATATACTGCTCACTGTATTTGTACACTGTTGCATTTCGCAATAAAAAAAATAAAAAAATAAAAGCAGTCACAGACATAGGGGGTCATTCTGACCCTGGCGGTCATGGACCGCCAGGGCCAACGACCACGAAAGCACCGCCAACAGGCTGGCAGTGCTTCCGGGGGCATTCTAACCGCGGCGGTAAAGCCGTGGTCAGAAAAGGGAAGCCGGCGGTTTCCCGCCGGCTTCCCGCTGCCCCAGGGAATCCTCTGCGGCGGCGCTGCAAGCAGCGCGCCATGGGGATTTCGACCCCCTTCACGCCAGACTGGTTCTGGCGGTTTTCACCGCCAGAACCTGGCTGGCGGGAACGGGTGTTGTGGGGCCCCTGGGGGCCCCTGCAGTGCCCATGCCACTGGCATGGGCACTGCAGGGGCCCCCTAACAGGGCCCCACATAGATTTTCAGTGTCTGCGTGGCAGACACTGAAAATCGCGACGGGTGCAACTGCACCCGTCGCACCCCTTCCACTCCGCCGGCTCCATTCGGAGCCGGCATCCTCGTGGAAGGGGGTTTCCCGCTGGGCGGGCGGGCGGCCTTCTGGCGGTCACCCGCCAGCCCAGCGGGAAACTCAGAATGACCGCCGCGGTCTTTTGACCGCGGTACGGTCTTCTGGCGGTTCCCGCCAGGCCGGCGGCATCCGCCGCCGGCGGGGGTCAGAATGACCCCCATAGTGGTCTGCTGTCCCCAGCAGGCCACCATCCCTGTGAGGGTGGCCATTCCCAATGGGGTCGCAAATTGCGATCTACCTCAGGAATATTTATGAGGTTGATCATGTGTGACCCCATTGGGAATCGCAAACATTGTTGTGCATCAGCAAATTGCCAGTCGCAAAACCTGATATTTGTACATGTGGCCCTTGGTGTTTTAAAATTTATTTCTCAAATGTTGAAGTTAGCTTCCCTGAGGAACTCATGCAAATCATCCCATGCATAACCTGCACAAAATAGAGTTGCAAACCAAGTAGATGTACCTAAATATCGTAACAAGCACCTCAGTTCACCAAACCAATGAAACCAGTACTCATTAGAACCAAGCTGCCATGCCATGAGATTCATGAGGTTACACTCAAGATTCTCATCTTTCCCACAAAAGTTTTCAAGAAACTTTCTTATATTCATATTTTGAAAATGTGCCTATGTTTTTTACAATATGTTCAAGAGCATATAATAAAACAGACAGTTCACTTTCAAATAGAAGGTGAAATAGTTAGGTAATATTTTTTCTACATCTAGGATATTCCGAATACAGTCTATTTCATCTGTACCCTGAAGCAGGTATCTGAACTGTGCGATCATTACAACAACGTCCTTCCCAAGTCGGAAAGAGATGTGGAAAACAGCAAGCTTCTAAGCTCTTTTCCCATACACTAAAAAGTTCACCTTTGTCTTATTCCATGTGATATAATTCCAAAGCAGCACCCATTACATCCCTATAATGAAGAGAATGAATACTGTAGTGCTCATATATCTTTTTAGCTTTTACAAAGTGTACTTTTTCAATTTGTCCGCTCTCAGAAGTGTGTGTTTCCAGTAAAGTCACATAGGCCCTCATTATGACCCTGGTGGTCTTCTGACTGCCAGGGACACAGTGGGGATTTCACCGCTAACCGGCTGGCGGTGAAGACCTCCACATTATGAGTGTGGCGGGTTGTCCTTTGCCAACCCGCCACATCCCCACTCATACTGCCTGGGCGGTTGGACCTGCTGGGCCGGAGATGAGCATCTCCGACCCGGCGGTTCACAGAAGACCGCTGGTGGTATTCTGAGCCAGCTTTCCACCAGGGTTTCCGCTGCGATAGCACTGTCATGAAAACCCTGTCAGAAAGGCTACCGATGACAGCAAATTTCTTCCATGTCACTGGTAGATGCTTCCTCCCTCCCAGCAAGCACAATACCCCCACGCCAACTCCCCCCACCCAGGTACATTGCCACCCTCCCACCAGGAACAGCGCCCCCTCCCCACATCCATGCACACGCACACAGACACCCCCACGCACCACGCATACACTCATTCACTTACACTTACATACACGCATTCACTCGCACGAATCCATACTTGCATTCACTCACACGCATCCATACATGCATTCACCTCAGCACTCATGCACGCATTCACCTCAGCACTCATAGATGCATGCACACACCCATGCAAACACACATACACACACCCATACAAATACGCATACACACACCCATACAAACACACATGCAAACACAAATACAAACATGCATGCACACGTGCAAACATCCACTCACACATGCACACTCAACAACCCCCTCCCCTGTCGGATGCCCGACTTACCTTGACCAGAGAGGAGGTCAGCTGGCAGTAAACGAGAACAGGCGCTTCCACCACCAGCAGCACCCCGCCATTAGGATCCCGCCAGGCCGTGTTATATTCCCGCCAGCTTGACTACTACTGGATTTCACCCAAAGTTTGGGGGAAATCTAGCAGTACCTGTAATATGGTGGGAGGCATACCACCAGCACTGGTGGTCTTCTGGCGCCTGCAGCTTTGGTGGTCTTTAAAAAAGACCACCAAAGTCAAAATGAGGGCCATAGTTGTAGGAGGCTGGCCTGGTTTGTAGTGGGTATCTTGGGTACTTACACCTTATACCAGGTTCAGTTACCCGTTATTAGTGAAATGTAGTAGTGTTCTAGCAGCTTAGGCTGATAGAGTTAGCTAAAGCAGAGCAGCTTAGGCTGAACTAGGAGACACTCAAAGCTTCTGCAATACCACTTATATTTACACTGTACTTATAAACAAGTAAAGACGATACTCAGTGTTACCAAAAATAAAGGTAGCTTATTCGGGTGATACAAGGCCAAAAATATCTTAGAGGCAATACTCCTTCTGGATGTAAGTATTATACACAATATATACACTAGACACCAACATAAGGTAAGTAATTAGACATAGGATAGTGCAAACAATAGGAAATGCTATAAAATGCAATGGGAGAAAATAGGTCTAGGGGCAACACAAACCATATACTAAGAAAGTGGAATGCGAACTATGAATTCCCCCTAGACAAGTGTAGTGTGTAGAGAATCACTGGGAGAGTAAGAATACAGTAAAGGTAAATAAAATACCCCACCCCAGAGCCCAGAAAAGCAGGAGTAAAGTACTGCAAGTTTCCTTAGGACACAATACAAGTTGTGATTAGAGTTATTACAAGAAACAAGCAAGACTGCAAACAACAAATGGTGGATTCCTGGATCTGAAGACCTTCAAAGGAAGGAGACCAAGTCCAGAACTCAAAAGAAGTTCCAGGAAGGATAGGAGGCCCTGCCAACCCAGAATAGGGTGCAAGAGAAGAGTCCCCAGTTGGACGAAGACTGCAGAAACGCACCCAAGGAAGATGTCAGCAGGTTCTTGCATGATGCACTGGATGTCCCACAGAGAGAAGTTAGATGCAGGCGAGTTTTGGTGCTGGATTCCTCCAACAAGCCTTGGTTCCAGCAAAGTCGCATTTTGCATCCAAGTGGCACTAGCTGGACCCAGAAGGGACCTCGGGGCCTCAACTCTGTGTGAAGAGGAAGAGGGGCCTCTCAGCACTTTAGAGAGCCCTCAGAACACCAAATATCACCCACGGGAGTTCCAGGACATGGGGACAAAGGAGGTGCAAATTGCGGTTGGTGCAGCACTACAAAGGAAGGTTCCACGCCACCGGAGAACAACTCAGCGAGTTGAGCATCGCAGGATAGAGTGCTGGGGACCCGGGCCAAGCTGTGCATGAAGACATTTTGCAAATAGTGCACAGAGGCCTCAGGAGGTGAAGAAGAGGCAGTGCACAGGGGTACTGGGACAGCAGGACCTCAGGACAGTCTGTGTCGAAGGGGTCCACCACCCGAGTCCAAGAGAACCAGTCGTCGACTTAGAAGGTGCCTGTTTTAGCAGGGAAGTGACTTCTTCACTCCATGGGAGATTTCTTTGGTCCTTCTGGTGCAGGGTGAAGACAGGGAGTCCCCAGAGCAAGCACACCATGGAAACTGTTGCAGGTGTTGGCTGGAGCTGAAGTTGCACAGGAAAAGTAGCCCTTCGGGATACTTTGTTGCTGTTACATCATTTCCTGGAGCAGTCTGCAGTCGATCCGAGGTCAGAGGATGAAGTAGTTACAGAGGATTCCTGATGAAAACTTGCAAGCAGAATCTGAAGAGAAACCCACAGGAGAGACCCTAAATAGCCCTGAGAGGGAGATTGGCAACCTTCTCAGGTATGGACCTATCCAGAGGGGTCTCTGACTTCACATGCTGGCACTGGCCACTCAGAGGCCACCAGAGTGTCCCCACACCTTGGAAAACAAGATGGCTGAAGTCTGGAACAAACTGGGGGGAGCTCTGGGCACCACTCCTGGGGTGGTGATGGACAGGGGAGTAGTCACTCCCCTTTCATTCGTCCAGTTTTGAGCCAGAGCAGGGGCTGGAGGATCCCTGAACCGGTGTAGACTGGCTTATGCAAGGAGGGCACCATCTGTGCCCTTCAAAGCATTTCCAGAGACTGGGCGAGGCTACCCCTCCCCAGCCTGTTACTCCTATTTCCCAAGGGGGAGGGTGTTACACCCTCCTCCCAAAGGAAATGCTTTGTTCTGCCTTCCTGGGACTGAGCTGCTCAGACCCCAGGAGGCCAGAACCGTGTCTGTGAGGTGGCAACAGTGGTAGCTGCAGTGCAAGCCTCAGAGAGCTGATTTGGCAGTGCTGGAGGTCCATGGTGGAGCCCCCAGGCTGCATGGAATTGGCTTCCCAATACCATATTTGGAATGGGGGGACAGTTCAATGATCTTAGACACCTTATATGGCCATATTCGGAGTTACCATTTTGAAGCTACATATAGGTATTGACTTATATGTAGTGCACACATGTAATGGCATCCCCACACTCACAAAGTCCCGGGAATTGGCCCTGAACTATGTGGGGGCACCTGTTCTAGTGCAAGGGTGCCCTCACACTTAGTAACTTTGCACCTAACCTTTAGTAAATGAAGGTTAGACATATAGGTGACTTATAAGTTACTTAAGTGCAGTGAAATGGCTGTGAAATAGTGTTTGCACTATTTTGCGCAGACTGCAATGACAGGCCTGTGAAAGAGTTTGTTTGAGCTCCTTATGGGTGGCAAAAGAAATGCTGCAGCCCACAAGGATCTCCTAGAACCCCAATGCCCTGGGCACCTAGGTATGACATACTAGGTATAAGGGGGGGGGGGTCCAGGTTGCCAAATTACATTGGTAAATGATGTCACTAGCCTATGGTGACAAATTTAAAAGAAGAGAGAGCATAAGCACTGAGGTTCTGGTTAGCAGAGCCTCAGTAACACAGTCAAGCATTACTGACAACACACACATTAGGCCAAAACTATAAGCACTGGGGTCCTGGCTAGCAGGATCTCAGTGAGACAAGCAAAACACATTGACGTATAGGTTTTTATCTATGAGCACTGGGGTACTGGTTAGCAGGATCCCAGTGACACAGTAAAAACACACTGATACACACTCACAAACAGGCCAAAAGTGGGGGTAACCATGCTAGAAAGAGGCTACTTTCTCACAATAGTGATCTACATTTACATCATTATAGATTATGGCCTTCATTTGGAGATTGGCGGTAAAAACCGCTGCGGCTACCAGCCGTCCGCCATATTATGACCACAGCCAGATTTCCACCACAAAAATGGTGGAAATCCAGCTGTGACCATGCCGGCGGATGGCGGTAAGTTGGTATTTCTGCCACCGGCAGAGCCACGCCAGTAGACCACCGCCAGCTGTATTATGACTAATAATACAGTCTGGCGGTGTTGTGCTGGCGGGGCTGCTGGTGGCAGCAGCGCCCTGTCCCGTCTGCTGCCGAAGGACCCCCTGCACACAGGTAAGTCAGGTCTCTGATAAAGGGGTGTGGGGGTTGTCTTGTATGTGTGGATGGGGGTGTGTGAATGTTTGTGTGTGCATGAATGTGGGTATGTGTTGCGTGTTGAATGCATGTGTGTATGTATGGAAGTATGAGTGCATGTATGTTCTGTTATGTGAATGTGTGTCTGCGTGTATGTATGAAAGTGTGTGCGGATGTGTGTGTGAATGGATGTATGCATGCATGGATGCATGTGGGAATGGGTGTGTGTAAACGTGTGTGTGAAGGGGGTGTGAATGTACGGGGGCAGGGGGTCCGCTATGGAGAGGCAGGAGGGGTGTGGGGGCTAACTGGAGAGGGAGGGGGGAGACCCCTATCAGTGACAGGGAAGGAATTCCCTGTTACTGATAGTGCCAACCGCCATGGTTTTCATGGCGTTAAGAAAGCCACGAAAACCATGGCGATAGGCGGGGTCATAATCCCGCAGGCGGAACGGTGATGGCCGCTGGGCTGGAGATGGATATCTCCAGCCCAGCGGCTGTTACCGCCGTCGGTGTCAGAGTGGTACATTGGCAGGTTGGCTTCAGCCAACCCGCCAATGTCATAAAATGGCGGTAAGTACCGCCAGCCTGTTATCAGTACTTACTGCCATATTAACGCTGACCGCCGGGGTCGTAATGACCCCCTATGTTTCCTCTTTTCAGATATTCTTTGTTTTTCTTAACTTTCTCCGTACTAACCAATTCCTGCCAATTATTTTTATTCTTATTCTTTGTTAGGACACCGTTCACTAAAACTACTAATGGTTCCTTTAAGTTTTGATCTATCCCAAAAGAGTCAACGTTTTGTTTAAAATCTAATGGTAGATACACACATTTTCATTTAAAACCTTTTACTAACTAACTTTGAGGTCATTTTGCACCTTTGCCCTCATTCTGACAATGGCTTGAAAGGGTGCACAGTTTTAATCAAAATACTTTCATACACATTTATCTCTTTCAGTTCTGGAGGGATGGAGAACATTTCTAAATTATCAGGAATACCTCAAGCAGACGTTTTATTAACATCAAGTTTATGGATGCAGTATTTGCACACTATTTGAGTAACACATAAATCAAACCATGCCTCTCCAATTAAATGTGGGGCAAAATTACACCACTGAATAATATTTTTCTCTTCACATTTTACACACCTATTTATTTTTCTTTTCTGTGATGTGTAGTGTATACGCCAGCAACACACATGTATATCTTCTTTGGCATCTCAGCAGATGTAGATTCAAGCTTGTTTATTTATTTCCTGAAGATCTCTAATATAATTCCAGTACTGTTACTCTCTGAGGTAGATGGCACTACCGCTTCATGTACTTATCTTTGACTTTCTAGTCCAAAGGTCCAAAATAAGATATTTGGCTATCTTCAGATACAGTAGTAAGTTCAGATAAAGTACTATGTAAAAGAACATTATTCAAACTTCTAGATGGAGAGTGTGACTTTTGAGAAAATACAACCTTCTAATTAGATTACACATTTTTTAATGATGGACAGATAGCATTCAAAAGTGGTGGAAAGTACCACCACATTTGTCTTTGGATAGCCAAGCCAATGAATGGCCTAATAATTTTGACATTTTTCTCACTCTACTGGAAACAAGAGTTTGCCAAATCCTGACTTTTGGTTTCAAAGTTCCCTTTTGAAACTTTCCCAGAAATAATCTAAGCTTTTCAATTTATTTGTATCTTTAATGACAGAACTTGCTGCACTGCCACTCATACACTGGTACTGGTAGATGTTACTGTACAAATTGCACCTCTTATTAATTCATCTATATTTCTGGGTACCATTATTCCTTTGGTGTGGCTGTACCTTGTTTTACCTCGTAAGACGGACCATCTCTATCAATAACAAACAAAAGGCTATTGTTTGAAAATAGCTTTCTTCATTAATGTAAGCCTAACTACTTGATGTATGTTTCCACTCACCGTCAAAAATGCTGCAAATGTTGGTCTTAGTGATCTACACCTTTTGCAGCACTTATTTTTTTAGAAAAGAGACTGTTCAATCTAAAGTTTCATTTCTTTCAGGATCAGAATGAATAACTACTTTTTTAGTGCAAGAGACTTATCTATAAGTCTATGAACAAACTCTTCTTGATTATTTGTACTTCCTCTCCTCCACTCTGGCTTAATTAATTTAAGATTATTATTTATTGCTCTTGTGTGGAAAAGCTTTTGTTTAAGCCCCTTGAAATTGTTCCCCCTTCCATCAGAGTAGTCACACTTCTTGCTCATAATACTCTCCACTTTACATTTTTGATTAACAACTGAATTTAATTTAATGTAGTACGCCCTTCTTACTTCATTGCATTCTTATTTGAATGTGTGCTCTTCCTATTACTTTTTCTAAAAAAACAATTGTCTACTCTTACCAATATTGTGTTTTCTGTTGCTTTCCTCCTACACTATTTTCATTTGTAATGTCACTTCTGTTCCTGTAGTAGCCATATTTCATCTTCTTCTTTTTCTGCTGCTTAGTATGCATTGTGAAACCGGTAAAATACCTACAGAAGAAGGATGGCACAATTGGCTTTCATATTAAAAATCATATTTTGCTTAAAATTAATATATTATCAAAAGTTCAATAATTAACTAGAAATTTGCCATTTTATTTACAAAATACTTCTTCATAACATCTTCATTCTGAACTTTGTTTAAGTGGTAGGTATAATGTTAGGTGATGTGTGTACTGGGGGACTTAGCTCTTTATGCACACCTTTACTTAGAGAAACACCAGTATGTAGAAGTAGCTTCATCTATCAGTATATATGTATTATTGGGCAGTAGAGGGGTCATAGTCAGCTTTAATCTTAGCAGACATTATGGGGGTCATTCTGACCCCGGCGGCCAGGGTCGGCGGGAGCACCGCCAACAAGCTGGCGGTGCCCCGCAGGGCTTTCTGACCGCGGCGGTTTGGCCGCGGTCAGAAGAGGAAAACCGGCGGTCTCCCGCCGGTTTGCCGCTGCCCACATGAATCCTCCATGGCGGCGCCCGCAGCTTGCTGCGCCGCCATGGGGTTTCAGACACCCCATACCGCCATCCTGTTCCTGGCGGTTCGCCCGCCAGGAACAGGATGGCGGTATGGGGTGTTGTGGGGCCCCTGGGGTCCCCTGCAGTGCCCATGCCAATGGCATGGGCACTGCAGGGGCCCCCATAAGAGGGCCCCACTTTGAATTCCAGTGTCTGCTCAGCAGACACTGGAATTCGCGACGGGTGCAACTGCACCCGTCGCACCTTCCCACTCTGCCAGCTCCATTCGGAGCCGGCTTCCTCGTGGGAAGGGGGTTTCCCGCTGGGCTGGCGGGCAGCCTTCTGGCGGTCGCCCGCCAGCCCAGCGGGAAACACAGAAGAACCGCAGCGGTCTACTGACCGCGGTGCGGTATTCTGGAGGGGGGAACTCTGGCGGGCGGCCTCCGCCGCCCGCCAGAGTTAGAATGACCCCCTATATGTATAAGACACATAGGCCCTGATTCTGACCTTGGCGGACGGCGGAGGCCGTCCGCCAAGGTACCGCCGCCAAATGACCGCACCGCGGTCAGAAGACCGCGGCGGCCATTCAAACATTTCCTCTGGGCCGGCGGGCGCTCTCCAAAAGAGCGCCCGCCGGCCCAGAGGAAATGCCCCTGCAACGAGGACGCCGGCTCAGAATTGAGCCGGCATAGTTGCAGGGGTGCGACGGGTGCAGTTGCACCCGTCGCGTATTTCAGTGTCTGCAAAGCAGACACTGAAATACTTTGCGGGGCCCTCTTACGGGGGCCCCTGCAGTGCCCATGCCATGGGCACTGCAGGGGCCTCCAGGGGCCCCGCGGCACCCCCTACCGCCATCCTGTTCATGGCGGGTTTCCCGCCATGAACAGGATGGCGGTAGGGGGTGTCAGAATCCCCATGGCGGCGGAGCGCGCTCCGCCGCCATGGAGGATTCCCCCGAGCAGCGGAAAGTCGGCGAGGGACCGCCGACTTTCCGCTTCTGACCGCGGCTGAACCGCCGCGGTCAGAATGCTCGTGGGAGCACCGCCAGCCTGTTGGCGGTGCTCCCGTGGTAGGTGGCCCTGGCGGCCACCGGCTGCCAGGGTCAGAATGACCCCCATACTGTAGTAATATTATTGATGTAGTAGTGTAGTTGAGTGGTTGTCTCTACAGACACAATGGGCCTGATTACGACCTTGGCGGCTGGGATACTACTCCCCAAATGTGACGGATATTCCGCCCGCCGTTTTACAAGTTCCATAGGATATGATGGAACTTGTAATACAGAGGATGGGATATCCGTCACGTTTGTGGAGAAGTATCCCATCTGCCAGGGTTGTAATCAGCCCCAATATCTTTCGGTGGATACCTGTTTGTAGACATGAATCAGTATATCAGAACATGTATCAGAACATGGTATATATGGTGTGTTTGGACTGTCCTCTACAGAGTATCAAATTTGCAAATAAAAAAGATTACATGATTTAACAGAAAATATCAATAGAAGGGTAATAGTCACTTCGTTATGAGTTTTTCTTAGGATGACAGTAGTAAGCAGAAGCAGATGGGCCTGGTATTAGGTGATGTGTGCAACTGGGGACAAGGTTTTTGATATACAACTTTGTTTAGGGAGAGAGTTGTATAAGAAATGTCTTCACCTACCAGCACATGGTATGTGTGGTAGTGGACTGGAGTGTTCATGCTGAGCTCTGTTCAGGAAGAAAGTTATATGTTAAAGAGGGTTGTGCTATTTAACACATACGGCCTCATTACGAGTTTGGCGGTTTCTGCCATTTTGGCAGTGATGGTCGTACTGCCAACAGGCTGGCGGAGAAAACCACTAAATTATTACCATGGCGGTATTCCCAACAGAATAGTCAAAGCACCTCCAGCACCGCTACTGCAGTCAGGGTGCCACGGATGACGGAAGGCACCTGCAGGCCAGCGGAGACCATGTTTCTGCCAGATAAATTGCAAGGTTGCACACCACAAAGGTTTCTCTGGGGCGCACCATCACGGAAACCCAGGCAGAAACAAACTGCATAGAAGGAAACACCCACCTTCATGAAGCCATTCTTTTCCGGAGCCAGCATTGAACCAGAACTAGATGTCATCTTGCTGCTCCTGCTCGCCCAAAGACTTCGGAATTTTTGTTGATGACAGCAACCATAAGTACACACTCTCACCTGTTATTGTTGTATATTGTCAATATATGTATACTCACACAACATACAATCAGGAAGGGGGTGCTAGGGCCACACTCACACGTAACAGCACACTGACACGCACACTCACATACAGCCACACACGCACATACACATGACACATGCTACAAGCACCTCACACACACACATACACATGTCACAAACACACATAGCTACATAAGGAAACACTGAACAGGCCTAGTCGCACACAGTACCACACAACACCACAACACGTCACAACAACATCACAACTGCACCATCCACAATACCTTGGCAAGCACTCACAATCAACACTACCCAGGGACACATCACACAATCACACAACCATACAACTCACCAATTGACATACACATCACACAACAAGAAACACATGTCAACACAAATACCACTCAATACCAAGACAATCACATGTTTCAAGCATACACATGCCCATCATACAACCTATCACAGCGGGTCAAAAGCACTGCACACACACACATATTGCACAAACAATACTGGAAGCGCAAGCACCACACACATACAATACTCACATACAAACAATTTCAGCCAGGAACAACTTCATCCCTACAACAAAATGCAGGACAAAGATGTAATCTCAAACCCAGCAACTGTTGGTCATACTGTATTTTGTAAGAAACGTGTTAAAAGTATAAGGCCATAGGCCAGTCCAAATGTGCCATTAGTGTGCCACAATTCACATATGTCTATCCAGAACTTGACTCCTGAGTGCCATGTAACCTCCACGGTAGGGGCATCAAGCGGACAGGCAGGCACCTCAGGGATTAAAGGGGGGAGGGGGCTTGGGGTTATGCTTGGAAGGGGGGCCTTTGAGATTTTGCCTGGGGGGTGGGTTTAGGTTTAGTCTTGGGTCCTCATCGGACGGGTAGACTTCTTGGCCTGGGGAGGAGCATGGGTACTGGTGGGGTAAAGGGGAGGCCTTAGAAGTGGAAGAGGCGGACTTGGGGAGGGATACTGAACGTTTAGGGCTTTCAAGGGGAGGAGAGGAGTTGGGAAAAAGGTAAACTCTAGAAGGAAAGCTTTTTTAGACACACGGGGATGGTCATAGCAAAATGGTTTGGGTGTGGAGTGAGAGGGAGGGGTTGTCCGAGGTGCTGGTGTGGATGTCTTGGGTGCATGTTTGTGGGTGGTATACTTGTGGGTGACTGCTGGATGGGTGAGTGAGGGTGTTTATGTGTCTTGGTATGGGGGTGGAGGTATTGGGGAATGGGTGACTGTTTGTTGGGGTGGTGACTGCAGGCATGGTAGATGTGCTGCATGTGGGAGTGTCTGTGGATGTGGTGTCTGTGGGTATGGTGACTTGGGTAGATATCTGAGGATCTGCTGTGGTGCTGTCTATGGGTAGGATAGGTGTAGTGGCTGAATCTGTGAATGTTGATGTGGTGTCTGCAAATGTGTCAGGTATGCTGCCTGTGATGCTGGGGATGATGGGGTTGTTAGGGCAGGTTGTGACTGTTGCTGTGTGTGCAGGTATATGTTGCTTGTATGCATGCCGGTGGTGTGTCTTGTTGTGTTTATATTTGTCTGAGCTGCCCTTGGATGTTGAGGTGGATCCATGCCTGTCATGTTTGTGTGCTTTGGCTGGGTTTGGGAAGAAGGGTTTGGGGTTAGGAAGAGGAAGGTGGAGGGGCGACGGGAGACAAAGGGTGACTGGCTGCCATCAGTGTTGAGGCCTCAAATGATCTTTGTACGCCAGCCAGTGTACCAGAGGTGCCTGCAGCAAAGGAGACACCCACACTCTTAGGTGAGCATAGACGGCCAACTGGGTGGGGAGCTAGAGGGAAGGCGATGATAGTAAGGGTGATGGGAGAGAAAAATTGTGCTGGGGTGGTCCCAGATCGGTCAGCTGCCACCAGACAGTGTCTATTGGAAGAGCATTCTGAAGATGAAGACGTGGATCCTGAAGATGAAGACGTGGATCCTGTCTCCCCGTGGCAATCCCCTCACCCTCTGGGCCACTGGGTCCCTTGATGTCTGTGGTATCTTGACTTGGGTTTCCACAGCCAGCAGCTCCCCCACTCGACTGTGCCCCATCTCCTGCCGATGCTGATTTTGAGAAACATCATCACATTTTTTTTATACACTTACATCACACTATACACAGCAGTAACATGTCAACTATGTGAAATACACTCCCAGGTTGAAACAGTTATGTGCCAACATCATGTCATGACAACATACAATCCACAACCCTATTTGACAACAATGTCACACTACAGCTATCAGACAAACAATCCCAGCACAAGATGGCTTACCAACATTACATTTGGTCCCTATCCACAGCATCACAGTCAACTAACAAACCAGCAATGTGAATCAGTGTTAACATTGAGTTCCACATAACACATTCTCCAAATCTACACCTGCTCATTGCATGACCAGATGTCATGTTCAAGGATAGAAACCTCATCAAATGCCAATCACAAGACAGCATGCTGCTTACAAATCAAGAACATTACATGTCACTGTGTTTACAACCTTCACAATAGAAAGTAGCTCAGATGCACCTACTCCATTAGGCATATATAAATTTGGAGTATGAGAGAGTCTAAACCCATATCACCAACACATGTAACAATTGTGTTACAGAAAAGGATGATACAAACTTTGTAGACCTATTCATCTTAGTCATTCTCCACTTGAAAACAAAGTCATGTACTCTAACAGGGGCCTACTTAGCACACAGGATTTACCCACTGACAACCACAGATAACATAGCAACACCTTATATAAAATGGGCACCTGTCATGTGCATGAAGGCTACACACAGTTCAACTTCTCATGAAGAGTGGCAGAGTGAGAGAGTGGAAGATTATTTAATTGCCAACATCACTATCCTCACATCAAATATGAGTAACCTTGCATCTGTTGAGTAAATTTACACTGACATAACCCACTTCTGAGGTAACCATGATAGAGACATACACCTTGAGGCAAACCAATTGACTGACAACACATACCATTCCACCAACATGTGACTGTGAACTACCACACCTGCAACACAATTAAGTCAGTGCAATCTAAGTGTTGCCATACTAAAAGCCTTCAAAACATATCCGCAATAGCAACAGTAAGTATGCTTAAATTCAATCTCAATGCAGATATATGGCAGAAATTATCAATGTACACATGATGTTGGCTAAAACCAGTGTGTATTGTTCCTTTGAAGAGGCATGCCCACAACAAATTGGCTTAGGGAAATTCTGGGTAGCCACTTGACCTTCCAAATAATATATATATATTACTAATATCCTGAACTCTCATGTCCATGATATGGGTTGCACCAGGAATCTAGTATTACCACCTTGATTTCCAACTTGTGTGATGTCCATTCTGATGAAACATTACAGGTGACAAAGTATAGTCCTCACTTGCTAATGGGGACACCTCCTAACAGCTCTGAGTAAGTGTAGCAATAATGGCATGTAAAATGTCAGATTGCGATCGCAGCCTCACATTAAGTTGACATTCATTTCACTACTCTGGATTAATAGGATTGATTTTAAGCTGTCAGACTCTATGTTGCACATAGAGGTTGATCAAGAGGCATTGGAATGGACAGAGGCCAAAGACCTAGACAACTTACCATCTGGATATTACGTTTATAGATCAGTAGGTGGCAAGGATCAACCAGGAGGGTAAATAGAGCAGTATGGTGGTACACATATAACACAGTCACATGTGCATCACCATATGCTTTTCTAGAAAAGGGATAACATAGGTGAGGAATATATCCAAATACACAATAGAATGCGCACACCTGTGTACCAATGTTATCAATAGTACATCTAGGTGTTCCTAGGAGACCTTTTACCTTTCGTACTTACAACTTTGTCACAACTTAGATTCTTGCACATCATGCACTGATCTGGCAGAGGGATATAAATTTGTCTACTTAGTATTTGCCCCCTTGTGACTGCTGTGCTGTTCTCAAATGCCCATCCAACTGAGGGTAAGTCACTGCCAAAATGTGGGCCATTAGGGAGGGTCAAGGTCCGACAGGCACCCCTCCATCCTTGGGAGGACATCCCCAGCTGGGCCTCTGCGGTCTTCTGAGCCCAGCATCACAGGTCCTCCCACTGCTTCCTACAGTCGGTGCTCCACTGTAATGCAATTTTATGGATCAGACAACATACATTATACACTACCTACTTTGTATCAGGTCTACCAATCTTTCCATGCACATCTGCACATGTCGATCTATCCACACATAATAGCTCTTTCATTCAGTCATGCACATTTCAACTACATCATTAGATACTTTACCTTTCACAAATTGGTTTTGCATTTGACTCACCTGCTCTTCTGAAACACCATATAGCTTTCCACACAGGGGTAGGACCTCCTCCACAAGCTTGTCTAGCTCTTCAGGCAAGAAGGCAGGAGCCCTATCACCTGCAGGACATGGCATGATTGCACCCAGAGGTAGTACACAGTAGCTCTGTTTATGGAGGTCCTGCTGGCAGCAGTGTCAGAAGTCAAGTGTACAGAAGATGGCGGTCACGTCTGCCACGTACAGGACCGTCACCGCCGGCGGACGTCACCACTGGCCCAATTCCACAAAAGGCAGCAATGTGTTCCAGTGGTAATGTCCACCATGTTGTGACCGCCTGCCACCATGTCGACATCCACCGACGGAGTTAGGTCACTTCCTCATGCCCAGTACAAGATGTCAGGCAACTGCCATTTTAAGGCTCATATCTCTATGGTGAAGTAATGGAAGGTGTGTCATTTACTAAAAACTAGTGTCTCTGACCATGTTTTAAGTGCTGCCTCCATGTTTACATGTATCAATTTGCATGCATTTATTAAAGGATTTGAAAAAGATGTATTCAGGGTTATGGACATGAAAATGTACCATCAACATTCTAATTTAGTAAAAATATGTCTGACACTCAAACTAGTTAGATGTTTCTTTTACTGTCAGTAACATATTTCTCAATGTAAAGAATATATGAGAGATTAGGGTCAGTCATATTTTGCTTAGCTATGTGCTGCAAACAAAATATTATATGTTTCATGTGACATGATATTGATAAATGTGTGACATTTATGTGATCATAGTCATATGTATAGATTGAGTCATTCACATATGTTCTGGCATGAGAAGAGCAAGACAACCTCCAGTATTCCGCCCACTAGCAGACCTGAAAACCATGGAAGAGAGACATGTAATCCAAAAATAGCCTTGGCTCCCCCAAGTGCCAATGAACAGGTATATGGGGACAGGAAAAAAACTTCCACTCCATCAACGTCCAAGTGGTCTGTTTGGCTGACCTGTACATTTCACAACTATGTGCAAAGTATCCTCGATCAGTCCATGATTCCTTCATCATGCGGAACAGCAATATCACACTGCTGATTATACGACTACACACAGAGAGGCCCTGGCTGGTTGGTAAGTCATAGTTATAATGTGTGTCAGCAACATGTTTGATGCTACAAGATATATGGATATCCAAGATTTATGTTTGGCTTGTTGTACCTATTCCTTACAGGTGAATCTACCTACTCAAACGATCCTTGGTTGTTGACACCAGTGAAGTACCCAACCACGCCAGGGAAAGTCCGCTTCAATGAGGCCCATGGAAGGACAAGGCATGTCGTAGAGTGGACTTTTGGGCTCCTGATGGCAAGATTTCGCAGCATAGACAAATCTGGAGGAGCCCTCCTCTACTCACCCAACAAGGTGTGTCAAATTATTTTTACCTGATGCATGCTCCACAACCTTATCCTGAGACGACAGATACCATTCATACCAGATGGGGGGGGCAGCAGATCCTGTGGGTAGAAATGCAGGTTTGCCAAGTGAGTATGAGTATGATGAAGATAAAGCTGGTGACATCAGGGCAGATCTCATCAATTAGTACTTTAACTGACTGGTATGTGATGGAATGTTACACTTGAGATTCCATGGGGTAGTTATGAGGTTATGCATGACATATCATGTTCTATTATCCACCATCAGTGAGGTCTTAAGTGGATCTAAATTCAATGGCTCAGTTATGCATGCTGATTGTTACTTGGAATTGTGTACAGAACTATTTTGTATCTAGTGTGATAGTTTGTACATGCACAATCAATGTCACATTTGTACTTATGAATTGGCAATGTGATTGTTCAACTCTGTCCTATACCTTATCTTTGTCAATCACAGATTAGCAGATTGGCTCTTTGGCTCATTCCGATTTGGAAATCTCAGACAGTGTCACAGGCAGATGGGAAATGAGGCTGACATGAGAAGTGGACATGGATTAAACCAGGTACTATTAGCATGAGAATTGTGGTGTGTGAGTTCTATGCCCAGACTTCAAGTCAGTGGGAGAGAAGTGTCCTTTTTCACCAAGAAGACCTGTTTGGTATTGGAGCTGGTCAAATGGTGCCATATGTGTGTCAATTTGTGTCTAATACATGTCATAATGTTGTATCCTGACCCTCTATCATCATAATGGTTAGTGTTGTATGTGCACTGCCTTATGCATAGCTGTCATTGTGTTTCCACTTTGCAGACCATTGTGCATGTGTCTGAAAACTGACATAGGTGAGTGGCAAGCCTACAGCTTAAACCCAGTCACCTCTTCCTGCTGACACACCCTCTGCCAACTCCACAAAATATGCAAATGGATCCCGGTTGACTGCCTCAAAACAATCACCCACGCCCTAGTCACTAGCAAGCTCGACTGCGGCAACGTACTCTAAGCCAGCACAACAACAAAGAGCATCAGGAAACTACAACTCATCCAAAATGCCGCTGCAACACTCCTCCTGAACCTCCTGCACCAAGAACACATCTCCCAAATCCTGAGGACCCTCCATTGGCTCCCAGTAGAGAAGCGAATCAACTTCAAACTACTCACCCACACCTACAAGGCCCTGCACAACATTGGACTGGCCTACCTGAACCATTGCATCTCCTTATATAACCCCACTAGACCCCTCCGCTCCGCCAAGCAGGCCCTAGCTACCGTCCCACGCATCTGGAAAGCCACCGCCGGAGGAAGATTTTTTGCATACCTCGCAGCCAAGAGCTGGAACAACCTGCCCACACATTTCAGACAAAGCCCATTATTCATCATCTTCAGGAATAACCTCAAAACATGGCTCTTCGAATGAGGCCCAGACCCCCCATCAGCGCCTTGAGACCCTGACGGGTGAGTAGTTGCACTTTACAAAAACTGATTGATTGATTGAGTGACAGCTACCTGACCAGGGTAAGTGGAAGGTTCCAGGACTGGGGACATCAGTACTGATCACTGTCTGTATCGTGGGTAATGGGTATTTGGAAGCTAATGTATGGGTATGTGATAAAGCTTTAGTTGATGATACATTGAACCAGTCTGTTTGCCTACAGGGATTTGGAAAGACTGACATGCCCCTAACTTCTGTATTCTGTGAGCTGGCAGTGAATGACACCTAAGCTGAAACTCTTCACTCTACAGCAGTACTTCTGTCTATGTGTTGATTGCTGTTTGAAATAGGGTTTCTGGTTGGCTAGGGTTTGCATCTAAGCCATGCAGAACCCACCCACTCTACTCAGGGCGAGGGAGGTACACACCCATGATAAATCCTGCTCACCCTCCTGGTAGCTTGGCAAGAGCAGTCAGGTTTATCCCAGAGGCAATGTGTAAAGCGATTGCACAACACACACAATACACGTGATGC
This sequence comes from Pleurodeles waltl, assembly GCF_031143425.1. Taxonomy (NCBI): domain Eukaryota; kingdom Metazoa; phylum Chordata; class Amphibia; order Caudata; family Salamandridae; genus Pleurodeles; species Pleurodeles waltl. The sequence goes on from NC_090437.1 coordinate 898,475,422, forward strand.
AATATGTACACCACAAAGGAAACACAAAACCAAGTTATATAAAACTGTATTGTACACAACATCATTAGACCAAACACAACATGTCAGTAATACCCTGCTACACAAGTAGTTGTCAGAACATTACACAGTTACAGGTACTCTACAAAAGCCAGCAGTGATCACATATAACACATAGGTTACTGGCGATCCTACAACACAAGCAATAGTCAGGTTGTCATTATTACCATAAATTCACAGGTCACATTAAACATTCCATCATGAATGCCTAGGCATCATTGTGAAGGCACATGAGGTGAAAACATTTCCTAATAAGCACATGTCATAATAACCATATCACCCAATACACCATCAACTGTATTATACAAGGGGTGGTAACCCCAGCCCCATAGGTGAAATGCAGGAGCTCATGTACTCCTACTACAAGGAATATGGTAAATGCGGCGATGTTTGTAGGAAAATACCATCTTGCCTGGCATGTTACCCCCATTTTTACGTGTGTGTCAGTTTGTTGTTGCCTGTCTCACTGGGATTCTGCTAGCCAGGACCCCAGTGCTCATAGTTTGTGGCCTGAATTTGTTCCCTGTGTGGTGACTAACTGTGTCACTGAGGCTCTGCTAATCAGAACCTCAGTGCTTATGCTCTCTCTGCTTTTAAAATTGACACTGCAGGCTAGTGACCATTTTTACAAATTCTGATTGGCACACTGGAACACCCTTATAATTCCCTAGTATATGGTACCTAGGTACCCAGGGGATTGGGGTTCCAGGAGATCCCTATGGGCTGCAGCATTTATTTTGCCACCCATAGGGAGCTCAGACAGTTCTTACACAGGAATGCCACTGCAGCCTGAGTGAAATAACGTCCACGTTATTTCACAGCCATTTTACACTGCATTTAAGTAACTTATAAGTCACCTGTATGTCTAACCCTCAATTAGTAAAGGTTAGGTGCAAAGTTACTAAGTGTGAGGGCCCCCTGGCACTAGCCAAGGTACCCCCACATAGTTCAGGGCAATTTCCCCAGACTTTGTGAGTGCGGTGACAACATTACAAGCGTGCACTACATATAGGTCAATACCTATATGTAGCTTCACAATGGTAACTCTGAATATGGCCATGTAACATGTCTAAGATCATGGAATCGTCCCCCCATACCAAATCTGGTATTGGGGTGCCAATCCCATGCATCCCCGGGGCTCCATCATGGACTCCTGGTATGGCCAAGCTAGCTCTCTGGGGTTTTCACTGCAGCTACCACTGCTGCAAACCCACACACAGGCTTCTGCCCACCTGGGGTCTGGGCAGCCCAGTCCCAGGAAGGCAGAACAAAGGATTTCCACTGAGAGAGGGTGCTACACCCCCCCCCCCCCTTTGGAAATAGGTGTTAAGGGCTGGCGAGGAGTAGCCTCCCCCAGCCTCTGGAAATGCTTTGAAGGGCTCAGATGGCTCCTTGCATAAGCCAGTCTACACCGGTTTAGGGATCCTCCAGCCCCTGCTCTGGCACAAAACTGGACAAAGGAAAGGGGAGTGACCACTCCCCTGTCCATCACCACCCCAGCGGTGGTGCCCAAAGCTCCTCCAGTGTGTCCCACACCACTGCCATCTTGAATGCAGAGGTGTGAGGGCACAATGGAGGCCGCTGAGTGGCCAGTGCCAGCAGGTGACATCAGAGACCCGTCCTGATAGGTGCTTACCTGACTAGGTGGCCAATCCTCCTCTGAGGACTATTTAGGGTCTCTCCTGTGGGCTTCTCTTCAGATAACGAATGCAAGAGCTCACCAGAGTCCCTCTGCATCTCCCTCTTCGACTTCTGCCAAGGATCGACCGCTGACTGCTCCAGGACACCTGCAAAACTGCAACAAAGTAGCAAGAAGACTACCAGCGACATTGTAGTGCCTAATCCTGCTGGCTTTCTCGACTGTTTCCTGGTGGTGCAGGCTCTGGGGGCTGTCTGCCTTCACCCGCACTGGAAGCCAAGAAGAAATCCCCTGTGGGTCGACGGAATCTTCCCCCTGCTACTGCAGGCACCAAACTTCTGCTTCACCGGTCCTCTGGGTCCCCTCTCATTTTGACGAGCATGGTCCCTGGAACACAGGAGCTGGATCCAAGTGACCGCAACAGTCCAGTGGTCCACCTGTCCAAATATGGTGGAGGTAAGTCCTTGCCTCCCCACGCCAGACAGTAATCCTGTGTTCTGCGTGAATTGCAGCTGCTAGGGCTTCTGTGCACTTTTGCAATGAATCCTTTGTGCACAGCACAGCCCAGGTCCCCAGCACTCCGACCTGCATTGCTCAACTCGCTGAGTTGACCACCGGCTTCATGGGACCCTCTTTTGTAGTGTTGAGACGACTGCCATGCTCAGTTTCTTGAACCTGTGTTCACGTGCTTTTGCAGGTGCTGCCTGCTTCTGCGTGGGCTCTCTGTGCTGCTGAGCGCCCCCTCTGTCTCCTCCTTCAAGGGACGACCTCCTGGTCCTTCCTGGGCCCGGGCAGAACCCATTTTCTTCAACCCCGACCTTTGTGGCTAGAAGGACTTGTTTGTGATCTTTCTGAGTAGAAACAACTCTGCATCCTCCAGCACGTCGTGGGACATCTTCTGTGCAAAGGAGGAGTTCCTGGCATCTTCCGTTGTTGCAGAATCTTCAGCTTCTTCCACCCGGACGCACCCATTTTGCACCTTCATCTGGGGTTTAGTGTAGTGTAGAGGTAGTTATAGCAGAGCAGTTTAGGCTGAACTAGGAGACATGCAAAGCTCCTACTATACCACTGGTATCATATAGCACTATATCATAAGAATCACAATACTCAGAGTTACTAAAAATAAAGGTATTTTATTTTAGTGACAATGTACCAAAAATATCTCAGAAGATATACTCCCTTAGGAGGTAAGTAAAACACACAAACCAAAATCAGGTAAGTGAACAGTTAGAAAAGTAGTGCAAACACTGTAGAATACAATAGAATGCAATAGGCCTAGGGGCAACACAAACCACATACTCCAAAAGTGGAATGCGAACCACGAATGGACCCCAGGCCTAGTGTAGTGTGTAGAGGGTCGCTGGGAGTGTAAGAAAACGCTAAGGGTGTCCAAGAAACCCCACCCCAAGAGCCTGAAAAGTAGGAGTAAATTTACCCTACTTCCCAGAAACACACTAAAGTTGTGATAGGAGATTCTGCAAAGACCACAACAGACTGCAAAGCACTGAAGATGGATTCCTCGACCTGAGGACCTGCAAAGGAAGGGGTCCAAGTCCAAGAGTCACGAAAGTGTCCAGGGGGGACAGGAGCACACAAAACCCCAAATGAAGGTGCAAAAGGGCTGCTCTGGGTGGGAGAAGCCAAAGATTCTGCAACAACAGAAGGTGCCAGGAACTTATCCTTTGGTCAGAAGACATCCCACGGCGTGTTGGAGGATGCAGAGTTATTTTCACACAGAAAGACCGCAAACAAGCCTTGCTAGTTGCAAGAGTCATGGTTGAAGGTTTTGGGTGCTGCCAGGGCCCAGGAAGGACCAGGAGGCCGCCCCTTGGAGGAGGAGACAGAGGGGGCACTCAGCAAGACGGAGACCCCACGCAGAAGCAGGCAGCACCCGCAGATGCACCTGAACAGGCGTTCAGAAGATCTGAGCACGACAGTCGACTCAGCACAACAAAAGGGAGTCCACGAAGTCGGAGTCCAACTCAGCGAGTTGGGCAATGCAGGACAGAGTGCTGGGGACCTGGGACAGGCTGTGCATGAAGAAAGTCTTGCAAAAGTGCACAGAAGCCCTAGCAGCTGCATGTAGGAGGCTGGCCTGGCTTGTAGTGGGTACCAAGGGGTACTTACACCTTGCACCAGGTCCAGGTATCCCTTATTAGTGTAGAGGGGTGTCTAGCAGCTTAGGCTGATAGAAAAGGTAGCTCAGCAGAGCAGCTTAGGCTGAACTAGGAGACGAGTGAAGCTCCTACAGTACCACTAGTGTCATATGCACAATATCATAAGAAAACACAATACACAGATATACTAAAAATAAAGGTACTTTATTTTTATGACAATATGCCAAAGTATCTCAGTGAGTACCCTCAGTATGAGGATAGCAAATATACACAAGATATCTGTACACAATACCAAAATATGCAGTAATAGCAATAGAAAACAGTGCAAAGAATGTATAGTCACAATAGAATGCAATGGGGGCACATAGGGATAGGGGCAACACAAACCATATACTCTAGAAGTGGAATGCGAACCATGAATGGACCCCAAGCCTATGTGACCTTGTAGAGGGTCGCTGGGACTGTAAGAAAACAGTGAGGGTTAGAAAAATAGCCCACCCCAAGACCCTGAAAAGTGGGTGCAAAGTGCACCTAAGTTCCCCAGAGAGCACAGAAGTCGTGATAGGGGAATTCTGCAAGAAAGACCAACACAAGCAATGCAACAACGATGGATTTCCAGACGAGAGTACCTGTGGAACAAGGAGACCAAGTCCAAGAGTCACGATCAAGTCGGGAGTGGGCAGATGCCCAGGAAATGCCAGCTGTGGGTGCAAAGAAGCTGCGACTGGATAGTAGAAGCTGTGGATTCTGCAAGAACGAAGAGGGCTAGAAACTTCCCCTTTGGAGGATAGATGTCCCACGTCGTGAAAAAGCTTGCAGAGGTGTTTTCGTGCAGAAAGACCGCAAACAAGCCTTGCTAGCTGCAAGGGTCATGGTTAGGGTTTTTGGATGCTGCTGTGGCCCAGGAGGAACCATGATGTCGCCAATTGCGTGAGGAGACAGAGGGGGCGTCCAGCAAGACAAAGAGCCCACTCAGAAGCAAGCAGCACTTGCAGAAGTGCCGGAATAGGCACTACAAAGTGGAGTGAACTGGAGCTCACCTGAAGTCACAAAGGAAGGTCCCACGACGCCGGAGGACAACTCAGGAGGTCGTGCACTGCAGGTTAGAGTGCCGGGGACCCAGGCATGGCTGTGCACAAAGGAAATCCTGGAAGAGTGCACAGGAGCCGGAGCAGCTGCAAATCACGTGGTTCCCAGCAATGCAGTCTAGCGTGGGGAGGCAAGGACTTACCTCCACCAAACTTGGACTGAAGAGTCACTGGACTGTGGGAGTCACTTGGACAGAGTTGCTGAGTTCCAGGGACCTCGCTCGTTGTGCTGAGAGGAGACCCAGAGGACCGGTGATGCAGTTCTTTGGTGCCTGTGGTTGCAGGGGGAAGATTCCGTCGACCCACGGTAGATTTCTTCGGAGCTTCTAGTGCAGAGAGGAGGCAGACTACCCCCACAGCATGCACCACCAGGAAAACAGTCGAGAAGGCGGCAGGATCAGCGTTACAAGGTCGCAGTAGGCGTCTTTGCTACTTTGTTGCAGTTTTGCAGGCTTCCAGCGCGGTCAGCAGTTGATTCCTTGGCAGAAGGTGAAGAGAGAGATGCAGAGGAACTCTGATGAGCTCTTGCATTCGTTATCTAAGGAATTCCCCAAAGCAGAGACCCTAAATAGCCAGAAAAGGAGGTTTGGCTACCTAGGAGAGAGGAGAGACTATCAACACCTGGAGGAGCCTATCAGAAGAAGTCTCTGACGTCACCTGCTGGCCCTGGCCACTCAGAGCAGTCCAGTGTGCCAGCAGCACCTCTGTTTCCAAGATGGCAGAGGTCTGGAGCACACTGGAGGAGCTCTGGGCACCTCCCAGGGGAGGTGCAGGTCAGGGGAGTGGTCACTCCCCTTTCCTTTGTCCAGTTTCACGCCAGAGCAGGGCTGGGGGATCCCTGAACCGGTGTAGACTGGCTTATGCAGAAATGGGCACCATCTGTGCCCATGAAAGCATTTCCAGAGGCTGGGGGAGGCTACTTCTCCCCAGCCCTAACACCTTTTTCCAAAGGGAGAGGGTGTAACACCCTCTCTCTGAGGAAGTACTTTGTTCTGCCTTCCTGGGCCAAGCCTGGCTGGACCCCAGGAGGGCAGAAACCTGTCTGAGGGGTTTGGCAGCAGCTGCAGTGATACCCCGGGAAAGGTAGTTTGGCAGTACCCGGGTCTGTGCTAGAGACCTGGGGGATCATGGGATTGTCTCACCAATGCCAGGATGGCATTGGGGGGGCAATTCCATGATCTTAGACATGTTACATGGCCATATTCGGAGTTACCATCGTAAAGCTATACATAGGTAGTGACCTATGTATAGTGCACGCGTGTAATGGTGTCCCCGCACTCACAAAGTCCGGGGAATTTGCCCTGAACAATGTGGGGGCACCTTGGCTAGTGCAAGGGTGCCCACACACTAAGTAACTTAGCACCCAACCTTCACCAGGTAAAGGTTAGACATATAGGTGACTTATAAGTTACTTAAGTGCAGTGGTAAATGGCTGTGAAATAACGTGGACGTTATTTCACTCAGGCTGCAGTGGCAGGCCTGTGTAAGAATTCTCAGAGCTCCCTATGGGTGGCACAAGAAATGCTGCAGCCCATAGGGATCCCCTGGAACCCCAATACCCTGGGTACCTCAGTACCATATACTAGGGAATTATAAGGGTGTTCCAGTATGCCAATGTAAATTGGTGAAATTGGTCACCAGCCTGTTAGTGACAATTTGGAAAGAAATGAGAGAGCATAACCACTGAGGTTCTGGTTAGCAGATCCTCAGTGAGACAGTTAGTCATAACACAGGGAACACATACAGGACACACTTTATGAGCACTGGGGTCATGGCTAGCAGGATCCCAGTGACACAAGCAAAAACAAACATATATACAGTAAAAATGGGGGTAACATGCCAGGCAAGATGGTACTTTCCTACATCAAGTACGTAATATGTTGCTGTCTATATTTAGCTTATTATACACTGTACAAAAGTAGCATAGAGACTGATTTAAAACTTGGCAGATGGAATACTCAGTCACAAGCATGGCTAATATTCTGTCTGCAGTATTATGATCCACATAAGGTAAAGGGATCATAATACGCGGAATGGGTATCCGTCATGTTTGTGACAGAGTATTCCCCTTTGCCAAGATCTAAATCAGGACCATAGACATTACCAAAATTGTTAGAAAAATATACTCATGATAAATACCTGTAAAAGAATCTGTTGGTTCAATGTAGGTGAATGAATGAAGATAATTTCTACCACATTCGACATTGTACACTTCTGAAATGCACAGTAACAGAGTCTTTCTCAATCACCTTGTTACCAGCCACAGATAAACTCAAGAGAGAAACTTATACATGGGGTATACGTTTTTCTAACCTTGAATCCATCACCCAATCAGAAAGCAGCATTGTTTAAAAATTTTACTGGAAACACTTACTATTAATCAAACCTAATTTAACCTCTCTGTATGTCTTGTACTGGAATTGCAAACCCACTGAAAAGTTCTGAAGATTATGTGCTAGATTTGCTGTTTCAGGTGCTCAGGGTGTCACCCATGTAATGGAACCCCAGAGCCAGTGTATACCTTTATAACTTGTGCAACACCAAGGAAGACATATAGATAGGTTATTATTATCTATTCCTATTCTTTCTTTTTCTTTGTAAATATAAGAAACACAGTAGAGGAATGCCTTGACTATATTTGCAGTGTTCATTCCCTTTTACACCCTTCCACCATACACATTTCTACAAGCCCAGTTTCAATGACAACCAATTTCAAAATCCTTAGAAACAACCTTCAGGTGAAAAGTTCATAACGTTTAGGCTACTGTAAGTCTGGAGAACAATTTCATTGGACATTATTGTCTACACTGAAAAAATATAAACCTACTACAGTATGTAGAAGAGAAATTGTTTACTCTATCCCAATCAGAGTAAGTAATTCAGATGGCAGTGATTCACTACCTACCTTACTGAACTACAGTAAACCTTCAGTCAATCACACTCTTTGTTGTTGCTTTCCCTCTTTCTACTCAATTTCCATGCTCAATATTGAAGTTTCTCATTCTGCTAGGAACTCCTCCTGTATCCAGTTCCTCCCTACCAGCATCATCATGAGAGTGTGGATTGTGGTTCACAGCCCTGTCTTTTGGGTCAGAAAGAATGCAGAAAATTGTGGACTTGGTGAAGATATAGGGTTTTGTCAAGTGGACATCACTAGGATTAGCCAGAGAGGTATGAAGTGTATGAAGTGTCATTAATTGTTGCCCATGCTTGAGCACATTTTGGATTGGGAACACCCAGACCTCTTGATTGTGCAGTGTGATTGAAATGGTCTGGACATAATCATAGGGGTTGGAGTAGAAATCTAAAAAGATGGGCTCCATTCACCACATTAATATCTGTTTTGACATGCCAGGATTGTCCCCAAAGGATGGAGTTCATTTCACAGCAGAAGGGAACCAGATCTTCCTTAAGTACATCAAGAATTGTTTCTAGTTTGACATATAAGTGAGGACAACATACTATAAATACCATTGCTCCTTTTTAGAGCCACCCAATTAGGAAATGACAGTATTTTTACTTTTTACACACAATTTTTAATGTAACAACCAGATCTGCGGATCCATTGCCGAGCTAAATACCAGGGCTATAATATGATTCCAGCTAAATAAAGCATCACAGTAGTTCCACACATTTGGGTAAATGTAAAAAAAAAATAAAAATCTAATATAAAATACGTCTTCATAAGTGCGCAGGAGAGTGACTATGTCTGTGTAACAGAGTATGTATTATAGTCTATGTTAATGTATGTATATCTGTATATGAATGCTCTTTTTCTACTGGGCAGCTGTGTGGCCCGGCACTGCCTCGGAGGCCCTGTGGTGACAGGGGCCGCAGGTGAGCCTGAGGTCAAGATTGCATGATCTTGCCAGCACTGCTTGCTTCCCTCTCCTGCCCCCAACCTCTATATATAGTTGGGGTGGGTGAATTCCTCACTGGCACCATTCTTGAGCCAGGCTTGCTCTTTTCTTCCCTGCAAGTGGTGGCACGGGGGTACATTGAGGCCACTTGCTTCGCGACATAGTTCACCACCATTGGAGCTGACAGATGGCCTGCTGTGTGATACTGGGCCCTTGCACTGCTGCCGACTGCGAGAGCTGGGGCCACCCACATATTGCTGCAGTAGTCGGGGACACAGCCCTCGTGGCCTGAATTTGGTTTACAGAGCGGCTGGGCCTGGCAGCATAAAGGTGGAAGCCCCAAACCGCTGGCCTCCAACTAGAGTGGCCCACTACAGAAATCAACCACACTGGTAGGCAATCCTCGCCCTCCCAAGAGGCATTTTTTGCTCTTCCCCACTTTCCCACACCTGGCATCTTGGACGATGTGCCCACCTCTCTGCTCACTGTGTATTTCCTCTTTCCCTGCTTTGCTGCATTGACCTCCAGCTGTTTAGCGAAATCCCCTGGGCCACTGGGCTTGCTGCTGGGTGATTGGCTGACATTCTGGCCTCAAGGCATGAGGTTTTATAGGGACATGACATGTGCGAGACCCAGTGATCATGTGCACTGCTACTTACCTGCAGGACCCTAGGCACACCTGCCCTAGCCCCACTGCTCTGCCCAGAACCTGTGTCTGGTGCCCCCTCAGCCTGCCCAGTGCACAATCTTACCAATCTGCATCATATTGGGGTGGGCTCCTTTGAGGTCTGGGGCCCTATCCTTCACCGTGGACACTGCGGCTCATCTGCTCAACAGGCTCTGATTAGGTACCCTTCTGTTGATGGGTGACCAACCATACAGTTTCTTTTCTCCATAGATAGGGGTCCCATGCTTCACTACTACTGCTGTCACATGCCAGAATGACAGCATAGGCAGAACAGATCCCAAACAATGCAGATTAACCTTTGACAAAACCAAGCCAGCTGGTGATAGGGGCATCTCTTCTGACATGGGTGAAAATGCTGACCGCTACCCAAACACATTCTCATCTAATGGCCTGTCCCCCATTATTGCTGAGCTCAAGGTAGTTTTCTGCACAATGGACACAAGCTTTGATACTCTTGCTGGCCGTATCAACAAACTGGGGGAGCGTCTGGATTGTCAGGGTGTGAGAATCGATGACAAGCTGCAATTAAGTGGGAGGATTTGGAGGTCTGGCCCTGAAGCAATAATATCTGCATAGCAGAGACCAGCAATATGGGCCGACCTTACGCTTTCATGGAGAAACTCCTCTTGGAACTTTTTGACCACTCAAGCTTTTCCTCCACCTTTGCCCTGGAGCATGCTCACCACTCCCTGGCATCTGACCTCATTTAGGTGCCTCACCTCGTTATCTCATTACTCAACTTCTTAACTATAAAGACAGAGACAGTGCCCTCCGCCTCGCCTGGGTGCAGGGCCCACTTCAATACCAAGGTGCCCCATCCCAATTTATCCTGATTTCACCCCCACGGTGCAGGAAGCTTGTTGGAAATTTAGCAATGTCAAGAATACTCTCAGATGGCTGGGCCTGCGCTATGCCATGTTTTATCCTGTGCACTTGTGAAGAAAATGCCTCTTTTAACATGGTTGCCACTCTGATTGTGCCTGGTATTTGATGTGGTTTCAAATTTGTTAGTGCCGAGGGTCTCTGTTAAACAAGTTCCATAGGCCAGATCTCCGTCCCAAAACTGTTGTGATGCATTGGCATAATTTGCAGCACCTTCATCTACCACTACATGTCCCTAGTAAATAGTACTTAGGCACCAAGGGCATGGGGTACTAAGGGTAAGCCCCTGAGGGCAGCAGCACAGATTGTGTCGACCAGAGGGACCATGTATCCAAGTGCACCCAGCACTGCCATTGCAGACTGAGTGTCCTCGTGAAATCTTAAAATGCAACTTCAGCCTGTGTGACCTGTCCACTGAACACTACATGCAATATAGGAAAGTCACCACCCTTGCAGGTCTTTCAGGCCTTAAGCAGGGTGGACTATTCTGCATGTGTGGGCATAGGTGCATGAGCAATATTCCCCTACTGTGTCCTTGCCAAACCTGGCATATAGTAAGTATACAGAGCAGCCATTTTCAGTGCATGTGCTGGACACTGGTCAGTATGAGTTTCACAGCTACCCGATGGCCACTCTGAATCCTGTTTTTTTTGGTATCAAACAACTCAGAACAATAAATCCAATCTGGTGTCAGTATTGGATTTATTGCAAAATGTATCCGGGGGCCACCTTAGAGGTGACCACTGCAAAAGATAACTACCCCTGGCATGGTTACTGGCTGGTCCCAACCAGCCAGCTCCCACCTGACAATATTCTGGAACTCTGGGTGAGAGCCTTTGCTCGCTGGGTCCAGAAAACAAAGCCCTTCCTGGGCAGAGGTGTTACACCTTTTCCCCCAGGAATGTGCACAGCCCTGCCTGTGAGCTTCAAAGGGCTTGCCACCCTTGAAACTCAACCCCCATCCCTGCTGCTATCAGCAGATGGCTGCCCCTGTTGCAAACCCCCACTTTTGACAGAAGCAACAGCAGGAAAATGTACAAAGGACAGGAGGAGTGGTCACCCTCATTCCTCCAGAGTGAACCATCACTCCATCCAAGTAAGACTTAGAAACAGTGAAGAACGGTTCACTGACCAGCGGCTTACCAATGAACAGGACAGAAGATTCAGACCAAATTGCACCTGATGGATGCAGAGGACAAACACTGCAAGTGTGTTAAGTTTAGTGTCACTGCAACCTCCAGTGGCTGAACCGTGCAACAGCCAGGGGAACTGGACCCACAACATCGGACACCCAGAAGAAAAGTCCACTCCAGACTCTACAAGGATTAGAAGCAAGCACCAGTTGAGGGTCTTGAGGACCTATTAGAACCACCCCCGAGTGGCCCTGCTAATCTGCAATCCACCCTCAAATTGACCTGCCTTCCGGTTCCAAGGTCACCTTGAACACAGCTCTTGGCTGACCGATCTGCTCTGCACCCAGCCTTCCTGGCCCCTGCACCAGAGAACGAGCTGTGCTGTAAGGGTCCCCCACTACTTGTGACTGCTACACTGCAGGGGGACCCACTGGACTCACCTTGAAGCCTGTGCAGTTATTTTCCAAGTGGTCCCCTCCATTGCACCAGCTCTAAAAACTTTCAGCAGCTGCTCCAACCGGAACTGGGAGCCACATGAACTTCTCTCGCTGGCCTCCAGGACATCTCAACTGCCTCAATCTAAAAACATAAGGAGACATTGGTAAACACATTGCCTGATTTTATATGCATTTTTAAAGATTTTTCCCTTTGATTCCTATGGTGCTTAATTACGCACAGAAACATTTTCTAAACTTTGAAAAATCATAACTTAAAATGCCCTTTCCCGATTTTAATGATCTTGGTCTTGAAAAAGTTATTCTTTTGAGAGTGTCCCTACATTTATTGAAACTGAGAATAAAACAGGTGCTTAGCATTTCTCCAAGATTGGCCTAACTGCTCAGTGGTCTAGTTTTTTACCTCAGTAAAACAAGGTGGATTTTGTTGGACTCTCTGGACAGTGCACATCATTTTTGTACACCATATAGAGAGCCAGCCTCCTACAGTGCTTATGTGTAGAGCATATTGGGTAATTCTGCACTTTTGACACACCTGCAGACGCAGTCACTTTTTGTAAACAACTGCCATCTAAGCCTCCATCTCTGTGCCCAGAGACCCTGGAGCGAAGTAGCCCAGTGGACTCGTGGTGGTCACCCTCGCCGGACCCTTCATTACCGTGATGATTGCTCTAATACAACATTAATGTTGCATGTTTGTGATGTTAGTGCTGTGCTCTCATTTTTCAGCACTTTAAAATTTTCATATATGTACTTGTGTATGCCTTGGTTGTACAACTGCAGTTGATTCACACTAACTTTCCATGACTCTCCTTCTAAACAGGCCACCGCCAGCCGAGTTGTTGTCACCCCTCACCGGTGAACACCAAAGTTGTCTTAGTGGGATTGGTTTCTGTTTTATTCTCACCTCTTGGGATTCACTGGATGTTTTATGGTCTGGTGTGGGTGGGGGGAGGGGGATTTAATGTTCTGTTTCTGTTGATGTAGAATTGTTCTCTTAAGTCTGCTCACTGTATCACATCACACAGCCTGCATATCACCACCTGTGGTACACCCTCAATATACCACTTCTTTACCCAATACTATCTCTCCAAACATGCGTAGGGCACTGGATCTTATGTTCATTTCTTGGAATGTATGTGGCATTAACAGCCCACAAAAAAAGCAAGCAGGTACTATCTTACCTGAATTGGCATGGTGTGGAGTGGCTCTTGCTATAGCTCACATTCTCGAGGGACAAGCATTCTCATACACAGAAGCATTCTCTTTAGCCTTCAGGCTTGTCATTCTGACCCAGATGGCAGGTATGTTTTGCTACAGGGCATCCTCATGGACAAGCAAGCTTTGTTACTGTACATATATGCCCCCAACATGGATGATCCTGTTTTTTACCAGGATCTCTTTGCCCACCTGGGACAGCAGGACATTGATCATGTGATATTGGGGGGGGCGACCTTAATATGCCACAATTTACACTGACACTACTAGCTCCCAGTCCAGTGATAAACCCTGTGCCTGGAACACCTCTCGCCATATCATTGACACCTACTGCCTTCATGATGCTTGGCATGCCCAACACCCATCTGGGACACACGTTATATTCAGCCCCCATGCAGTTGAGGCTGGACTATTGATTCTTCTTGGTAAATGCCTGCCTGTGGGTCTCAGTGGTAGCTGTCGTTCCCCAGATGCTGTCAGACCACAGCCATGTCCTACTTCAGCTGTGGATCCCATATGAGTGTGGCCTGGGATGCACCTGGAGGTTCCAGAGTGAGGCTCTCCATCACCCAGTGTTTCGTGGTGAGGTCCTTGCATCGGTAACGGAATACTTCACACTGAACACTGGCACTGTCTCTACTCAGGCCATATTCTGGGAGGCCTTTAAAGCCTTTATACTAGGGATATGCATTTCTAAACATGCAGGCATCCTACATGACATTTGCACTCAACTGCAGCACATTGAGGCAAGCCTGCGAGACATCGACAGTGCTGCCTTTGGGATCCCCGATTGCAGTAACTTTCCACATTGCTAATAGAGGTTCGTGACCTTGCTGATAGGGAGATTGCATATTTGGAAAAGAATGCATGTCGATATGAAGAGGGAGAATGCCCAGGTTCCACCCTTGCACGGTTGCTATGCGCCAATCGATTTCATAACTATATCATTGAATTGAGGGCAGACAGCGGGGAGTGCATTGTAGGTGGTGCTAATGTTCTACTCGAGTTCCAGCGGTATTGCTAATGCCTCTACACCTTTCACATGCCTGATGATTCACCGCCAGCTTCTTCTTATCTTGATGAGGTGAGGTTGGTATGGCTCGCAGGTGGGCAGCGCCAGTTTCTTAGCGAACCAGTTATACTTGAGGAGGTGGTCCAGGCCATTGATGATCTTGATGGCTCGATAGCGCCGGGTCTAGATGATCTGACAAGGGCCTTCTACAAGACTTTTTAACATCAGTTGGCTCCACACCTTTTGGCACTGTACAATTAATCTCTAGCTGTTGGTACTCTCCTGCCCGCACTCCAGGAAGCTGTCCTTACTTTATTGTTGAAGCTTCTTATCGACCTCTTTCCCTTTTGAACCTTGACAACAAAATATTGTCCAAGGTCCTTGTCCCCAGATTGTCACTGTTAATGGAGCACATCATATTGCCTGTCCCATCTGGCTTGACCTCCCTCAACCTGTGCACTATCTTTCACGTCCTCCACAGTCTATCCCCATCCATCCCTGAATTTGTAGCCCTACCAGATGCCAAAAACGTGGAGTGGCCCTTCTTGAGGGCTGCCTTGTGTCGGCTCGGTGTTCTCTCATCATTCATATCCTTGATCATGCTGTTATACACCAATCCGATGGCCCACCTTTGGGTGAACGGTTCGCTTACTGATGCTTTTGCTTTTATGAGCGGTACCAGGCAGGGATGCCCCCACTCCCCTTCCTTTTCATTATAGTGATGGAACCCTGGTCCATTACTTGCAGGACCATCATGCTCATAGGGGACTCTAACTGCATCAGAGCCCCTTATTGCTCTCTCTGTATGAAGATGACATCTGATGTTCATTTGTCATCCCTTCAGCAATCTTGGCCCCCTCATGTAAGAGATTACCCACTATGGTAAGCTATCGGGTCTGCAAATTAATTGGGCTCTTCCGAAAATGGATTCTTACCAGCCTGTGCCTGCTGCGTACCCTTTCAAATGGGCTGCTGACGATTCTAAATGCCTAGGCATTTGACTTCACAGGGGCGAGGATCACATTCTACAACTTGGCTCTGGCCCAGCGATGGCAGACCTGGACACTCAGGTGACCTAATGGGTTAAACTCCCTTTATCCATGGCCGAGTGGGTGGCCATTTTTAAGATGGGGGTTCTCCCCCAATTGTTATACTTTTTTTTTAACATCCCAAACACCGGCCAATGGCCTTCTTTCATACACTACGCAGTCATCTCCTGTGGCTGATCGGGGTGGGTGGTCATCTGTTAGTCCTCTGGCATACTCTCACCTTCCCCTTTGCCCATGGTGGCTTTTGGGGTCAGTGACTTTAATCTTTACTATCTTGCTGCCCAGTGTCAATGCTCACATCGGTGGTATCACCCAGATGCCCTCGTCACGTACCTGAAGCTCGGGCGGGCCCAATTGGATGGGCTTCTACATTCACAACTTTTGTCCAAGGGCATTCCATTGGATCCCCATGATGTCCAGACCGTGTCCAGGACCTGCTGGGCCTGGCGTCGACTGCGATGGACGGTAGGCAGAGGACCTCTTTATTCCGCTGCCCTCCCCCTTCATAATAACATGTGGCTTACCCTTACCCGGAAAGCACTGGTGCGGTAAACGCTTCACTTACATCATTTATTTACTATTTGCTATGGGAGACATTTTCACTGATAGCCATGTTGTTAAACCCACTGCAGAGCAGAACATGCAGACTGTCCCCTAGATGGACCTTTATGTCTTTCAGAGAATCCACAATAACCTCCAATCTCTTGTTCCTTCATACCTGTTGACCCTGAGGATTTCCATCATTGACAAATGTGGTCATGGATGTGGAGGGTGATCAATTGATCTCAAGGCTATACTGTTTGTGCATCTCCATGAAACCTGACACAACTGATCGGGCCCAGGAGGTACAGCAGGGTGAGTTGGACACCCCTCTTACTGACAAGATCTGAACATATTGTTACTCCCAAGCCCAGGGCATTTTGATGAACTACAGGCACAAATTATTGCATTTTAAATTCCTCCACCATTGTTATCTCTCTTCATCGGACATTGCCAAATTTGATCCCAATAGGTCTGACCACTGCCCTAAGTGTCATTCTCCAGGTTCAGGCTTCATACCTTTGACCTGTACTTTTCCGGAGATCTCTAGGTACTTGGCCTCTGTCTTTACACGTCTCTGCCTTGCTAGATCTTCAACTAGTGCCAAACATTCTTCTTGCTCTCCTGGGCTATACTAAAGACACCCCGCATTTGATGTGTCATCTTACCTCCAGGGCGCTTTTGTTAACCAAATGCGAGATGTGTTCCATTGGGGTGGTTGCAGGACACCTACTTCCTCGGAGTGGCTCAAAAGCATGACTTACTGTGATAGGGGTAGCAGTGACTATGCATTTGCTATCTACCATGTCTCGCCCATAGATATTTAGCAGCCCTTCCAAGACTACCTTAGCAGTCTTGAGCAATAATCATCAGATTAAACTGACCCCCTTCCTCTTTATAGATGCTGCTTCACTGCCACTTATGTTCCACTTATTCACAGTGAAGCTTTTATATGCCTACTGCCTTTCATTGCATTGCTAAATGTGATGACATTCTGTGCTGCTACTATATCCCTTTGACAAGTCTGGGTGATGTGACTCATTCCAGCTGTCTCTCGTTTTTTGTTTATTATTCTCAAAAACGAATAAAGACAATAAAAAAAAAAAACTTTTCTGTGTCACTATGTGACTATCTTTGTGTCTGTAGTTCACGCCTGTGTATCTGATTGAATTGGTGTATCTGTGAGTGGGTGTGTCAGTTTGTATGTGAATATTCATCTTGACAGTTGTTTGGGTGTGTGTGTTACTGTCTGCAAGAGAGGGCATGTGTGTGGTATTGTGCTACTATGTGCATAAACCTACACTTGTATATCTGTCTATGTGAATATATGTAGGGTTGTGTGTCTCTTGGAAGGAACATTTATATAGATGTCATTGTCTAATGTTCTGTGGATGTGTGTGTGTGACTATATGAATATGAGATTGTGTGGTTGTGCGTATTAGTCTGTGTATGTCTATTGTGAGCATGAGTGTAAGTCTATGTGTCTGGGCAGAGCTTGTGTGGGTGAGTATGTGTGTGATTATTTACATGTAAGTGTCAATAACAATAAGTATGTAGCATTGCATGATTGTGTGTGTGACTCTGTTTTGGATTGTGTGAGTGGGTGTTACTCTGTGTGAGGGGGTGGTTGCATGTGATTGTGTTGAGTGTGGGGTTGTGTACACGTGTTTCTGTGTACATCAGTGCATGGTGTTATGTGCATGTGGGTTTGACTTTGGGTGTGGGATTACCGATACATGTGACTCTGTGTGTAGGAGGAATTTGTATCTTGTGAATTAGGTGGTTAAGGGTATCTCTCAGTCTGAGGTTGTGTGTGTGAGAGTGTGTGTATGTAGTTGAGTGTGCTTCTATGTGTGTTTTTGTGACTGGTATTGAATGTGTTTAAGTGGGTATGTTTGTAATTGATTGTGTACATGGGCGTGTCTGCAAATCAATATGTGGGTGTACATAAATGTGTGGATGACTGTATCTATGGGATTGTGAATGTGGGCATCAGTCTGTGAATCAGGGGTGATTGAGAAGGGTTTTGTGGGCGAGTATGTATGTGTGAGATTGTGTATTTGTCTGCCTGCAGTGGTGAAGTGTGTATGAGAACGTGTGCTGGAGATGAGAGCGCCTGTATGTGAATGTATGTTTATGAGATTCTGTAGTTGCACATGTCACTGTATGTACATGTGTTGAGAGGGTAAATGAATTTGTGTACATATGTGTGTGTGTGTAAATATGAATGTGTGCGTGTGTTTGTAAGTGAGTATGTGACCTTGCGTGAAGTGTGTTTGTGTGTTTGACTGTATCGATGCAATCATAACTATGGCTATCACTCTGTGTGTGGCATCTGGAGTGGTTGTATGTGTGCAAGGCGTGTGGTTTGTTTAAGTGTGGGAAGGTATGCATGTGAGTCATGTCATTGTTAGTATCTAGATTTTCATGATTAGATGTTTGCTTGTGTTTATGGGAATATGAGAGGGCCTGTGACACTGGGTTGTTGGGGTGTCGTATATGTAAGTGTTTTGAGAGTATGTGGGTGTGTTGTGCATGCATCAGTATGTTATGGATTGTGTAAGTGTATATGTGTGTGTCTGTGTGTGGGTGGTGTGTGTGAATGTGTGAGCATCTATTTGAGTATACGTGTGTGTGTGTGTATCTGTGTGTTTGAATCTATATTTGTGTACAAGTATGTTTTTGAGTGTGAGGGTGCCTGTGACTCTGTATGTGGATCTGTTCGTATGTAGAGGGATTTTGTATGTATGGGGGTGTTCTGTGTGTTGTGAGTACATGTTTGTGTGTGTGTGTGTGATTGGGAATGGCTATTTGACTGTGAATGTCACTGTGTTTGAGAGAGTGTGTGTCTATCTCTGAGTGTATGTATCATGTGTTTTTTTCAGTTCAGTTCAACTAACTTTATTTTGGCAATCAAGCCATAAAAGTAAAGGATAAAATACATATTGTAGGACAGATTTATAAAAAACGAAATGCAATAAAACAGCCTATTACAAAAATGCTTAAAAGAAATCATAGAAAATCATTACATAATATAAACATGTAAGCATATTAAATACATAAAGCAAAAAATCATACAAAGTTAAAAGTCAATGAAACACCAGCACAAGAGATAAAGAAGTCTCACAGTAAGATATAAAGTGCAAAGTCGCACTTGTTGCGGCTATGAAAGAATTGCCCTTCTTATAGTCTACACGCATCCCAGAAATTTAGTTACTGAGGAAGCAAACAAAGGACTAGTGTCCGACCTTACAATTCTGAGAGCAGCAAAAATGGCTTCATTGCTCTACTGTTTACTTGGATGTTTTATCCACGTCTGGCAGGATCTGGTGTAAGCTGTACAAACAAATAAAACATGGGGTATAGATTCATCAACTGCTTTACAAGCTGGGTATAACAAAGAATCAGAGGCCACCGATTTGAAGTGAACACATTCAGGGGTAAGGCACCAAACCTGATTTGGAAATAAAATTGTCTGTCCTTGGTAACTTTAATGATGTCCAAGTATTTTTCTAAAACATTAACACATTTAAAATAAAGAAATTGCCCCTTCAGTGTGGCTCTGGTGGCCTTGTGAACAATGTTCTTGATTGACCAGGCCAATAATACTTTTTTAGCACATCTTTGTTAAATCTATCTGATTTGAAGACATCGTAACGTGCAAGGGCGTAATCTGACAGCTCTGTGGTGGACCATAACTGTCTCCAACAAAGTAATAGGTGCAATCTGGCTTTGCTCTCAACAGCTTACCTAACCATGTCAAATATAAAGAGAGTAGCTGTGTACTAGATAGCACATGAGCTAGGCTGCCTAGGAACTTGTTTTCCAGGCTCGACAATCCTGTGCTGTTTGAAAAAGACCCAGAGTTCCGCTCCCTATAGAGCAGATCCTGAGTTCTGCTCCATATAGAACAGATCCCTTGGTTGTGAATGAATAAATCTTCCAGGCGGGATTTATGGGTTTGCTAAATAACCACTTGGTATTACTGTAGCCTTAGAACCCGCCGCAGCGGGCTCTACTGGCTATTAAAGGCCCGCTCCCCCTCAGGGCAGAATGTTCTATTAAAAAAAAAAAAAATCACGGAGCCCGACGGGATTAAAATCCCCTCGGGCTCCGTGAGGCTTTGTTCACAGCTGTTGCTGTGAACAAAGCGAACATTGGAATGTTGGCGCTGCGGGCTTTTACCGGCCAGTAAAAGCCCGCAGCACTCCATTGTTTTCAATGGAGCCCCCAGCATTCCAATGTTCTAATTAAAATAACACAAGTAATTATTTTATATTCAATAGTAATTTTACTGACATGACAGGTACAGGACAATCTTACTCCCAAATGATCAAGTGAGTCTACCTTCTCAAGGAATGTGCCCCCCAGTGCCCCCCAGTGCAAGCCTCCCCTTATAAGATTTGTGCTGGTTAAATGACATATATTTAGTTTTCGTTGCATTAGTCTCCAAATCCCATGAGCTACAAAACTCCTCAAAGAGATCCGACAGATGTTGGTGTCCGCTTGGGGTTTTGGAGATGAATAAGGTGTTGTGAGTAAAAATTAGGCTTGATGTCTTCTCTCCAGCTAGAGTGGGGCATTAGTTGGTTTCTGAGAAAGTAAATCTTCTATGTCATTTAGGTATAGTGAAAAGAATGTTGGAGCTAAGGCACATCTCTGACGCACTCTGTGTTCCCTAACGGATTGTGGTATAGTTTTCTTTTTTTCGGATAAACAGTGGTAAGAGCTCAGGAGGCATGCTCATATATCTGAGTACCTCCCAAAGTTTAAGTCAGGAAACCAATTTCAAGATCCACAAAAGCAACATACAGGCTGCCTCTGTTTATTGACACTGAAAAACAGTCTATCAGACTAATTTGTCTCTAGTTTGCCTGGTAACTATGGTCACCCTTTTTAAAGATAGGTATAACTAGAGCACCCTTCTAGGAATGAGGGATTGGAGCTCCTTTGGTGATAGTGTTAGCAAGAGCTAGGATGTATTTTGACCAACTTAATTTGTAATGGGCAAACATGTCTGCTGGTATGCCATCAGGCCCAGCAGCCTTACCAATACTGATGATATCAAGAGAAACAGTAATATCACATGAGTCAAACATGGGCTTACAGAGGGAGGGGTATCTATCACTAAAGGCAATGCTGTAATAAGTGCTAGGTTTCCACCAGAGTACAGATTTGAGAAAAATTGTAACCAATGTAGCGGGATATGCAGTTCGATGGAGGTGGTGTTGTGTTATTGCCATCCAAAGTGACCAGTGACCAGAACTTGGGGGAGTGTAGGAAAGTACCATCTTGCCTGGCATGTTACCCCCATTTTTACTTGCGTGCCAGTTTGTTTTTCCCTGTCTCACTGAGATCGTGCTAGCCAGGACCCCAGTGCTCATAGTTGTGGCCTGAATGTGTGTTCCCTGTGTAGTACCTAACTGTGTCACTGAGGCTCTGCTAACCAGAACCTCAGTGCTTATGCTCTCTCTGCCTTTACACTTGTCACTGCAGGCTAGTAACCATTTTTACCAATTCTAATTGGCACACTGGAACACCCTTATAATTCCCTAGTATATGGTACCTAGGTGCCCATGGTTTTGGGGTTCAAGGAGATCCCTATGGGCTGCAGCATTTCTTTTACCACCCATAAGGAGCTCGGGAAATTCTTACACAGGACTGCCACTGCAGCCTGAGTGAAATAACATCCACATTATTTCACAGCCATTTTACAGTGCACTTAAGTAACTTATAAGTCACCTATATGTGTAACCCTCACTTAGTGAAGGTTAGTTGCAAAGTTACTAAGTGTGAGGGCACCCTGGCTCTAGCCAAGGTGCCCCGACATAGTTCAGGGCAACTTCCCCGGACTTTGTGAGTGCTGGGACACCATTACACGCGTGCACTACACATAGGTCAATACCGATATGCAGCTTCACAATGGTAACTCCGAAAATGACCATGTAACATGTCTAAGATCATTGAATTGCCCCCCCTTGCCAAATCTGGTATTGGGGTGCCAATCCGATGCATCCCCGGGGCTCCAGCATGGACCCCGGGTACTGCCAAACCATCTCTCTGGGGTTTTCACTGCAGCTACCGCTGCTGCCAACCCACAGACAGGCTTCTGCCCTCCAGGGGTCTGGGCAGCCCAGTCCCAGGAAGGCAGAACAAAGGATTTCCTCTGAGAGAGGGTGTTACACCCTCTCCCTTTGGAAATAGGTGTCAAGAGCCTGAGAGGAGTAGCTTCTCCTGGCTTCTGGGAATGCTTTGAAGGGCACAGATGGTGCCCTCCTTGCAAAAACCAGTCTACACCGGTTCAGGGATCCCCCAGCCACTGCTCTGGTGTGAAACTGGACAAAGGAAAGGGGAGTGACCACCCCAGCGGTGGTGCCCAGAGCTGCTCCAGTGTGTCCCAGACCTCTGCCATCTTGAATGCAGAGGTGTGAGGGCATAATGGAGGCCTCTGAGTGGCCAGTGCCAGCAGGTGATGTCAGAGGCCCCTCCTGATAGGTCCTTACCTGATAAGGTAGCCAATCCCCTCTTAGGGTTATTTAGGGTCTCTCCAGTGAGTTCTCTTCAGATTCTAATTGCAAGTTTCCAGCAGGAATCCTCTGCAACTACTACTTCATCCTCTGACCTCAGATCAACTGCAGCCCACTCCAGGAACCACTGTTACAGCAGCAAACTATCCACAAGGGATACTTTTCTTCTGCAACTTCATCTCCAGCCAGCAACTGCAACAGTTTCCACAGTGTGCACACTCTGAGGACTCCCTGTGTTCATCCTGCACCAGAAGGACGGAGAAATCTCCCGTGGGGTGACGGAGTCACTCCACTACTCATGCAGGCACCTTCTAAGACAACGACCGGTACCCTTGGACTCCTCTCACAACGACGAAGGTGCCTCTAGGAACACACAGGGTGGACCCCATGGACACAGACTGTCCTGAGGTCCTGCTCATGCAATTTGGAGGAGGTAAGAACTTGCCTTCCCTGAGAGCGACAGTATCCCTGTGCCCTGGGTCTTCTTCACCTCCTGAGGCCTCTGTGCACTATTTGCAAAATTCCTTTGTGCACAGCCTGGCCCAGGTCCCCAGCACTCCATCCTGCAATGCTCAACTCACTGAGTTGACCTCCGATGCCGTTCAATCAATCAATCAATCAAAAAAATGTATAGAGCGCGCTACTCACCCATGAGGGTCTCAAGGCACTTGTGGGGGCGGGGTGAGGGGGGGTTACTGTTCGAACAACCATGTCTTGAGGTTTTTTCTGAAGAGTAGGAGGTCTTTGGTTTTGCAGAGGTTGGTGGGGAGGGAGTTCCAGGTTGTGGGGGCGAGGTAAGAGAAGGCCCTGCCTCCTATGGTGGTTCCTTGAATGCGGGGGACTGTGGCTAGTGCAACGTCAGCTGATCGAAGGTTGCGGGTGGGAGTGTGAAGTTCACTCCTTCGTTGAGGTAGGTCAGGCCGGTGCTGTGGAGGGATTTGTGTGCATGGATGAGGATCTTGAAAGTGATTCTCTTGTCTATGGAGAGCCAGTGAAGGGATTTGAGGTGTGGTGAGATTCGTTCGTGGCGGGGGAGGCCAAGGACGAGGTGTGCGGCTGTGTTCTGGATTCTCTGGAGTTTGCGATTGAGTTTGAGTGTGGCGCCGGCGTAGAGGGCGTTACCGTAATCTAGTCTGCTGCTGATGAGTGCATGGGTGACTGTCTTCATGGTCTCTGGGGTAATCCATTTCAAGGATTTTTTTAGAGTGCGGAGTGTGTGGAAGCAGGAGGATATTAGTGCATTGATTTGCTGTGTCATGGAGAGGGAGGGGTTCAGGATGATGCTGAGGTTGCGTGCGTGGTTTGCGGGGATGGGTGCGGGGCCTAGGGCGGTGGGCCACCAGGAGTCATCCCATATGGTTTTGTTGGGGCCGAAGATGATGATCTCGGTTTTGTTGGAGTTAAGCTTGAGGTGGCTAGTTGTCATCCAGTTGGCGGTGTTGAGGAGAGCAGCGTGTAGGTTAGTTTTGGTTGTGGTGGGGTTGCGGGTGAGCGAGAGGATGAGTTGAGTGTCATCTGCGTAGGAGAGGATAGTGATTCGGTGTGGTATGAGGATGTTGGCTAGGGGGATCATGGGCTGAGGGAGGGCCCTTGGGGGACTCAGCAGATGATCTTGGTACAGGTGGAGTGGAAAGGTGGAAGGCGGACTCTTTGGGTCCAGTCGGTGAGGAAGGAGGTGAGCCAGTCCAAGGCGTTATGGTGAATTCCTGTGTTGTGGAGGTGTGTGCGGAGTGTGTGGTGGCAGACAGTGTCAAAGGCTGCGGAGAGGTCTAGGAGGATGAGTGCGATGGTCTCGCCTTTGTCGGCTTTGGTCCTGATGTCATCAGTGCATGCGATGAGGGCGGTTTCCGTGCTGTGGTTCTTGCAGAACCCGGATTGTGAGGGGTTAAGAATGTTGTTTTATTCGAGAAAGTGGGCTAGGCGGGCATTGACTAGTTTCTCTGCAACATTGATGGGGAAAGGGAGGAGGGAGATGGGGCGATAGTTAGAGAGGACCTTCGGGTCGTTTTTTTTTTTTTAGGAGACCGGTGATTTCTACATGCTTCCAGGGGTCTGGGTAGGTGGCGGAGTCAAAAGAGGAGTTGATTATGTCGTGGAGTATGGGGGCAATGGTTGGGCTGGCTTTGTTGTAGATACGATGAGGACAGGGGTTGGAGGGGGATTCGTAGTGGATGGAGTTCATGGTTTTTTCGGTTTCTTCGTGTGTGGTGGTGGCCCATGTGGTGAGTGTGGTGGGGGGGGTCATGAGTGGGGGTTGAGTTGGGTGAGTGTGGTATGGAGCTGTTGTGGATGTCCAGGATTTTGTGGTGGAAGTGGTTGGAGAGGGCGTCACATAGGGGCTGTGTGTGTGTGGGGTCTATGTTGCTGGCTTTGGGTTTGGCTAGCTCTTTAATGATGGTGAAGAGTTCTTTGCTGTCTTGGCAGTTGTTGTCAAGGTGTGTCTTGTAGTGATCTCTTTTGGTGGTGCGTATGAGTTGGTGATGGGTGCCAATGGTAGTTTTGAGGGTGGGAAGTTGGTTGTGGAGGGTTCTTGTCGCCATATTTTCTCCGCTTGGCGGCATTTGCGCTTGGAGTCTTGGAGTTTGGGGGTGAACCATGGGGCGTTCTTGATGTTGCGGGTGGCGATGTGTTTTCTGAGGGGGGCTAGTGTGTCTGCGCAGCTAGTGATCAATTTGGAGAGGTCGTGTGCTCCTGCGTTGGGGTTGTTGGTTTGAGGGGGGGAGGTTGTGAGCCAGTTGGGAGTTCAGGCGTTCTGTGGGGATCTTGTCCCACATATGGTAGGGTGTGGTGTGTTGATGATGGTGTGTGTAGGGATTGTTGAAGGAGAAGTGGACGCAGTGGTGGTCAGGCCAGTGGAGTTCGGTGGTGTGGGTGTAGGCTATGTGTTGGCTTGAGGTGAAAATTGCATTGAGCGTGTGTCCTGCTGAGTGGGTGGGTGCGGTGACCAGTTGTTTGAGTCCGAGGTTGGTGAGGTTGTCTATGAGGGAGGTTGAGTTGTGGTCTTGAAGGTTCTCCAAGTGAAAGTTGAAATCACTGAGGAGGATGTAGTCTGTGGAGGAGAGGGCGTGTGAGCTGATGGTGTCGGCGATGGTGTCGCAGAAGGCGGGGCATGGTCCTGGTGGTCTGTAGATTAGTGTACCTCTGAGGGTGGAGTTGTTGTTAATGTGGATTAGGAAGTGCATGTGTTCTGTGTTGTTGATAGTGTCTTGGGAGCTGGTGGTGACTTTGATGGTGTCCCTGCGTAGGATGGCGATGCCACCACCTGGCCTGTTGGAACCTTCATTGTAGTGCTGCTCCAACCGCGTTTTGCACCTCATTTGTCCCCATGTCCTGGGACTCCTGTGGGTTCTGTCTGGCATCATGAAGGCTCTCTAAAGTGCTGAGAGCCCCCTCTTCCTTCTCAAACAGAGTTCAGGCCCCCAGGTCCCTCCTGGGTCCAGCCAGCCCCATTTTGATGCAAAACGCAACTTTGTCGTAACCAAGGCTTGTTTGCGACTTCCAACACAAAATCACATCTGCATTCATCCTGGACATCTTTTGCATCATGCAGGAACCCGCTGGCATCTTCCTAGGGTGCATTACGGCAGTCTTCATCCAACCGGGGACTCTTCTTTTGCACTCTCTTCTGGGTTGGCAGGGGCTCCTGTCCTTCCTGGAACTTCTTTCGATTTCTGGACCTGGTCCCCTTCTTTTACAGGTCTTCAGGTCCAGGAATCCAGCAGTTGTTGTTTGCAGACTTGGTTAGTTACTGGAATAATTCCAATCACCAGGTGTACTGTGTCCTAAGGAAACTTGCAGTACCTTACTCCTGCTTTTCTGGGCTCTGGGGTGGGTTAACTTACTTACCTTTACTGTATTCTTACTCTCCCAGCGATTCTACACACACTACACTTGTCTAGGGGGGAATTCATGATTTGCATTCCACTTTCTTAGTACATGGTTTGTGTTGCCCCTAGACCTATTTTCTCCCATTGCATTCTATTGCATTTCCTATTTTTTGCACTATCCTATGTCTAATTACTTGCCTTATTTTGGTGTCCAGTGTATATCTTGTGTATAATACTTACCTCCAGTGGTCACTCCCCTTTCCTTTGTCCAGTTTCACGCCAGACCAGGGCTGGGGGATCCCTGAGCCGGTGTAGACTGGCTTATGCAGAGATGGGCACCATCTGTGCCCATCAAAGCATTTCCAGAGGCTGGGGAGGCTACTCCTCCCCAGCCCTTCACACCTATTTCCAAAGGGAGAGGGTGTAACACACTCTCTCAGAGGAAATCATTTGTTCTGCCTTCCTGGGCTGGGGCGGCCCAGACCCCAGGAGGGCAGAATCCTGTCTGAGGGGTTGGCAGCAGCAGCAGCTGCAGTGGAAACCCCGGAAAGGTAGTTTGGCAGTACCCGGGTCCTGTGCTAGTGGTACTTTTCTACAAATAGTAAGTAGCTAGTGAGCCATGTGATGCTGGGCCTACACTATGGATTGCTGTTGACTTTTGGGCCTGCAGTCTGATAGATTAATGAACCTATCTGGTAGCCATGGTATCTTAGATATAAAACTTTACAAAAATAAAACACATGTTATACTAAAAACTGAAAAAAAAAATAGTGCCATGAAATGGCCTGCTATAAAGTTTGTAATTTATGTTAAGGGCCGCTTTCTGGCTGGTCAATAAATCTATAATGTCATAATGAGACCAAAAATCAAGGAACCTGTGTAAATGTAGAACACATATTTAAACAAAAACAGCCGAAAAAAATAATACTGCAGTGATTGAACAGTGCAGAATAAGGGTGTGCAAATTAGCTTCAAAAGGTCACAATGAGCTCACGTTTGAGCTATATTACCCTCCATTGGCCCTCATTGTCTCTGGTGCTAAAAGCACTTGGGGAGTTATGTGACACAATTAATGTATTCCAAAGCAAGCACTTTAAACAATGTTCACGCAGGCTCAGTTAACATAATAAGAGCAGTGTTATCACTATTTTTAAACAATTTTGTAGCCCTGCAGGTGAGTTGACTGTTATGACCGTTTAAAAGGACCAGGACTACAGGCTGACGTGGTGATCTGAAGCGACCTCAAGGCGTGACATACCAGCTGCTCTCGCATGCGGGAGAAGTGCGGACAGATACACAGGAAGTGAAGTACACTTTCCTCCAGTAGACCACACAGACTCTAATTAGTGTCTGGCCAGGTTTGCTTCCAGCTCAGGACTTGGTCCTTCGAGGGAAAGGCAAACATACGAAGTAAAAGAAGAGACTGTTGAACAGGCACAGCTATGATGGAAACAAAGTACAGTTGCAGGCTCCAGTATGAGTAAGACTGAAGAACGGTGCAGTCATGCCTCTTTCAGGCCAGGAGAACTTTGTCTGATGACCAAGAGCCCAGGTTAAAGGCCTTGTTGGTAATTTATTTAAATAAAGTAAACTCTGTTTGAGGGCCTCAAGCACTAGTCAACTTTAGGGTGGCTAATGCTGCTTGAATAACAAGTGGCCACAAGTTTTTTGTTTCGGAGTGGACTCCACTTCCAACCAACACAGGCAGCTAATGTATCTGGTGATGCTGATCTAAATTTCCTGCAGAGTTTTATTATGGCTCCCAACCGGTCTCACCTGGGCTTGTGAAGTATGAGAGGGGAGACAGAAAATACGTTTGAACAAAGATGACTGAAGCTGATTTAGAGATGATGCATCTTTCCCTTTCTGTAACTATGATCTGTAGGTGAGAGACAGAAGTAATTTGGCCGTGATGACCAGAAGCAGATAATCCTGAGAGGTGCTCCTAAGCTTCTTCTGAATGCAAAATGAAGTTTCTGGGCTGTCACTCTCCTGTGAAGGAGATAGGTCTTGTAGGATAGTTGTGTGTCTAAAGTCACTCCTGTTAGAAATGGGGTCTTTGGTTGGCAGTCAGGTTACCCCCTGTTTTAGCAAGGACCCTCACTCTAGTTAGGGTAAAGGAGAATCACCCTCAGTTAACTCCCGCTCACCCCCTTGGTAGCTTTGCACAAGCAAGCAGGCTTAACTTCAGAGTCTAGGTGTAAAGTATTTGTAACAACACACACAGTAACTCAGTGAAAACACTACAAAAGGACACGGCACAGGTTTAGAAAAATAGGAAATATTTATCTAAACAAAACAAGACCAAAATGACAAAAAAACAACATACGCAAGTCAAGATACTAATTCTAAAAGCAAAAGAGTCTTAATTCCTTTTGTAAACAGGTAAAACACTGTTAGCATTGAAAAGTACCTGGGTAGCATCAAAATAACACGCATGGATGAGTGTGCGTCAAAAAAGGTAAGCGGTTTGTCGATTTCTAACCCACAAGCAAGACAGTGCGTCATTTCTCCTTCTCCGGTTGGGTCAGCATGCTTCATTTTTCCTCTCTGCAGGAGAGCAATGCATCGATACGGGCAGCACTCGGATCCGGGCAGGTGTTGCGTTGTTTTTCTGCACCCAGCAAGGTTTGTGTCGAAAATTCTGCCTCACGGCGTTAGCAAAACTGCGCTGTGTAGGTTGTGATGTTACCAGCGTCTGTTAGCGATGCAGCGTGCTGTTTCTCAAGCCGAGTGCGTCGATCTTCCAGCCGTGCTGCAGGCGGTGCATTGATTTCGGCCGTGGAACCGGCAGGGCATCATTTCTTCAGTCGCGTCTCTGAGGTTGCGTCGGAAACTTCCCCCCACGGAGGTCTGTGAGTTGATTTTCAAACTTGGTCTGCAAGGTTCAACTTTCAAGGCCCCAGGAACTGGATAGGGCACCACTTGGCAGGGCAGGAGTATCAGCAGAGAGTCCAGGTGCTGGCAGGTGAAGTCTTTGATGGCCCTGAGACTTCAATAACAGGAGGCAAGCTTAGGACAAGCCCTTGGAGAATTCTTCACAAGCAGGAATGAACAACAAAGTTCAGTCTTTGTCCCCTTCCAGCAGGCAGAAGCAGCAACTGCAAGATAGTTCCACAAAGCACAGTCACAGGCAGGACAGCACTTTTCCTCAGCTCTTCAGCGCTTCTCCAGGCAAAGGTTCCTCTTGATGTCCAGAAGTGTTTGAATGTCTGTGGTTTTGGGTGCCCTTCTTATACCCATTTTGGCCTTTGAAGTGGGCTCTCTTCAAAGGAAGGTCTCTCTTGTTTGTGAAATCCTGCCTTGCCCAGGCCAGGTCCCAGAAGCACACCAGAGGGTTGGAGACTGCATTGTGTGAGGGCAGGCACAGCCCTGTCAGGTGCGAGTGACCGCTACTCCCCGCACTCCTAGCACAGATGGCTCATGAGGATTTGCAGGCTATACCCCAGCTCCCTTTTGTAGGAAGGTAGCCTCTTTCTAGCCTTGTTACCCCCACTTTTGGCCTGTTTGTGAGTATATGTCAGGATGTTTTTACTGTCTCACTGGGATCCTGCTAGCCAGGGCCCAGTGCCCATAGTGAAAACCCTATGTTGTCAGTGTGTTTGATATGTGTCACTGGGATCCTGCTAGCCAGGACCCCAGTGCTCATAGGTTTGTGGCCTATATGTGTTCCCTGTGTGGTGCCTAACTGTATCACTGAGGCTCTGCTAATCAGAACCTCAGTGTTTATGCTCTCTCTGCTTTTGAAATTGTCACTGCAGGCTAGTGACTAATTTGACCCATTCTGATTGGCACACTGTAACACCCTTATAATTCCCTAGTATATGATACCTAGGAACCCAGGGTATTGGGGTTCCAGGAGATCCCCATGGGCTGCAGCATTTCTTTTGCCACCCATAGGGATCTCAGACAATTCTTACACAGGACTGCCACTACCATTACACGCGTGCACTACATATAGGTCAATACCTGTATGTAGCATCACCATGGTAACTCCGAACATGGCCATGTAACATGTCTAGGATCATGGAATTGTCACCCCAATACCATTCTGGTAATGGAGGGACAATTCCATGCATCCCCGGGGCTCCAGCATAGAGCCCGGGTACTGCCAAACTAACTGTCTGGGGTTTTCTCTGCAGCTACCGCTGCTGCCAACCCTCAGACAGGTTTCTGCCCCCCAGTCCCAGGGAGGCAGAACAAAGGATTTCCTCTGAGAGAGGGTGTTACACCCTCTCCCTTTGGAAATAGGTGTTAAGGGCCTGAGAGGAGTAGCCTCTCCTGGCCTCTGGAGATGCTTTGAAGGGCACAGATGGTGCCCTCCTTGCATAAGTCAGTCTACCCTGGTTCAGGGATCCCCCCGCCTTGCTCTGGTGCGAAACTGGTCAAAGGAAAGGGGAGTTACCACTCCCCTAACCAGCACCTCCCAAGGGGAGGTGCCCAGAGCTCCTCCAGTGTGTCCCAGACCTCTGCCATCTTGGATGCAGAGGTATGAGGGCACAATGGACACCTCTGAGTGGCCAGTGCCAGCAGGTGACGTCAGAGACCCCTCCTGATAGGTGCTTACTTTTCTCTGTAGCCAATCCTGCTCTGAGGGCTATTTAGGGTCTCTCCTATGGGTTTCTCTTCAAATAACGTATGCAAGAGCTCACCAGAGTTCCTCTGCACTTCCTTCTTTGACTTCTGCCAAGGATCGACCGCTGACTGCTCCAGGACGCCTGCAAAACCGCAACAAAGTAGCAAGAAGACTACCAGCAACATTGTAGCGCCTCATCCTGCCGGCTTTCTCAACTGTTTCCTAGTGGTGCATGCTCTGAGGGCTGTCTGCCTTCACCCTGCACTGGAAGCCAAGAAGAAATCTCCTGTGGGTCGAAGAAATCTTCCCCCTGCCACGCAGGCACCAAACATCTGCATCACCGGTCCTCTGGGTCCCCTCTCATCTTGACGAGCGTGGTCCCTGGAACACAGGAGCTGGATCCAAGTGTCCCTGACAGTCCAGTAGCACTTCTGTCTAAATTTGGTGGAGGTAAGTCCTTGCCTCCCCACGCCAGACAGTAATCCTGTGTACTGTGTGAAGTTGGACTCCGACTTTGTGGGACCCTCTTTTGTTGTGCTGAGCTGACCGCCGTGCTCAGATCTTCTGAACACCTGTTCAGTTGCTTCTGCGAGTGCTGCCTACTTCTGCGTGGACTCTCTCTGTTGCTGAGCACCCCCTGGTCCTTCCTGGGCCCTGGCAGCACACAAAACCTTCAACTGCGACTCTTGCAGCTAGCAAGGCTTGTTTGCAGTATTTCTGCGTGAAAACAACTCTGCATGCTCCAGCACAACGTGGGACATCTTCTGACCAAAGGTGAAGTTCCTGGCACCTTCCGTTGTTGCAGAATCTTTGGCTTCTTCCACCCAGAGGCAGACCTTTTGCACCTTCATCCAGGATTTAGTGGGCTTCTGCCCCCCCGACACTTGCGTGACTCTTGGACTTTGCAGGTCCTCAGGTTCAGGAATCCATCTTCGGTGCTTTGCAGTCCGTTGTTGCCTTTGCGGAATCCCCTATCTCGACTTTACTGTCTTTCTGGGGTAGTAGGGTAACTTTACTCCTACTTTTCAGGATCTTGGGGTGGGGTATCTTGGACACCCTTAGTGTTCTCTTACACTCCCAGTGACCTTCTACACACTACACTAGGCCTAGGGTCCATTCGTGGTTTGCATTCCACTTTTGGAGTATATGGTTCGTGTTGCCCCTAGGCCTATTGCATCCTATTGTGTTCTATAGTGTTTGCACTACTTTTCTAACTGTTTACTTACCTGATTTTGGTTTGTGTGTATATTTTGTGTATATTACTTTCCTCCTAGGGGAGTATATTCTCTGAGATACTTTTGGCATATTGTCACTAAAATAAAGTACCTTTATTTTTAGTAACTCTGAGTATTGTGTTTTCCTATGATATAGTGCTAAGTGATATAAGTGGTATAGTAGGAGCTTTGCATGTCTCCTAGTTCAGCCTAAGCTGCTCTGCTATAGCTACCTCTATCAGCCCAAGCTGCTAGAACACATCTAATCTAATAATAAGGGATAACTGGACCTGGCACAAGGTGTAAGTACCACTAGGTACCCTCTAAAAGCCAGGCCAGCCTCCTACAGTTCTACCTGGGGGTTACCCAAGGTAGAATGAGAACTCTTCGACCAGTTCAGAATGCTGTGGCTAGAACACTGATCAACAGTCCTAGATTTACCTCTACAGGTACTGCCCTTTAACAACTACATTGGCTCCAAATGAGGGAAAGAATTTCTTTTAAAGCACTAAGGGCCAGATGTATCATCTAACCCTTTTGCGAATCGGTAATAGCGATTTTTAAGAAATCGCTATTTCTGAGTCGCAAAATGGTATGTATCATATTTTCGATTCTGTAATAGCAATTTCTTAAAAATCACAAAAGCTATTACCGAATCGCAAATTGCGATACAGACCCCATTCGCACCTATGGGCCTGCAGGCCCATATTTGCTAATTTTTTGCATTTCCCAAATTGCAAATTCCTAACTGGAATTCGCAGTTTGGGAAGGCCCCCTCTGCTGCACCCCAAAAAAATAATTTAGTACATGTAAGGCACACACATGCCAAAAGGGGCATGTGTGCGTTACATGTCAATTTTAAAAATGCATTTTTATTTCATTTTTAAATTTTGCACATGGTTACCACCAACTTTTACTTGGTGGTAATTGCGATTCCTTAATGCCCAATTCGCTTTAAGGAAAAGCTTGATACATGTACTTAAGAAATCGCAAATAATAAGGATTCCTTATTTGTGATTTCTTATTTTTTTCGAGAATCGCAATTTGCGATTCTCTAAACGGGCTCGCAATTTTAAGGAAGCGCTATTTTATCGATTCTTTAAAATTGCATAGTGAATGCCTTTCATACATACTGAAAGGTATTTTTGCATTTGCAAACGGGCATTCGCACCGTTTGTGAATGCAAAAACGCTTGATACATCTGGCCCTAAGTTTCTGCCACAGAATTATAAATTCAAGCGGTTCTTGCTACTTACATCCTCTGATCAAACCTTATCATCCTAATCGTTTTCTGAGGACTTCTGGTGCTGCTCTAGCTAAAGTTCCCACGACAACTAGAGCACATATGGGAGGTTTTTCCTTCCACTATATTGCTGCAAAACTG
The DNA here is from genome assembly GCF_031143425.1 of Pleurodeles waltl. NCBI lineage: Eukaryota > Metazoa > Chordata > Amphibia > Caudata > Salamandridae > Pleurodeles > Pleurodeles waltl. Next base: position 898,508,688 of record NC_090437.1, read on the forward strand.
TGGAACTCTCTTCCTATGGATCTGAGGCAGGAACGGTCTAAAATAATTTTTCAGAAGAAACTGAAAACCTGTCATTTAGACAATCTTAAAACTTATTTTCTTTTAGGCAGTGCAGCTCAGGTTACTGTTGAAGTGTGGAATCTCAGCGTGAGGACACTCCGGTCGGAGTAACCACTGCGCTTTATAAATGAGATAACATAACATAATATAACATAACAAGCAAAACCAGATATCTCTTTGTTGGCACTTTAAGCATCTAATCACCACTATTTCATTTTTTTTTTTAAATTCAAATCTTGACTTCTACTTAATGGACTTTTGTCATTCTGATCTTGTTTTGTTAATACATAGTAGAATATAGTTTTCTAACTTGTTATGGAGACTTTTGGTTGTGCTCTCACCGTGTTATTGTTTGAAGTGTTGCACAAATTCTTTACACATTGCCTCCTAAGTTAAGCCTTCCTGATCCGTGCCAAGCTACCCAGCATTTGTGCACAGGTTAATTTGTGGTGTGTAACTGACTTACCCTGACATAGAATTTGGTCCCTACTTGGATAGGGTGCATACCCTTGGCAAATAGAGACTCAAATTTGTAACACATACACACATGACTTACTGACATGAGGCTGATCTATTAGGTGTGGATGAGTATCAATTTCTCAGGGTTGATAATTCCAAAGTTCTCTGTCTATATTTACTTCCTAAAGTCAACAAGCTTTCCACTAAGCCCCCAGGAAGGCCCATCATATTCTCTAATGAATAATTACTTAAAAATACTGCTATTTTTTTCGATCGATTATTGTCTCCATATGTCACTAGCTTGAGATCATATTTCGCAAGATTAATTTGATAGTTGTGAAACGGATAGCATGTTTTCTATCTTCAAGGACATAGTGCTTGTTGGTAGAGGACTTAGACCAAGGTTTTGGTGAAGCTGAAATGGGTCCTTGACCTCTACAAAATAAACAGTTGTGCTTTAGGTGGTGTGCTGCTTCCTTCTTCTATATATAAATATCTGTAAATACTTTTTGAGAAAAAGTAACATTGGAGAATTAGAACGTACCAAGATGTTACTCTCCATGATAGAGCTTTATTTAAAAAATAATGCTATCATGTTTAACCAAGAAATTTCACACCAAATATGTAGCACAGCGATGGCCATTTTCTTATCTCTAAATTATGCCAATTTAGTGATGGATTTGTGGGAAAGGGAAATAGAATGGGGTATGACCAACAAACTGCACTTAGAGAAAAGTGTATGATGGGTGAGATACATTGACGATCTATTCATTACATGGCATGTGTCGCAAGAAGAGTTCATGGCATTCTGAATTCTAATGATGTTGGATTAAAATTCATATGTGAATCAAGCCAAGAAAGAATAAACCTTTTGGACTTAACAATATACATTAAAGATGGAAAAATAGAAAACACCACTATATCGTAAAGAAACATCAGCAATTAGTATATTACATGGTGAAAGTTTCTATCCAAAAGCATTGTTGAAAAGTATACCATGTCGAAAATTAATAAGAATGTGGAGAAAGTATTCAAATGATGAAGATGCACAAATTAAATTCAAGGACACAATACAAAGATTCAAAGTTAGAGGTTATGGACAAGGTATCCTGAATAAAAACTTGGAGAAAATGAGAACCATCAGTCGCAATGATGTGCTAATTCCAAGAGTATTAAAAGAAAAAAAACATTTGAATTTGATATCCAATGATCCAGATCTAGGCCCTAAACTGGGCAACATACCTCTGTAACATATCGTAAAGCATCGTCTTTGAAAGTCATTTTAGTTAAAACCCATTTATCACAAAAAACAGCAAATAAATGGCTAGTGGAACAACAAAAGGGATCTATATAATGTAATAACTGTAAAGCTTGTGAAATTGGAAGATCAACAAAGACATTTTTAATGCGTAATAACACTGAAGTCCTTCTCAAGCACAGGATACCTTGTGATACCAAATTCACAGTATATGTGATTGAGTACCACTGTGGATTATGATACAATGGTAGCACTATCTGCATGCTTAAAAAGAGAATTCTAGAGCATATTTGAGCAATCGTGCATAATGATCTGACTTATGCAATAGCAAAGCATTTAAGAACACATGAGATGAGCAGCTGGAGAACATTAAGATAATATGGGATAGATCATATTCCAGAGCATGAAAGAGTCTAAATACATTATTCAGTTAAGAACTAAGGCTCCTTCAGGTCTGAACAATGATGAGGAGCTTCATGTTGCTAATCAACTGTATTGTTACAGTTTAGCCTTAGACCTAAAGTGTTTATTATGTGGTTGTGTTGAATTAGACGTGAAAATCCAGTAGAAGCACATCTTCAGAAGATTAGAAATTGTTGTTGAGAATTGGGGTACTATACCTACACCCATAGTGCAAACATAACTCATGAAATATTGGGTACCATACCTAGAAAAATATATCTGACCCATAGCAGGGAATTGAGATGTATATTATTAAAGAGGTTAATTGGCTTAACAACATCTCTGGGAAACACGATCCTGCATTATAACAAGAATTGATGTATTGGTAAATTTGATCTTCCCCAAACAGATATTTTTATTGTTTTATGTTTGAATTTATGTTATTTAATGGATATACTACATGTCCGAGAATGCCCCCTTATAGTTTTTTTTTACTTTTGAGTATAAAAGGCAACATTGTGAAAGGACTTGCTAACTGTGACAAAGACCGTTCTGGTCAAAACGCATCGGTTGAGTTGCAAACCTTGTAGTAATAAAGGAATCGACTACGTTCATAGAGTGCAGTGTTGGAACGTTGAAGTCTGTCCCGGTCTACCCTCTTGGCAAGTGCATCAGCTGCTGAGTACGTAATTGTGGATTGATATATATATATATATATATATATATATATATATATATATATATATATATATATATGTATATATATATATGTATATATATATACATAAACACACACATTTATGTACACATAAATACACACACACATATATACACACACACACATATATATATATATATATTATAATCACGTTATAGAAGTTGTCATGAGTGCTGTAACTTCTGGCGTAAGTAGCAGTGCACGGCGAGGGCGCACGTTATAGTTACCCTAGTGCGCAAGTGGTTTTATGTTCTATGTTTTTTAAAAATTCTATTTCTAACAATAAGGTCCCTGTACCTTTGCTTTTTTCAGTGAATTTCTATGTTTGTTTGAAGGTATAGTAATTTTGATTACTATACGTTAATCCAACCACCACCATGCATTGCCTTTGGCCATGCGCAGCTAGGGTTGGCCGCAGGGCCTGGCTTTTGCTCAGCCCATGTGGCCACCTCCTATGACCACTCAGCCCTGCATTGTGCACCGCCTTCGACTGAGAAGAGCGGTGTTGACGCAGGGCCTGCAGCCAGTCACTGCGGCCAAGCCTTTTAACCACCTGACCCCCCATTGACCACTCTCCTCAGGCCAATATCAGCCCCAGGGACTCTATCTCCTGGGGCCCATCATAAACATTTAGGCCCTGATTTATACTTTTTAGACGCAAACCTGAGTTAGAGCAGGTTTGCTTCAAAAAGTTTAATGACGGCTAGCACCATTCCTGGACGCCAGCCAGGCGTCATATTTAAGGAATGAAGCTAGCCGGCAGTAAGGCCCGATTAGCATCAAAATAAATTACGCTAACCGGGTGGGGGAAGCGTAGGGTAAACAGGAGGTTGTGCATCAAAGAATGTACTAGTCAGGGTAGAGTCAGAAAAATGACTCTAACCTGACTAGCGTAATTGTTTGACACACGACCCCCATGGACATGACTCTTGTCTTAGTAAAGACAGGAGTCATGCCCCCCGCCCAATGGCCATGCCCAGGGGACATATGTCCCCTCAGCATGGCCATTGGGCACAGTTCCATGTAGGTGGGCCCAAGGTAGGAGCCCCTATGGCACTTGTAAAAAAAGAAAAGAAAAAAAAACTGACCTGGACTTACTGGGATGGGTCCCCCCATCCTTAGGTGTCCTCCAGGTGTGGGTAGGGGTGGGTAGGGGTTTGTTCCTGGGTGCAAGGAAGGGTGCCTGTGGGCTGTTTCCATGGTCTCTGACCATGGAAAATGGCCCACAGGTCCCCTAATGCCTGCCCTGACCCAGGTGTTAAATAATGGCTCATTTAAGGCCCTCCTCCTTCCTTGCCTGATTTTTGCATTGGACGATAAATAAGGCGCAAAGGCCTTATAGTCATTTTGTGCCCGGGAACACCTACCTTGCATCTCATTAACGCAAGGTAGTTTTCCACAGGCAAAAAATGATGTTAACTCCAATATTTTGACTATAGACTGGTCTAGCGTCAAAATATAAATATGGAGTTAAGTTTGTGCCAGATTTACATCAAAGAAATGATGCAAGTCCGGCGTAAACAGAGTATAATTATGCCCCTTAATTTTTGAGCTGAGGATCCCATCCTCTGAGGCCTGGCCTGAACATTTAAAAAATGTTGAGAGGGGCACACGTCCTTCCTTCCCAGGCCAATCTTGGCCCAAGGGACCCCATCCCCAAGGCCTGGCTTAATTTTTTTTAGGGGGGGAAGGTGTGCTGTGCAGCCCCCCTCCCAGTGCTGATCTCATTCCCAGGATCTCCATCCCCTGGGGCCCAGCCATGTGCCCTGGGCGACACCCAGGGCACCCACTCTCAATGTTGGGGACAGTGAGGGAGCCTAAAGGCCTCCACGGTCCCAGTTAGATCCCACCTCCTGTGGGAGCCAGCATTGATGTCACAGAGAGGGAGCTGCTGAAGCAGTGGTGGCAGTCCCCAGAGCCATAATTGGCTCCAGGAGGGGGCTGTGTAGCCCCCCTTCAACATTAGTAGCACCGGGGAGGTGGTAGTCCCTGGGGCTGCAGGGAGTCTGAAACAGACCCACAACCTCTTTTTTTTTAACGTCTGCCCCAGGGAGGTGGTGGGCCGTCACCACATTTACTTAATGTCCAGGGGAGGTGGGGAAGCTCACAGCCCGACACACACAATATAATCAGTACCCCGGGGAGTTGGTAGTCCAAGGGGCTATGGGGGTCTGAAACAGACACCTGATCTCTTTGTTAAAATATGCCCAGGGCAGGTGGTGGTCACTGTGTCTGTGGGGAGCCACAATGCCCCCTGCATTAATTTTACTTAATGCCTTGGGAGGTGGCAGTCCCTGGGGCTATGGGGGGACTGAGCTGACTCTGTGCATTTAGACTGAAATAAGCCCCAGTGAAGTGGGAGTCCCTGTGGCTACAGGCATCCCCCCTACACTTCAATAAACATTGCACCTGGGACGTGGTCAACCTGGGAGCTAGAAAAAGATGAAGCTTGGTAGCCCACGCTTCAGTTTTCTAAAAATAATTTGCTAGATGCACTGCAAACCCTCAAAAGTTTCAAAAACATGTTTTTGCTTTGAGGAGTGTGACTGTGAAACCCCAGCACCAGAGTTAAGGGGTCAGGGTGTCCGTACACTGCCCCTTTTCTTTTTTTCACATTTTTGAGTCTGGGCTCAAGCCGAGACCCAAGATGGCTGCCAACACTTTTCTGAAGTTTGAAGTGTTGGCAGCCATTCGGCATGAGATGGGAAGGACTCACAAAACTTTGCTTACATATATTTCAAATTTGGATTTTGGACTACCACCTCCTCTGGGCTTTCCTAATATTCAGTGCATGTGGGCGCATGGCCCCACCACCTCCCCCGGGCTATACTTGTTGGAGGGGGGCTGCAGGGGCCCTCACGAGGTGCTAATGATGGCTATGCTATGTCTTTGGGTGCTCATCCCTAGGACATAGCTGTTTGCTTTTGCTTGATGGGAGCTGGCCACTCCCCCTGTAGTCCCAGGTAGCCCATAAAGGGCTAAAAAATATAGTAAAAAATATGAATAGCTCAATTGTGAAGGTCACAGACCTCCACACTGAGCATAGAGTGTTCGAGTTAAGGTGTATCCCATGTCATTTCCTGCCTTTATTTTATTTTTTTATTAAGTGCAAATGTTTATGGCTCAAACTGAAAGGTGATCTTACTTTTTTTTTTAAATGACAAATACATTTTACTTTTCAAATTGTAGAGAAATATCTCATTCAAAGTATATCATACATCAAGACCTAAAAAACTTTCTAGCTCTCTCCCTCTCACCCTTTTTCTCTCTCCCTCTCTTTCAATCTCTTTCTCCCACTTACACACCCACTCGGACATTTATGCACCCACTCACAGACCCACTCAGTCACTCACGCACCCACTCACAGCCCCACTCGGTCTGTCACACATCCACTCACAGACTCACCCAGACCCTCATGTACCCACTCACAGCCCCAATCAGTCACACACGCACCCACTCATAGCCCCACTCGGTCTGTCACACATCCACTCACAGACTCACCCAGACCCTCATGTACTCACTCACAGCCCCAGTCAGATCTCACACACCCACTCAAAGACCCACTCAGACAGTTATGCACCCACTCACAGACCCACTCAGACTTTCACACAGCCACTCACAGACCCACTGACACCCTCATGCACCCACTCATAGACCCGTACACACTCTCACTTACCCACTAAAACACTGATGTACACATTCTCACACCCAGAAAGACACTCTCACAGCGACTTCCACCGCAGATACACCCTCTCACAGCTATTATCACACCCAGAGAGGCCATGGCCAACTCTTGCTGTGCACGGCCAAAAGGCTGTGCACAGTGTGGGGTTTTGTGGTTAGTTTGCAGGGTCTGGCTGCAGGCCAAGTCTTGTGGGCAACCTCTACTGTGCACGGGTGAAAGCCATGCATGGTGCAAGGTTGGATGCTAATAGGGGGCCAGGCTCTTTGGCCAACCACCACCACGCACAACCAAAGGCCTTGCACGGCAGTGGTTGGATTATCGTATACTAATGAAAATTACTGTATGAAAATAAAATAGAAATTCACTTATAAAAACCAAAGGTTACATTGACGTTATAGTGAGGCTCACATTCTAAACGTACAAAACCATTGAAATTTACCAGTTATATTTAGAGTTACCTCAGTTCACTATAACTCATACCCCAAGGTAAATATAACTTATGCCCTAGCCATGCAATGCTAATTACACCACAAATTACGGCACTCATGACATATTTGATAACATAATTGATAATATCAATGTTATATTTGGTGTAAAATGTTTGATGAAAAAACTGAGATGAAAGGCAAATATCCCTTACAAACGATTGTTCTCTATCTCATCTGATGAGTTAGTATTGACTTTGTTCTCATCAAAATCAAAGCGGTACAACCTTGATAATGTCCTCATGTTTGATAACGCAATGGAAGACATTCTTTCCTTAAAGACTGTGGGGCATATTTATACTTTTTGGTGCAAAACTGCACTAACACAGATTTGCACCAAAACGATTAGCACCGGCTAGCGTCATTCCTGAGCACCAGCAGGGCGCCATATTTATGGAATGGCGCAAGCTGGTGCAAATTGTGGGCTAGCGTAAAAAGAAATGAGACGGAGGTGGCGCTATGGGAGAAGGGGGGTTTGCACCAAAAAATGACGTTGGGCTGGTTAGAGTAAAAAAAGATGACTCTAACCAGCCTGGAGTCCTTTTCTGATGCAACACTATCCATACCACATGACTCCTGTCTTAGAAAATACAGTCATGCCCACCACCTCAATGGCCAGCACAGGGGACCAGTGTCCCCGGGGCATGGCCATTGCACCCTGCACCATTCAGGGGCCCCAAGTTGGACCCCGATGGTACTTTAATTTTTGTTTTTTTAATTACTTACCTATACTTACCCTACTTACCTGGGATGGGATCCCCAATTCTCCGGTGGCCCCCTGGTATGGGTGAGGGGGGGCACCTTTGGACCCATTCCATGGTGTTTAACCATGGAAATGGGTCCACAGGTCCCTAAACACCTGGTCTGGCCCAGGCGTTAAATTAATGGTGCAAAGTAAGCTTTGCACCATTATTTAGACCTTCCTCCCACCCGAGCGTCATTTTAGCATGGGGAGATAAATGTGGGCTATGGGGTTAGTACCATTTTTTGTATGGGAATGCCTTGCTTGCATCTCATTGACACAAGGTAGGTTCACGTATCTAAAAAATGGTGCAAACTCCAATATTTTGACGTTAAATTGGTCTAACGTCAAAATATTAATATATAGTTATTTTTGCACCAAATTTGCGTAAACAATTATGCAAATTCGGCACAAATGGGGTATAAATATGCCCCTGTGTGACATATATTTACTGCATTTAAACTTAGGGCCTGATTTAGAGTTTGGAGGAGGGGTTACTCCATCACAAAAGTGATGGCTATCCCGTCCGCTGTTTTGCAAGTTCCAAAGGAAGATTAATATGGCGGACAGGGTAAACATCACATTTGTTACAGAGTAACCCTTTAGCCAGATGCTAAATCAGGCCCTTAATCCTGAGATTTGGGAATGGTGACAGCGTAGGCCAAACACAGAGGATAATGTTATCTTTTCAAATACAGATCTTTTGCAAGGAAAAATTTAATCAGGATATATTCATACTCTGTTCTGTTGGGATATGTAATGAAGTCTATCACGGTCTCCATTTCACCATTTACTAGTCCCTCTTCAAAGTTTAAATTTTGGCACAAAATGATTCTGCAATTTTTACAGAGGTTTTGAGTATTTTCTAAACCAGAAGTATGTGAAGCTGTTTTCTCTAGTGATTCTAGTTTCTTTGTCACTGATTGACATATAGGTAAGTTTAAACCTTGATGTTTCATTTGATCTTTTCTTGTAAGAGTCACTATCTCCTCTTCTTCCAAATGAAGCATTTCAAAGTTAAATTGTGCACACTCATCTAATGTTGGCATTACGGACACAATCTGTTTCTGAGGTGTCATAAGGTGTTGCATTGTAGAAGCTGGTGACTTCTTGTATAGGAATAGAGATCGCACCATGCGAGAAGCAACAGCTTTCTTAGCTTGTTTACTAATTATTCCTATTCTGATTTATTTTATTATATTCTCATATTCCACATCTGCTGCCTGCCTCATATTTCTGTGAACTCAGTATACTGGAAATTTAATCACATGTTAACATTTCCAATAATCCCTAATGACTTTTTACTTTCTTCATGAACAAGTTTTTGAAAAACTGGTTGACATTTGATTTGAGTTAACTGTAGAAGGCAGTTAGCATAAGCTTTGATATATTGCTTACCTTATCAATAATGAGAACTTTCAATTTCTTGAAGACTCTGGCCTCTTCATGACAAGCATCACCAGATGACTTTTTGCACTCTCGTTTTTTGTCTTGTCCCACAGGTAACCTAAGTAATCTGTGCAACATAAGTAATCTTTGCAACATGATTGCTTTAAGTTTGGGAGCAACTAGTCCAGTAGGAGCATTCACAACACATGATAGGTCACAGCTAGTTTTTCTGTGCACAAATGCATTTATCACTTTAAGCAGAAAACCTTTCCCTGTACTTTCCTGACCACTAACATACAGAAGTGTGAGCATGAATGTTTGGCAAAGACATTCAGGGGGTCATTCCGACCCTGGCGGTCGGTGTTAAAGCGGCGGCCAACCCGCCAACAGGCAGGCGGTCAAAAAAATGGAATTCCGACCCTGGCGGGAACCGCCAACACAGCCCGCCACTTTAACACTCCGACCGCCACGGCGGGGCAAACAAACAGCGCGGCGGTCACCGCCAACAGACAGGCGGCAGACAATGTACCGCCCACCCTATCACGACCCACCAATCTGCCACCTTTTCCGGGGCGGGAGCCCCGCCGATAAAAACACGGCGGAAACAGATCACGAACGGGAAAACGCTCACCTCTATACACTCCACGAGGAATCTGGACAGCATGGAACCCGAATTAAACATCCTACCAGCGATTGTCTACCTGCTCCTCTACCAGGAGCACGAACACCGCCGCAGGAGACAACGGTGAGTACTGCACCTACGACACAGGGGAGGGGGGAGGAGAAAAGATTACGGGCACACACATACGCGACATCCCCCCCCCCAAATCCCCACACACCAATGCAGAGCAACAAGTCAGATTTACACCCCCCAAACCCCCCGGAATAATTCAAAGACAAAATAAAATGATCATTAAAATAGAAGTATATTAAAGCATATTTGAACTTAAGTGAAATATTAGATTATTAAAACAAATAAATCACAACATGAAGAATATGAACATAGTCCAAAAGTCCGGCACATATTGGCTACATGCCATTGTCCGTGGGCCAATGTGCATAAACACATGGGCAAAGCCCACACACGAAACCCGATTCCATTGGAGAGAACACTGCTGGGGCATCAGATAATAAAACCACAGGCACCTCAGGGGGAAGGGAAGGGGGGGCACCTCAGCCACATGAGTCCACGACGCCAGATCCACGAGGGGCCTCCATACCCACTGTACCATCCTGGGGAGTGCAAAGCCACAGTCTCACAAGTCTCTACAGTGGGTGGATTGCCCACTGTACCATCCTGGGGAGTGCAAAGCCACAGTCTCACAAGTCTTTTCAGTGGGTGGATTGCCCACTGTACCATCCTGGGGAGTGCAAAGCCACAGTCCATCTGGTGGATTACAGACTCCACTGGTTATGGAGGAGGCATGATGCCCAGAGTGCTTCGTGAAGCCCTGCCCGACATAGATCCGGCCCTGCCAATGGGCCAGCGGTGCTTGAGATGAAGGCCCCAGCGGAGCGGTGCTTGAGAGGAAGGGCCCAGCGTAGCGGTGCCTGACAGGAAGGGCCCAGCGGAGCGGTGCAGAGACGGCGGGGCACAGCGGAGCGGTGCTTGAGAGGAAGGGCCCAGCGGAGTGGTGCTTGACAGGAAGGGCCCAGCGGAGCGGTGCAGAGACGGCGGGGCCCAGCGGAGCGGTGCTTGAGAGGAAGGCCCCAGCGGAGCGGTGCTTGACAGGAAGGGCCCAGCGGAGCGGTGCTTGAGATGAAGGGCCCAGCGGAGTGGTGCTTGACAGGAAGGGCCCTGCGGAGCGGTGCTTGACAGGAAGGCCCCAGCGGAGCGGTGCTTGACAGGAAGGGCCCAGCGGAGCGGTGCTTGACAGGAAGGGCCCAGCGGAGCGGTGCTTGAGATGAAGGGCCCAGCGGAGCGGTGCTTGACAGGAAGGGCCCAGCGGAGCGGTGCAGAGACGGCGGGGCCCAGCGGAGCGGTGCTTGAGATGAAGGGCCCAGCGGAGCGGTGCTTGACAGGAAGGGCCCAGCGGAGCGGTGCTTGACAGGAAGGGCCCAGCGGAGCGGTGCAGAGACGGCGGGGCCCAGCGGAGCGGTGCTTGAGAGGAAGGCCCCAGCGGAGCGGTGCTTGACAGGAAGGGCCCAGCGGAGCGGTGCTTGAGATGAAGGGCCCAGCGGAGTGGTGCTTGACAGGAAGGGCCCTGCGGAGCGGTGCTTGACAGGAAGGCCCCAGCGGAGCGGTGCTTGACAGGAAGGGCCCAGCGGAGCGGTGCTTGACAGGAAGGGCCCAGCGGAGCGGTGCTTGAGATGAAGGGCCCAGCGGAGCGGTGCTTGACAGGAAGGGCCCAGCGGAGCGGTGCAGAGACGGCGGGGCCCAGCGGAGCGGTGCTTGAGATGAAGGGCCCAGCGGAGCGGTGCTTGACAGGAAGGGCCCAGCGGAGCGATGCTTGGGATGAAGGGCCCAGCGGAGCGGTGCTTGACAGGAAGGGCCCAGCGGAGTGGTGCAGAGACGGCGGGGCCCAGCGGAGCGGGGCTTCTCACGGCGGGGCCCTGTTCAGCGGTTCTTCTCACGGCGGGGACCAGCGGAGCGGGGCTTCTCACGGCGGGGCCCTGTTCAGCGGTTCTTCTCACGGCGGGGCCCAGCGGAGCGGTTCTTCTCACGGCGGGGCCCAGCGGAGCGTTTCTTCTCACGGCGGGGCCCTGTTCAGCTGTTCTTCTCATGGCAGGGCCCTGTTCAGCGGTTCTTCTCACGGCGGGGCCCTGTTCAGCGGTTCTTCTCACGGCGGGGCCCTGTTCAGCGGTTCTTCTCACGGCGGAACCCAGCGGAGTGGGGCTTCTCACGGCGGGGCCCTGTTCAGCGGTTCTTCTCACGGTGGGGCCCAGCGGAGCGGGGCTTCTCACGGCGGGGCCCTGTTCAGCGGTTCTACTCACGGCGGGGCCCAGCGGAGCGGTTCTTCTCACGGCGGGACCCAGCGGAGCGGTTCTACTCACGGCGGGGCCCAGCAGAGCGGTTCTTCTCACGGCGGGGCCCTGTTCAGCGGTTCTTCTCACGGCGGGGCCCAGCGGAGCGGGGCTTCTCATGGCGGGGCCCTGTTCAGCGGTTCTTCTCACGGCGGGGCCCAGCGGAGCGGTTCTTCTCACGGCGGGCCCTGTTCAGCAGTTCTTCTCACGGCGGGCCCAGCGGAGCGGAGCTTCTCACGGCGGGGCCCTGTTCAGCGGTGCTTGTCTTGTGTTCCTAGGGAACCAGATCTGGGCAATCATTCCCGCTCAGTCGCCATCCGACCTATCGCTTGCGGGGCCCTCCTGTGTTGGACTCCTGGGCCCGTGGGTGTCCTCCGTCACACCCCAAATGGGGCTGGTGGGGCCCTCCTGGGCAGCTCGCCTGCTGCCGGACTTCTTCGCCCTGCTGCCCTTGCCCTCCTTGGACGAATCTCTGGGGCCCTTGCCTCCCTTGGAAGTATCTCTGGGGCCCTTGCCCTCCTTGGACGAATCTCTGGGGCCCTTGCCTCCCTTGGAAGTATCTCTGGGGCCCTTGCCCTCCTTGGACGAATCTCTGGGGCCCTTGCCTCCCTTGGAAGTATCTCTGGGGCCCTTGCCCTCCTTGGAAGAAACTCTGGGGCCCTTGCCTCCCTTGGTGGATGGGCCAGGTGACGGTGCAAGGCTGGTGTCCTTGGGGGCAGCCGTCTCAGGCCTGTGGCGCCGGCCCTTCACTTTTTTGCTTCTTTTCCCAGGGGGTGGGCTAGCTGTCTCCTTGCTGCTGGCCGATGTTCCTGCCCTAGGAGCTGGTGGACTCCAATAGCCCTGAACGATGGTCCTAGTAGGTGCAGGGCTTGTGGTGGCTGAGGTGCTGGTTGGACTCTTACGAGATGGAGGGGGTGGGTCAGTTGTTGGAAAGAGGTCAAGGTTGGAAAGGAAAATCAATTTCGAAAGACAGGGACGGGTAGTTGTAGTGGGTATGGGAGTGGAGGAAGAGGATGTGGTTGTAGGAGAGTCAAGTGTGCTGTCTTTGGGTGCAGGTGCTTGTGACGGAGGCTGTCGTGAGGTGGATGGGTGTTGGGTGGGTGGCTGCCTGCGTTTGTGTGGTTTGGAAGAGGGGGTGACAGACACACTGGGAGAGGACACAGGGGACGTGTAAATGGTAGTGGGGGTGGTGACTGCACGTGTGTGGACTGTTCTGGTGGGTGTGGTGGTGATGGACGTACTGGCTGATGGTGGTGTGCATGCAGGTGTGAGTGGAGACATCACAGGGAGGGAGGAGGGAGACGAGGAGGAGGGGGACACAGTGGAGGCAGTGGGTGTTGCTGTGTCTGCATGTGGATGTTGCTTGGGTGAATGCTTGTGTGATCTGTGGTGCTTATGTCTGGATGAGCTGCCCTTGGGTGTTGATGTGTGTGCAGGCTGGTCTGTAGGTGTGTCTCGGATAGGCAGAGGAACAGGGGAGTGGGACTGGGTTGAGGAAGTTGGAGGGGGGAGGCTAGACACAGGGACAATTGCTGCCGTCAGTGCTGAGGCCAGAGCGTTGAACGATCGCTGATGGGCAGCCTGACCCGAATGAATGCCCTCCAGGTATGCATTGCTCCGATGCACCTCCCTTTCCACCCCCTGGATGGCATTTAAAAGGGTAGACTGCCCAACAATGAGCGTCCGGAGGAGGTCAATGACCTCCTCACTGAGGGCAGCAGGGGTAACTGGGGCAGGACCTGAGGTGCCAGGGGCGAAGGAGATGGCCGGCTTCCTGGCCGAGCGGGCACGGGGCGAAAGCTGAGGGGCTGCAGGGAGAGCAGAGCTGGTGCGCTGGGTGGCGGCTGTACCTGTTTTTGCGGTGGGCACGGATGGTGCCGCCACCACAAGGGAGCTCCCTTCCGAGGACGTGTCGGTGTCACTGACGTCTCCACGGGTCCCCGCTGTGGAGCCCCCCCCGCCCTCCGTCTCACTGGTTAAGTCCGAGTCGGTTGCAGGGCCCTCCGGGCCCATGTGAGATGCAGCTCCCTTGTGCGCCGATGCCACTTCTCCTCCGCCTGATGATGCTAATGCACACATGAGCAGGAAAACCAAAAAATAAGGGGGGGAGAGAAGAAAGAAAGACATGTTGAGAGCATGCATTGGCGGCACCGTTGGTGGAGAGGACAGACACAGAAGCCCCCTGCACCACGCCGCGCACTCGGGGTACACTACTCAATTATTGTGACTTGGCATACAAGTCTATGGACGACAAATGCACACATAGGTGAGCCCGGGCCATGGATAGCTGTACTTAGCACCCTACAGAGGTGGGGGGCGGGGGCACAGGGCCATGTCTAACGGAGGGGCCTAGCCTACAGAAACCGCCCTGGCCTAGAGATAGCCACAGCCCTCCTCCCCCACCCAGACGCCTCCACTGTGCGCTAATATAGCAGAATGTGCTGATACTCACCCCCTTGGACACCACTCACAGCCCTGCATGGACACCCATCACCACAGCATGCACACTAGAGAGAATCACCTAGCCCACTAAACAACTACTCACACAAGGCAAAGCTGACAGGGCACTCACAACCATAGTGGGCAACATACCCATGCCCAAGATGTTACACGTTGAAACAATAATACTGCATTTACATCCCCACAGGTCCCACACCCAATGCCACTGGAGAGGAGGTGCCAGCAGCAACCAGTCCCCCCCCCCCCAGAAGAGGTCCAAAGTGATGTCTGCAGCTCTGCTCGCCTGGATCTGGATGACCAACCTGGCCCATCAGGGACCACCGGACAGTTGGTTACCCAGGCACAGTCCCATACCACCACAGAGCCTCCCCCCTCAGGAAACACCAGCACAGCACCCACCCAGCAGGCCCATACCGCTGTCCCCAGGACACGTCAATCAGCAGTGTGTCCACCACTACAGGGACCACAGGACAGCCCACAAATACAGGACGATCAGGGACCTGGGGTCAGTGGCAGTGGGAACACAGTTCAGGGGACAGAGGCACAGGACAACAGGGAAGCTGGGAGGACGGCTGTGCGCCAGGGAGAGGACAGGCCCAGGGAACCAACTCTCCAGGAGGCACTCACCAACATCCTGGGCGCATACCACCATTCCCAGGAGACGATGGGCCAGATACTGACAAAGTTGCAGGAGACCCAGCGGCTGCAGGAGGGACAGTACCTGGGGATCAGGGAGGACCTGAGGGACATCCACTCCACCCTGGTCACCATTGCAGGGGTGCTGGCAGACATGGCCAAATCATGAGGGAGGCAGGGGCACACCAACATGCCCCTGAGACTAGCCACACCGATAAACAGCCCTCCACCTCCGCTGACGCTAGTGGACAGGAGCTCCCACCACAGGCACAACAGGTCACCAGCACCCCTCCCCCTGCAGAAGGAGAGCCACCATGCAAACGGTCCCTGCGATCCAGGCAGAAGCCAGAGAACATTGCCAAGACCCCAGCCAGGAAATAAGACTCTCCTGATTGTCACCCTTGTGTCCCACTCTATTACCCTGTCCACCTTGAACTGCCATTGCTCACCTTCCTATGCCCCATTGGACAATGCACCTGTGATACAAATAGACTGGACTTTATCCTGGACTTTCCTCCACCATCACCCAAGCCCATTTCAAATCCCCATTTACTTCTCAGCACTTAAATAAACACCCTTTGAAAAAATACAAGTATGGAGTATGTTAAATGATTTAAGTACGTATTTGTTTAACAATCTGTAGACCGTGCAATTAGACTGTAAAGTTATGTATAAATAGGTATGACCTGTAGTTGGCTGCAGTCAATACATCAGGAGCCAGAGTGGGGCACAGATATCTGTGAATAGACATGTCAAAGGGTACAGTAAGTGGCCATATTAGTGTGAACAGTAGCCTGCCAGTGAAAATATACAGCACAAAACTGCAATGGAAGGTGAAGTTACAGTGTCTTACCTGTGTGTCACTGGAAGTACTGTCGAATGATTGATGTTCTGTTGTCCACATCCTCATCCTCCTTTTTTTCACTGTCCACAGGCTCCACTGCTGCCACACACCCATCTCCAGCCTCATCCTCCTGCAGAAAAGGCACCTGGCGTGGTAAGGCAAGGTTGTGCAACATGCAACATGCCACGATGATCTGGCACACCTTCTTGGGTGAGTTGCACAGGGAATAACCTGTTAGATGGAGGCACCAAAACCTGGCCTTCAGGAGGCCAAAGGTTCGCTCTATAATTCTTCTTGTTCGCCCATGTGCCTCATTGCAACGTTCCTCTGCCCTTGTCCTGGGATTCCTCACTGGGGTCAGTAGCCATTATTGGTTGGGGTAACCAGAGTCACCTGCAAATATCGAGGGATACCTGAGGGAGACACTAACCCCTAGAGCCAACCCCACACCCATATACCAACATACATTGGGTGGGGATTATGGTCTTACCTATTAGCCACACCCGGTGCCTCTGGAGTTGAGCCATCACATATGGGATGCTGCTATTCCTCAGGATAAAGGCATCATGCACAGACCCAGGATACTTTGCATTTAAATGGAAGATGTACTGGTCCACCAGACACACTATCTGCACATTCATAGAGTAAAAGCTCTTTCGATTTCTGAACACCTGTTCATTTCTCCAGGTGGGGGACAAATGCAATATGTGTACCATCTATTGCTCCAGTAATGTTGGGGATATGTCCCATTGAATAGAAATCAGCTTTCACTGTGGCCAAATCCTCCACATGGGGGAAAACGATGCAGCTGCGCATGTGTTTCATCAGGGCACAGACACTCTGGTCAGGACGTTTGAGAACATTGGCTGGGACATTCCTGCTACCAAGGCCACTGTCACTTGGAAGGAGCTAGTTGTCAAGAAATGGAGCACAGATAGGACTTGCACAAGAGGGGGGATCCCAGTGGGCTGACAGATAGCTGAGATCACGTCTGGCTTCAATCAGGCACACAGCTCTTGGATTGTGGCCCTATCAAGTCTGTAGGTGAGGATAATGTGCCTGTCCTCCATTGTTGCCAAGTCCACCATGGTCCTGTAGACGGTGGGATGTCTCCATCTCCTATTTATCTGCAGTGGTTATAATATAGAGGGCAAATCGATGTGCAGCTGGTCAGTTTCCCACATTTCCTAAATGTACAAAGCATTGCATATTGTGACAGAAACAGTATGTTGATGTTTAGGCCCAAAATGTGGCAATTTCTGCAGTGACGCAGTTAGGTGCCATGCCCTACCCTCCACTGAAATGGCAGACGCCTGTCCTGCGTGGATGGACAGGTGGAAATGAGGTAATGCCACAGATTTTGTGCGCCGTTGCGGGAGGCGGTCGAGTACCGCCATGCAACTCCTCATTGGTTGACATTGGGCCCTATGGCTTACAGTAGCCAACAGTGATGTACTCCGGCGGTGACGGTATGCACCACTGCGGACGTGACCACCATTTTTTATCTGTTCACTCACTTGCTACCTTACCTTCAACAGGAGAGGACCTACACTGTAAGTGCTGCTGTGACCTGTGTCTGGAAGCGACCATGGCTCGAGTCACTGGGGAAAGGGCCCCTGCCTTCACCGCTGCGAAGTTGGAGAGACTAGTGGATGGGGGCCTACCCCAGTACCGAATGCTGTATGGGCCTCCAGAACAACAGGTGAGTACACTGTGAGCACAATGCATGGGGCATGAATGCCTGGAGTGCTGTATGTGAGGGCCTTGTGTAAGGGGAGGTGGTTGAGGGATCCTGGGCAGCGTGCTGCATGTATGTTGGGCAATGTCTATGCGTAAGGGGATGGGAGGGTTATGGTGGGCCGTGAGTGTAACAGGCTGGACAGTATGACTAATACCTTTTTCTATGTTTCTTTTTCTGCAGGTCAGTGCCAATCAGGAAAAGGGTATATGGTGTGCCATCACCAAGGACATGCAGACCCTTGGGGTCTGTGGCAGGCTGAGCACCCACTGTCGCAAACGGTGGGAGGACCTGAGACGCTGAGCAAGGAAGACAGCGGAGGCCCAGCTGGGGATGGCCTCCCAATGAGGAAGGGGTGCCTGTCGATCCCTGACCCCCCTGATGTTCCGCATACTGGTGGTGGCCTATCTGGAGCTGGATGGGTGCTTGAGGGCATCACAGCAGCCACAAGGGGGTGAGTACAGTTTCCAATATAGTCCTTGCGCATGGTTGGGCAGTCTCTGGGTGGGGGATGTGCTCCTGTTGGTGCCCCTAGGCCAGGCCGGACAGTGCAGGGTAGGTACCATGTTGGGCAGGGGCTGATGAACTTCACCTCCAAACAAGCTAGTGGGAATCCACAACTGGGCAGGCCTCTGTGGGTCTCAGGTATGCTGCAACGGGCTTTAGGTATTACTGTCCATGGCCTGGTGACTAGCATTGTGACTGGTAGTGCATCGCTTAGTACGAAGGGCTGTCCCCTGTGTGTTGTGTATGCCAACAGTGGTGTTCTGGCATTGACCAAGTGTATCCTTTGTCTCTTCCCCCCTCTTTTTGTTTTGTCACCCTGTCGTTATGTGCATTAGCATCATCTGGCAGAGGAGCAGAGGCCCCTGGCGATGGAGGGAGCTGCATCCCACAGGGCCCAGGAGGCCGAATCCACTGACGGAGAGGGCAGCAGTGGGGCGGAGGGCATGGGGAGCACCACGGCGTAGACTGGAGGAGACAGTTCGGACAGTGATACCTCCTCCGATGGAAGCTCCCTGCTGGTGGTGGACAGCCCTGTGGCCACCCCAACTACAGGTACAGCTGCCACCCCTATACCAGCACCGCCCTCACAGCAGCCCCTAAGCGTGTTTCCCATGCCCGCACACCCAGGAGGGTGGGCATCTCCTTTGCCCCAGGCACCTCAGGCCCTTCCCCAGTTAGCCCTGCTGCCCTGAGTGAGGAGGCTATTGACCTCCTAAGATCCATCTCTGTTGGGCATTCAACCATAGTGAATGCCATCTAGGTCCTGGCAGGGCATTTGCAACATACAAATGCTTTCCTGGAGGGCATTCACTTTGGCGTGGCAGCCCAACAGAGATCATTCCAGGCTCTGGCCTCCTCCCTGATGGCAGCCATTGTTCCTGTCTCTAGCCTCCCCCCCCAACTTCCTCTGCCCAATCCCAATCCCCTGAACCCCAACCTATCCTAAGCACACATACAGACCAGCATGCACACAAGACAACACACATGAGTGGCTCAGGCAAACACAAGCACCACACATCATCCCACAGGCACTCACACAAACACCATCCAGATGCAGACATACCAACATCCACTGCCTCCACTGTGTCCCCCTCGTCCTTGTCCTCTACCTCCCTCCCAGTAGCGTCTACACTCACACCTGCATGCACTACATCCACACCCACTGCCTCCATCACCATCACGCCTATCACTACACACCCCTCACTAGCAGTCACCAGCCCCACATCCATGCACACGTCCCCTGTGTCCTCTCCCACTGTGTCTGTGCCCCCTCCTACCAAAGTACACAAACGCAAGCACTCAGACACCCAACAGCCATCCACCTCACAACAGCATCCAGCCCATGCACCTGCACCCAAACACAGCAGACAGACACCTCCTACAACCACTCCCTCTTCCTCCACTCCCAAACCTTCACCCTCTTCCTGCCCCAGTGCCCCTAAGAAGCTTTTGCTCTCCACCCTTGACCTCTTTCCTACCCCTCCCCCCGTCCTTCACATCGGGACCAGGGTGGGCAGAACCCAGGCCAGCACCTCAGCCAACCAGTCCACGGCCACTGTAGTTTCTGCAGCTACTGCAGATGTGAGAGACTCCAAGGAGACACCCATCAGCACTGGCATTGTGCCTGCACCAGCTGCCAAGGGGAAGGACAAGGATGTACCACCAGCTGCCAAGGGCAAGGAGGCACAACCACATAGCAAGGGCAAGGGGGCACCACCACACGACAAGGGCAAGGGCAAAGGGCCTGCCCTTGCAGGCAGGAGGGACAGGAGGCCAGGAGCTGTGACAGACTCTGAGCCCCCAACACCAACCATGGCTCTTCAGCAGTCTAAGGCTGCAGGGGAAGGGCTGGAGCCTCCCCCCACCACTGGCAGCACCGCCACCTGCACCGCCATCAGCACTGCCACAAACACCGCCGCTAGCACCACTGGCAGCAGCAGCAGCCCCAGTGGGCAGCCGGCTGATGCTGCAGGGGAAGGACTGGAGCCTCCCCTCACCACTGTCAGCACTGCCACCAGCACTGCCACCAGCACCACTGCCAGCAGCAGCACCAGTGGGCAGCCGTCCGAGGCTGCAGGGGACGGGCTGGAGCCTCCCCCCACCACTGTCAGCAACAACACCAGCACCAGCACTGCCACCACTTTGCAGCTGTCGATGCCGGCAGAGGGACTGCAGTCCTGCCTCCATGGAGTGTTATGCATCCTGCCCACTGCAAATCTTGTGGGTCTGACACCGAGGTGAGAGACTGTGACCTTGCACTCCCAAAGATCTGCATCACAGTGCACAAGGCCCCTGCCAGAACCAATGGATGAAGGCATCCACTCAACCCCTCCTTGCCAGGATGAAGCACACTGGGCACAAGGCCCCCTCCAGAACCAGTGGAAGAAGCCATCCACTCACCCCCTCCTTGCCAGGATGAAGCACACTGGGCACAAGACCCCCTCCAGAACCAGTGGAAGAAGCTATCTACTTGAGAGACCGTGGCGTTGCACTCCCCAGGACCAAGCAGTGGGCAAACTACCCACTTGAGAGAACTACCCACTAGAGAGACTGTGGCCTTGCACTCCCCAGGACCAAGCAGTGGGCAAACCATCCACTTGAGAGACTGTGGCTTTGCACTCCCCAGGACCAAGCAGTGGGCAAACCACCCACTTGAGAGACTGTGGCTTTGCACTCCCCAGGACCAAGCAGTGGGCAAACCACCCACTTGAGAGACTGTGGCCTTGCACTCCCCAGGACCAAGCAGTGGGCAAACCACCCACTTGAGAGACTGTGGCTTTGCACTCCCCAGGACCAAGCAGTGGGCAAGCCACCCACTTGAGAGACTGTGGCCTTGCACTCCTCAGGACCAAGCAGTGGGCAAACCACAGACTTGAGAGACTGTGGCTTTGCATTCCGCAGGACATCACACAGGGCAGGTAGCCCCCTCCAGGACCAGTTATGTTATTTTTAATTATCTGAAAATAAAGCTGTATGTTGAAGGTAGCTGTATACACCAATTCATTTTATTCAAAATTCAAATGACCTCTGGTGAGCACTAGCCAAAGAGATTACACTTACTTGATCTGAAAACTACTAAGGACAATCTCAAATGCCTGATGTAATGCAACACATAGTATCATGAGCATCTGAATGCTCAAGCATTGCAGCCAATAACATTGCTGCTTTTTTTTTAATTTGTAGAGGGAAAGTATTTGTTGACCATAATATAACTAAAGTCTTGCATTTGGCACAGAAGAAAGGTATCTGTTTCACAGTACATGTACTACATATACCATAATCCCCCTAAATGGTTTTTGTAACCTTTTATTTTTGCCTAATAATTAACATTCACTACATGTGCTTTACTTGTATTGCTTTATGGTTGTTTTAACCAGTTAATGGCACTTGTGCTGCATTCATACACACTCTTTTTCCTCCGTTTTACAATCTGACTCATGAGACTCTCTTAAGACTGAAAAAAAGGCCTTGTGGCGGGGCACTCGGTCAAGTTCCATGTGACTGACCCCCACATCAAGCTTCACCATAAGAAGCTTGTCAATGACTCTTGCAATACTCTTATAGGACCATAGCAACATTTGAAAATCAGCCAATAGAAAGGGTCATGATGTTTAACAAGCAACTCTGCACCATACAAGCAGCAGTTGATGACAACCTAACCTAGTTTTCTAATTGTCAAAACTCTACCAAATACATTTACAATTTTGCCACCCTTCTCCTGTTTGTTTCTCTCCCAATATAACTCTGTGTTACAACTGGAACCTACTCATTCTGCTGAGCATCTTCTTGTGACTGAAATCTCCATACTGCACCACCTGGATTGTGGGACACAGCTTCATTAACTGGGCTACAGAATGTGCTTTTAATTGTTTTAGTGACAAGAATCGTGGATTTCCAAACTTCAACATCCTCCATGGATTGGCGATAGAGGTATGAAGTGGCATCAATTGTTACTAATAGTTGAGATCATTTTGGATTGTGAGTATCCTGATCTGATGATAGTGCACTGGGTTGGCAATGACGCAGGCATAATCCCAGGTGTTGCTCTTGACATCCAAATGAAGGAGACTGTTTCACTTTTTCCTCAAACTGTCTTGGTATATTCTTCTATATATCAAAGGCAGAAATGACAATGGTCAATACAGTGTTATCATAAGACTGAGAAATCCCAGCAGCATGTCCATAAAACAGTTTCTGTATTTTTTGTGACCATGGTATGGATTGTATTTGTCAAAACAACATCCATTTTGATATGCTGGATGTCCATAGGCGGGATGGAATGCATTTCATTGTACAAAGGAACAGGATCTTCCTTAATAACATCAAGGAATGCATCCAGTTATAAGTGTAAGTGAACACCATACACTATACACACACAAAGGTTCTTGTCAGAGCTACCTTATTCCTAAATTATATGATTTTTTTATGTTATAATTCCCCTTTTTTGTATATTGACACTCACACAAGTCTGATGAGAGTGGGATCACCCAAACCCCTGCCTCCACCCGTGTATTCACCTAAACTCTTGCACGGGTCTTGTGGTTCCAAACATTTAACCCATATTTATTAGATAACACGTGTATATGGAAGGGTGTATATACTACAGCCTGCAAACACACAAGCCTCTACAATGAAACCTGAGTCTTGAGTGAGATTTTCTTTACTCTCTCTTTTTTTAACCATACCGGTAAGAGTCTTGCGAGAACAGAGCACCCAAACACCTGCTCTTACTTGTGTATTTGTCCAACTCTAGCGAGATGCTCACGCGCTCAAACATTTAAAGTATATTTCATGCATAATAGCTGTGTATTGTAGGGAATGTTATTAAACTGTACAAACACACATGCCTCCGCACTGAATCCTCTCTCTTGAGCAGGATTTTCGATACCTCCCTAAATGTTTTATGATCGGAGAGAGTATTATGAGCTAGTAAAACTTTTTGGGGGAGAATTTACACTTTCCTTCTTACAGTAGTTATACCTTGTAGTCCCTACTAGTATGGTGCAGGGTGAAAGTTGCTTCTCCACTAACATCTTTTCAGAGTGTCACAGGAGTGTATAACAGGGTGTGAGAAGAGACTGGGTTCTCGCTCTGCCTAGACCAACAATTGTGTATGAAGAGATTATGGGGAGTGACTGGGCTCTCCACTGAGACCTTTTATCAACGTGACCAGTTTGTAGAGTAGGGTCTAAAGACACATTGCCTCTTTTCCCCAGGCTGAACAGTATGCATAGTAATGTGTGGAAGGTACTCACCTCACATGTGAGACCTCTCTATTTCATACCAAGTATGAGACATACTGGACTCTCACCTGAGACTATAACCATGCATAATATGGTGTGGAAATGGATTTGCCTGTCCAATGACACCTCTCTGCAGGATGACAGATATACTCAGTAGTGTGTAGTGAAACATTGCCATCTCTATTTCCATCTTCAAGAAGATGTGGATGTGCAGTATTGTTTTGGCAAGGGCAGCCTCTCTGCTGAGACCGCTCCCTACAGAAACAAGGCAATGCAGTTGTGTCTAGGAAGGGAGTAGCTTGTCTGCTAATAGATCTGCCCAGGTTGAGAGGTGTCTGTTGTAGTCTTTTAGAAAACCTTTCCTGTCTGCTCATACCTCTTCGCTAACACATCTCTCATGCATGATAACTATGGGTGGTAGAGTGTAGGTAGAGACTGTCCCCTCGCCTCTGAAATGTGTTTTGGATGATGGGTGTGAATGTTAGGGTGTGAAAAAGGCTTACGTCTTTGGTCATAACCTCCCCAGTATGACAGATGTACAAGTAAGGTGTGGGGAAGAAATCACTTCCATGCTAAGATATCTGTCTTGGATGGCAAGCATAGTAACTAGGATATGGAGATACACTGCCGGGCAACCCCAGACTCATCAGAGTAACACATGACTATAGAAGGCTGTGAGTAGAGACTGCTCTCTCTGCTCTTACATACTTGAATATGAGAACACACATTTCTCTCTCAAATAGCTTCCTATGAAAACAAACATGTGTAGGTGGGTGTAGACAGAGACAGATCTCTCTTGTGAAAATTATTTTCACAATCACAAGCATGTATAGTAACATAGCACCAGCTTATAGCATTGCATTGTAGAGTATGGAGAAGCACTGGTCTCTGTGTCAAGACCTTTCTCTTGTATGAGAGGTCCCTATACTACAGTGTGGACAAGGAGTGGACAAGGAGTGATCTCTCTACTGAGACCTCGCTGTTGCATGATCAGTCACCATAGTTGGATATTGAAATAACTGGCTTCTCCATAGCCAAGTCTCAGTAGCATATAAGATGTGCATAGTACTGTATCAATATGTATACATGCAGCAGCACATTTACAGTACCGGCAGGTGGAACTGACAGTTTTAGTTAACATAGCAATACTATAAAAATATTGAAATCTATAGTAACAATTAAGCAAAGAAATCAATAGTAACTTTGAACTTTTTCTTAAAATAAAACTATTTAACAACATTACAAAACTACAATAACTATATTAAGAAACTATATCAGCAACTGTAAAGGAACAAAACAACCAACTTTAAAAATGTATGTCTTCTTCTGACTTTGATGAACAGGCTGCTGTACTTCAGCCATCTAAGCCTGTCAAACAAATCTTACTTTTATCAGTTTTATTTTCACGACAGGTGGCAAAAATGTCTAAGCAAAGCTTCTTGTGTTTACAGTTTTTGAAAAGAGTTCACAAAGCATAGCTTGTGCAGAGTTAGCTTGTGCTTCTGAACTGGACCACTTTTCTGGTGCTTCCACATCCTTTCAACCTGAATACATTGTGTCTGCTCGGGTAGTTACTGCTGAACAGCAGAATAGTCCCAGTTATCTTAACAAGCCTCTTTTTTACTGCTAATGTAAGTAGATATTTATTTCCTCAGAGACAAGCTGTATATCTCCATACAGGACAAGCTCATGCAAGACCACAAATTTCCCCCTGCGCAATAGAAACATCATCACTTCTAAAATTAATAGCTTTTTCATGACGTTTTTCCAGACTTTCCAAAAATTCCTGTTTTTCCAAAAGTGAACAAGTCTTATTTTTCTCCTCCATATATTTTGTCACATGGTGGTTTTCTTTTTCACATCTTTCATTCTCCATTTTCCACCTACCAAAAAGAAAAATGCATACTGGTCAATAAATGATAACAAATATTTATCACTTAGTTCTCTAAACTTGTCTAAATGTTTTCCCAGAATCACAAATTTTTATCTAGTGCATTACTAAGTTGTTATTCTTTTCTCCCGAAAAATTCCACACCTTCACCCAGTGCAGTTTTGTTACAATAAGTTATAATATGCCATAAAAACTGGTTCCATAAAAGTTAATAAAGTAACACATTTCTCTTGACACACCTTTGCTAACAATCAGCAAGGTGATTTTCTCTAGAAACAGCAATATCACCACTTCAATATCTCATAGGGGTGACATTTGTGTACAGTAAGGTTCTTAAAAAACTAGGGGCCAGATGTATCATTCTTCACAATAGCGATTACCTAATTGCGATTTTTAGCGAATCGCAATTAAGTAATCGCTATTGGAATGTATGAGACTCCAGGAGTTTCATACTGCGATTCGCAAGGGCTCGCAAATTGACCTACCTAATTAGTATTCATGTCTGTGATTGCTTTTCAATAAATGTTTTGTTTAAATACAGCCCGTTTTCCTTAAAGGAAAACGGGATGCGTTTAAAAATGAAAAATGAAAAGTTTTCTTTTCATTTTTTAAGAGTAGGCAGTGGTCCGTTTAAAAAACATTTTCCCATGCATTCACAAAGGGGAAGCTTTCCAAATGGGTTCAACAGCGATTGTTCTGCGACCGCAATCACTGACACAAAACAATCATACATACCTCTGCGATTCGGTATTGGGAAGGGATGACCTTGGCACGCCACTTCCTAATACCGAATCAGTATGTAGTTGCAAATCCAATTTACTGAATCGCAAATTGGACTTGTTCAATACCAAAATGAATTTTTGCGATCGCAAATGGCCCATCGCAAAAATGTTTGATACATCTGGCCCTAGGGCTTTTATTAACAGAGTCAACATTATTTGACCTATATTTTGAGAAATACTGCTTCCTTTGCTTAAAAGAACATAGTTTGAACACTTCATTTTTAACACAACCTGCAATATTTGTTAATATGTCTCTACATTCTAATGTCTACCTCTCATAAACTATACTGAGAAATCTGCACCTCTAAAAACAGCTTTTTACTCAGTAAAGATTTTGTAGAATAATGACTGACACTAAGCAAAACAATTCATAAAGTATACTATTAAATACCTGAACTTGGAGCTCTTTCTTAAATGCAGCTGAAGACACCAGTCTCTTTCAATTCCGAATCAAGGGCTTGATTTATATCTCTGTGGCAACAGTTATCGATATTCCATCTGCAGAAATGTAACCCCCATTGTTTTCTATTATATTTAGGCCCACATTTAAGAAGGCCTAGCGCCAATTTCTTTTATACTAATGTGGCGTTAAGCTTTCAAAATCACTGCACCATATTTACAAAGTGGTACAATGCATGCATTGCACAATTTTGTAACCCCGTGCGCCACATTAAGCCTGCACCTGGCATAATGTATACAAGAGGGATGTTCCCGTGTTGGGGAAGGGTGAAAAAAATGATGCAAAGAAATCTAAAAGATTTCTTTGCACCATGTTTTGCAGCATTTTTAATGCCTGCACAGAGCAGGCGTTAAAAGGAGGCACACTATTATTTATAAAGGTACTCAATGTCCTTTGCAGGATTAATGTAAAAAAAATTATGCTAATCCTGCAAAGTGCCAGACTAGCGTCAAGAACTTTGATGCTAGTTTCCTAACTACTGCCATGGTGCACCCGTATCTTTAATACGGCACACACATGGTGACATTAGGAGGCGCTAAGGGATGTAAGAAAAGAAGCACTGTATTGGATGCAGCACCACTTTACTGAAATCTTCCCCTTAGATTTTAGTGGACGAGATATCCATCAGCATTGCGATGGAGTAACCCCTTTGCTGAGTTCTGAATCAGGCCCTAAGTAACATTGGTAGAAAATAATTCAAAAAGATGGCTTTCTCCACCAAAGCATTAAGGGTAATCTGAGAATTATCTGTTTTTTCAGCCAGTCACATCACAGCATTCAATTAACTGTGTGACAAGAACACTCACCCATAGGGTCTCAAGGCTTTGTGAGGTGTCACCAAGATTTAGTCGAAGAGCCAGGTCTTGTGGTCCTTCCTGAATTGAGGTAACAATGGTGAAGGGCTGAGGTGGAGAGGTAAGGTGCTCCATCATTTTGCCGCAAGGTGAGTGAATGATCTTCCTCCTGCCGGGGATTTCTTTATGCGGGGTATGGTGGCGAGCGAATGCTGGGAGGAGCGGAGAGGTCTGGCAGGGGAAAACCAGGTGATGCGGTGGTTGAGGTTGTTGGGTCCGATGTTGTGGAAAGCTCTGTAGGCATGTATGATGAGTTAGAAGTTGACCCTCTTCTTGAGGGTGAGCCAATGGACGTCTCTGAAGTGTCCTGTGATGTGTTCTTGGCCGGAGATGTACAGGACGAGTCTGGCGGCTGCGTTCTGGATTTGTTGCAGCTTGCTCAGGTTCTTCTTGGTGGTTCCAGAATAGAGGGCATTGCTGTACTCAAGTCTGCATGTGATCAGGACGTGTGTCACAGTTTTGCAGAAATCGCTTGGTATTTATCTGAAGATCTTCTGTAGGAGCCAGAGGGTGTGGAAGCAGGTGGATGCGACTAAATTGACCTGTCTAGTCATGATGAGCACTGAGTCGAGGACGGTGCCAAGGTTTTGTGCGTGGTCTGTGGGGTTGTGGGGCTGCCAAGTGTTGAGGGCCACCAGGAGTTGTCCTAGGCTAAGGAGGATGGTTCCTTTGTGACGATCTTGGTCTTGTCAGTTCAGCTTAAGGCAGCTCTACTTCATCTAGGCGGCGATTGCTTCCATCCCATCTATGAAACTCTTCTTCCTCGTCGAGAGGTTTTCAATCAGGGAGATGATCAGGTGGGTGTCATCAGCATAGGAGACAATGTTCAGCCCGTAGTTCCTGATGAATGGGGCGAGCAGGGTCATGTAGATCTTGAACAACGTGGGGCTCACTGTGGATCCTTGGGGTACTCCACAGCTGATTACTGTAGGTTCTGACTAGTGTGGCGAGAGCCTGACTCTCTGTGTTCTGCCTATCAGGAGGGAGTATATCAATGGAAGGGCCGTTCCATGTACGCCTGCTGTGTGGAGTCTGGTGCACACCTTATCAAAGGAAGCAGATAGGTCTAGTAGGATAAGGGCTACTGTGTGGCTGTGGTCGAGGAGAGATTGGAAGATGTCCAGGATGTTGTTGTCCTCGAAATGTTGGCATATCGACCTTAGCTGGGAAAGGCAGCAGCGAGATGGGGTGGTAGTTCTTGAGATCCACAACAGATTTGTAGGGAAATAATAGTATATGGAAGGGACTAGTCTCTTTACTGAGCACCCTCTTTTGGATAATGGGTGTCCACATTAAGGTATGAGAAGGGACTGCCCTCTCCTTTCAAACTTCTCACAGATGACGGATATGCATAGTGAGATATGTGGAGGGACAGGCCTCCCTGCAAAGACTCCTTTCTTGGATGACTGGTGTTAGAAATGGGGTCTTTGGTTGGCAGTCAGGTTACCCCCTGTCCAAGCAAGGACCCTCACTCTAGTCAGGGTACGTCAAACAAAATCAAATTATCCCGTGCCCACCCTCTGGTAGGTTGGCACTGAGCAGTCAGGCTTAACTTAGAAGGCAATATGTGAAGTATTTGTGCGATAATTCATACAGTACCACAATATAGCACAACCAAAATCAAAACAATTAAAGATACAATAAGTAAATGTAGAAATATCACTAAAAAGTGATATAAAGGCCCTCATTTTAACCTCAGCGGTCTTTTTAAAAGACCGCCAAGGTTACTCCGGTGCTGAACACCACCAGTGGTGCCGGTCTCCCGCCCACCGTATCATGACTTCTGCCAGCCCTCCACCCTTTTTCGGACGGAGAGCCGCCAGCAGCCGTACTGGCGGTCGGCGGTGACGTGGAGGTGCTCCACCGCCACGTCATCAGAACACCGCCCACCGAATCACATCCCAGGATTCGGCGTGGCATTGTTCTGGTGACGGGGTGCTGGCGGCAGAGCAGCCCCCATAGATCCCGTTCCCTCCCAGAGGATCACCGGACCAGGTAAGATGATCATCCATTGGGAGAGGGGGTGGGGGGCTGTTGTGTGGTGTGTGCGTGCATGGGGATGTGCATGTGAGTGTGTAGAGGGGTTATGTGAGTGCATGTATGCATGTGGGGGGTGTTGTGTGAATGAGAAATGTGTGCGTATATGTCTGTGTGCATGTGTGCGTGTATGTGTATGAGTGGTGTGAGCATGCGTGTAGGGGTGTGGGGGTGTGGATGTTTCTGTGGAGGGGTGGGGGTGAAGATGGGGTCCTGCTACCTTTGGTGGTGGTAGGGGGGTCGTGGGTGTTGGGGAAGGACTCAGGGGAGGCGGAGGGGGAAGGGAGAGGGGGAGACCCCTATCAGTGCCAGGGAACAAATTCCCTGGCACTGATAGTGCCTACCGCCATGGATTTTGTGGCGGTACAAAACCCCACGAAGTCCATGGCGGTATGCGGGGTCCTGATACTGCTGGTGGTCTAGTGACGGCCGCCGGGCTGGAGACCGAAGGCCCCAGCCCAGCGGTCATTACCACCCTGGCGGTCGCAGTGTAGAAGTGGCAGTTTTGCATGGCGGTAACCGCCATGCTTGTAA
The DNA here is from genome assembly GCF_031143425.1 of Pleurodeles waltl. Classification (NCBI taxonomy): domain Eukaryota; kingdom Metazoa; phylum Chordata; class Amphibia; order Caudata; family Salamandridae; genus Pleurodeles; species Pleurodeles waltl. Next base: position 898,538,836 of record NC_090437.1, read on the forward strand.
TTCAATTTTCTTTTCGCCAGCACTTCTACACTGACCGCCAGGGTTGTAATGAGGGCCAAAGTGTCTTAAATCTTTTAAAAGCAAACAAAGTCTCTTTCAAGCACAAAGTACCAGGTTCATGTGAAAAATATCCGCAAAGGGCCACAGAAGAGGAGATGCTTGGAATCAAAGGGGTGTGCGTCGATTTCCCGGGCCACACACAACGATGCACCATTTAGGTTTCACGCAGGGACAACTGTGCATCGATTTCCAGTGCTCGGTCGTGGATCCTCTTCAGGTTGCAGGGTTTTCAGATGCCCCGGGGCCGATGTGTGGATTTACGGCGCTGCTAGGACGAAGTCACAGGAGCTGCATTGATCCGGTAAGCGTTGCGTAAAATTTTCTACTGCACAGCAGGCGCTGTGTCGATTCCTCTCTGGAAGTCGGGCTGCATTGTTCCGACTCGGCTAGGCGTCGATCCGTGAGGCCGTGCGTCGAAGTTCCGGTTGCTACACTGCATCAATCTTCTCGTTTCGACGTCAGGCTGCGTCATTGCGGTTCAGCATGCAGTGAAATTTTCACAGCGATGCAGGCTGTGCGTCAAATTTCGCCGCACAAGGAATCCTTTTTGTAGAGTTGAAGTCTTTTTGGTCCTGAGACTTCAGGAAACAGGAGGCAAGCTCTATCCAAGCCCTTGGAGAGCACTTCTTCACCACAGCCAGAGAGCAGCAAGGCAGCAGGGCAACAGCAAGGCAGCAGTCCTTCACTGAAAGCAGACAAGTGAGTCCTTTAAGCAGCCAGGCAGGTCTTCTTGGCAGGATGCAGGTTCTGGTTCAGGTTTTCTTCTCCAGGACGTGTCTGAGTTGATAGGGGAAGAGGCCCTGTTTTTATACCCAAATGTGCCTTTGAAGTGGGGGAGACATCAAAGAGTGACTTAGAAGTGCACCAGGTCCCCTTTCAGTTCAATCCTGTCTGCCAGGGTCCCAGTAGGGGGTGTGGCAGTCCTTTGTGTGAGAGCAGGCCCTCCACCCTCCCAGCCCAGGAAGACCCATTCAAATTGCAGATGTATGCAAGTGAGGCTGAGTATCCTGTGTTTGGGGTGGGTCTGAGTGAATGCACAAGGAGCTGTCAACTAAACCCAGCCAGACGTGGATTGTAAGGCACAGCAAGATTTAAGTGCAGAGAAATTCTCACTTTCTAAAAGTGGCATTTCTAAAAAAGTCATATAAAATCAACTTCACCAGTCAGCAGGATGTTGTATCACCATTCTGGCCATACTAAATATGACCTTCCTACTCCTTTCAGATCAGCAGCTAACACTCAAGCAATGTATGAGGGCAGCCCCAATGTTAGCATATGAAGGGATCAGGCCTCACAGCAGTGTAAAAACAAATTTAGGAGCTTTACACTACCAGGACATATAAACTACATAGATACATGTCCTGCCTTTTGCCTACACAGCACCCTGCCCTAGGGGTTACCCAGGACACACCTAAGGGGTGACTTATATGTAGAAAAAGTGGAGTTTTAGGCTTGGCAAGTACTTTTAAATGCCAAGTTGAATTGGCAGTTAAACTGCACACACAGGCCTTGCAATAGCAGGCCTGAGACAAGGTTAAGGGGCCACTTAAGTGGGTGGCACAATCAGTGTTGCATGCCCACTAGTAGCTTTTAATCTACAGGCCCTGGGCACATATAATGCACTCTACTAAAGACTTATAAGTAAATTAAACAGCCCAATTGGGTACGATCCAATGTTACCATGTTTAAAGGGAGAGAGCATATGCACTTTAGCACTGGTTAGTAGTGGTAAAGTATGCAGTGTCTAAAAACTAGCAAAAACAGTATCTCAAAAGTAGAAGGAGGCAGGCAAAAAGTTAGGGGTGACCACCCTAAGGCTGTAAGGTCTAACATGTGTCCCTCCCAGCTGAAAGTGGGGATAGCTACCCCACCTCCTGGAAGCTCTCATCCCTAAGGCGGAAGTATCTGGAGAGACCATCAGCGTTGGCGTGGTCAATCTTCAGGCGATGCTCCACCGTAAAGTTCATCCCCTATAGGGAATTGGACCACCTCAAGAGTTTAGGATTCTCACCCCTCATTTGCATGAGCCATCTGAGGGGCCTGTAGTCTGTCTGAACCTGGAAGTGAGTCCCAAACAGGTATGGTCTCAGCTTCTTCAGTGCTCAGACCACAGCAAATGCTTCTCTTTCAATAGCACTCCACCTCTGTTCCTGTAGTAATAGTCTTCTGCTAATAAATAGTACTGGTTGGTCTAGGCCCTCCTCATTTAGCTGTGCTAGGACTGCCCCTATGCCATGCTCTGAAGCGTCTCTCTGCATGATAAATTCCTTTGAGTAGTCAGGAGCCTTGAGCACGGGGGCCGTGTACATGGCTTCCTTCAGGGATCCAAAGGCTTTCTGACAAGCCTCTGACCAATTCACCAACCTAGGTTGCTTTTTGGATGTGAGTTCTGTCAATGGTGTCACCATGGTTCCATAGCCCTTGAAAAATCTGCAGTAATACCCAGTGAGGCCCAAGAAGGCCCTCACCTCGGTTTGTGTTCTAGGTGGTTGCCAGGCCTTGATAGTTTCAATCTTGGTCTGGAGGTGCAGCACCTTGCCACCACCTACTAGGTGTCCTAAGTACACCACAGAACCCTGTCCAATCTGGCACTTTCTGGCCTTGATGGTCAGGCCTGCCTGTTGCAGAGCCTGAAGCACCTCCTTGAGGTGGAGCAGGTGTTCCTCCTAGCTGTCACTGTAGACAGCAATGTCATCCAGGTATGCTGCGCAGAAGGCATCCTTGCCAGCTAGGACCCTATTGACCAACCATTGGAAGGTAGCAGGGGCATTTTTCAACCCAAAGGGCATCACCCGGAATTGGTAATGTCCCTCAGGTGTGGAAAATGCAGATCTCTCTTTAACCCCCTCAGTCAAGGCGATCTGCCAGTACCCTGATGTGAGATCAAAAGTACTGAGGAATTTGGCAGCGCCTAGCCTGTCTACGAGCTCATCAGCTTGGGGGATGGGGTGAGCGTCAGTTCGTGTGACTGAGTTGAGACCCAGGTAGTCCACGCAGAACCGGAGTTCTGGCTTGGCACCAGGTGCAGCAGCCTTGGGCACCAGCGCCACAGGGCTGGCCCAGGGACTACTAGACTTCTCAATACCCCTAGAGCCAACATCTTGGAGACTTCCTCTTTGATGCTGGCCTTCACCTTATCTGACACCTGTAAATGTTGTTCTTTACAGGGGGCTGTCTCCTGTTTCAAAATCATGGACACACAAGTGTGTGAGTCCAGGGGTGAGGGAAAACAGGGAGGAGTACTGTTCCAGTAACTGGTAGCAGTCTCCTCTCTGGTCTCGGGTAAGGGAGTCAGAGAGAATGACACCGTCTACTGACCCATCACCTTCCTTGGCAGAGAGGAGGTAAGGAAGAGCTTCACTCTCTTCCTCCATACCCTCATCTGTCACCAGAAGCATGTTGACCTCCATCATCTCAAAGTGAGGCTTCAGTCGGTTGACATGGAGCACCCTTATAGGGTTCCTGGGACATTGGAGGTCCACTAGGTAAGTGGACTCCCCTTTCCGCTTCTTCACTTCCAATTGGCCAGACCATGGGAGACTTTGGGGGTCATTCTGACTCCCGCCGGCCGCGGTAACAGCGGTGCCAGCGGGAGCCGCCAGAATACCGCTGCGCGGTCAGAAGACCGCTGCGGTTATTCTGTGTTTCCCGCTGGGCGGGCGGGCGACCGCCAGAAGGCCGCCGGCCCGCCCGCCCAGCGGGAAACCCCTTTCCACGAGGATGCCGGCTCCGAATGGAGCCGGCGGAGTGGAAAGGGTGCGAAGGGTGCAGTTGCACCCATCGCGAATTTCAGTGTCTGCTATGCAGACACTGAAATTCTCAGTGGGGCCCTGTTACGGTGGGCCCCTGCAGTGCCCATGCCATTGGCATGGGCACTGCAGGGGCCCCCAGGGGCCCCACGACACCCCATACCGCCATCCTGTTCCTGGCGGCCAAAGCCGCCATGAACAGGATGGTGGTCGGAATCCCCATGGCGGCGCAGCAAGCTGCGCCGCCATGGAGGATTCCCCAGGGCAGCGGAAAACCGGCGGTACACCGCCAGTTTTCCATTTCTGACCGTGGCTGTACCGCCGCGGTCAGAATGCTCTTGGGAGCACCGCCAGCCTGTTGGCGGTGCTCCCGCGGTCCCCGGCCCTGGCGGTCCATGACCGCCAGGGTTGGAATGACCGCCTTTGTCTCCGGGTTGAAACTCCACTAGGGTGGCCTTCTGGTCATACCAGCATTTCATTACCTCTTGAATGGCCTCAAGTTTACTTTTGGCCATTTTCCAGAAGTGGTGCATCTGGTTGCGAGGGCCAGCATGTAGCTGACCATATCCTGAGGAGGTGCCTTGGGAGCTTCCTTCCACCCCTCCTTGATAATGCTTACGGGTCCCCTGACAGGGTAACCATAGAGAAGCTCAAAGGGACTGAACCCCACCCCCTTCTGGGGTACTTCTCTGTAAGCAAAGAGAAGGCATGGTAAGAGGACTTCCCACTTACGTCTCAGGGCCTCAGGGAGGCCTTTGATCATGCCTTTCAAAGTCTGGTTAAATCTCTCCACCAGACCATTAGTTTGGGGGTGATAGGGTGTGGTGAACCTATACGTTACACTGCATGCATCCCACATGGACTTCATGTATGCAGGCAGGAAGTTAGTGCCTCTGTCAGACACAATCTCCTTTGAGAATCCCACTCGGGTAAATATCCCCATTAGAGTTCTGGTCACCACCGGTGCAGTTACGGTCCTCAGAGGGATTGCCTGGTCCACCAAATTAAAAGGATGAATCTGTTGCCTAGGGCAGTTTTGTGGTCCAAGGGACCAACAATGTCGATGCCCACCCTTTCAAAGGGGGTGCCCACGACAGGGAGTGGGATCAGGAGGGCTTTTAGCCTTTTCCCTGTTTTCCCACGGGCCTGGCAGGTAGGACAGGACCTACAGAACGCATCTGAGTTTGTCCTCATTCAGGGCCAATAGAAGTGGGTGACAAGCCTGGCAAAGGTCTTGTCTTGCCCCAAATATCCTGACAGGGGGATGTCGTGAGCCAGTCCCATTAGGAAGGTCTGATAACACTGAGAGACCACCAGCGCACGAGCTGCCCCAATGGCCGGGACCTTAGGCTCACTGTAAAGGAGATCATTCTCCCAATATATATGGTGATCGCCAGAGGCTTGACCTGCTGCCTGAGCTGAGGCCTGTTGCCTCATGCCCTCTGGAGTGGGACATGCTTTCTGCGCCTTGCAGAATTTCTCCCTGGTGGGCCCACCCTCAACTTGCCAGGCAGCATCTTCAGGTAGGTCCCCCAGGGAGGAAATGTCTTCCCCAGCTGGCTCGGGGCCTCCTACTCAGGAACCCCATCGACCACTGCGGGAACTCCTGGGACCAGTTTCACGCACCCCTTGCCCCTCCTCTTGGCAATTGTCTGGGCCATTGTTCCAGGCTCCAGATGCCCTTGACTTCCCTCCCGGGCAGCCATGGACCGTGTGGTCATGCAGACCCACTCAGGCAATCCCAATATCTCCAAGTGAGACCTTAGCTCTACCTCCTTCCAAGTAGTGTGCTCAAGGTCATTGCCTAACAGATAATCTACAGGCATGGCAGGACTCACAGCTACTGTTAGAGTACCAGAGACCCCACCCCACTCAAAGGGAACCAGAGCTACCGGTAGGTGGCTCTCATGATTGTCGGCGACTATGACTTGGTGGAATGTATTTGGGAGGATCTGCTCTGCTGACACCAACTAACCCCTGACAGTAGTCATGTTGGCTCCTGTGACACTCAGAGCCTCCACCCTTTGCCCATTGATGGTGATCCACTGCCCATACTTGGAAGTATTGGCAAGCATGTGGGTTTTGGGCACCATCTCTGCATCTCCCAGGGGCAGTAGAGTTACCTCTATCGCCTCCCCAAAACTATCTGGCACCACCTCCTCCCCGAGCGCTACAATAGTCAACTCGGGTGTCTGCCCTCCTTTGGGGGGCCGTGCCCTCTTAGGACACTTGGAGTTGCTCTCAGAGTGCCCATACTTACTGCACTCTGTGCATTAGGGTACAAACCTCCCTGTCTTATGGCCAATTAAGCCCTTCCTTTTGGGCTCAGACCAGGGCTGGTTACCACTGTTCCCTTGGGAATTGTTTTGAGGGCCTTTTGAGAGCTCCTTGTTTTTAAGTTTTTTTCCCCACTCTTTCTTCTGATGGGAACCCAGACCAGCTTTGTGGTTGTCCCCTCCAGATACCTTTCTGGACACTCTGGTGCTAGTCCAGAGGTCAGCCTCCTCAGCAAGCTTCCTGGGATCAGTCAGCTTACTGTCTACTGGGTGCTGGTGCAACTCTGTAAAACAAGTACTGAGCATGTGCTCTCTCAGAATCAAATGATACAATCCTGTGTAATCATCTACTTTGTAGCCCCGCACACACCCATTCAGTGCCTTACTGGAAAAGTCAAATCTACCCATTTTGGTGTGGCCTGTTTTGTGCTGTCCCTAAACATCTGACGGTATTTCTCAGGGGTCAGCCCAAACTTTGCAAGTAAAATGCCTTTATGTGTGAGTATGTGTTTTGATCCTTTGGGTCCAATGTGAGAACTGTGTCCCTCCCATTTGCTGGCACATAACCCCACATAGCTGTACCCCATTGCTCTTCAGGAAACCCATGAGCCCTTAGTGCAACTTCATAAGCAGCTAGCCATTTGTCTATGTCATCTCCCACCACAAAAGTGGGCACCACATTTTTGCTTATACAGGCCTTCTCTTCTCCAGCAGGTCCTGCCTGTCTGCTGCCACCATTACTACTGGACTCAGACTGCTTCGCCTTAAAATCCAGCTCCTTGAGACTCGGTTCATGAGCCAACAAATGTTGAAAGGGAGAGAGCACATGCACTTTAGCACTGGTTAGCAGTGGTAAAGTGTACAGAGTCTAAAAACCAGCAAAAACAGTATCTCAAAAGTGGAGGGAGGCAGGCAAAAAGTTAGGGGTGACCACCCTAAGGCTGTCAGGTCTAACAACGGGTTTGTATAGCAGGCTGTGGGGATGAACTGCACTCTTCTGTCAGTCCTCTCTCCTAAATGATGTGCAATAGAGTGTATGGATGAACTGGCCTCACCTTTCAGACCTCTCACTCAGATGACAAATATACATAGTATAGATACATAGTAGTCTGTGGGGAGGGACTGTCCTCTCCTGTCAGACCTCTTTCTCAGAGGATGGGTGTGCAGAGGTCGCAGTTGGAAGAGCTTTAACTCTACTCACAACTCTCCCCAAGCTGATGGGTATAAATAATAGACTCTGGCAAACACTATCTCCAATAAGACTCCTTACTACAGTGTGCAACATGTGGATACAAGAGTCTACTCAAAGATCACCTACTCCATCCTACTTTTCATGATTCTACAAGAGAATTAAGCTGCGACTGATTACAGTACTTATGTCTTACAAACTTCCTCTCAAAAACAAGGACCACAATATACATTACTACAAGTAGAGTGTATTAGGAGCTCATCTACTCCTTTTTACTATTCACAATCAAGCAAGAGTCCTGCAAGATTGTAAAAAAACAGTTAAAAGTAACATGCATTTACTTTCTTCAGTGTTTATCCCTTAGAAACATCTTCTCTAAAACTAAGTGGACAACATACCTTCCTGCTCCCCCTTATACAGCTTTTTTACTTTTCCACAACACCTCCAGTTTTTCACAGTAAACAGTAATGGTGTAATTTCTGAAGTTTCCACAGCCAGCCAATCAGAGCGCTTGAATGTGAGGACTCGCAAGAGTTTTGAGCTCCCGCTAGAGCTTTGCGCTCCCATGAGAGCATGAAGGCTCACAGGAAAAATGGGCCTCATTACCAATCACTGCTCCCCTTTTTTAATACACGGTCATGTAGGATGCCCATTTGCCAAAATATATTTTTTTTACCCTTAAATTCTCAAAAACTACTCAATAGTTTTATACCAAAACATAGAAACAAACAAAAAACGCAAAAAAAACACCAAAATTGAGCTCCTGCCATATTTGATATAATTCCATACAGCAGTTTCAGCAGTAACCTGACATGAAGAAGTGTATAGAAAATATAGGGGGATTTTATTTTTTGGGACCTCCTTTTTTCTTGGCCCCCAAGTGACAGGTCACACTGAACTTTTCAGAAAGGAGCTGAGGAGGATGAACTTTTGTTTTGGAATATATAGATATAGATGTATAGATGGGATAACTAGAAATATGGGTAGGGCCTAGTTTCCATAAGAAAAGTGTGTTTTGTTTTGCTAATAACTTTGGCACCATTTGACAAATCTTCATAAAGTTTTTTAAACTAGTGTGCCAGTCACCTCAGCTGCTGTCTGGGGCGTTTTGAGGTGATTTGTGAAGCAGGGGCCAAGAAAAATATGGGTCCCAAAACATATTTTCCACATGCAGTTTCACATTGGAATTTTAAACACAAGTAGAACCCAAACCACTAAAAAGAATTACACTATATTCATCAGAAAGCTAGATCTTGGTCCTGAAAGAGTGTTTTTCATAATTTGCTGTAAATCTGTTCAGAGGTTTTGGAGTTATTAAAGGAAAAAGGTTTATGTAGAGCTAGAGACGTGGATCCAATAAAGTGTAAATAGGACAGAAGGGGTCATGATAGGAGTATCCTGATCCCAGGAGACGGATGGGGGGTCTGCGAGGGACCCCTCATGGACACGATATTGCTAAAAAATGTTTTTTTGGGACTCACAAGGGTCTACAAATCCATCCCGGTGCTAAGCGTGGCCCCCAAATGAATCTGCAGCATATTCATGCATCCAGACCCCAATTATAAAAAATAGACCCTCTCACAGACCCACACGTGCACTCACTCACACACTCACTTTTGGAAAGTAGATTGATTGGTAAGGGCAGGTAAGTACCTACACTTAGCAATAGGCCACTAACCCCCACTAGGTCCAGTCAGGTCTCAATAAATTAATACCTGCTCAACCCTTGGTAGCTTGTCAATGAGCAACAAGGATTAACTTACGGGACAAGTATGTAAAGCATTCAAAAATCACAAAACAGTAAATAAGTACAACACAAAACACAATAAAATGACACATTCTAATGTGGGGAACCAAAGATATGATTTTTGAAAGAGTAAAAGAAATTCTAGCACTTAGAAGCAAATAGCGCTCAAAGGGTTAATAAATGTCACACTGGACATGGACAAAGTCCAGAGTTCAGGCCACTCTTGATGTAACACTGTTACACTCACTTTCAGAAGTGTTTCTTGATACAGGAAAGCATTCCACAGCACTAGCCAAGGATTCAGAGGCTCTGGTTTGCCTCTTGGGGTATGGGACTACAATTCTCACAATGCACCTCTTCAACTTCTGGAGCTGTTCACAACAGTTTTTTCAAATGTTTCCAAACTTCTGGATCTTCTTCCAGATGTCCTATTTGGGTCCTTGAAGTGTCCACAACTTGATCCAAGGTTCCAGAAGCTCTGAGTTGTTCCTTGGGAGTTGGGGATACAATTCCCAGAATGCACCTGGTCAGAATCCTCAAATGGCCACTGGACGCTGGTCAGCTCGGCTCTTCTTGCAGGACTTTATGCAAGGGACTCTGGGCAGCTCCTTTTGACCTGTAGCTGACAAGGAGTCTACTCCTGGAATTGCAGAAGCAAGGCAAAGTCCTTTTCCTGTTGATGCCCAAAGTGTGCATCTGGGGTAGTCCTTGTGAGTGCAGTGTCCAGGTGCAGTCCAGGGGTCCAGGAGGGCAGGCCTTCTTCTCAAGTATCTTCTTCAAGCAGGTATCTGAGGTGAGGGTACAGTTCTGCCAAATGTATCCTTGCTCCTGGGGTGAAAAGTGGGGGGGGCAACTGTTCAGTCATAGGCAGGCCCCTAGCCTCTTGGATGACTGCTTCCTGGGAAGTGTGGCAAAAGTCAATCCCAGGGAGTAACATTCCTTAAAAATCCAAAATGGTAGAAACTGAATTTTGGAGGTTAGGTCTGGCTGAGCCCACCAACCGGTGCGGCTAAAAATCCTTAAGACGCCCCTCTCCTGCCCTCGCCTAATTTAATCAAGAGGACACCTAGTTGTCTGGCTTTGCAGGAAATGGAGAGGTCTTGAGCTGCTCCAAATGTCCTTCCCTTCTTTGAAGACCAGTTTGGCTGCTATCTCCCCTATCCTGTTTCACTATCTGCTGAAGCAGATCTCCTCCCCCAGGCACTTCCTTTGTGTTCAGCCCAGGCCACTTCACACCTCATCAATGCAGCCTGGCCAGGCTGCCAGAGGTTGGTTAATCAGAGAATGGCACTACAGAGCTAAAACTGGTAACTTTTAGGAAGAGTTCTAAAACTCATTTCCTGAACTAGTTATATTAAATCCAACAATGGCAAGTTATTGCATGTATTATAGCAATCAGTTTGAGACCAAACTTTACATATCCAGCTCCTTTGGAGACTTTATTAATTAAATTAAAGTCTCCCCATGTTAGCATATGGAGCCCATTCATTACAATGAGGGAAAAACTAATTTTGCTATTTTTCCTCCCCAGGGTTTACAAAACCTTTTCTATGAGGTCCCTGCTTATAGTTACATATTGTCTGGCCCTAGGGCCACCTAGGATACACCTTAGGGGTGACGTATATTTAAAAATAAAGTTGCTTAAGACTTTGAAACTACTTTTAATTGCAAAGCCAGATTTGCATGTAACTTTAATTTAAAAGCAACCAGCAAGGCAAGCCTGCCTTTAAAATGACTCTGGGCACCTCCACAGTGCACCTATGAGTATAGTACCTATGCTGGGGTCCCTAAACCTTCATGCCTTACCATAGACTAGGGACTTGTAGGTAGGTTGACATAGCCAATTCTAAACAGCCTAATTTGCATACTAATTTTACACAGAGCACAGGCCCTGTGACTGGTTAGCAGTACCCAGGGCACCCTCAGAGTCAAAAAAGCACCAGCAAAAAGTTAAAAATGGAGGCAAAAAGGTAGGGGGCCTCTGCAATCAGCCTAGTTTTCTCACACAAGCCCCTCCCAGTCCACACACCTATGAGACTCAGCCCAACGCTGGGAGAGTCTTCCTGGTCTGTTTAGCGAGGAAGACAGTGAGGAAAACTGGCTGTCCCTTTTTCATGGCCCACTCTGCCTTACACCCTTCTGTCATGGCCACTCCCTCTAGCTAGTGAACCCGTCCCAAAAGTAAAAGTACCCATTTTAAACTGAAACTTTCCTCTGGGGGGGCTTCCTCCTCTCTCACTGTCAACTTGGGTAGTGAGGTACCCACCTCCCCTGTCCCTAACATTGCTAGGGCAACACCTAGCTTCCCCAAAGAGGTCACCAAACACTTGAGTAACCCCACCATGACCAACAGGGTCAGGGGGCCTCCTTTGCTTTTTGCCCTGTTGTCTGCCTCCCAGGCCAAGTGCAATGCTGCCATGAAGGACAGCATCCAGCAGAGGCTACTGACAACTGTCAGAAGCTAGAACCACACCCTAAACTCTCTACTGACAGGTGGGTGAGCTGCTTTAGGGGCAACTGTGGGGTCCTGGCACACCTCTTGCTGTTTAGAGTGGGGGCTACCACATCCTGTAGCAGACAATCTTCTTCCACTCTCCCTTATGTCAGTGCAGGAGCAATTCCCTGTAGGTGGACAGCTGCCTGACTACTCAGGACTTCCTTAGGGTCAGGTGAGGTCTCACCAGTGCTAACTCTTGGCTCCCTTCCCACTGGGGCAGAAGGCCATAGGCTCACTGGAACTCTCTTTAAGAGTGGCCTACCGTTCTTTTTCTTTTTCCCTTGTCTTGGGGATCCCTGTCTCCTAACTGTAGGGACTGGCTCCCCAGGACTTTGGGATGGGGGGTCCCCTGGGCGACTGCCCCATGTGGGGCCAGACTCACCTCTGGATACAATCTAGACGGAGGTCAGCACTGCCCACCACCCTAAACCAGTCAAGGATCCTCTCCCTCTTTAGGGGCACTATGGCTACTGGTTTAGTGGTGACCTTACCTGTGGCTATCCTGACTTTCCTGGTCTCCCCAGGGACATACATGTCTGGGGTCAACAACCGGTCACTCACTATATTGTGACTGGCACAGGTGTCTCTCAGGCCAGTGGTAGGGATCCCATTCACCTGAATGGGGTGAAAGTGCCTACTTCCACCCTCAGGGATCACTAGCTTACCATCTGGTCCTATCTCCCAGCCCCATGCTGTGAGGACCTCATCATATGAAGAGTCCTCCTCTATGGCTACACTAGACACCTCAGTGATAACCACCCTCTTGGGACAGGCTACATATCCTCTGAAATGGGTTGTCTGCTGACAGTCAAAGCAGGCCTTATTGCCCAAGAGCTTCTTTAACCCTTGGTCTCCCTGCCCCTGCTTGTCTGAGTGGGTTAATATACTCTCCTCATTCTTACGGTTCTGGGGTACAGAAGAAGCCTCTGTGGTGGGCTTACCACCTCCCTCTTTAAGTTTTTGGGGACCTGACACCCCATTCTTGGAGTCCCCCACCTGGGACTTAGCAACCACCCTGGTTCTCAACTACTCATCAGCTGCCTCCCCCAGCTCTCTGGGGTTGGTCAGCTTAAAGTCCACTAGATGCTGGTGTAATCTCTCTTGGATACAATTGGTCATAGATTTGCTCCCTCATGATCAAAATGTATCACCCCTCATAAGTATTCACTTTGTTACTATGTATCCTGCCCTATAGTGCCTTAAGTGAGGTGTCTACAAGGTCAACCCAAGACTAAGGCGTCATTATGAACATGGCAGTCCTGACCGCCATGCCGGCGGTAGAGGTAATTACAGCCACCGGCATGGCGGTCCGGACCGCCATATAATGTTCATGGTGAGATCGCCACAGGCAGAACTCCGCCACCGGCAGGCTACTGGTGATGGCAAAGTTTCTTATCCGATAGGGCAGCGCTGCAGTTTAGCCCACCAGGGAAAGGCTGGTGGAATGGGTGCCTCGTGCCCCCCTGGGGCACCCTGCACTGCCCGTACACTTGGCATTGGCAGTGCAGGGGCCCCAGTGCACAGCCCCATCTCGCATGTCACTGCCCAATTTACGGGCAGTGATATGCCCGACGGGTGCTACTGCACCCGCCACACTGCTACTTTGCCGCTGGCTCCCTGTGGAGCCGGCAGCAATGTACAGGCCCTGCATTCAACTGGGCCGGCTGGTGGAAACACTGTTTCTGCCCGCCGGCCCAGCAAAATGTTGTTTATTTGGCCGGCGGGGTCTTCAACGAGCTGGCAGCCTCTTTTTAGACCTCCAGCGCCGAACTCAGTGGGTTTTCCTCATAATGAGGGTGTAAGTATTGATCTTGTGGGTATCCCTGAACTTCATTCTGTACTTTTCCGGTATCAGACCAAACTTCTTGGTTAAACACCTTTTCATAATAGGATAGGAATCTGCTTCCTACCCACCCAGGGACAGGAGCCTATCCCTCCCAGATATTGGGACCAACTCCCCTAGAAGTGAACTCCAATATAGCTAGGTTGACATAGCAATTATAGTTGGCCTAATTTGCATACTCATTTTACACAGCACACGTGCCCTGAAACTGGTTAACTAACAGTACCCAGGGCACCATCAGAGTCAGGAAAACACCAGCAAAAAGAGAAAAATGGGGGCAAAAATGTATGGTATTCTGTAATCAGCCCAGTTATCTCACACTCACACACCCATGCAGCCACTCACGGACCCACAAACCCACTCACTCACCTGCTTGCAAACCCATACAATAACTCACACATGCACTTACACACCCTCTCATGCACTCACACACCCACACAACCACTCGAAGTTTCACTCACTCATCCATACAGCAACTCACACACCTACTCAGAGACCCACAAAACCAATCACACACCCACTTACAGATCCACACACCCACTCACATACGTACTCCCACTCTCATGTCCACCCACACAACCACTCACATACCCATGTATCCCCTCCACACACACTCACAGGCTCACATTACCACTCTCCCACCCATTCACAGACCCACACAGCCGCTCACACATTCTCTCACACACCCACTTGCAAACCCACACAACTACACACATGCAGTCACACACAAATAAAGCCATTCACACACTCACTCACAGACCCACAACATATGGTTGGCTACATGTGGGGCCTGGTGTGGAGGTTGTATTAACACATGGTAATTAAATATTATTTTAGAAATTCATTGAAAAAAACAAAAGTTACAGAGACATAGTGAGGAAATAGAATTGAAAAAAACCTTAGAAATTCACTAAAAAAGGAAAGATTACACCACTGTGCACTAAGGGGGTCATTCCAACCCTGGCGGTCGGTGTTAAAGCGGCGGCCAACCCACCAACAGGCAGGCGGTGCAAAAAATGGAATTCTGACCCTGGCGGGAACCGCCAACATAGACCGCCACTTTAACACTCCGACCGCCACGGCGGGACAAACAAACAGCGCGGCGGTCACCGCCAACAGACAGGCGGCAGACAATGTACCTCCCACCCTATCACAACTCACCAATCCGCCACCTTTTCCAGTAAATAAGTAAGTCGAACATCCCATAACTATATACACATATGTAAATTGTCCCGTCAAAATTGGCTTTCTGTCATTGTACGTGGGCCAATGGTCCTCAACACATGGGCAAAGCCCACACATGAGACCCGAATCTATTGGGGAGAACACTGCAGGGGCATCAGATAGGAAAACTACAGGCACCTCAGGGGGAATGGAAGGGGGGCACCTCAGCCACATGAGTCCACGACGCCAGATCCACGAGGGGCCTCCATGGCCACTGTTCAATCCTGGGGAGTGCAAAGCCACAGCCTCTCAAGTCCCTACAGTGGGTGGCTTGCCCACTGTGCCATCCTGGGGAGTGCAAAGCCACAGTCTCACAAGTCCCTACAGTGGGTTGGTTGCCCACTGTGCCATCCTGGGGAGTGCAAAGCCACAGTCTCTCAAGTCCCTACAGTGGGTGGCTTGCCCACTGTGCCATCCTGGGGAGTGCAAAGCCACAGTCTCACAAGTCTTTTCAGTGGGTGGTTTGCCCACTGTGCCATCCTGGGGAGTGCAAAGCCACAGTCTCACAAGTGAATGACAGACTCCAGCGGTACTGGAGGAGTCTTGGTGCCCAGAGTGTATCGTGCAGCCCTGTCCGACACGGATCCGGGCCTGCCCCTTCTGCCAATGTGTCAGCGGTGCTTGAGTTGAAGGGCCCAGCGGAGCAGTGCAGAGACGGCGGTACCCAGCGGAGCGGTGCAGAGACGGGGGTGACCAGCGGAGCGGTGCTTGAGAGGAAGTGCCCAGCGGAGCGGTGCTTGAGAGGTAGGGCCCAGCGGAGCGGTGCTTGAGAGGAAGGGCCCAGCGGAGCGGTGCTTGAGAGGAAGGGCCCAGCGGAGCGGTGCTTGAGTTGAAGGGCCCAGCGGTTACCACTGTTCCCTTGGGAATTGTTTTGGGGGCCTTTTGATAGCTCCTTGTTTTTAATTTTTTTTCCCCACTCTTTCTTCTGATGGGAACCCAGACCAGCTTTGTGGTTGTCCCCTCCAGATACCTTTCTGGACACTCTGGTGCTAGTCCAGAGGTCAGCCTCCTCAGCAAGCTTCCTGGGATCAGTCAGCTTACTGTCTACTGGGTGCTGGTGCAACTCTGTAAAACAAGTACTGAGCATGTGCTCTCTCAGAATCAAATGATACAATCCTGTGTAATCATCTACTTTGTAGCCCCGCACCCACCCATTCAGTGCCTTACTGGAAAAGTCAAATCTACCCATTTTGGTGTGGCCTGTTTTGTGCTGTCCCTAAACATCTGACGGTATTTCTCAGGGGTCAGCCCAAACTTTGCAACTAAAATGCCTTTATGTGTGAGTATGTGTTTTGATCCTTTGGGTCCAATGTGAGAACTGTGTCCCTCCCATTTGCTGGCACATAACCCCACATAGCTGTACCCCATTGCTCTTCAGGAAACCCATGAGCCCTTAGTGCAACTTCATAAGCAGCTAGCCATTTGTCTATGTCATCTCCCACCACAAAAGTGGGCACCACATTTTTGCTCATACGGGCCTTCTCTTCTCCAGCAGGTCCTGCCTGTCTGCTGCCACCATTACTACTGGACTCAGACTGCTTCGCCTTAAAATCCAGCTCCTTGAGACTCAGTTCATGAGCCAACAAATGTTGAAAGGGAGAGAGCACATGCACTTTAGCACTGGTTAGCAGTGGTAAAGTGTACAGAGTCTAAAAACCAGCAAAAACAGTATCTCAAAAGTGGAGGGAGGCAGGCAAAAAGTTAGGGGTGACCACCCTAAGGCTGTCAGGTCTAACAACGGGTTTGTATAGCAGGCTGTGGGGATGAACTGCACTCTTCTGTCAGTCCTCTCTCCTAAATGATGTGCAATAGAGTGTATGGATGAACTGGCCTCACCTTTCAGACCTCTCACTCAGATGACAAATATACATAGTGTAGATACATAGTAGTCTGCGGGGAGGGACTGTCCTCTCCTGTCAGACCTCTTTCTCAGAGGATGGGTGTGCAGAGGTCGCAGTTGGAAGAGCTTTAACTCTACTCACAACTCTCCCCAAGCTGATGGGTATAAATAATAGACTCTGGCAAACACTATCTCAAATAAGACTCCTTACTACAGTGTGCAACATGTGGATACAAGAGTCTACTCAAAGATCACCTACTCCATCCTACTTTTCATGATTCTACAAGAGAATTAAGCTGCGACTGATTACAGTACTTATGTCTTACAAACTTCCTCTCAAAAACAAGGACCACAATATACATTACTACAAGTAGAGTGTATTAGGAGCTCATCTACTCCTTTTTACTATTCACAATCAAGCAAGAGTCCTGCAAGATTGTAATAAAAACAGTTAAAAGTAACATGCATTTACTTTCTTCAGTGTTTATTCCTTAGAAACGTCTTCTCTAAAACTAAGTGGACAACATACCTTCCTGCTCCCCCTTATATAGCTTTTTTACTTTTCCACAACACCTCCAGTTTTTCACAGTAAACGGTAATGGTGTAATTTCTGAAGTTTCCACAGCCAGCCAATCAGAGCGCTTGAATGTGAGGACTCGCAAGAGTTTTGAGCTCCCGCTAGAGCTTTGCGCTCCCATGAGAGCATGAAGGCTCACAGGAAAAATGGGCCTCATTACCAATCACTGCTCCCCTTTTTTAATACACGGTCATGTAGGATGCCCATTTGCCAAAATATATTTTTTTTACCCTTAAATTCTCAAAAACTACTCAATAGTTTTATACCAAAACATAGAAACAAACAAAAAACGCAAAAAAACACCAAAATTGAGCTCCTGCCATATTTGATATAATTCCATACAGCAGTTTCAGCAGTAACCTGACATGAAGAAGTGTATAGAAAATATAGGGGGATTTTATATTTTGGGACCTCCTTTTTTCTTGGCCCCCAAGTGACAGGTCACACTGAACTTTTCAGAAAGGAGCTGAGGAGGATGAACTTTTGTTTTGGAATATATAGATATAGATATATAGATGGGATAACTAGAAATATGGGTAGGGCCTAGTTTCCATAAGAAAAGTGTGTTTTGTTTTGCTAATAACTTTGGCACCGTTTGACAAATCTTCATAAAGTTTTTTAAACTAGTGTGCCAGTCACCTCAGCTGCTGTCTGGGACGTTTTGAGGTGATTTGTGAAGCAGGGGCCAAGAAAAATATGGGTCCCAAAACATATTTTCCACATGCAGTTTCACATTGGAATTTTAAACACAAGTAGAACCCAAACCACTAAAAAGAATTACACTATATTAATCAGAAAGCTAGATCTTGGTCCTGAAAGAGTGTTTTTCATAATTTGTTGTAAATCTGTTCAGAGGTTTTGGAGTTATTAAAGGAAAAAGGTTTATGTATAGCTAGAGACGTGGATCCAATAAAGTGTAAATAGGACAGAAGGGGTCATGATAGGAGTATCCTGACCCCAGGAGACGGATGGGGGGTCTGCGAGGGACCCCTCATGGACACGATATTGCTAAAAAATGTTTTTTTGGGACTCACAAGGGTCTACAAATCCATCCCGGTGCTAAGCGTGGCCCCCAAATGAATCTGCAGCATATTCATGCATCCAGACCCCAATTATAAAAAATAGACCCTCTCACAGACCCACACGTGCACTCACTCACACACTCACTTTTGGAAAGTAGATTGATTGGTAAGGGCAGGGAAGTACCTACACTTAGCAATAGGCCACTAACCCCCACTAGGTCCAGTCAGGTCTCAATAAATTAATACCTGCTCAACCCTTGGTAGCTTGTCAATGAGCAACAAGGATTAACTTACGGGACAAGTATGTAAAGCATTCAAAAATCACAAAACAGTCAATAAGTACAACACAAAACACAATAAAATGACACTAAAATGACAACATTCTAATGTGGGGAACCAAAGATATGATTTTTGAAAGAGTAAAAGAAATTCTAGCACTTAGAAGCAAATAGCGCTCAAAGGGTTAATAAATGTCACACTGGACAGGGACAAAGTCCAGAGTTCAGGCCACTCTTGATGTAACACTGTTACACTCACTTTCAGAATTGTTTCTTGATACAGGAAAGCATTCCACAGCACTAGCCAAGGATTCAGAGGCTCTGGTATGCCTCTTGGGGTATGGGACTACAATTCTCACAATGCACCTCTTCAACTTCTGGAGCTGTTCACAACAGTTTTTTCAAATGGTTAGAAACTTCTGGATCTTCTTCCAGATGTCCTATTTGGGTCCTTGAAGTGTCCACAACTTGATCCAAGGTTCCAGAAGCTCTGAGTTGTTCCTTGGGAGTTGGGGATACAATTCCCAGAATGCACCTGGTCAGAATCCTCAAATGGCCACTGGACGCTGGTCAGCTCGGCTCTTCTTGCAGGACTTTATGCAAGGGACTCTGGGCAGCTCCTTTGGACCTGTAGCTGACAACGAGTCTACTCCTGGAATTGCAGAAGCAAGGCAAAGTCCTTTTCCTGTTGATGCCCAAAGTGTGCATCTGGGGTAGTCCTTGTGAGTGCAGTGTCCAGGTGCAGTCCAGGGGTCCAGGAGGGCAGGCCTTCTTCTCAAGTATCTTCTTCAAGCAGGTATCTGAGGTGAGGGTACAGTTCTGCCAAATGTATCCTTGCTCCTGTGGTGAAAAGTGGGGGGGCAACTGTTCAGTCATAGGCAGGCCCCTAGCCTCTTGGATGACTGCTTCCTGGGAAGTGTGGCAAAAGTCAATCCCAGGGAGTAACATTCCTTAAAAATCCAAAATGGTAGAAACTGAATTTTGGAGGTTAGGTCTGGCTGAGCCCACCAACCGGTGTGGCTAAAAATCCTTAAGACGCCCCTCTCCTGCCCTCGCCTAATTTAATCAAGAGGACACCTAGTTGTCTGGCTTTGCAGGAAATGGAGAGGTCCTGAGCTGCTCCAAATGTCCTTCCCTTCTTTGAAGACCAGTTTGGCTGCTATCTCCCCTATCCTGTTTCACTATCTGCTGAAGCAGATCTCCTCCCCCAGGCACTTCCTTTGTGTTCAGCCCAGGCCACTTCACACCTCATCAATGCAGCCTGGCCAGGCTGCCAGAGGTTGGTTAATCAGAGAATGGCACTACAGAGCTAAAACTGGTAACTTTTAGGAAGAGTTCTAAAACTCATTTCCTGAACTAGTTATATTAAATCCAACAATGGCAAGTTATTGCATGTATTATAGCAATCAGTTTGAGACCAAACTTTACATATCCAGCTCCTTTGGAGACTTTATTAATTAAATTAAAGTCTCCCCATGTTAGCATATGGAGCCCATTCATTACAATGAGGGAAAAACTAATTTTGCTATTTTTCCTCCCCAGGGTTTACAAAACCTTTTCTATGAGGTCCCTGCTTATAGTTACATATTGTCTGGCCCTAGGGCCACCTAGGATACACCTTAGGGGTGACGTATATTTAAAAATAAAGTTGCTTAAGACTTTGAAACTACTTTTAATTGCAAAGCCAGATTTGCATGTAACTTTAATTTAAAAGCAACCAGCAAGGCAAGCCTGCCTTTAAAATGACCCTGGGCACCTCCACAGTGCACCTATGAGTATAGTACCTATGCTGGGGTCCCTAAACCTTCATGCCTTACCATAGACTAGGGACTTGTAGGTAGGTTGACATAGTCAATTCTAAACAGCCTAATTTGCATACTAATTTTACACAGAGCACAGGCCCTGAGACTGGTTAGCAGTACCCAGGGCACCCTCAGAGTCAAAAAAGCACCAGCAAAAAGTTAAAAATGGAGGCAAAAAGGTAGGGGGCCTCTGCAATCAGCCTAGTTTTCTCACACAAGCCCCTCCCAGCCCACACACCTAGGAGACTCAGCCCAATGCTGGGAGAGTCTTCCTGGTCTGTTTAGCGAGGAAGACAGTGAGGAAAACTGGCTGTCCCTTTTTCATGGCCCACTCTGCCTTACACCCTTCTGTCATGGCCACTCCCTCTAGCTAGTGAACCCGTCCCAAAAGTAAAAGGACCCATTTTAAACTGAAACTTTCCTCTGGGGGGGCTTCCTCCTCTCTCTCTGTCAACTTGGGTAGTGAGGTACCCACCTCCCCTGTCCCTAACATTGCTAGGGCAACACCTAGCTTCCCCAAAGAGGTCACCAAACACTTGAGCAACCCCACCATGACCAACAGGGTCAGGGGGCCTCCTTTGCTTTTTGCCCTGTTGTCTGCCTCCCAGGCCAAGTGCAATGCTGCCATGAAGGACAGCACCCAGCAGAGGCTACTGACAACTGTCAGAAGCTAGACCACACCCTAAACTCTCTACTGACAGGTGGGTGAGCTGCTTTAGGGGCAACTGTGGGGTCCTGGCACACCTCTTGCTGTTTAGAGTGGGGGCTACCACATCCTGTAGCAGACAATCTTCTTCCACTCTCCCTTATGTCAGTGCAGGAGCAATTCCCTGCAGGTGGACAGCTGCCTGACTACACAGGACTTCCTTAGGGTCAGGTGAGGTCTCACCAGTGCTAACTCTTGGCTCCCTTCCCACTGGGGCAGAAGGCCATGGGCTCACTGGAACTCTCTTTAAGAGTGGCCTACCGTTCTTTTTCTTTTTCCCTTGTCTTGGGGATCCCTGTCTCCTAACTGTAGGGACTGGCTCCCCAGGACTTTGGGATGGGGGGTCCCCTGGGCGACTGCCCCATGTGGGACCAGACTCACCTCTGGATACAATCTAGACGGAGGTCAGCACTACCCACCACCCTAAACCAGTCAAGGATCCTCTCCCTCTTTAGGGGCACTATGGCTACTGGTTTAGTGGTGACCTCACCTGTGGCTATCCTGACTTTCCTGGTCTCCCCAGGGACATACATGTCTGGGGTCAACAACCGGTCACTCACTATATTGTGACTGGCACAGGTGTCTCTCAGGCCAGTGGTAGGGATCCCATTCACCTGAATGGGGTGAAAGTGCCTACTTCCACCCTCAGGGATCACTAGCTTACCATCTGGTCCTATCTCCCAGCCCCATGCTGTGAGGACCTCATCATATGAAGAGTCCTCCTCTATGGCTACACTAGACACCTCAGTGATAACCACCCTCTTGGGACAGGCTACATATCCTCTGAAATGGGTTGTCTGCTGACAGTCAAAGCAGGCCTTATTGCCCAAGAGCTTCTTTAACCCTCGGTCTCCCTGCCCCTGCTTGTCTGAGTGGGTTAATATACTCTCCTCATTCTTACGGTTCTGGGGTACAGAAGAAGCCTCTGTGGTGGGCTTACCACCTCCCTCTTTATATTTTTGGGGACCTCACACCCCATTCTTGGAGTCCCCCACCTGGGACTTAGCAACCACCCTGGTTCTCAACTACTCATCAGCTGCCTCCCCCAGCTCTCTGGGGTTGGTCAGCTTAAAGTCCACTAGATGCTGGTGTAATCTCTCTTGGATACAATTGGTCATAGATTTGCTCCCTCATGATCAAAATGTATCACCCTTCATAAGTATTCACTTTGTTACTATGTATCCTGCCCTATAGTGCCTTAAGTGAGGTGTCTACAAGGTCAACCCAAGACTAAGGCGTCATTATGAACATGGCAGTCCTGACCGCCATGCCGGCGGTAGAGGTAATTACAGCCACCGGCATGGCGGTCCGGACCGCCATATAATGTTCATGGTGAGATCGCCACAGGCAGAACTCCGCCACCGGCAGGCTACTGGTGATGGCAAAGTTTCTTATCCGACAGGGCAGCGCTGCAGTTTAGCCCACCAGGGAAAGGCTGGTGGAATGGGTGCCTCGTGCCCCCCTGGGGCACCCTGCACTGCCCGTACACTTGGCATTGGCAGTGCAGGGGCCCCAGTGCACAGCCCCATCTCGCATGTCACTGCCCAATTTACAGGCAGTGATATGCCCGACGGGTGCTACTGCACCCGCCACACTGCTACTTTGCCGCTGGCTCCCTGTGGAGCCAGCAGCAATGTACAGGCCCTGCATTCAACTGGGCCGGCTGGTGGAAACACTGTTTCTGCCCGCCGGCCCAGCAAAATGTTGTTTATTTGGCCGGCGGGGTCTTCAACGAGCTGTCAGCCTCTTTTTAGACCTCCAGCGCCAAACTCAGTGGGTTTTCCTCATAATGAGGGTGTAAGTATTGATCTTGTGGGTATCCCTGAACTTCATTCTGTACTTTTCCGGTATCAGACCAAACTTCTTGGTTAAACACCTTTTCATAATAGGATAGGAATCTGCTTCCTACCCACCCAGGGACAGGAGCCTATCCCTCCCAGATATTGGGACCAACTCCCCTAGAAGTGAACTCCAATATAGGTAGGTTGACATAGCAATTATAGTTGGCCTAATTTGCATACTCATTTTACACAGCACACGTGCCCTGAAACTGGTTAACTAACAGTACCCAGGGCACCATCAGAGTCAGGAAAACACCAGCAAAAAGAGAAAAATGGGGGCAAAAATGTAGGGTATTCTGTAATCAGCCCAGTTATCTCACACTCACACACCCATGCAGCCACTCACGGACCCACAAACCCACTCACTCACCTGCTTGCAAACCCATACAATAACTCACACATGCACTTACACACCCTCTCATGCACTCACACACCCACACAACCACTCGAAGTTTCACTCACTCATCCACACAGCCACTCACACACCTACTCAGAGACCCACAAAACCACTCACACACCCACTTACAGATCCACACACCCACTCACATACGTACTCCCACTCTCATGTCCACCCACACAACCACTCACATACCCATGTATCCCCTCCACACACACTCACAGGCTCACATTACCACTCTCCCACCCATTCACAGACCCACACAGCCGCTCACACATTCACTCACACACCCACTTGCAAACCCACACAACTACACACATGCAGTCACACACAAATAAAGCCATTCACACACTCACTCACAGACCCACAACATATGGTTGGCTACATGTGGGGCCTGGTGTGGAGGTTGTATTAACACATGGTAATTAAATATTATTTTAGAAATTCATTGAAAAAAACAAAAGTTACAGAGACATAGTGAGGAAATAGAATTTAAAAAAACCTTAGAAATTCACTAAAAAAGGAAAGATTACACCACTGTGCACTAAGGGGGTCATTCCAACCCTGGCGGTCGGTGTTAAAGCAGCGGCCAACCCACCAACAGGCAGGCGGTGCAAAAAATGGAATTCTGACCCTGGCGGGAACTGCCAACATAGACCGCCACTTTAACACTCCGACCGCCACGGCGGGACAAACAAACAGCGCGGCGGTCACCGCCAACAGACAGGCGGCAGACAATGTACCTCCCACCCTATCACAACTCACCAATCCGCCACCTTTTCCGGGGCAGGAGCCCAGCCGATAAAAACACGGCGGAAACAGACTACGAACGGGAAAACGCTCACCCTACACACTCCACGAGGAATCTGGACAGCATGGAACCAGAACTACACATCCTACCAGCAATTGTCTACCTGCTCCTCTACCAGGAGCACGAATGCCGGTGCAGAAGACAACGGTGAGTACTGCACCTACGACACAGAGGAGGGGGGAGGAGAAAAGAATATGGGCACACACATACGCGACACCCCCCCCCACCCAACTACCTACACATCAATGCAGAGCAACAACTCAGAGTGACACCCCCCAAACCCCCTGGAAGAATGCAAAGACAAAATAATATGTTATTGGAATTCAAATATATTGTAAGGCTAAGTAAATAAGTAAGTCGAACATCCCATAACTATATACACATATGTAAATTGTCCCGTCAAAATTGGCTTTCTGTCATTGTACGTGGGCCAATGGTCCTCAACACATGGGCAAAGCCCACACATGAGACCCGAATCCATTGGAGAGAACACTGCAGGGGCATCAGATAGGAAAACTACAGGCACCTCAGGGGGAAGGGAAGGGGGGGCACCTCAGCCACATGAGTCCACGACGCCAGATCCACGAGGGGCCTCCATGGCCACTGTTCAATCCTGGGGAGTGCAAAGCCACAGCCTCTCAAGTCCCTACAGTGGGTGGCTTGCCCACTGTGCCATCCTGGGGAGTGCAAAGCCACAGTCTCACAAGTCCCTACAGTGGGTGGCTTGCCCACTGTGCCATCCTGGGGAGTGCAAAGCCACAGTCTCACAAGTCCCTACAGTGGGTTGGTTGCCCACTGTGCCATCCTGGGGAGTGCAAAGCCACAGTCTCTCAAGTCCCTACAGTGGGTGGCTTGCCCACTGTGCCATCCTGGGGAGTGCAAAGCCACAGTCTCACAAGTCTTTTCAGTGGGTGGTTTGCCCACTGTGCCATCCTGGGGAGTGCAAAGCCACAGTCTCACAAGTGGATGACAGACTCCAGCGGTACTGGAGGAGTCTTGGTGCCCAGAGTGTATCGTGCAGCCCTGTCCGACACGGATCCGGGCCTGCCCCTTCTGCCAATGTGTCAGCGGTGCTTGAGATGAAGGGCCCAGCGGAGCGGTGCAGAGACGGCGGTGCCCAGCGGAGCGGTGCTTGAGAGGAAGTGCCCAGCGGAGCGGTGCTTGAGAGGAAGGGCCCAGCGGAGCGGTGCTTGAGAGGAAGGGCCCAGCGGAGCGGTGCTTGAGTTGAAGGGCCCAGCGGAGCGGTGCTTGAGAGGAAGTGCACAGCGGAGCCGTGCTTGAAAGGAAGGGCCCAGCTGAGTGGTGCTTGAGAGGAAGGGCCCAGCGGAGCGGTGCTTGAGTTGAAGGGCCCAGCGGAGCGGTGCTTGAGAGGAAGTGCCCAGCGGAACGGTGCTTGAGAGGAAGGGCCCAGCGGAGCGGTGCTTGAGAGGAAGGGCCCAGCGGAGCAGTGCTTGAGAGGAAGGGCCCAGCGGAGCGGTGCTTGAGTTGAAGGGCCCATCGGAGCGGTGCAGAGACGGCGGTGCCCAGCGGAGCGGTGCTTGAGAGGAAGTGCCCAGCGGAGCGGTGCTTGAGAGGAAGGGCCCAGCGGAGCGGTGCTTGAGAGGAAGGGCCCAGCGGAGCGGTGCTTGAGTTGAAGGGCCCAGCGGAGCGGTGCTTGAGAGGAAGTGCCCAGCGGAGCGGTGCTTGAGAGGAAGGGCCCAGCGGAGCGGTGCTTGAGAGGAAGGGCCCAGCGGAGCGGTGCTTGAGTTGAAGGGCCCAGCGGAGCGGTGCTTGAGAGGAAGGGCCCTGTTCAGCGGTGCTTGTCTTGAAGGGCCCTGTTCAGTGGTTCTTGAGACGGCGGTGCCCTGTTCAGCGGTGCTTGTCTTGAAGGGCCCTGTTCAGCGGTTCTTCACATGTGTCTCCAGGGCACCAGATCTGGCCAATATATGGTGTTCACTCGCCATCCGACTTCTCGCTTGCGGGGCCCTCCTGTGCTGGTGTCCCATGCCCGTGGGTGTCCTCCTTCACCCCCGGAACAGGTCTGGTGGGGCCCTCCTGGGCAGCTCGCCTGCTGCCGGACTTGTCGGCAGTGCTGCCCTTGCCATCCTTGCCTGATCCTCTGTGTCCCTTGCCTCCCTTTGGAGATGTGCCAGGTGGCACCCCACTTCCTGACGGTGCCAGGGTGGTGCCTGTGGAGGCTGCCGTCTCTGTCCTCTCACGTCGGCCATTGCCTTTTTTGGATTTCTTCCCAGGGGGTGGGCTGGCTGTCCCTTTGCTGCTGGCCGATGTAGCTGCCCTCGAAGGTGGTGGACTCCAATATCCCTGGACTATGGTCCTTGTAGGTCCAGGGCTTGTGGTGGCTGAGGTGCTGATTGGACTTTTACGAGATGGAGGGGGTGGGTCAGGTGATGGAAAGAGGTTAAGTTTGGAGAGCAAAAACTTTTTAGTAGCAATGGGAAGGGTAGGTGCAGTGGGTATGGGAGTGGAGGAAGAGGATGTGGTTGTAGGAGAGTCAAGTGTGCTGTCGTTGGGTGCAGGTGCTTGTGACGGAGGCTGTCGTGAGGTGGATGGCTGTTGGGTGGGTGGCTGCCTGCGTTTGTGTGATTTGGAAGAGGGGGTGACAGACACACTGGGAGAGGACACAGGGGACGTGTAAATGGCAGTTGGGGTGGTGACTGCACGTGTGCGGAGTGTTCTGGTGGGTGTGCTGGTGATGGACGTAGTGGCTGATGAAGTGGTGCATGCAAGTGTGAGTGGGACGTCACAGGGAGGGAGGAGGGAGACGAGGAGTAGGGGGACACAGAGGAGGCAGTGGCTGTTGGTATGTCTGCATGTGGATGTTGCTTGTGTGAATGCTTGTGGGATGTGTGGTGCTTATGTTTGGATGAGCTGACCCTGGGTGTTGAGGTGTGTGCAGGCTGGTCTGTAGGTGTGTCTGGGATAGGCAGAGGAACAGGGGAGTGGGACTGGGTGGAGGGAGTTGGAGGAGGGAGGCAGGAGACAGGGACAATGGTTGCCGTCAGTGCTGAGGCCAGAGCATTGAACGATCGCTGATGGGCAGCCTGACCCGAATGAATGCCCTCCAGGTATGCATTGCTCCGATGCACCTCCCTTTCCACCCCCTGGATGGCATTCAAAATGGTAGACTGCCCAACAATGAGCGTCCGGAGGAGGTCAATGACCTCCTCACTGATGGCAGCAGGGGTAACTGGGGCAGGGCCTGAGGTGCCTGGGGTGAAGGAGATGCCCGCCTTGGTGTGCGAGCGGGCACGGGGCGAATGCTGAGGGGCTGCTTGGAGGGCGGAGCTGGTGCGCTGGGTGGCGGCTGTACCTGTTGTTGCGGTGGGCACGGATGTTGCTGCCACCACAAGGGAGCTCCCTTCCGAGGACGTGTCGGTGTCGCTGATGTCTCCACGTGTCCCCGTTGTGGAGCCCCCCTCGTCCTCCGTCTCACTGGTGAAATCAGAGTCCGTTGCATGGCCCTCCGGGGCCATGTGAGATGCAGCTCCCTCGTGCTCCAATGCCACTTCTCCTCCGCCAGATGATGCTAATGCACACATGAACAGAAAGAGCAGACAAAAAAAGGGGGGGGGGAGAAATAAAGACATGTTGAGTGCATACATTGGCAACACAGTTGGCGGAGAGGACAGACACAGAAGCCCCCTGCACTACGCTGCGCACTTGGGGTACTCTACTCAATCAGTGAGACTTGGCCTACAAGCCAATGGATGACATCTGCACACATAGGTGACACAAGGCCATGGATAGCTGTACTTGGCACCCTACAGAGGTGGAGGGCGGGGGCACAGGGCCATGCCTTACGGAGGGGACTAGCCTACAGTAATTGCCCTGGCCTAGGGATACCCACATCCCTCCTCCCCCACCCAGACACCTCCACTGCGCGCTAAGATAGCAGAATGTGCTTGTACTCACCCCCTTGTGTCTGCTGTGATGTCCTCACGCGCCCATCCAAATCTGGGTAGGCCACCGCCAGGATCCGAGACATCAGGGGGGTCAATAGATGAGTGGCACCCCTCCTACGTTGGGAGGCCATCCCCAGCAGAGCCTCCGCGGTCTTTCTGCTCCCACGGCGGATGTCCTCCCACCTCTTGCGGCAGTGGGTGCCCCGTCTGTTGTGGACCCCCAGGGTCCGGACGTCCTTGGCAATGGCACGCCAAATGTCGACTTTCTGATGGGCGCTGACCTATGTGACACGTACAGGGAGAGAAAACAAAATATCAACATTTTCTGCATGCTCGATGTGAGTGTCCCCCCATCCCCACCCTTGCCATGTGGCACATGCTCTCATCTGTCGTTTGATGCATGCCTCATACGCTCCCCTCCGCACCTTCGTTCATTCACCCCACTCAACCCAGGCATTGCCCACAAAGCATGGTCCCAGTGTACTAACCTGTTGGTCTGGAGGACCGCAGAGTAGCGCATACTGGGGGAGGACCCCATCCACGAGTTTCTCCAATTCTTCAGAAGTGAAGGCGGGGCCCTTTCCCCAGTCGCAGCAGCCATTGTCTCTTCCAGACCGAGGTCACAGCAGCACTTGCAGTATAGGTCCTCTCCTGTGGATTATGAGGTCTCGAGTGATTAAGCTGAGAGAAAATGGCGACCGCCGGCGCACTTCGTCATTGGCTCCTGAAACCCATAGGGTTCTATGTTAACCAATGCGGCTTTGCACCGCGGTCTTCGACCGCCTACCGCCACGGTGTGCCACGCCAGCGCATTGACCTCACATCCCATTGTCACACTTCACAGGTCAGGCAGCCGCCATTTCAAGAGCCCACATGGCTTAATTTCTACTGCGTCACACAGGCCTAGGCCTTGCATTGCCACTCATACAAGCCATTCAATGCATAGTGAATCGTGTACTGTGCAAGCTGTGGGAACGTACCTGTGGTTTGCTTGACTCTGTGCTCCATGTTGTCCTTCCTAGGCACTGTCCGCTGGGACTTGCGAGGAGATGGAGGAATGTTCCCGTGTACAGACCGCTGGTGGACCTGTCGACAATGGAAGAAAGACATGTCATACTGACATACAGACTTGACCGAGCCACTATACAGGAACTGTGTGCCCAGCTGGAGCCAGACCTGATGTCACCCATTCGCCAACCCACAGGGATTCCCCCTCTGGTGCAGGTTCTGTCAGTACTCCATTTTTTGGCAAGTGGGTAATTTCAAACAACAGTGGCCATTTCATCAGTGATGTCTCAGCCTATGTTTTCTAAGGTTTTGTCCAGAGTGTTGTCTGCCCTGATGAAATACATGCAGAGCTACATTGTTTTCCCTGAGGTGGGCGATTTGGCTACAGTGAAGGGTGATTTCTATGCCCTTGGACATATTCCCAACATCATTGGTGCCATTGATGGGACCCATGTGGCTTTGGTTCCCCTCAGTGAAAGTGAACAGGTGTACAGGAACAGAAAAAGTTATCATTCCATGAATGTCCAGGTGGTCTGTTTGGCTGACCAGTACATCTCCCATGTAAATGGCAAGTTCCCTGGGTCAGTGCATGACGCGTACATCATGCGAAATAGCAGCATCCCTTATGTGATGGAACAGCTACAGAGACACCGTGTGTGGCTAATTGGTGACTCTGGTTACCCCAACCTGTCATGGCTACTGACCCCAGTGAGGAATCCCCGGACCAGGGCAGAGGAACGGTGCAATGAGGCCCATGGGCGGACTAGGAGGGTGATCGAGCGGACCTTCGGCCTCCTGAAGGCCAGGTTTAGGTGCATGCATATGACAGGTGGATCCCTAATGTACTCACCGAAAAGGTGTGCCAGATCATCGTGGCCTGCTGTATGCATAACAACCTGGCTTTGTGATGCCAGGTGCCTTTCCTGCAGGAGGATGGTCCAGAGGGTGGTGTTGTGGCAGCTGTGGAGCCTGTGGAGAGTGAAGAGGAGGAAGACGACGGGGACGACACAGACAACAGGGACACAGTGATACAACAGTATTTTCAATAACACACAGGTACGAATCAACACCGCCATTTTACATGTACTTACAGTCTCCTGCCTCTCTACTGTCTGAGTTTCCCCCCAGTTTATGTTAACTGAGTTGTGACTTTCCCTTCCGTTTTCAGAGATGTGGGCCCCACTGCGTGACCTCTGCTTTGTTTGCCCATGGACTACAGCTGTGTGACAGTGGTATGTTGTCATCACAATGTAACTGAACATTTTGGCACCGTTATGTCTAATACATTTTTTCAAAATACAAGCAGACTCCAGATAATTTTAGTGCAATAAGTGATTTTATTTAAGTTCTAAATTTAGGGACATGCTTGAAAATCGGTGATGGGTGATGGTGGAGTAATGTCCATGGCAGAGTCCAGATATTCAGTCTCACAGGTGCATTGTCCATATGCCTGTGGAAGGATGGAGCAGGGGCAGTTCAAGGTTGGACAGGGTGACAATGTGGGACAGTGGGATGACATCAGGGGGTATCCTTTGCTGGCGGGGGTCTTGGCATCCTACTCTGTCTTCTTCCTAGATCTCAGGTACCGCTTGCGGGGTGGTTCTTCTTCTGCAGGAGGTGGGGTTCTGGTGGCCTGTTGTTGTGTGGGGGCCGCCGGGGGAGGTGGTAGGCTGTTCCTGGTCCATGCTAGTGACAGGGGCCCTTTGTGGTGCCACATGGTCCCGCAATGTGGTGACAATCTGGTTAAGAGCCACGACGATGGTCCCCATTGCGGAACTTATGGCTCGGAGTTCTTCCCTGAACCCCATGTACTGTTCCTCCTGCAGAACCTGGATCTCCTGGAACCTGGCCAGTACCGTAGCCATCGTCTCCTGGGAGCGGTGGTATGCTCCCATGATGGAGGAGAGGGCCTCGTGGAGAGTGGGTTCCCTGGGCCTGTCCCCCCCCGTCGCACAGCAGCCCTCCCAGTTCCCCTGTTTCCCTGGGCCTCTGTCCCCTGGACCGTGTGCCCACTACCACTGCCCCCAGGTCCCTGCTGTTGTTGGGGTGGTGGGTCAACCTGGGTGTCCTGTAGTGGTGGACACACCGCTGATTGACGTGTCCTGGAGACAGAGGCATGGGCCCGCTGGGTGGGAGCTGTGCTGGTGTTCCCAGAGGGGGGTAGGTCTGCTGTGGCCTGTGGCTGTGTGAGGGGAACCGACTGTCCCGAGGTCCCCGATGGGCCGGGCTGGTCATCTGGGTCCAGGGAGACAGAGCTGCTGTCATCACTGGGGGCCTCTTCTGGGGGTGGGATGGACATTTCTGGACCCTCCTGGGCGGTGTGGTGGCGTTCGGGTCCTGCAGGGGTATAAGAGTATGGTTATTGCTTCTGTGTGTGCCATAGTGTGCAATGGGTGGATAGCCGTGTACCCCAGTGCTGGCATTCCCTTGTGGGGGCTGTTGTGACGGTGGCTTGTGGGGGAGATGGGTATGTGCAGTGGGCATGCTTTGGTGATGGGTGTCCATGCTTTGTGGACGCATGCAGGGCTAGGTGTTGGGATGGGTGGGTTGTGATGGTGAGCCATTTGCAAGGAGTTGGTGTGATGGGGGTGGGGGTATGATTTGGCATGCAGGTGGGGTGGGAGGAATGAAGTAGCGAAGATTTGACTTACCAGAGTCCATTCCTCCAGCTACTCCTGCGAGGCCCTCAGGATTCAGGATGTGCAAGACTTGCTCCTCCCATGCTGTAAATTCTGGGGGAGTAGGTGGGGTCCGCCGCCAGTCTTCTGCACCGCGATGTTGTGCCTTGATACCACGGAACGCACCTTCCCCCGTAGGTCGTTCCACCGCTTCCTGATATCGTCCCGATTTCGTGGATGCTGTCCCACAGCGTTGACCCTGTCCACTATTCTTTGCCATAGCTCCATCTTCCTGGCAATGGTGGTGTGCTGCACCTGTGTCCCGAAGAGCTGGGGCTCTACCCGAACTATTTCCTCCACCATGACCCTGAGTTCTGCGTCAGAAAACCTGGGGTGTCTTTGGGGTGCCATGGGGTGGTGTGGATGAGGTGTGGGGTGGTGTATGTGTTGTATAGTGTGGTGAGTGTGGTGGTGTATGGTGTTTTGTGCGTGGATATTGTGTGGGTGATGTTGTGATTTGCCTCTGTGTGATGGTGTACTCTATTCTGTGCTGTCTCTCTCTGGCCTTCAGTTGCAATTGTGGTCGTAAGGGTTTGTGGGTGATGTGGGTGTGTGTTTTATATTGTAATGGGTGTGGGAGTGGTGTGTGTATGTGTCTCAGGTGTGTGTATTTTGAATTGTCCAATGTGGCTGTGTTTTGTAAAGGTGTGTGTATTTTGAGCGCGGCGGTGTGTACCGCCAATGGAATACCGCGGTTGAAAGACCGCTGCGGCGATTTGTGGGTCGGAATAGCATGGGCGTATTTCTGTTGGCGTGACGGTGGAGGTTTGGTCATCGCCAGTTTTTCGCTGGCCGCTGGTGTGGCGGACTTTTGTTGTTGTCGGGTTTTTGGCGGTTTGCCAGTTGCGGGTCAGAATGACCGTGACCCCCTAAATGTTTGAAAGTGGTTTATTAGTAAGGGCAGACAGGTACCTACACTTAGTAATAAGGCCACAATCACAAATTAGGTCCATTCAAGGTTTCATTAAATTAATCCTTCCTCAACCCTTGGTAGCTTGGCCCACAAGCAGTTAGGCTTAATTTAGGAGAGAGGTATGTAAAGCATTTCATATCAACAAAATAGTAAATAAAAAAGACACAACACACAATATAAATCCAACATCAATTCATACAAATAAGGAAAATATTCTTCGTGGAAATTACATCAAAGTTACAAAAATCCAACATAAAGAACTGAAGATCTGAATTAATGAAATAAAAAATGTGCTTTCTAGTGCTTATACGCAAAAAGCCCAAACTGCGGCCATCTTGCTGTGCCTGACGGGGACCAAATCAAAGTCTAAGGCCAACCACAATGGAGCCCAAGCCGGATACAGTGAACCGTAGGCCTAGGTCAAAACTCTACCTTCGGAATGAGGGCTTGATTTAGGTTTTGACAGATGGGTTACTCCGTCATCATGATGGATATCCAGTCTGCCGAAACATAAATCTCATAATTTCCTGTGGGATTTAAATTACGGTGTATAATCATTGTGACAAAGTAACCTGTCCACTGAAATCTACATCAGGCCCTTTGTCTTTTTTTCAGAGCTTTTTACTCTCAGTGTCGAGCAGATCTCCTTCTCAGGATGGCTTGCAGTTTGATGACGGCGGCTTGGCTCAGAGCGTTGCCCGGTCAACTCCTGGAGGTCTTGTTGATGGTAGAAAGGTCTGAAGCTTCAGCAGGAAAAACCTGAAATTCAAGCCAGGACGCAGATCGACGGCATGTCACCTTAGTGAGCTTTTTTCAAAAGGGCTTCAAACTTATAGATCTTCTTCCTGGAGGTTCTCTTTGGGGTCTTTGAGTGTCCATAAATTTGGCCCAAGGTTCCAGAAGCTCTGAGTTGCTCCTTGGGAGTCGGGACTACAATTCCCACAAGGCACCTGGTCAAATCCTCAAAAGTCAACTGGAGGCTGCTCAACTGGGCTCTTCATACAGAACTTGATGCACAAGACTTTAAACCTGTTGCTTACAGGGAGTTTACTCCTGGATCTTTATAAGCAAGGCAAAGTCTTTTTTGTGGTGAGGCCCAGAATGTGCAGAAGGTGTAGTCCTTCAGAGTGTAGTCTTTCTTTGCGCAGACCAGGGGTTCAGATAGACAGTCCTTTTTCTTCTAATTTCTTCTGGCAGGAATGTGAGTTGCTGTGACGCTCTCCCATATTTATCCAGGTTTCTGGGCTTGCAAGCAGGGGGGCCACCACTGACCAATGTGGTGCATGGTGCCACCTTTTGTGACAACCATTTCCTGTGAAATATGGCACATTTTAATCCCAGAAAGCACTGGTTCTCAAAAACTTAAGATAGAGAAAATCTCTGCCGGAGGTTCAGGTCTGATCAAGGCCACCCATATACATGTCCATACAACAGTAGGGAAAGCGTTTCAACTGCGGGGGGTAAACTTTACTATTACCACTCCATTTAACGATATTAGTGGTAAATGGAATAGTGTTTTTATACATTTGTACTTACCTTTATAAGGATAGGGAAATAATATTTTTGTAATGATATTTTTGACACGATATTTATGTGTTATGAAAGTGTTGTGATCCGCATTATATCACCGATTGGCAGTGCCTGATCTCCCGATAGGCTAATCCCACTCTTCGTTTTAGTAAATACATACTTAGCAATATATCATTAAAATATAAATTGTAAAGATTGTTAAAGGGTTTCAAATTAAACCAATTCATTTTTCTCTATTTAATTTTGTCTTTGGCCCCGGAAAGGTTGGCACCGTGCTCAAAAAAGAATCTAAAGACGTTGTAGTTCAGGGAAAAACAGCACACCAGTTTTAGATTTTTTTGTCACCAGTTCAGAAACACACTTGCCCGCCTCTTCTGAAATGACATATTTACAGTGATTTCTGAAATAATCCTTGCTTGCGGTATGGCGACGCTTTGTTAAATGCAGCACAGATAATAAACAAACAGGCAGAGATGTATCTATTGTTAAATATCTTTTCATAGGAGGAAGTCAATTTCCTTCTCCTCAGGTTCAGTAATGTCAGAAACAGGATGCGACCAATTAACACAATAGTATTGGAAATTATTGTGCTGCAAAGAAGCATTAAAGGCAAGAACATTGTATTGTTCAAGAATAATTTTCTGTGAACCTTGAGGATACAATAACTCAGGAGTTGTTGCGTACTTAAACGTCTGAGGTGAGAGGGCATACTGCAATTTTTTCTTCAAGATGACATATTGTTTGGCTGGTCATTTTGTTTTCTGCTCCTGCCTCTGTGAAATCAAGTCACATGGTGTCACACATGAATGATTCTCAAACGTTTTCTATGATGCTTTTTCTATTTTCTAAAAACTATTTTAGGAACGGATCTTTTCATGTTTTTTCACGTATTGTTTTCCAGTTAATACATGCTATTTAAACATTGGTAATGGTTAGTGATGCTCCTGCAACAGTAATTAGTTGCTCAGGTTTATATTTTAAGTTGATGTGATATGGGCCATGAACACTGATGCAGAAACGGTTAGGATTTTTTGACAGCATACACCGTAGGATCATATCCGATGGGTATAAACTTGATTATTCTGTTGACACTCAAGAGTTTCTTTTTAGTGTTCAAAAGTTCAAACGATTCATCGGGAGCACTGCAGGAGTCATGTGAAGTCTATTGATAACCCTGCCTATTCATTGATTGTGCACTTGAATCTCTGAAGAAAGTCTTAGAGGACTTCAAGACTTGCAAACAACCTTCTGAGGTTTTTCCTGTGGGAAACCTCTAAGGATGGCATCCTTGACTACAGCAGCACAGAGTGTATCATTTGTGTGTGAGGATGCATTGAATGTGTTGTCACTGGAGCGCTTGTGGGCTGTAATGGTGCTGTGTGTGCACCTGACTGGTGGGCAGCTGCAAGACCTCTAAAGAGCCACTACCTTGTCACTCACAGAACACTTTAGAACAGGTAGATAAGAGTATGCTAAAGACTCAGTCAGGACACTTTTGTGGTGAGCAGATTCTCGTTGGGCAGTGTTACTTCAGAGTGACGTTTTTTGGACTGTTTGTGAGATACAAATGGTCTGACTCCAGTCGGGTTGTAAGATGCTATCCAGTTTCCAGGTGAGAGAGTTGATGCATTTTTAAAGGAACATGGGAGGATAGTGTTCACAGATGTGGCACTCTTAAGTGACATGAGTGTCTGAATTGCCCTTATTTAATATTGGAAGGACCAGTTTGTTGTGAGTCATCCAAGTTGGTGTTGTTGTAAGGGATACAAAACTGTCCTATGATCATCAACAGTTTTAGGGGTAGTCTTTATTCAGTTAAAAAAATTAACCATAAAAGCATGCAGCATGTACTTAAACAATATATATACATGCACACAACAACTTAATTAGGAACGCATTCGCAATCAATAACTGTGTTTACCATAATCCATAACCCGCAAAGTGTTCTACTATGATTAAAAAAAGTAAACTGAAGCAAAGAGTGCAGCAATTCTGCACCGTCAGGTAGCACAGACTGCCGCAATCACGTGGCAGCAAAAAACAGGCAGGTGGAGCCTGTGTTGCTGCCAGACACATTATGAGGTTGCACACCGTCAATATGACCGTGGCGGTCCAACCACCACATCTCAGCAGGCAGAAACAGGGATTATAAGGGGAGACACTCACCGCAGGCAGACTTACACGTCTGGTGCCACCATGGAGCCCATCACACATGTTCTGCCACTGCTGCTGATCCTCAAAGGTGCCCAAAATCCACACCGCCGTGGATGCAACCGACCATAAGTGCACACACCAATCCATGTCACTAAGCTCAACAATAGATCGTCACACCTTCGTCCACATGAAATGGGGGTCATGCTAAGGGCACCAAGTATATTTGTCACTATGTCCCAGGTCACAGTCACACACAAATAACGAAACATTCACAGTCATAATATGCTCTCTTTGGGCAGGCCAATCAATCAATCAATCATAGCATTTATAAAGCGCACTACTCACCCGTGAGGGTCTCAAGGCACTGAGGGGGGGTGCTGCTACTGCTCGAACAGCCATGTCTTGAGGTGTTTCCTGAAGGTTAGCAGGTCCTGTGTATGTCGCAGGTGGATAGGAAGAGTGTTCAACATCTTGGCGGTGAGGTGGGAGAACGATCTGCCACCGGCGGTTGTTCTGTGGATGCGTGGAATGGTGGCAACAGCAATATCAGCGGAGCACAGCTGTAGGGTCAGGGTGTAGAAGGAGAGCCGGCTGTTGAGGTATTCTGGTCTGGTGTTGTGCAGTGCTTTGTTAGCATGGATGAGGAGCTTGAACATGAATCTCTTGTTGATGGGAGCCAGTGCGGGTATCTCAGGTGGGTTGTGATGTGGCTGTGGTGGGGGATGTACAGGATGAGGCATGCGGAGGCTTTCTGTGTGCGTTGCAGTCTTTTCCGGAGCTTGGCCGTGGTTCCTGCATTCTTGTAGGCAGGTCACTCACACTGCACCGCACTACACAAAAACACACGTCTGCTCATCTCAGGCACAGAGACAGTGACGTGTACACACAAATGTCTCACACAACATTGACAACACAGCACCTTCACATCTACAAATACAACTCACACACTCACATTGCACACATGCTGTGGACTGTCGTCACATTCAGCACATATATGTATGGAAGTGGCATGGAACACAAACATCACTACCATTAAACAGCCCTGCAATGGACACACACATCACCCAGATTGCAACACAAGGGAAGGACAATGGGTTGCACAAATGTCAGAAAGACAAATATATAAAGATCACTATGAAAACAATACCTGCACATTAGGGATGAGGGAAATGGGGCATTGGGGCATCAGGGGCACTCAGGGAAGGAGGCTACAATAGACACATATCACTTTGCACATGTCCCTTAAACAAGATTTGCACAGGAAGGTGCCCTACATGTATCTCAGAGACAAACAATACTAGAGCCAAATGACATGCCTATATGCACAATGTGGAAGTACAAGTCAAAAAAACACATACAACTCCAACTGCATGAGACATACCTCTACGTGAAGGTGCTGAAAGTACACACAGCTAAAAGGACACATGAACAGTCAAATGCAAATGAAGGTAGCACAATTGAAAACACTCCATGTCTGCACAAATAAAACTCAAGCTGCCACACTGAAGATGAATCTATAATCCATATCGGGGGGACAAGTCTAGCATCATGCATGCTCACATTGGACAACACAATGAAATACTCACCAAACCAAACACAATGCTTTGACACCACAATTTCACAATGCTTTGACACCCATATATCCACACAGTCAACATATACCCTTGTTTTGGGTGGCATCAGCACTGCCCACAAAGTCAGATACTGTAAACAACAGCAAATGGATCCGCAAGCAGACTGAAACACACACAACTATAAGCAGACAACACACATTTCTCAGGAACAACATAAAGGTAGAAAAACAGTTGGAGGAGAAATGTATACCCCAAAAAACAACTGTTTGGGTTTATTGTAAATCAAATATCAATAGTCCACGTCCATTGACCAGTCCATATGTCATTGTCCAGGTACATCATTGTGCCTCAGTTGACTCCTTTACTGCCAGGGAGCCTCCACAGGAAGGGGCATCAAGTAGGCAGGCTGGCACCGTGGTGATCATCATTGGGGGGGGCAGATCTGGGATGGGTGGGTTTGGGAAGGGTGGGTTGCTTCTTAAGAGGGGTCGGTTTCTTCTTGGGGTGAGGGGTATGGGTGCTTGCAGGGGGGCAGATGGGACAGGGGAGGACTTAAAGGTAGAAGTAATGGGTTGGGAGGTGGTTCAGGCCTCTTGGTTTTGGGACGGGGTGGAGGGAACAGGGAAAAGTGCAAACTCAAACAAAAACAAAAATTAGGAATACGGGACGGTCATCAGAAGGGGTTGGTTTTGGGGGTCGAGGGAGTGGTTGTCTTGGGTGTGTGCATGTGGGAACTATTCTTGTGTTTGGGTGGGCTCTGTTGCATATGTGAGTTTGGGTGTTTGCGTGTCTTGGGGGGATGGGAGGTGGAGGTGCTGGGTATTGTTGGAGTGGTAGATGTGTGTGTCTGTTGGGGTAGTGTCTGTGGGTATGCTAGCAATGGTAGATGTCTGTGTATCTGTTGTGGTGGTGTATGTGGGTGTGCTGAATGTGGTGGATGTGTGTGCCTGTCTGCTGTGGTGGTGCCTGTGGGTATGGTGCATGTGGTGGATGTCTGTGTTTCTGTTGCGGTGGTGTCTGCAAGTATGGTGAGTATATCACTGACTATTGAGTGGTGCCTGTGGATATGCTTGATGATGTGTGAGATACAGTGGGGGTGGTGAGGGTGTCTGGGGAAGTGGTGACTAATGTTGTGTGTGGTGTCTGCTGTTTGCTTGCGTGTTGGTGTTTTGTGGTGCTTGTGTCTGTGTGTGCTGTTCTTGTGTGTTGAGGTGGGTGCATGTGGATCAGTCGGTGTCCTTGGGGTAGGTAGGTGAATCGAGGATTTGGATTGGGAAGAGGTAGGTGGAGGGGTCACGGAAGGTGGGGGGGGTGACTGGCTGCTGTCAGTGTGGAGGCCGGAGCCTGAAAAGATCTTTGTAGGCCAGACATTGCACCATGAATGCCTTCCAGAAATGCATTGGTTGCCAATCCCTGGATGACATTCACAATGACTTTCTGACCCACAGAGATAATCCTCAGGAGGTCAATAGCCTCCTCACTGAGGGCAGCAGGGGTAAAAGGGGCTGGTGGCAGAGGTGCCTGTGGCAAACGAAACACCCACCCTCTTGGTGATAGAACTGGGGCTGATGGACAAAGATGGTACAGGGTATGTCTGGATGGGTCCACCACCATGAGAGAGTGCCCACTGGAGGAGGAGTGAAGAGGGTGTTGATCCGGTCTCCCCTGTGGCTCTCCCCTCACCCTCTGTGCCTCTGGGTCCCTCTGTGTCACTGGTGTCTTGACCAGAGGTCCTGTGACCAGATGCTTCCCTACTCAGCTGTTCCCTGTCTCCATCACTTCCCTGGGGTGATGCCCAAATGCAAAGACAAATAGTTTCATCACATGTCCATGATCACACTTGAACAATAGCTTTGATTAGCTAACTGTTAGAACTGGGGTCTTTGGTTGGCAGTCAGGTTACCCCCTGTCCAAGCAAGGACCCTCACTTTAGTCAGGGTGAGTCACACATAATCCAAATTATTAAAGTATTTGTGCAATAAATCATAAAATACCACAATATAGCACCCCAAAAATACACCACACAGTGTTTAGAAAAATATATAATATTTATCTGGATAAATGCAGGTCAAAACAATCAAAGATGCAATAATTAAATGTAGAGATATCACAGAAAAATGATACAAAGTGTCCTAAGTTGTTTAGAAGCAAACAAAGTATCTTTCAAGGACAAAGTACCTGGTTTGCGTGAAAAATCTCCCCAAAGGGCCGCAGAGGAGGAGATGCGTGGAAACAAAGGGGTGTGCATCGATTTCTCGGGGCGCACATGGCGATGCATTGTTTAGTTTTCAAGCAGGGACGGCTGTGTGTTGATTTCCGGCACTCGGTTGGGGATCCTCTACGGGTTGTGGGGTTTTCAGACGCCCCGGGGATGATACGTGGATTTCCTGCGCTGGCAGGATGAAGTCACAGGAGCTGCGTCAATTCGGTGGGCGTTGCATCGAATTTTCTACTACACGGCAGGCGCTGCGTCAATTCCTCTCTGGAAGTCGGGCTGCGTAGTTCCGGTTTGGCTGCGCGTCGTTCCATTGGGCCGTACGTCGAATTTCCGGTCGCTACGCTGGTGCTGCGTCGATCTTCTCATTGCGAAGTCAGGCTGCATCATTCCGGATCATAGAGCGATGAAATTTTCACCGCTTGCAGGCTGTGCATCCTTTCTGCCAGGCTGTGGGTCAAATTTCGCCGCACAAGTAGTCCTTCTTGTAGAGATGAAGTCTTTTTGGTCCTGAAACTTCAGGGAACAGGAAGAAAGCTCTATCCAAGCCCTTGGAGAACACTTCTTCCCCACAGCAAGAGAGCAGCAAGGCAGCAGGGCAACAGCAAGAAAGCAGTCCTTCACAGAAAGTCAGGTGAGTCCTTTGGGCAGCCAGGCAGTTCTTCTTGGCAGGTTCTGGTAACAAGTTTCTTCTCCAGGAAGTGTCTGAGTTGGTAGGGGCAGAGGCCCTGTTTATATACCCAAATGTGCCTTTGAAGTGGGGGGGACTTCAAAGAGTGGCTCAGAAGTGCAGCAGGTCCACTTTCAGTTCAATCCTGTCTGCCAGGGTCCCAGTAGGGGGTGTGGCAGTCCTTTGTGTGAGAGCAGGCCCTCCACCCTCCCAGCCCAGGAAGACCCATTCAAATTGCAGATGTATGCAAGTGAGGCTGAGTATCCTGTGTTTGGGGTGTGTCTGAGTGAATGCACAAGGAGCTGTTAACTAAACCCAGCCAGACATGGATTGTAAGGTACAGAAGATTTAAGTGCAGAGAAATGCTCACTTTCTAAAAGTGGCATTTCTAAAATAGTAATATTAAATCCAACTTCACCAGTCAGCAGGATTGTATATCACCATTCTGGTCATATTAAATATGACCTTCCTACTCCTTCCAGATCAGCAGCTACCACTCAAACAATGTATGAGGGCAACCCCAATGTTAGCCTATGAAAGGAGCAGGCCTCACAGCAGTGTAAAAAATAATTTTGGAGTTTTACACTACCAGGACATGTAAACTACATAGGTACATGTCCTGCCTTTTGCCTACACAGCACCCTGCCCTATTGGTTGCCTAGGGCATACCTTAGGGGTGTCTTATATGTTGAAAAAGGGGAGTTTTAGGCTTAAGAAAGTACCTTTAAATGCCAAGTCGAATTGGCAGTGAAACTGCACACACAGGCCTTGCAATGGCAAGCCTGAGACAAGGTCAAGGGGCTACTTATGTGGGTGGCACAATCAGTGCTGCAGGCCCAGTAGTAGCATTCAATCTACAGGCCCTGGGCACATTTAGTGCACTCTACTAGGGACTTATAAGTAAAATAAATTGTCTAATTTGGTAAGATCAAATGTTACCATGTTTAAAGGGAGAGAGCATATGCACTTTAACACTGATTAGAAGTGGTGAAGTGTGCAGAAGCGAGACAGGAACAAAGTTAGGGGTGACCACCCTAAGGCTGTCAGGTCTAACACTAACATTGCCATGATGTCAAGTATGCCCCAGTAACAAACGCCACCTAAGTGGCCCATACATGTGCCATACTATATGCATGCATGCCTACTGAACTGTCAACAGGTGTCCACAGGAAAATTAGGGTCTCAGACAAGTACAGTTGCATGGCCGAAGTTGTGCACTCACAGTAACCATTGAACAATTAGGAGACCTCACTATCCCCAATGGTTTGCCCATTAGAGCAGTTTCTCAATTGCTTGTTGTCATACAACAGTAGGCCAATGCCAAGTCCATTCCTAGAGATCCAACACAAGGTCATGCACATATCTATTTGTCAGATACATATTGATGCAACAATAAGAAATGATGCCCCAAAATCCTGCGATGTTGCTGACAACAGTACAATTGCCTGGCGAAACTCATGTCACACTGGAAACAGTTCCACAATGCACACCTCTCCAAGTGATATTTGTCCCAATGGCGTCATGGAGGTAGTACTAATGTTGTCCAGATAAGCCACACGTTATGCATGGAAGTAGACACTGTAGACATCATGTGCAACATGTCAGGGAGATAAGTCAATGAATCAGCAAGCCCTAGGGAAATCACCACTAATGTCTGGCACCCTTTACAATGACATACTCTGAGTGCATAAGTAGACACTATTAGTCCCTTGGATGTTGGAGAGGCCAAGAGATTTGCAAGTACTTGTGGAAGGCCCTCAACACGTTGCCCAATTTGAAGCTACATCCTTGACTCCATTTTGGTTATGCAAACTCAGATGTCTGTGGATGAATGCTTGTACCCAAACACATGTGATCTCAACATAACTGCATGTCATTTCATGATGTGTGCCAACAGTCAGGTTAGAAACCTTCCCCATTTCACATGTACTAAGCACTTTGCTATTAATGGCCTGGAAATGCACATTGTGACAGAAAATCTAGACATACATGTCTTGTCCCTAATTGCTACTGTACTTGTACATACCAAATAACATGCAATGATGCATGAGGGTATGTGTCAGCCAATGATCAACGGTGACACACTCCTGTATATGGCACAACATGAAATGTACCCCCATTATAAATGTCTTATTCCACACACAGGTTGCCATTCACATATATGTTAGGGAATAAAGACATCATCCCATCAACACAGGTAGACCATGCATGAAACAGCAGCTTACAAACGTTTTGATAAAGAGAAAGGGACACATGCTGACATGTGGACACAAGGAATGTTGGCAATAGTGATGGCATATATATCATGTCAATGGACATCCCCACTTACCATGGGAAATATTGATCTGTACCTGCACCCAAAGAACAACGTAGGCTCTGTTGCATGTT
This sequence comes from Pleurodeles waltl, assembly GCF_031143425.1. Classification (NCBI taxonomy): domain Eukaryota; kingdom Metazoa; phylum Chordata; class Amphibia; order Caudata; family Salamandridae; genus Pleurodeles; species Pleurodeles waltl. The sequence goes on from NC_090437.1 coordinate 898,581,727, forward strand.
ATGATGGCCATCTTCACATTGCAGACAGTAGTGTGTGTCCAGCACCCGTCATATACTGAAGACAACTAGCCTCTGGGTGACAGATGCCAAAATACTCATTTAAAAAGACACATGATCCATTACTTCCTTACCTTTGGACTGTACCACTGAGGAGTAGTGGTCTGTTGCATAGAATTTACACCCACTACAATAACAAACAGTACTTTATTGATCACTGTACAGAGCCATATGTTGTCTCTGGAGAGCAAGTTGTTTGTGAACTGTACCCAGTTGTGTCTTAGGTCCCTGGTACAATAGTCAAGGCACATCAGTATACAACACATGACATGGCTACACAAACAATCATTCATCTGCTGTGTTACACATGGCTCATCCCCAATCGTCAGGGAGAGCTGTCAGAACCGAACACATTCACTTGGCAATGTGACAGGCAGGAATATGCATGCCGGTACTCACCCCCTTTCTGGCTGCTATGCTGTCCTCAAATGCCCATCAAGTTCTGGGTAGGCCACCGGCAGAAGGCAGGCCATTAGGGGGGTCATGGTCCGATGGGAACCGCGCCCCTATTGGAAGGACATCCCTAGCTGAACCTCTGCGATCTTCATGGCCCAGTGTATCAGGTCCTCCCACTTCTTGTGACAGTGGAAGCTCTGCCCGATGTGGAGCCCCAGAGCCCACACCTTCTTGACGATGGCTCTCCATAATTCATTTTTCTGATGGGCATTGGCCTGCATGGATGCAAAAGACAAATCAAGAGATTACAAATACAAGTTTGTTTTTTACAAATGATTTAGTCACATACATATCAGAAACACCAAGCTAGAAATGGTCTATTTGTTAATACTCCCCAAGTATGAAACACACAAGCCAATAAATACAGGGACCTGCCTACAGACATATGTATTTGCATCTGCAGACTAACTCACTACCCTGCTCAGGGCCTACAATGACTAAGCAAGCTTACTGACATTAGGTAGCCCATGCTCTAGCAACCTGTAGTGTGATGTAAGCCACAATGAAACACTAAAGACATACGTGGTTTCAGAAGCGTCAATCCTTAGACATGAACGGACCGACACATTCACACTCTGTGAGAATGACTCTCTGCACACAGTCCCTACAGGCAACTGCTAGAGTACAAACTTCAATATGAGTAACAATCAAGGGGCTGGCATGGAGGGTACAGAAAGTGTCTTCCTTGTCCATGTGTTGACATGTGGAATAACAAATGCAGACTCGTGCCAGTTCACGGGGGCAGGGGGATTCTGTGGTATGTACTTGTTCCACGGAACACTTCTTTGGACATATGTGTCTGTCCTACAGAGATGGCATCCAACAAACAAAAGCATGCATTGCACAGTTTTGGCTATGTGACCAAGCCACCGTGTCACGTATCATGGCCTCACAGGAATCAACACACTGTCTGCACTGGGGGACAGTCAGTTAGGCAGGACAAAGATGGCATGTGTAAAAGTGACAAAAGAGCTGTGGGAGTATGGGACTTTTCATGAGTCTAAGACACACATTGGCATTGACACACATTGTCAATAATGCAGAATACACCTATGGAATAGATGAATGATTTACCTCTGTACCCATTCTTGATCTGGTCAAAGGTATGAGTCATCCAGGGCAAGTTTTGCCACTAGAACGTCATATTTGGCACATGCAAGGTTCTGCTGGAATACAGGGAGTGGGCACAGGGCCATAGTTGAATAGCCTCAGTGGCTCTCCCACAGCCTAGACTAGGTCCCTAATGGGAGATACATTTGACAGGCCCTGGACTCTGCAGGCTGAGCAGACAGAACCTCCATGACACTCAATTTCCCTGAATGACAGTAACAGCAATTTGGGGTGTGGTGTGTGTGACAACCTGAAGAGCAAAGCAAGTCATGATATGCCTTCCACATAACAGTTTAGCACAGCCAGATGTGGTTTGAAAGGTTCTTGGACCTATACACATTGCTCTCATAATTCTCAAATGACTCATAAAACATGCATACACAGCCTATGCTGTCATGCACATACAAGTTGTCTGACATTTACAACAATCATGAGGAAAGAAATGTTAGTGGATGGCAGTAATGTCTCCTTATCTAGTTATGTGCATCCAACACAAGAATGATCTAGGACGCCAACCAACTCACACAATACAATGTGATGGAACTTAGCATATGAACACACTTAGGGGCAATCCAGTATTCCCCTAGGAACTGGATACAGACAATGTCTCACTTAAAAATGCTCACAGAGGAATTGTTTTATTATAATTTGTGTACACATGATCCAGTCTTCAATTAATGAATAAGACAACTCCGTACTGTTGAAATCCAATATATTAATCAATAGGATTCAGGAAGTTCAAAAAATGTACAACAAATACAGCAAATGTCCATCTCATAAACAACAGCACCCTATATAACCCCCTAGATTACATGATTAAATCCCAACAGGAGATCCAGGAAGGGGTTATAACCCTACTCTTGACACAGTCCTGCACAGAAAATGTCTGGTTTTCAGTCCCATTTCAAGCAATATTTTTTAAGGATGATATAACATAAAGTACAAACCAGTGCACATTGTTGGGGGCATGTTTCATAAGATTATAATGTTCAAGCATAGGAGCATTCATGACATTACACCGTATTTGTGATTGACGATGAATAATCTGTTTTCTGACCTGCTGAGTTGTTTCACCATTATAAAACAAAGACTACAGGCATTGAATACAATAAATCGCATTTGTAGAACCAAAATTAGTGAAATGTTTCAGCTGCCAAGTTCACTAATTTAAACAACATATTTTCACAATTCTGGTGGAAGCACATGCACTGCAGTTCCGACATGGGTAATGTCCAACCCTCTGTGTTAGCCCTCTGATGTTACTCAGAGTGCGTGGTTCTGGTTCTGGTACACATCTATCCTTTGTGCCAACTCTGAGGAATGACCCATCTTTTACTCAAATAGAGTTATATAAATTATTTTGGACCTTGTGACTTAAATTTAGTTTTTTCTTTTTTTACATCAACCTTTATCGACCCTTCCAATATGGTGCCCGCGCTCTCAGCCCTACTGGGGCTCCCTTTCTTAACTTTGTCCTTTCCCCATTTTAATGTTACAATACATTTAAATGGCATCTGACAAGCTTTTACTCGTTAAACTTTTTTGAACACCCGACCACTCGGACCGACGTTACGACACGGGTAAGCTCGTCACTTTTTTCCAATCCTTTTGGTATTTGAAAATTTCAGTTGATGAGGGTGAGCTGTGTGTAGACCTATATACTAAACCCACTGCCAGAAATAGTCTTCTGAGATATAATAGCCATCATCCCAGGAATTTAAGGGACAATTTACAGTTTGGACAATTCTTAAGGATTAAATGTAATTGCTCCAAGAAAGATGATTATTTTTTGGAAGCTAAGAATTTAATGTCCAAATTGATTAAGGTAGGCTATCCATATAGACTGGTTAAAAGATCCCTAAAATGTGCCTGTTGTTATGATATGCAAGCCTTACTTCAAGTCAAAGAGAAAGCTGTTCACTCTTGAGAGACAGCCTAGTGAGGGCCTACTTTGAACCAGAACAATGCACACTGAGTAATATATGGGGCCTAACACTGAGGGTCGGACATTACCTGCATGGGAAATGCAGTGCATGTGCTTCCACCAGAATTGCAAAAACATGTTGTTTAAATGAGAAAACTTGCCAGTTGAAACATTTCACTAATTGTGGTTTTAAAAATTCTATTTATTGTATTCAATGCCTATGTTTTTTGTTTTACAATGGTAAAACAACTCAGGAAGTCGGAAAACTGATTATTCAACATCAATCATGAATACGTTGTAATGTCCTGAATGTTCCTATGGTTGTACATTTCAGTGTTATGAATCATGCCTGATCGATATGCACTGGTTTGTACTTGATGTTATAAAATCCTTAAAAAGACGTGTAAATGTGGACCGCCTGTTGACCATTAAAGAGAACCGATGGATTTGGCTTTCAGATACAGTGAAGAAGGGTCTGAATCAACAGGGGGAAATGGAAATACTAGCAATGTTGTAGATGGACTACATTGAACGGAACAGTTAATGTGATGTATTCCACATAGATGGTTAACATCCTTTCATGGTTCTGTGCCTGCAATTGCAGATGCTGAATCAATATCTAGCAGTTCTGCTAGATTGTGTATGGTCCCTTTCAGGGTTACCTATTGCGTCCTTTTGTTTCTTATGTATGGTATGAGGGTTGTGAGTCCCTTTCTGTACTTCCATTCTTTATATTCAGGTATTTTTGTTGCTGTGGTTGCTGGCTAATGATGCCCTGAGAATAATTGATTGAGTCGATCTTTTCTTTCTGTTCAATGTGTAAGTTAGGCTCTAGGGCTACCTGCAGCAGTGTTGTGAAAGTGGATTTAGTGTCAAAGAGCATTCAGATGGGCCATTACATTTAAAGATGGCCGCCGTGGTCATTGCAGTGGTCATGTGACATGTTATTACTTGAATGCTCTGCATCAGGGAGACCGGCAGCGTGTGCATCTTACTAACACAGATTGAGCAGATGGCCTAGATGAATATTTTATTTATTAAGTTACTGAGGTCCACAACAGTAAACTTACCATAATTACAACTGTCTCTAAACTCTGGGTATAAGTTGGCCATTCTTATCATTTGAAGATGGCCACCATGGTCACTGTAATGGTCACATGACCTATAACTTCCTTATTTAAACACGCCGGGAAGGCTGGCAATGTTTGATTCTGACTTGCATGGGTTGAGCAGATACTGATGGGGGCAAATGCTAACAGTCCCATATTTAGAAGATATGAATACACTGCGATGGAGGCAGCGTTTTTTTAGAGTTTATGTTGTATGGCAGTTAAGCAATTTTATATATTTAAATATATGTGGATTGGTTTACTTGAGCTTGTAGGTTGAAGTCCCCTACTGTGTTGCTACGGAGTCTATTTTTGCAACCTGTTGTAAATAGTTGAATGTAGCTATTCTGGTTGGGGGCCTAACAGTGTATTTTGTGGTGCACGTTTTCTATGTTTTTAAGGTACTTTTTAAACTTTATTTGTCGTGTAGGTGGTGGGTTATACTTGTATCCACACCTGCCTTTGTGGTGTTTTCTTGGGTTCAACAGGTGGTACACATGATGTGAATTGGCAGATTGCACGTACTGTTTTATAATTAGTTTTCCTTATGTGTAGGTATTATTTTACAACGCTGAGTCCTGATAATGCTCTCACAGACGTCTGACTGCCCCACAGACCAAAACATCAACATTACCTTCTTGTTTGACAAGCTGAATTGAAAGACCATGATATTGCTTGAATTGGGATTGAGAACCAGGCAATTATTGTGCAAGTTTGTATCAAGGGGAGGTTATAACCCCTCCTGGATCTTCCGTTGGGATTCAATTGTGTGATCTAGGGTGGTTATGTGCAGTGTTGCTGTTTATGAGATGGACATTTGTTGTATTTGTTGTACATTTTTTGAACTTCCTGAATTCTATTGATTAATATATTGGATTTGAACAGTACAGAGTTGTCTTATATATTAATTGAAGACTGGATCATATGTACACAAATTATATCTAAGCAATTCCTCTAGGAGCATCTTTAAGTAGGACATGAACTTAACATATGGCACTGGCCACCAAAACCTGTACATTGTCTATCCCATTGATGCCACACAGGCTGCAACAATAGGCACACAATAAGACTAACTGGCACACAGTGGCACATTCTAGCCTGTGAGGAGGGAAGGGATGGTGAAGTACAGAGAAAAATATGGACATGCGGTACTTACCTGATCCTTTGGTGAGAATAGCTGTCCATGCAGGGGTAGAACCTCAGTCACAATCTTCTCCAGCTCCTATGTAGAGAAGGCAGGGGCCCTGTCACCTGCTGGATGTGGCATGATTGCTCCCAGAGATGGCACAGAGCAGCTCAAGTTGTGGGGGTATCGCTGCAGCAGTGTCAGGAGTCAAGTGAGTAAATCTGCAGAACATGGTGCTTATGTCCGTGGCGTGACGCACAAGGGTGGCTCAGCCAGAAGACACAGCCATTGGCCTGCGATAGCCACTGGCAACAATGTTAGTCTATGGCTGTGTCCACTGCAGTTGCAACTACCTACCACCATTATGACTTCCGATACTGGTCGCGGGCAATTCCTGATGTCCAGTGGAGTAGGTCAAGGATCCGCCATTGTGGCGGCCTTAAATGCCATATTGGGCATTATAAACTGCATCACATCTACAGAAAAGGATTTTGGACCTCACAAACATCCTTATCCTGTCTTGTCATTTAGGTCCTGCTACCCAACCTCCATTGTTGTAAGTTGCAGGACACAGATGGCATGTAACAGTGGGCCACAGTGTACCACCGCTGATGGTCATTTTGGTGATCAGGATATACAGTCACATTTTGAGGGGCAAAATCTATTTGTGGACACTTGTAGAAAACCATGGGGATCGCATGTGACCCTTGTGTTATTTGCAGCTGTGATGTGCACAGGGTGCCATTTCTATCAATCAGAAAAGATTCCTCACATAATATGTCGCTGTGGACACACTTACTAATGTTAAAAATAATTTCTTGTTATACATAGGTACCCACGGACAGGGAGGATGTGACAACTTCTTTTCTACCATCCACTGACGGACCTTCAGACCACTGAGCAAAGGCACATAATAATATATTACTGCTGAGATAGGCAAACAATAGTAGACGTATCTCACCAGTTGGAGCCAGATTTGATGCCAGCTATCAGTTATCCAACCAGCATACCACCCATTGTACAGGTCAGGTCAGTATTGCACTTCTTAGCCACAGGGTCCATCCAACATACAGTGGCCATATCTACTGGTATGTCATAAACTATGTTCAGTCTGGTGTTGAAGAACGTCCTCTCAGCAATGCTGAAACACATTGACAGCTACATTGGGTGGATTTAGCATTTGTGAAGGCTGACTTTTATATTTTTGCACCCATCTAGTATGTGGAGGGAACTTCCATTCCATCAACATGCAAGTTATCTGTTTGGCGAATCTCTACGTTTCACATGTGTGTGCCCATTATCCAGGTTCAGCCCATAATTCCCTTATAATGCCGAACAGCACCATACCCCACCTGATGTCACAACTGTACCCAAAGAGTGCCTGGCTGGTTGGTAAGTTACATCTGTCCTGATTGTGTGTGTGCAATGTCAGGTGCTACAATCATGAAGTGAGTGACTCATTGCTGCACATATGTCTCATTCCTTTACAGGAGACTCCACATATCCAAACCATCCTTGGTTATTGACACCACTAAGGAAGCCAACTATGCCAGGGGAAGTCTGCTTCAATGAGGCCGATTGGAGAGTACAGCGGGTAGTGGAGCAGGCTTTTGGGCTTCTGAAGGCCACATTTAGATGTTTGGCAAGACTGGTGGACCCCTCCTCTACTCACCCAGAAAGGTGTGTCAGATCACTGTGGCATGTTGCATGCTCCACAAAATTGTCCTGCAGAGGAATATCCCATACATCCCAGAGGAGGGTGAGCCTGCAGTGCCACCTGGTGAGATTCCTGAAATGCCAAGTGAGGATGACAGTGGTGAAGAGGAAGGAGCCTACTTGCAGGAAGATCTCATCAACAGCTACTTTTCATGAGTGTAAGAATGCCATGTGATGTAATGCCTATGACTGTACAATGAACTGTAGTTGTGAGATTGTGTGGAGTTAAGTGTTTTAGTAACAACTAGGGAGTTGATACTCTGTAATATTCAGCCAAAGGCTGCTTGAAATGTTACCCTTTGACATGGCCCCACCTTGATGATGTTGCTTTGTTTGTGTCAGTTTCCTTGCAATGTAATTACATTTCCAGTTGCTTGCTATGTGATTAGTGTAATAGATATGTTTTCAAGCCTATAATCCTTGTTTTGTTTTTGTACAGGTACCTTCACCATGATATCCTCATGTGGGTATTTCAGAGTTATGACATTGGCAGATATCTGATGCTATTCTGACATACACCCTGGGCATGGATTGTTCCAGGTAATGTAGGTCACAGTTTTGGGGTATATGAGACTTGTGCCAAGTCAGCTTGCAAAGTGTTTCGGTGGAAGATCAGATGTCCACAATGGACTTGTTTTGTGTGCTGTGGTGGGTCAATTGCATTATGTGTATCATAAGGTGGGCATGAAATATTTAGTCATAGATTGCGACCAAGTCATTCACTCTTCACATTGGCTAAACACTCTTCTTGTATGACCTGTACGTAGCTTCAGATATTTTTCATCATTGCAGTCCACAGTGCCCGTGCCACAATACTAACATTTGTTTGTGTCATACCACCAAATGCACGGTAATTGGATTACAATGGGCCTCTGATCAGGGACTATTGAACTACCATCTGTTTGTATCTTAGATTATGTGATGTTGGATTACTTTGATGTGGTATGAAGTAAGGCTCAAGCTGCTGACATCATCCACTTTAATGTTTGCCTATTCTACTGAACAATGTCTGACAAATCTTGGAATATGTACTTTAGTTCAATATGAGTCACGCATTCTTGTTTCAAAAAGTCCAGACATATTGACAGCCTATGTGCAGTACACTGGAATAAAATGTTTGATGTGACCAGACACTTGAACTAATGTGTTTGTGTGTAATGGTCATATTCCAAAGCAGGGCACTGTGTACCTGTTACATATCCCTTCTTACACAAGTAAGTTATGTCTTCATCATAGGGTTCACATGGTCTTACATCTCTACATAGCAAAATGTTGAATTAAGCAAAGTAGACAAGTTTGTAATGGGTGAGGTTATTACCATGCTGATTCAGAAAAAGACATGTGGACAGAAAAAAAAAATTAAGTGAAGGTATCAGTCATGGTGAATGAAATCATTGGAGTAGATGCCATACCATTGGGAGTCCAAAGTCTAGAATACTCCTCCCTTTGGAATTAGTAGGTGGTTGAGGATCAGTCTACAGAGTGAATTTGTGTGACACAAAGGAGTTGCTTCCATTTTTCGCTGGATGCCCTTGGCTAGGAGTGTCTGGGGCAGGTTCTTCCACTGACAGGGCCTCACTTCCAGTGGCTGGCACTGATGTAGATATGGTGTCCCTCATCACCCCTGTTAAGGAGACCATGTTGTTATTGTGGGCCACCATCTGTCATAGCAGATCCCTATACATGTCCCTCTATAGCTGCTTGATTCCCCAGAGTTCGGTCATGACCTGGCCTTGGGACTCCTGATAGACTCCCAAGATGTAACTGATGGTGGCCTGTAGCAGCCCCAGTGGCCTCACCGCACTACCTCATAACATCCCTTCCTTGTACCCTACCACATGGGTCTACGCCCTTGCCACAGGATGCCCTCTCCCAGTAGTTCCTGGACCCTCATTGTTGCAAGTGATGCACCTCAACTCAGGATCCAGAACAGGGGGTCACAAGATGGTAGATACTCTGCTCAGTACAGTGGTTGGGGTGGTGAATTGTTGCCTGTAATGTGAAGGCAACCAGGCTGGAAAGTGTTGAGGTATTCACAGTGAGACTCACTATTGTTGTCTGAACAGAAAGCCCAGATGGGCCAGAACTGTCCTCCAGGTCCGGACTTCCAGGAGTATTTTCTTGACTGAGGGCATCATCCAGAGGGGTAATGGTAGTCTCGTCTGTGGCCTCTGTGTGCCCAGTGGCAGCTCGACCTAATGATGTGAAAGATACAATATTACTGGTTTTATTGTGATATCTACCGCCATCAATTTAGTATTACATTAAGTATAGACCTTGTACAAAGTTAATTTGCAGTTAGTTCTATTGTAGCAAGTACCCATGGTATTGATTGTAATGACCTGACATTTGTGAAGCATGGCAATTCAATATGTCATGCAGCTGCTAAAATGTGCTGATCATTCACCCTTGGGGGATTGCCTGAGAATGCCATCCTGCTACCACTGCAGGCATAACAGTGGCTAGGCAAGATATGTCTTTGGCCATTTTGAGGACTAGTTGATTGTGATACTGGCAGACCCAGGAGTTTGTTGTATATGTGATTGAAGTCATCATGTGGTCAGTGGAGTGTGAAGGTGTCTGCTGCCAATACCATTCTTATTGCACATCTTGAAGCCTTTGGGATCATTGTTTTGCATACTGGGTAAGCTGCCCTCCCTGTCCTCAATAGCTGCATCTTAGGTTAGCAGGTGAAGATGGAGCTAGGTAGCCAGACAGATCTTAAAGTTGAGCATGATCCATATCCTGGTCACTCCCAGGTGAGTCAATTTCAAATGAGAGTTAGCAGGCAATGGTATTTGGACAAGTGACATCTAATCTGGTGTTTGGGGTTACTGAAACAGTGCCTCCTGGGAGTTGCAGTCCCCATACTACTCACACTTGACAAATGGTACCCTCCCAGGTGTGTACACTTCAATTGAGAGTTCACAAAGAGATGGCTTTGGGCCAGTGAATACTGTTTTTTGTGTTTGGAGACACAGGGCTTATTGGGCTTTGCATTCCAGTCATTCCCTCTACTTCCCACCACCGTACAAATTCCCAGGGTGAGCAACCTTCAATTGAGAGTTAAGACACAGGGTTACTTGGGCATGTAAGCATTGGGCTTGTGTTTGGACTTAGAGAAACAGAGCCTCCTGGCCACAGCAGTCATGTTACTCCCCCTACTTTATAGACTTGATAACTGTCATTCTTCCAGATGAGTATACTTCATTTGTGATTTTCCAGACAAGGGTGTTTAGGGAAGTGAACACTAGACTGGTGGTTGGAGTGACAGTAACAGAGTATCCTGTGAGTTGCAGTCATGTACCTCCCTGTACTTCCAGAGAGATGGAAACACGCTGAAATCAACACCCTGCTGAAGAAACCAAAAGCAGACCCTAACGACCCCAAGAACTACCGACCGATCTCCCTCCTCCCCTTTCCAGTCAAGGTCATCCAAAAAATCGTGAACAGTCAACTATCCCGGTTCTTGGAAGACAGCAAGGCATTCAACATCTCCCAATCCGGATTCCGCAAAAACCACAGCACTGAGACCGCACTCATTGCTGCCACAGACGACATCAGGACCATGCTCAATGAAGGAGAAACAGCAGCACTCATCCTCCTGGACCTCTCCGCAGCTTTCGACACGGTATGTCATCACACTCTCCGCACACGCATCCACAACGCTGGAATCTGCAACAAGGCACTTGATTGGATCTCGTCATTCCTCACTGGCAGAACCCAGAGAGTCCACCCCCCACCATTCCTGTCAGAAGCCTCCGAAATCACCTGTGGCGTTCCCCAAGGATCTTCACTCAGCCCCACACTCTTCGACGTTTACATGGCCCCCCTAGCCAACATCGCACAAACCTACCACATCAACATAGTCTCCTACGCAGGCGACACTCAGCTCACCCTCTCCCTCACGAAAGACCCTACAACTGCAAAGGACAACCTCCACAACGGACTTCACGCCATCGCCAGCTGGATAGAATCAAGCCACCTCAAGTTAAACACAGACAAGACAGAAATACTCATCTTTGGCACCAACCCCTCAGCTTGGAACGACTCCTGGTGGCCCACCTCTCTAGGATCCGCACCCTCACCCACCACCCACGCTCGCAACCTGGGCTTCATCTTGGATTCCACACTCAGCATGACTCAGCAGGTCAATGCCATCTCCTCTTCCTGCTACAACACCCTCCGCTTGCTCCGCAAAATCTTCAAGTGGATTCCCGTCGAAACCAGGAAAACCGTCACCCATGCCTTGGTCAGCAGCCGACTGGACTACGGAAATGCCCTATATGCAGGAATAACAAATGAACTCCAAATAAAGCTGCAAATAATCCAGAACACGTCCATCCGCCTCATTCTAGACGTCCCATGCCACGACCACATCTCACCCCACCTCAGAGACCTACACTGGCTACCAGTATCAAAGAGGATCACCTTCAAAGTCCTCATCCACGCACACAAAGCCCTCCACAACACTGGTCCTGCCTACCTCAACGACAGACTCACCTTTCACACCCCCACCCTCAACCTTCGCTCTGCCAACCTCGCCCTCGCCTATGTCCCCCGCATCCGTCGCACCACAGCCGGAGGAAGATCCTTCTTTCATCTAGCCGCCAAGACCTGGAACTCCCTACCGCACCACCTCCGCCAGACCCAAGACCTCCTATCATTCAGGAAACGCCTCAAGACATGGCTTTTTGACCAGTAGCTATCCCCACCACAGCGCCTTGAGACCCTAACGGGTGAGTAGTGCGCTCTATAAATCCTTGATTGATTGATTGATTGTACTACACACACTATACAAATATTATCCTCCCAGGTGAGTACACATCAATTGAGAGTTAAGACACAGGGGTCTTTGGACAAGAGGAAAAAGGGCTGGTGTTTGGAGTTGCTGACTCAGTGCCTCCTGTGAGCTGCAGGTAGGTTATTTAATCTAGTTCACACACCTTTTCAATGTTATCCCCTCAGGTGAGTATACTTCGTTTGTGAGTTGACAAATGGGGGTATAGGGCAGGGGACCACTGTGCTGGTGTTTGGAGTTACAGATACAGGGCCTGTTGGGAGTTTCAGCCAGATCACTCTCTCTGGTATGCACACTATACAAATATTATCCCCCCAGGGGAGTATACTTCATTTGTGAGTTCACAAACAGGAGTATACGGGCAAGTGACCACTGTGGTAGTGTTGGTAGTTATAGATACAGGGCCTGCAGGGAGTTTCAGTCAAGTCACTCTCTCTGGTACACACACTATAAAAATATTGTCCCCCTAGGGGAGTATACTTCATTTGTGAGTTGACAAACAGGGGTATATGGGCAAACGACCATTGTGCTGGTGTTTTGGAGTTACAGATACAGGGCCTGCTGGGAGTTACAGTCATGTCACTCCTTGCACTACACACACTATACAAATATTATTCCTCAAGGTGAATACACTTCATGCGTGAGTTACAAAACAGGGGTCTTTGGAGAAGAGGACACCGTGATGGTAGTTGGAGTGACAGTAAAAGAGCCTCCTGGGAGTTGTAGTCATGTAACTCCCTATACTACACACACTATACAAATGGTATCCTCCTAGGTGAGTACACTTCAATTGAGAGTTAAGAAACAGGGGTCTTTGGACAAGAGAACATTGGGCTTGTGGTTGGGGTTACAGATACAGAGCCTGCTGGTAGTTGTAGTCGTTTCACTCCCTCTAGTACACACACTACACAAATGTTATCCTTCCAGGTGAGTATACTTTGATTGGGAGTTACCAAACAATGGTATTTGGACAGGAGAACACTGGACTGGTGATTGGGCACAGGGCCTTTTTGGCCTTAGTGGTCATGTCACTCCCTTTATTTCCCACATTTGAGAAACGGTATCCTCCCAGCTGAGTAAACTTAAATTGTGAGTTGCCAAACAGAGATCTTTAGGCAAGTAAACACTGTTCTGATGTTTGGCATTGCTGAGACAGTGCCTCCGTGAGTTGCAGTCAGGTCATTCTCTCTACTATACACACATGACCAATATTTTCCCCACAGGTGAGTACACTGCAATTGAGAGTTCATTAACAGATGTTGTGTAGCATGTGACCACTGTGCTAGTATTTGTAGTTACCGGAAAAGTGCTTTCTGGGAGTTGCAGTCATTTTAGTGCCTGTATTATACACCCTTGACAAATGTTATCTTCCCAGGCATGTACCCTTAAATTGATAGGTAACAAACAGGGGTCTTTGACAAGTGACCACTAGTCTGGTGTTTGAAGTTATAGAACAGAGGCTGTTGGGAGTTGTCAGTCCCTGTACTACGCACACTATACAAATGTCATCTCACTAGGTGAGTACACTTCAATTGTGAGTTGCCAAATAGAGGTCTTTGGACAGGTGGACATTGCACTGGTGAGTTGAGTAATAGTAAATGAGGCAAAAGGTGAGCTATGGGCATGTATGACATAGCATTTTGGTGACATTTTTTATGTGATGATTTATCAGACTCCACTCCCCCAGGTATTCCTGTCAAGCCCTCAGGATGCAGGATGGACAAGACCTTCTCCATCCAGGGAAAGAGATGTAATTGGTCACTGGGAGCACCTATGCCAGTATTCTTGGTCTGTAGCTGGTACCTCAAGACCAGGGAATGGACCTTGCCACTGAGGTCGTTCCACCTCTTACTGATGTCTTCCTCCGTGCGCAGGGTGGTACCTACAGTGCTTACTTTGTCGACAATCCTGTACCACATTTCCATTTTTCTACTGCGAGGAGTGTGCTGGACCTGTGCTCCAAACAAAAATGGCTCTGTTCTTAAGATTTAATTCACCATGACTCATAACTCATCCTCAAAGGGTGAGAATGAACAAAAGTGTGTGCAGGGTGTTCAATGCAGTGGTGACAAAAGGGGTCCCTAATATTTGTACTAAACAAAATAAGGTGCTCTGGTTTCTGTGTTTGGTGTTGTAAATGCAAAGAATTGTAGTCTGTGAAGGGGTGTGTTTTAAGATGACCTTTGCAGGTGTGTCTAGTGTAGCAATGTGTGTCAGCTGTGTTGTTTTCAAATTCATCCAATGTGCTGTTATGTATTACTTTGGTGACCACAGTGGTTTGGACCTCCATTGGCTGACCACCATGGGGGTCTGCCACAGTGACTGTGTGCTTATTATAAGGTCAGTGGTTGGTTGCGGTGCTGTCAGTGCCGGAGGTCAGGCTGCCTATTTGCAGGCCTCCACGCCACTAGTGGTTCTTCCTGTAAAACTCGTAATAGGGTAGTGTTTTTAGGACCACAAACATTGCAGTCTGACCGCCAAGCTCATGAAGAGGCCCTTAATGTTCACTTAGTACTAGAAAATCATAAAAAATTGTACAGTGCAATATTCAATATTGAAAACCAAGTGAAGCTCAGTACAGAAGTAGCTAGTTGCAGCATTAAGCAAGATCAAGGTCAAGAGGAGCTCATTCAGTCTGGATGTTATTACGTAGAATAGTTTGAAATAAATTAAATCATAGCTGATTGGTTGAAGGACTTGTGCAATAAAAAGCAGCATCAATTTTTAAAACTACCCATTGCTCGTACGTTTTTACAGTAAACATTAAATCCAAAACCTGTTTGGGTCTACAACAATAGCCATAGACATGTAAGACTTAATAAACAGTAAACATAATTACTGTGTACCTACTAATCACTTATCTCACTTCAGAGTTCTACATCTCAGTCACCCTGCATTTATAAATATCTGGACAATGCAAATACCAATCATTCTGTATTCACACTTTTTAATATTGGAAAAGCATCCTTTAAATGTGCTACAGATAAATTGTGAGAAATTGGTATTATGTAGGATTTCCTTAACTTAGTGTAAGCAGGGCAGAAAAACATGAGATGTTCGTCTGTCTCAGAACAAGTTGGCCAAGATCCATTTCCTTTACCTTCGAAATTATGCAAAGGCAGAATTCCAAACCTGAATTGTAAACTGAAGGATTTAGCTTGTGGTGGTTCAATTCTATCCAGGAAATATTCAAGGCCGAAGGTGCCCTTTAAGCTCTAGGAACCTCTCGGTTAATATGCCTACATCATTCTTACACAACCAGTTCTCATAGATATAGTTCCAGTTGACTCTTTAAGCAGGCCAGTGTGTCCTTTTTAATCCAATCGGGATTATACCAGACTCATGCATTTCTAGTCTATGCATCCAGTTTTTAATATTTAAGATGCCTAAACCAAGGTATCCACCCCTTTTTCCCTGTACTCTTACTTCTATGAATGTTTGCTTTAGGGGTTTTGGAAAGTTGCTAGCCCAAATCTTAAGCCAATAGACCAATGATTTAAAAGCTGCCATGTGTACCACATTTTTTTAAGCCAAGACCTACTTGCATGGGTATTGAAGTGGCATTCTGGGACAGTGTAATTACAGATCTTATTAAGCTATTTTCACCTTTTCAAATTCCCCCGTTTGGTCCATCTCCCAAATCTCTGCCCCATATAGGGCTGTGCCTAACCCCTTGCATTATATATTTCTATAACTGGTGTTATTTTGTAACTTTTTTATTATTGTTTAGCCTACATGTTGCAGAATCAACTGACTTCGCTATCTGCATTGTCCACCTGAGTGTATTCACAATTCTTACACCTAAATGATCGAAATCTTTAACTTGTTCCAGGTGGGCTGATCCTAACTTGACTGTGCCTCTAATTGTCTTAAGTAGATATAAGGTCATGAATTTTGTTTTGGACATATTGGTTTCCACGCCATATTGTTCACAAGAAGATGCAGACCAGTTAACTGGATCCTGCAGACCCAGGGGTGTTTTAGAAATCAATAAAATATTCTCAGTAAAAAGCAGAGCGGGCACCCTTTAGTCTACTAATTTCTGAAGGGAGGTGAACTTTTACAGTAAAATAATGCCTCAATAAACCTATTAATGTATAGGGTCAACAGAGTCCGGGCTAACTCACCATTCCTTTCCCATTTCACTTGGGCATAATTGTCGCTATACAACTGTATTATGATATGCAGTAAATTGGTCAGCATCCCCAAATCGTCAAGTAGTACCTAGAGTTTCTCCCTGGAAATTTGATCAAATGCTGTTCAGAGATCCAAAAATATATTTGCTTCTTATTTAAAAACCTGCATTTCCAAGTATTAGTATAAAACGAAACACTTGATCAATAGTAGTTGTGTTTGATCTGAAACCCACCTGAAGATGTGGCAAACTTGTTCCTCCTCCATTCAGGTTTGAACCCTCATTAATAGTTGCACGCAAAATAATTTCTGAGAGTTATCAATCAGACCGGCACACCAATAGTTTGTTGGGCCCACCTTTTCTCCTTTCTTGTAAATCAGAGCTACATCGGCACCCTTCCATATGTCTGGTATTTCTGCACTTTTCACTATGGCATTGGATATTTTATTTAAAATATAACCCCAGATAACTTTTTCAGATGAAAGAAGATCTCCTGGTAGTTTATCAAGATCTGTGGCTTTTCCTTTTTTCATATTGTCTGTTGCTGCCATTGTCTCATCCAAGGAGAAAAAAAAAATTATCATCTCCTTCCTGTCTACCACTAGTCAGATGATCTTTAACTCCCTGTGCTATCTCCATACTATTCTTTTATGAGTATAGTTTACTAAAATGGTTTACCCATACTTGCAGTTGTACATAAAAGTATTCATCCTTTATCTAATATGGGGTCCCTTTAGTTATCAGGTTCCAAAATGACTTGCTGTCTTTCAGTGTGGCTGGCTTAGCTCCTAAGGCTAAACTAGTGGCCTGGATATGTGTAGGTGTTGGTGGGCTCTGCTGGAGTCGGTCTTGCTCCCCCCATGAGTAGTTTTTGAGGTTCTGGGACAACTAGCTGTTCCTAACTGTACTTCTCCTAAAAACTCTTGAACTAAGAATATTTGTGGACTTCCACACCTCTAGAGGATAGGGACCAGCCATCCAATGCAGTCTCTCCAATGTGTGGGTTCACTGGACTAAAGAAACTGGGTTCTCCCACTTGGAAAATGTACTTCTAAGCGTGATGGTATCTGACCTTGTAGAACTCACCATCACATACAGCTTGCAAAGTTGTCCGACTTAAGAAATCTGAGCTCTGAAAAAGTTAATGAGCCCGAACATAGAAATCTTGACCAGGTTAAGGCACAAAAAGTACCTGGTCGAAGTAAAGCTTCTCTGGGTGCAAAGTTTAAATTGTTTTGTCCTGAGCTTTTCCTGCCCAAACAATTGGCTTCAGCAAGATCTCTTCCAATGACTATTCAACCTTGTGGATCTCTTCTCAGATACAGCCTGAAACCTTGCGTCACTGGAAGATTTCCCAAGGTAAAATCAAACAATTTCAAGGAAACAGAGTAAGAGGCATTGGAGAGGGGCAGCAACTATGTCATCTTGGATCACAAGTGAGTCCTGAATCTCAGGTGATCTCAGGGTAGGTGGAGACTTCCAGAGGATACAGTGCACATTTTGGCCTTCACCATGAGTTTATTTTGGCAAGAAGATAATAGGAGTAGGCTCTGTCATGAGGTTTATTTATGGAATGGAGCAACATTTGTGTGCAGACTTCTGGAAGCTTCATGCCTTACCTTGAGGTCTTTGCTGAGAGGGGGGAGAATCATGTATTTGCAGTGAGGCACTGGTCAGGCCAGGGTGCTGCACCTCCTGTCCTTGGCAGAGGGGCCAAGATTGACACCATGTGGTCTGGATGGCAGCACATTCAGAGCAGAAGCAGCAGTTGACAGCAGTTGAATGTCAGGCTGTGTCAGCCTCAGCTCAGCAATGCACCATGGGAGCATTCAGCGAGGGAACCAGATTTTTCATATGTAGTCCTTACAACCAGGGACTACATTCTTTGAGCTTTTAAGACTTACTGCTCCCTGCTGCAGTCATTAGTGTTGAAACTGGAGGCATCCGTTGCAGCAGCAGATGAGGGCAAGAAAGGTGCCTAGATGCAGCACAAAGCTGCTTCTCCTTATGGCAGAAAACAGCCTGGAGGTGAGCTGCATCTATAATACAGTGGCATCTGTCAGAGTTTCCCAGATGTCAATAGTAGACAGATGCAGTCAATTAAGGTGCAGGTACCTGGGCACAGTAAAGAATAGGTGCTAGCTTTTCACCAAAGTCTAGCAGCAACAGATGAGGCCACTACATTGGAAAACTCTCCCAGTACCTCAAATCTTCCTTCTCCTGTGAGTGATGCCTTTACATAGCGGACAGATGCAGTGAAGTTGCTGTGGGTGGCAGACGTCTGCCACTCTGGAGTTATCCACTATGTTGGGTTCCCGTCTTTGGGCAGAGCCACTAGACGATGCACTTCCTTCCATCACATAATGGAAAAATTGGTGCCTGCTCTAGTATTGGGGGCATATTTTTAATATTTTTGCAACCAACTACTCTTGTCAAGTTTACTAAACTGCCTTCAATGGATTTAGGTTTTGTAGTAGTGCAAAACAAAATTAAGACTAACATGTTCACTTCAAAGGGGTAACTACCACTAACATTAAAATACTTTATTTACATTTATTTTTAAAGTGTCCTTATTTTACAAATTCCCGCATAATGCATTGTCTCTTGAATCTTGTGTTTGGGGTATGTGCATGATGTATCAGGAAGCTGATATGCTCATATAATTCTCTTACTGGAAATGTGGTTTCTAAGCCTTTATCGTATGTCTACATTTTGAAAATGTACAAATCAGACATCAATAATCTAAGTTTAAAGACATAGCTCTGTATGTCATTTATGCCTTTTTTTTACATTATAGGGCATTATCCATCAGTCTTCATGACATAGCACCAGGTCATTTGTTTCATTGCCAAAAACGTTTCCTTGTCGACGTTGCTGACAGAGAGTAAAAGGTCCTCAGTGACATTTGTTTTCTTGTGTCCGATGGGGCATTTATGTGATGGTGCCCACATTTATTTTGTGCCCACAATTCTCAACTTGGGAGGAAATGATCCCACCATTCTGCTTGCACTAGGTACAAAAGGCTGTTTTTTGCAACTGGCTAGCAGAGTACATAGCCCTTCAGCTGAGCCCCACAATCTACCCTCTCAACTAGGCAGTCACATGTTTAAACCAGCCCTCCTCCCCTTCTTAACTTCCACCCTCAAACACTTCTGTACAGCACACAAACTTTGAAATCCCATGAATCTTTGTGGTCCTTGCAACAAAATGCATATTAACCATCTTGTGGAGCTTGCCAGGTCTGAGGCCAGGCCCTTGCCCTTGACTCAAACCCATTGTACTTTGCATGTCCTTACACACCTTCATCCTTCCCCCAATCACTTGAAAGCTTGCCCTTCAGCAAAATTGATACACCAACAACACCCCCACAACAATAAAAACCTAAACAAACACATGAAATACATTTACCAGGGTGGGGTTACACTCAACAGCATGCGCAACAGAAAGTGTACTTGCCGCCATGTGCATTAACACTATGTGGTCAGCACCCCAGCCTCCACGTCACTGCATCATTCCCCCCTTTCCTCCCTGTGACGGGCCAGTTGGAGATGGCCCGTGCACAAAACCAACTTGTGCTGACACTGCCCCAGGTGCTCAGGAACAGCCTGGGACAGGAACCAATGAGAGGTACTCATCGGCCATGAAGTCGGAGCTTCGAAATAGAAACCGGGAAGAAGGGGTGGCGAAAAGGTCGGCGTCCGTGACTGGCGAGGGGAAGAGCGGCGAGGAGAAGAGTGGTGAGGAGCAGAGTGGCGAGGAGGAAAGCGGCGAGCAGTAGAAGAGCGGCGAGGAGATGGGAGAGTGGTTTCTCCCCAGCCGGGGAGAAGAAGACGAAGAGGCGGCAGACGAAGGTCTGCACCCGCGGAGGCCCCGGGAGGCAAAACCAAGAACCGCGCCACGCTTCTGGAGAAGCGTGGCACAATCAGGTGCGTGACCACACCACAATAGGGAGAAGCAGGGGAAAGGAGGATGGGAGGAGCGGGAATAGTAAACAAGGGGGAGTGGGCGGTGGGAATGAAACCAAAACAGAAGGGAACCAGGCACTTTATAACACCACTTGAGTAAAAGAGGGCACATTGACATATACCCACCAGGAGAATAAGTTAAAACGCAGGGACAACACCGGAAGGAAGGACATCATCATTAAACCACAGAAAGCACAGTAAAAGATAAAGAAAGGTGCTTTAACCCCTTCTGTGCCCAGGACGTAATGGTTACGTCCTGAGGCACAGTGCTGCTGTGCCCAGGACGTAACCTTACGTCCTGTGCACAGAGCCCAAAGGGAGCGCTAGTGCTCCCTCTGTGGGGTTCCCCCCAACCCCCCCAAGTCAGGGATGGAAGGGGAAGCCCTTCCCCTCCCACCCGACCCCCCCAACCCCCCCTGTGACGTCAGCGCGCGAGCGTGCGCTGATTAGTCACAGTGTCTCCCCCATCGCGCTGGAAGCAGAGAGCTTCCAGCGCGATTGAAAGAGAAATGCTTTGAATTTCTCTTTCAATCCCATGGGGGAGGCCCGGAGGGGCTTCAAAGGGAAGGAAATGTATTTCCTTCCCTTTGAAGTCTCTCACAGGGTTTCAAAAGCCGGATTGCTTGCAATCCGGCTTTTGAAACCCCACTAGACACCAGGGTTTTTTTTTTTTTTCATGAAACTGTCAAAAGGGAGCGACCCCTTGGGCAAGGGTCGCTCCCAGGGGGGGCATTTTTTTGGGAAGGACTTTTCTGCCCCCAGGGGGGGCAGAAACCTCTAGGCACCAGGGATCATTTCTTTTTTTATTTTATTTTTGTTATGTTTTCTTTTTTTTTTAGGTGGGGAGCGACCCCTTAGGCAAGGGTCGCTCCCCTAGGGGGCAAATTATATTTAGGCCATTTCTGCCCCCCTTGACCTAAAATCGACCAATCTGCCCCCAAGGGGGGAAGAAATGGTCTAAATACAATTTGCCCCCCAGGGGAGCGACCCTTGCCTGATGGGTCGCTCCCCATCTCTAAAAAAACAAACAAACAAAAAAAAAACACAAAAAAATTAATTGCCCTTGGCACCTAGAAGTTTCTGCCCCCCCCCCCCGGGGGCAGATCAGCCTAATAATAGTCTCAGGGGGGGCAGAAATGACCTAAAATAAATTTGCCCCCCCAACCCGCACCCCCCTCCCCCGGGAGCGACCCTTGCCTACGGGGTCGCTCCCCCTGCGTGACATTGGCAGAAACCACTAGGCACCGGGGATTTGTTTTTAGGCGCCAATGTCACGTAGGGGGACCGACCCCGTAGGCAGGGGGGGTTTGGGGAGGGTGGGGGGTCAAATTTATTTTAGGGCATTTCTGCCCCACCCCTGGGGCCGGCTGAGCTAGAGGCCAAAATCCACAGGTAGGCACTTTGCAAAAAACACCTCTGTTTTATGTGAAAAAATATGTTGTGTCCACGTTCTGTTTTGGGCGATTTCCTTTCGTGGGCGCTAGGCCTACCCACACAAGTGAGGTACCATTTTTATCGAGAGACTTAGGGGAACGCTGGGTGGAAGGAAATTTGTGGCTCCTCTCAGATTCCAGAACTTTTTGTCACCGAAATGAGAGGAAAAAGTGTTTTTTGGGCCATATTTTGATGTTTTCAAAGGATTCTGGGTAACAGAACCTGGTCAGAGCCCCGCAAGTCACCCCATCTTGGATTCCCCTAGGTCTCTAGTTTTCAAAAATGTGCTGGTTTACTTGGTTTACCCAGGTGCCGGCTGAGCTAAAGGCCAAAATCCACAGGTAGGCACTGTTTTCTATGAAAAAATGTGATGTGTCCACGTTGCGCTTTGGGGCGTTTCCTGTCGCGGACGCTGAGCCTACCCACACAAGTGAGGTATCATTTTTAACGGGAGACTTGGGGGAACGCTGGGTGGAAGGAAATTTGTGGCTCCTCTCAGATTCCAGAACTTTCTGCCACAGAAATGTGAGGAACATGTGTTTTTTTAGCCAAATTTTGAGGTTTGCAAAGGATTCTGGGTAACAGAACCTGGTCCGAGCCACACAAGTCACCCCATCTTGGATTCCCTTAGGTCTCTAGTTTTCAGAAATGCACAGGTTTGGTAGGTTTCCCTAGGTGCCGGCTGAGCTAGAAGCCAAAATCTACAGGTAGGCACTTTGCAAAAAACACCTCTGTTTTCTTTCAAAAATTTGGATGTGTCCACGTTGCGCTTTGGGGCGTTTCCTGTCGCGGGCGCTAGGCCTACCCACACAAGTGAGGTATCAATTTTATCGGGAGACTTGGGGGAACGCTGGGTGGAAGGAAATTTGTGGCTCCTCTCAGATTCCAGAACTTTCTGCCACAGAAATGTGAGGAACATGTGTTTTTTTAGCCAAATTTTGAGGTTTGCAAAGGATTCTGGGTAACAGAACCTGGTCTGAGCCACACAAGTCACCCCATCTTGGATTCCCCTAGGTCTCTAGTTTTCAGAAATGCACAGGTTTGGTAGGTTTCCCTAGGTGCCGGCTGAGCTAGAGGCCAAAATCTACAGGTAGGCACTTTGCAAAAAACACCTCTGTTTTCTTTCAAAAATTTGGATGTGTCCACGTTGCGCTTTGGGGCGTCTCCTGTCGCGGGCGCTAGGCCTACCCACACAAGTGAGGTATCATTTTTATCGGGAGACTTGGGGGAACGCTTGGTGGAAGGAAATTTGTGGCTCCTCTCAGATTCCAGAACTTTTTGCCACAGAAATGTGAGGAACATGTGTTTTTTTAGCCACATTTTGAGGTTTGCAAAGGATTCTGGCTAACAGAACCTGGTCCGAGCCACACAAGTCACCCCATCTTGGATTCCCCTAGGTCTCTAGTTTTCAGAAATGCACAGGTTTGGTAGGTTTCCCTAGGTGCCGGCTGAGCTAGAGGCCAAAATCTACAGGTAGGCACTTTGCAAAAAACACCTCTGTTTTCTTTCAAATATTTGGATGTGTCCACGTTGCGCTTTGGGGTGTTTCCTGTCGCGGGCGCTAGGCCTACCCACACAAGTGAGGTATGATTTTTATCGGGAGACTTGGGGGAACACTGGGTGGAAGGAAATGTGTGGCTCCTCTCAGATTCCAGAACTTTCTGCCACAGAAATGTGAGGAACATGTGTTTTTTTAGCCAAATTTTGAGGTTTGCAAAGGATTCTGGGTAACAGAACCTGGTCCGAGCCACACAAGTCACCCCATCTTGGATTCCCCTAGGTCTCTAGTTTTCAGAAATGCACAGGTTTGGTAGGTTTCCCTAGGTGCTGGCTGAGCTAGAGGCCAAAATCTACAGGTAGGCACTTTGCAAAAAACACCTCTGTTTTCTTTCAAAAATTTGGATGTGTCCACGTTGCGCTTTGGGGCGTTTCCTGTCGCGGGCGCTAGGCCTACCCACACAAGTGAGGTATCATTTTTATCGGGAGACTTGGGGGAACATAGAATAGCAAAACAAGTGTTATTGCCCCTTGTCTTTCTCTACATTTTTCCCTTCCAAATGTAAGACAGTGTGTAAAAAAGACGTCTATTTGAGAAATGCCCTGTAATTCATATGCTAGTATGGGCACCCCGGAATTCAGAGATGTGCAAATAACCACTGCTTCTCAACACCTTATCCTGTGCCTATTTTGGAAATACATAGGTTTTCTTGATAGCTATTTTTTACTCTTTATATTTCAGCAAATGAATTGCTGTATACCCGGCATAGAATGAAAACCCACTGCAGGGTGCAGGTCATTTATTGGCTCTGGGTACCTAGAGTTCTTGATGAACCTACAAGCCCTATATATCCCCGCAACCAGAAGAGTCCAACAGACATAACGGTATATTGCTTTCGAAAATCTGACATTGCAGGAAAAAGTTACAGAGTAAAACGTAGAGAAAAATTGATGTTTTTTTCACCTCAATTTCAAAAATGTATTTTTCAGTTGTTATTTTCTGTAGGAAACCCTTGTAGGATCTACACAAATTACCCCTTGCTGAATTCAGAATTTGTCTACTTTTCAGAAATGTTGTGGTTTCTGGGATCCAGCGTTGTTTTCATGCCCATTTTCTGTCACTGACTGGAAGGAGGCTGAAAGCACAAAAAATCGTAAAAATGGGGTATGTCCCAGTAAAATGCCAAAATTGTGTTGAAAAATTGGGTTTTCTGATTCAAGTCTGCCTGTTCCTGAAAGCTGGGAAGCTGGTGATTTTAGCACCGCAAACCCTTTGTTGATGCCCTTTTCAGGGAAAAAAACCACAAGCCGCCTTCTGCAGCCCCTTTTTCCCATTTTTTTAAAAAAAAACAAAATTTTCACTGTTTTTTGGCTAATTTCTTGGCCTCCTTCTGGGAACCCACAAAGTCTGGGTACCTCTAGAATCCCTAGGATGTTGGAAAAAAAGGACGCAAATTTCGCGTGGGTAGCTTATGTGAACAAAATGTTATGAGGGCCTAAGCGCGAACTGCTCCAAATAGCCAAAAAAAGGCTCGGCACAGGAGGGGGAAAAGGCCTGGCAGCGAAGGGGTTAAGAGGCAAGAACAAATGAAAGATAGAAAGACACTAAGAAAATAAGTAAAGCTACATTCAGGAAGAGAAAGACAATATGAAACAATAATACCAGAAAAAGAGTGGTACAGACTCCTAGAAAGGAAAGAGACAAGAGGAAGAAAGAAAGACAGTAAGAAGAGTGAATTACAGAGGTGGAAAGAAAAGAAGAGATAGAAAAGGCGAAAAGACAGATAGTGAAAACAACCACTTACCGATACTTTTCTTCTTCTCTATATGCATGTGCCTCCTGGGAGCCCTAAAACAGAAGAAAAGAACAAAGAAGACATAAAGATCCAGGGAACCAAGACCAAAGCCATCCGAGAACACGACAAGAAACACAGAGAAATATCCCTGTTCATACATCATTATATTTTTCAATAAATCACATACCTACTTGACTCCAGAGCTTCGTGTTGTCCTTTAACACGGCCTACCACACTCCCAAACCCTGAGGACAGAGCGGAAGGTGCTGCCTGCTCTTGGGTCCGGAACTGTGAAGAAATCACAGCACTATAGTACTTCAAGCGTAACAGGCCACTTTATTTACAGCTGGCAAGCAGAATACCTAGCCCTTCTACGGAGCTGCACGATCTACCCTGTTATCTGGGCTAATCAAAGGTTCTAACCAACCTGCCTCCCCTAAGTAAATCCTACCCTCAACATCCCATCCCCCAAACACTTCTGAGCTGCACACTATTTTTAAAATGCCATGAGTACTTGTAGTCCTTGCCCTGGGACCCACATTAACCACCTTGTGGTCCTCATAGTGGAACACACATTAACCATTTTGTGAATACTGCCTGCTCCTGACCCAGGATCTCGTCCTAGCCCCAAATCTTGGCTCTGTCGTAGTTTGCTCATTTGTACATTCCCTCATCTTTTCCCCATTAGCTGAACAGTTTGCTTTCTTCTGACAACAGAAAGACCCTACTTGGGGGTGTCATTTCTGCACCCCCAACTAAGAGCTTCCCATGGTCAATCATCCACCCTTCCAATGATCTTGTCAACCCTTCCAAATACAGGCTATTGCCCTGCTCAGACAAATGCTCCACATGTGCTTGAACATGTGTGTGGATTCAACAACAGTGCGCTCATACATTATCACTTGCACCGTCTCCCCTTGAAAACACCACTGATCTCCCTGTTCAGCTCCTTTCTGGCTCTGTTGATTGCAGCTAGCCGCTGCATACCTTCTGAGTACCTTGAAAGTAGCCACTCCCATAATCTTCTGATCTATCTAGGAAGATGCCACTATGATCGATATTTGGATCTGAAAATCCATTTGAAATGCTGGCCCCTGTCATGCAGGCTTTTATTGTATTATGAGACTGCTGTGTTTGGGTGGCAGCACCACCGGATTGTGGGGAACTGAGTCCAATTCCATGCCATGTGATAACTGTCAACCTAACCCTTCCGGCCAGCTAGCGGTATCTCACCAGCACCCGAAAGTGGGGGTAATTCATGGCATCCGTATGCATGACATTCTGATTCCTCAGGGAAATCATGGTGGAAAAGATCTTATCCTTTTCTTTCAGTTACTTTCGTCTCACACATGCAAAGACAAACAGGAGCAGGACTTGGTTCAATTAATTTTATTGAATCAACTGCATCCTAGATTAAAAGGCATGTATTGCAATAATACAAACAATAATACATAATAATGTCAATGCAGTGACAAAGAAAGTGAAACATAAGAAAAGTCCCACCATAGTGTCACAGTGCTAAGTGTCAGAATTCCTACTTAGACCACTAAGGTTTTATACTAGAGCACAGCAGTATTAGCCCTAATCCGCTCTTCAGGTCCCCTGGGAAGACACCATCCCCAATACCTGAATATAGAAGTAGCAGAGACAGCTGTTGGTCTACAGAGAGAGCCTTCTCCCATGTAGGCAGAAAAGATGTTTAGTCTCAGCAGACAGCTGCAATTAAGCAACAGTATGCACTGGCAACTTATGGCTAGAATTTCCATCTAATGTATAGGGGGGCAGATAGATGTTTTATAATAAAACAGCTGGTGTTCTAAGAAAACTGCCCTGACATAAAAACATGTAAACACTGCAGAAATAGACCCTCAGGTCTCTGGTTTATAGAGAGCCTAAAGCTAGAGAAAAATATTATAAAAGCATTGAAAGAAGATGGTGCAAATATCACAAAGAGGGGGATAAAGCTATTTATAGGGCAACCCTTAAGAAGTACCGGGCCTCGGTTTAAATGGCAAAAAGACAATATTTCGAAGGAAAGGTTAGGGTAGCTGCCAACAAAGCTACAGAAGGTTTTTAATTAGTGAAAACTTTTATGTCATTGAAGGCTAGTGTTAGAAGCCAGGAGCCTTCAGATGAATGGTGCAAAACATTTTTTTTATAACATAATTCAGGACATTCATTCCTCCCTGAACATAACACCACTCCTTGTTCTAAGCCTTACCATCTTTACTGAATCAACTAAATCAGTTGCAGGCTCATTACTATCCTTCGATCTCATTTCTTCGGAGGACACTATGGGGGTCATTACAACATTGGCGGTAAAAGCCGCTTACTGCCGTGCAGAAGACTGCCAACACACAGCCGCGGCCTCGGAATTCTGCCACAGCTATTATGACCCACAGCACGGAATCCACCAAAATTCAGACACCCACACAAGTCTGCCACACCAAAGGTCAGTGATAAACTGGCGAAAACAAAACCTCCACCTTCACGCCAGCAGAAATACGCCCACACTATCACGACACATGAATCCACGCGGCGGTCTTTCAACGCAGTATTCCATTGGCGGTACACACCGCCACGCTCAAAATACACACACATCTCCAAAACACAGCCACATTGGACAATTCAAAATACACACACCTGATAACATACACACACCACTCCCACACACTCAATACAATATAAAACACACACCCAAATCACCCACAAACCCTTACGACAACAAATCACGAACGAAAGCCAGAGAGAGACACCACCATCAACAACACTAGCATCCACAGACACACAACACCATCACCCACATAACTTCCACGCACCTCACACAACACACCACTACATATCAGCACACTTATCACCACATACACCACCCCACACATCACCTTCACCACCCCATGTCACGGCAAAGACACCCCAGGTTCTCGGAGGAGGAGCTCAGGGTCATGGTGGAGGAAATCGTCCGGGTAGAGCCACAGCTATTCGGATGACAGGTGCAGCACACCTCAATTGCAAGGAAGATGGAGCTATGCCGAAGAATAGTGGACAGTGTCAACGCAGTGGGACAACACCCAAGAAATCGGGAGGACATCAGGAAGAGGTGGAACGACCTACGGGGAAGGTCGTTCCGTGGTCTCCAGACACCACCTGGGGGTTCAGCGGACTGGCGGCGGACCCCCACCTCCTCCCCTACAACTAACAACATGGGAGGAGCAGGTCTTGGCGATTCTGCATCCTGAGGGCCTCGCAGGAGTAGGTGGAGGAATGGACTCTGGTAAGTCAAACCTTTAACTACTTCATCCCCCTCCCACCTGCATGCCATCACCTACCCCCACCCTCGCCCTCACCCCATCACTCCTACTCCTCACAAATGTCCCACTATCACAAACCACACATCCCAACACCAGGCCCTGCATGCAAAAACAAAGCATGGACACCCATCACTAAAGCATGCCCACTGCACATACCCATACACCCCCCTAAACCACCATCACACAAGGTCCCACACAGGAATGCAAGCACTGGGGTACACGGTCACCCACCCATTGCACACCTTGACACACACAGATGTAATAATCATGCCTTTATACCCCTGCAGGACCCCTACCCAACGTCACTGGACAGGAGGGTCCACCCATGTCCACACCACCAACAGAAGAGGCCCACAGTGATGACAGCACCTCTGTCCAAATGGATCTAGATGACCAGCCCGGCCCATTGGGGACCTCGGGACAGTCGGTTCCCATCACACAGTCACAGGCCACTACAGAGCTTCCCCCCTCTGGAAACACCAGCACAGCACCCACCCAGCGGGCCCATACCTCCGTCCCCAGGACACGTCAATCAGCAGTGTGTCCACCACTACAGGGAACCCAGGCTAACCCACCACCCCAACAACAACAGGGACCTGGGGGCAGTGGTAGTGGGCACACCGTTCAGGGGTCGGAGGCCCAGGAACACAGGGGAACTGGGAGGGCTGCTGTGCGACAGGGGGCGGACAGGCCCAGGGAACCCACTCTCCAGAAGGCCCTCTCCTCCATCATGGGACCCTACCACCACTCTTTAGGAGCGGTCCTAAGACCATCAACCTATTAATGAGTCCCAAAATGTTTCAATTGCAGTAATGTATATAGTAATGCATATTTATATTAAAATGTTACATTTCCTACCCAACAATAAATTAAAATATCATACATATAATTACATAGCTGAAGTCCTAGATCCCGCACACAAAATCCAATCTAAAAAAAAGTTACAAATAAAAGTAATAAACCCAAACAAATGCAAAAATGAAACATCCAAATGAATCCAGTGACGTAATTCACAATCATTGAAAACCATACAAAAAAGCCAAAAATTGCTCCAAGAAATCAAAGGGTATAAAAAAACGAATGTTGTTTTGAATGTAACCAGATACATTTCCTTTTATTAAACAAAAGAACATTAAAAATAGCTTCAATCTTTCCACTTTGAATTCATAATCTGTAAAAAAATCTTAGCATACACACACTCACAATAATTTAATTCCAAACGCAATGCAAACATAATATTACAACTCTACAAACGCAATGCAACACATAACTTTCTATACAAAACATACTACTACTGCCACTATTCCCAAACTATGGTTAGGCCTACTGCAGTACAATACATAACAATGCAACTCAAAATACCACTAAAAAACTTTTGCAACTTAAACTAATAGCAAACACTACACTAACTAGACCTACCCATAGCACCCTAACCTTAAAACACTAAATTAAAACTTTAAAAAAGGCTTACCTTGACAGTAGAATAGCATTAGTGAACCGCAACCTACAAAAAAAAAATCACTTCAAAAACACACCTTGAAAGTACAAATTGCAAGTAGAGGTAGAAAATGGCCGCTAATTGTAATAGAAAAATGGCAATACGGCCCATTATGAGCCTGGCTGGGTTATGGGTCACAAAAATGGCGGTCTCGCACTTTCATTTAGACTGCCATGACCGTTGGTGGGCACACCTTCCAACCTACCCCTGTCCCCACCAGGATCCAAAATCACGACAGGCTGACTGCGGTCCTGGTTGTAAACAGCCAGGGCAGGGCTCAACTCAGCACCGCCATGCTAATTAGAACCTTGTTTCTGCCAGTTTTTCTTGGCGGTTTCACCACCATGAAAAGGCTAGTGAAGGATAAGTGCAGGGGACCACAGTGGGCGGGCTGCACTTCCCATGCCTGCCCAGCACCCCTGAAATGAGCACTGTGTGCTGTGCAGACAGTGTGCATTTTAAGGGTGGTGGTGCACCCTGAGTGCAACAACTCAATTATGCAATTCTGCCATACCTTTGCCACTGGGTTGACTGCCAGAAACCTTAGTTTCCACAGGGCAGCCCAGTTGGAAAGTTTTGATGAAGTCGGTGTGGAGACCACCAGCACTGCAGCAGTCTCCTCACTGGGAAGTTGGTGGACGGATGTTTCCGTCCGCCAAACTCATAATAACCGCTTCTCTTCTGACAGAAATCAATGGAAATGTTACAATTAATTAAAGTGTTTAAAATGTGAGAGTTTGTATTAAATGTTTACTATTATTTTAATTTAAGCAACATATTGAAAAGATATACATGTAAAATTTGAATTAAATTGTATGATAAAATATAACTGTATAGTAAATAGTGCAATTTAATATAAATAAAATATACATTAACAAAATATACAAAAACAAATTATTATGTATTAAGTGTATGTATTAAGAATTATGTATAAAAATAAATGTATATAAAAATAATTATGCATTAATTGTATGCACATTTTTAATAATGCACATGTCTTAAACTGTGTTAACATACAATACATGTAATATTACAGAAAATGTACATGCAAATTCTGTACTTCTGTAAAAGTATGTATCAAAAATGAAACTAAAACATGCATTCAATAAAATAAATGTAAATAAACTATAAATATAACATATGTAAAAAAATAGAAACTACACACTATAAACATGTATAAATGATAAACCATTTTGGGAAAGGTGTCTCACGCTATAAGGGTAACATTTACTATCCTAAGTCCCAGGTAGAAGATTTTGGGGAAGGTGTTGGACACTAAGGCCCTGATTGATACTTTGTTTTGCATTGCATTACCATCATCATTTTTTGACGCAGAAGTGGGGCAAACTTACAAAATACATTTATAAATCAGGGCCTAAAGGTGTTAGATTTACTATTCCCACTCTAGTGTAAACCATTTTGGGGAAGGTGTTGGACACTCAAAGGGCAACATTTACTATTCTCTCTCTAATCTAAGCCATTTTGAGAATAGTGTTGGGCACTAAAAGGGTCAGAAGTAGTATCCCTACCCAATCTAAACCATTTTGGGGAAGGTGCAAGACACGAAAATCCGTTATATATTTATTATTCCCACTCTAGTCAAAACCATTTTGGAGAAGATTGTGGGCACTAGAGGGGTTATGTTTCCTATCCCCACTGTAATCTAAGGATCTTATTACGAGTGTGGCGGCCCAAGGACCAATCGATGTGATGGTCAAACCTGCCCAACTTTAACGGTCTGACCGCCACATTATGACCCTGGAGGTGGGACTGCCAGGAGACTGCTGTCCCCACTGGGAACACGGTTCCCGATGGCCTGATGGTGATCTGAGTTATACTTAGCCTGGCTGATTACAACTTACCTTACCACCAGCCTTTCCATGGTGGTCTGACCGCCATGGAAAGGCTGGCGGTAAGGGTGTGTTGGGGGCTACAATGGGGCCACTGCATTGCCCATGCCCATGGCATGATTAGTGCAGGGCCCCCCTGCACAACTCCATCGGAAAGTGCACTGTCTGCTTTGCCAACAGTGCACACTCCGAGGATGCTGATCGGCTCCTTCTGTGCTACGATATAACACTCGGCTCTCTTATGGAAGCTGAGTCTTATATCATAGCACTGTTCCCACTTGACTGACCAGTGAGAACACTCTATTATAATGCACCGGTCAGCCTGGTAGTAACATTGTAATTGGGCAGGGTAGGGGGGCGCCACCGGTATGACGGTGGCATCCTCTACACGGCATTGGCGGTCGCAAATGTCATATTGAGGCTCTAAATATTTTTGAGAGGGTTTTGGGCACTAAAGGGGATATATTTCTTATCCCACTCCAGTGTAAACCACTTTCGGAAAGGTGGTGGACATTCCAGGGGTGACATTAATATTCCTACAATAAAATACATAGGGCCTCATTGTGAGGCTTGCGGTTCTCAGACCGGCAGCTATGTGATCCAACCATCAGGCTTCTGCCAGCACTGCCGAAATCAGTGATCCCAATGGCCTGGTGGTGATGGAGATTCTAATCTGCCAGAGCAGCGCTGCATGCAGCGCTGGCCTGCGGATTATGACCTAGTTCTCTACCAGCCTTTTCCTGCCAGTTCCACTGCCTTGAACAAGCTGTTGGAGAACAAGGTGCAGTGGGCCACTAATAAACTAATAAACTCCTATTAGGTACAGCAGGGTGGTCGGGGGTGACCACCCTGTCAGGAGTTTGGCAGACACACTTTGCCATCCACCAAACTCATAATGAGGGCCATAATGATTCAAAATCAAAAATAAAAATACAAATATAATAAATATAACTTACTAGACATATTTACACGTTGCATAAATGCTCCACAAAATAAACATAGAACAATATAAAATAAAATGTAGTAAAAATATGAACATTTGAAAACAAAGAAAAACAAACAGTTAGGGCCTCATTACGAGTTTGGAGGTCCGAGGACTGCCACACTCATGTTGGCGATCAGACCACCACACTCCAGGCAAACCGACCATCCAATTACAACCCTGGTGGGTGGACATGGTTCCTGATGGCACAATGGCAATCAGAGTTATACTCAGCCAGGGCGGCGCTGAACTCAGTCAGTCAGTGCCACCTGGCTGATTACAACTCCCTGCACCACCGCCATGGAAAGGCTGGCAGTAAGGGTGTGCTGGGGGCTA
This sequence comes from Pleurodeles waltl, assembly GCF_031143425.1. NCBI lineage: Eukaryota > Metazoa > Chordata > Amphibia > Caudata > Salamandridae > Pleurodeles > Pleurodeles waltl. The sequence goes on from NC_090437.1 coordinate 898,614,827, forward strand.
CTGGCAGCCTCTGAACTGCCCATGCCCATGGTATCGGCAGTGCAGAGGCCCCCCTGCCCAGCACCATCGGAACAGATAGTGCGCATTCTGAGGGTGCCCGTCAGCTCCCTCCGTTGCCACGAGATAGCACTCGGATCCTGTAAGGGAGCTGAGTGCTATCTTGTAGCACTGTTCCTGCCGGTCTGACAGGCGGGGACACTCTATTACAATGTTCCCGCTGGTCAGACTGGCACAAATATTGTAATAGGGCATGGAGGGATGCCACTGCCATTGGAGTGGCATCCTCCCTTCGAATTTAATGGTCAAACTCAAAATGAGGCCTTTTGAAATGATATTACTAAATTTAAAATAATACATAAAAATAAGAATTTAAATGAAATATGTATAAAGCTTTTTTTATTTCTGTGCTTCACCTTTGACAAAAATGAAAATATATATAAAAATTGAAAGCTAATAGCTTGTAAAACTAAGTTCTAACATTTGCCTGCATTACAATAAATTATACTTTTTAAAAGATACACATATTTTTCAAATAGCATAACATAAAGAAAAGGAGCCATAGTGTATGAATACAACAACCACATATGCACAAAAGTAACATATATTTTTAAAGGCACAAATCCAAAAATATAAACTAATTTAAGCATTACAAATGATGTACTAATTATTATAAATTTGTAACAATTAATATATTACAATACTAGCATTTCAAAATATAAAAAAAACACAATGACAATACTTAAAAATAAAATATTAAACATAATATAAATCTAATGATAAATACATCAAGAAATCTTCCCACCCTGTTCCCTTATAAACCCAATACCTCAGTAATAAAAATATGTAAACAATAAAAAACATTAAATCACATAAAATTAATGTTTTACTAAAATACATAATACGTGCATGTTAGTTCACAAAATAAATGTAAATACGATTCGATATTGTTATGTAAAAAAATAAAAATACTTTGTAATTTAAAACAGAACTTTATTAAGTATTAAAATAATAAATTGTTTTACTAGATTCTTTTTCATTATGGTAAACACAGAATATACTTAAAATAACATAATACAAACATAAAGTGAAATACTTAACCTCTTAGCTGCTGGGCCTTTCCCGCCCCCCAGTGCTGAGCCCTTTTTTGGCTATTTGGGGTAGTTCGCGCTTAGGCCTTCATAACTTTTTGTCCACATAAGCTATCCACGCCAAAGTTGTGTCCTTTTTTTCCAACATCCTAGGGATTGTAAAGGTACACAGAGATTCTGGGTTCCCCTGAAGGAGACCAAGAAATTAGCCAAAATACACCTAAAAGTTTTTTTTTTTTTAAAACAATGGGAAAAAAGGGCTGCCGAAGAAGGCTTGTGGTTTTTTCCCTGAAAATGGCATCAACAAAAAGTTTGTGGTGCTAGAATCACCATCTTCCCAGCTTTCAGGAACAGGCAGACTTGCATCAGAAAACCACATTTTTCAACACAATTTTGGCATTTTACTGGGACATACCCCATTTTTACTATTTTTGGTGCTTTCAGCCTCATTCCAGTTAGTGACAGGAATGGGTGTGAAACCAATACTTGATACTGGACAGCTAAGCATTTCCGAAAAGTAGACAAAATTCTGCATTCAGCAAAGGGTCATTTGTGTAGATCCTACAAGGTTTTCCTACAGAAAATAACAGCTGAAAAATAAAAATATTGAAATTGAGCTGAAAAAAACTGCCATTTTTCTCAGCGTTTTACTCTGTAACTTTTTCCTGCAATGTCAGATTTTTTAAAGCAATATACCATTACGATGGCTGGACTCTTGCAGGGATATATAGGGCTTGTAGGTTCATCAAGATCCCTAGGTACCCAGAGCCAGTAAATGAGCTGCACTTGCAATGGGTTTTCATTCTATGCCAGGAATACAGCAATTCATTTGCTGAAATATAAAGAGTGAAAAATAGGTATCAAGAAAAACTTTGTAATTCCAAAATAGGCATAAGATAAGTTATTGAGAAGCAGTGGTTATTTGCCCATCTCTGAATTCCGGGGTGCCCATGTGAATTACAGGCCATTTCTCAAATAGACGTCTTTTTTACACACTGTTTTACATTTGGAAGGAAAAAAATGCAGAGAAAGACAAGGGGCAATAACACTTGTTGTGCTATTCTGTGTTCCCCCAAGTCTCCCAATAAAAATGGTACCCCACTTGTGTGGGTAGGCCTGATGCACGCCACAGGAAAGGCAACATGGACACATCACATTTTTATATTGAAATTTGACGTGTTTTTTGCTAAGTGCCTAGCTGTAGATTTTGGCCTCTAGCTCAGCCGGCACCTAGGGAAACCTACAAAACCCGCACATTTTTTAAAACTAGACACCTAGCGGAATCCAGGATGGCCTGACTTGTGGGGCTCTGATCAGGTTCTGTTACCCAGAATCCTTTGCAAACCTCTAAATGAGGCCAAAAAAACACTTTTTCCTCACATTTCGGTGACAGAAAGTTCTGGAATCTGAAAGGAGCCACATATTTCCTTCCACCTATCGTTCCCCCAAGTCTCCCGATAAAAATGATACCTCACTTGTAAGGGTAGGCCTAGTGCCCGCGACAGGAAATGCCCCAAAACACAACATGGACACATCACATTTTGACAAAGAAAACAGAGCTGTTTTTTGCAAAGTGCCTAGCTGTGGGTTTTGACCTCTAGCTCAGCAGGCACCTAGGGAAATCTAGCAAACCTGCACAGTTTTGAAAACTAGACACCTAGGGGAATCCAAGATGGGGTGACTTGTGGGCTCTGATCAGGTTCTGTTACCCAGAATCCTTTGCAAACCTCAAAATGTGGCCAAAAAACACTTGTTCCTCATATTTCAGTGACAGAATCTGAGAGGAGCCACAAATTTCCTTCCACCCAGCATTTCCCCAAGTCTCCCGATAAAAATGGTACCTCACTTGTGTGGGTAGGCCTAGTGCCCGCGACAGGAATAGATCACACAACAGTCAATGTTGGAACTTACATGAGGCAACTGTTGACCCTGGGGTGATCCATTCCTTACGCAGGCACTAGATATAGGCACTCAAGTGGGGTAGTGTTTTTATCAGGACAAGTGAGGAATCACTGGGTGGTAGGAATTTTGTGGATCACAGCATATTCCTGTAGTTTGTGTGACAGAAATGCAAGAAAAATAGAGTTTTCATTCAACATTTCAGGTTTGCAGGTTATTCTGGGTAAGAAAACTTTGGGGAATCCACACAAGTCACACCTCTGGGTACTCCCCCGGATGTCTAGTTTCCAGAAATGTTTGGGTTTAGTATGTTTCCCTACATAGCCGCCGAACCCAGGACCAAAAACACAGATGCCTGCCTTAGAAAAGCAGTTTGTTTTGTGATAGATAATTTTGATGTCTCCACAACACAATTTGGGCAGTGGAATTTGGGGCTGAACTAAATTGGGGAGCTCCCTGGAGAGCACCCTCTCTGTGCTTGCCCCAGCATTCACCTGCTCTCTGGGTTGGGCTAACCCACTATTGCCCTGCTGCACAGACTGTGCTTGAGAAGGGACAACAGGACTGCCCTCATCACCTCCCTCACAATTTACTGGAAGGAGTTATCCAATGGCACTCCTCCAACTGAAAAATCACTCCCAGAGTCTGCGCCATTGTCCTATCCCTCAGATGCTGTCTCAGTGTCTGATACTATGTCAGAGCTGTCCTCTATAACCAGAGTGACGTCAGCAGCAGTCATCCATCAAGATGCCATCTCTGCTATTGGCTAAACTGTTGCTCTAAAACACTAGCCTACATAGACAGTCACAAAATTGCTGGTGTGTGTGTGTGATACGTGCAACAGTAGAGGCCACCTTACCTGTGCTTCTTCCCTCAATCAGCACGTTCTTTCAAGACACTCAAACACCTTGTCACATACCGTTCGTCACAGTCTTTAGCACCTCCTGCGCCCAGTCCAACAATCATTATTGGTGCACCCGCTCCCATGTACTCCTCCTCGGATTCCCTCATTACCACCCAGCAAATGTGCTCTTCATCTCTCCATAGCCGCCGCCACATACATTTAATTTGTATTATAGCGCAGGAAGTGGCTGACTTTACTAACGTACTCAGCTATTTACTTAAAATACAGATTTGCTCTTTGCAGTAGTCATATAAACCATCTGCGCTTCTTTATGGCACTAAAACTGCCACTAGACAAAAGTCTGATCCTTTTGTAGCAGAAACATAATCACAAGACTTACTTGACTTCTTTATTGCTGCCTAAAAGCTACAGTTGAAATGCGTCAGTTGAAGTATTTGCACTGCTTTGAAGACGCAAGCTGCAACTGCAAGACAACTGGTGGCAAATATATATTTTATATATATATATATATATATATATATATATATATATACATATATGATATATATAAGATATATATATAGATCATTTTTATATGTGGGTCTGGTTTTTCTGGGGGCAGAATGCAGCCCCCCAGGGAAACCACACATGCACTGACAAAAGTGATATATATATATATATATATGTATATATATATATATATATATATGTCTCTATATAGATATATCTATCTACATGGATATATATATATATATATATATATATATATATATATATATATATATATATATATACATATATATATAGATCTATATATATATATAGATCTATCTATAGATATATCCATGTAGATAGACATATCTATCTACATGGATTGATATATATATATATATATATATATATATATATATATGTATTTTTTTTTTGTAGTTGTAGGGTTTCCTTGGGGCCAAAATGGCCACCAGGGAAACCCTACAACTACTAAAAAAAAAAAATCCCCCACAGGGGGTCGCCCTGCCTATGGGTGACCCCCTGACGATTTCGTTTTTTTGTATTTTTTTTAGAAATTAGGCGATCGTGCCACCCCCCACAGGGGGTCCCAAAATCAATATAGAAAAATATGGCCCCACAGGGGGTCGCCCTGCCTACGGACGACCCCCTGTCAATGTCCTTATATGTTTTTTTATTAGCCCCTGGGGGTGGCGTGATCGTGTGTGATCGCGCCCCCCCAGGAGCCTCCAAAATTAAATTACAAAAATATGGCCCCGGGGGAGGGGGGGCGGCCCGTTTTCTGAGGGGGCCGACCCTCCCAAGTGAAATCCCTGGCATCTAGTGGCGTTTCCTGGCCCCCGATCGCAGCTGTGCTGCGATCGGGGGCCAGAAAATGCATTCAGGAAGGCCTCGTATGAAATGGGAGAGTCTCCCCTTTCATAGAGGCCTTCCCGAACGTGGGGAAGGCTGTTTGGGGCCGTTCTCCCCATTGGAGCAGGAAGCGGCCCTACGGCCACTTCCTGCTCCGATGGAGAAAACAACACAGTGATGTCAGCGCGCCTCGCGGCACGCTGACGTCACAAAGGGGAGGGTGGGGTCCAGGGGGGAGACACGGAATCTCTTCCGTGTCTCCCAGGGGTAAAAAAAAAAAAATCCTCGGGTGCGACGCACCTGAGGATTTTCAAACTGCCTCCCCGGTGTCGGCCACTGGTCGTGACCCACACCAGGGAGGTAGTTCAGGCGTCGGCCAGTGGTCGACGCCCGCACTTAAGGGGTTAATATCTACATTTAACAAATGCTAGATATACGAACATTTTTAACATGTATTTATAACTTAAATTAAATAGATTATTAAAATGAAAACATTAACAGAAATAGCAAAAACTACCTTTACACAGTTATTTATCAAATTAAACTAAAAATGTTGAGATGGCTAAAGGAAAATGTAAAAATTTAATTGAAAAAACAAGATTTACAAAAACATACTTTAAAAATGTCCCTACCCTTTCCCATGTTCATTCAAAGTCTGAGTATTAAAAATGTTAATAAACATACATTTTCATTTAAATTTTAAAAAGGAAATACATTTTAATATTAAATGCAATAAACAAAATATTTTTTTTCAACATAATTACATAATCCCAAACAATTTGAAATTGTAATACAGGAAATAAATCTCAAAACTACCACAACTATTTACCAAAAATATTAGCAAAAACAGCATATTATACAACAATATTTGAGTAAATAATATATTATAATTTTGCATCACAGTAATTTGTTTAGATATTCCACCCAAACACCCCGTTAAAGAGACCATTATGAATACTCCGGTGCCAAAGTTACATGCAGAATAGAATGGTAAGGACTGATAAAACAAGGCATATATTATATCCTTTTATGGAAAGTAACATGTAAAATGCTCATATCATAGTATTTGCTAGATACTATTTTTCATGAAGTCCAAGGTCAAAACATAATACCGAATTGTAAGATTATTGAATCTAATTTGGCACTAAATTTAAGTTACTCTTTTCGACACTATTTAACCACCTGAATATGTTTTATGGCAGGTTGTGGGTTAATGGGACTCAGGTGTTGTACCTGTCTGACCAAAGTGCTAGCAAGAAACATAACACCCCAAACACATTTTCGTTGACATATAGGCAATAAATAGGACTAAGACTCACTGGTTGTCTCCCGATTTACAGTCAATACAGAGGAGTAAAACTCACTGGTTGACTCCCAACAAGAATATCTCACAAAGTGAAAGTCCTTCATATCCACTCAACCCATTCATTGTTGCTCCCACCCTTACAACCATCCTGTACTTTCTTTAGAGCTGTGGTTATACAATAGATGCTTCAGCGCCTTAATGAAGATCGCAAAAAACTTACCACCGTACGTATTATTCTAAGCCCTTCCCAATACTATAGGTAATTGCTAACTTACTTGATGATATTCACTCCCTCTATTGATCACGCTTGCTCATAAGGACATATAAAAACCACATATATCAAAATAAATAAATATCTGCTACAGAAGATGCATGATGGTAGAAAGAAATCACTGTAAGGACTTGGGGACCCCTCATAATATCAGGGGAACAAACAGCAAACATAAGATCACAGTCTCTCATAATACTATCTCTTAATCTCAATGGCCTCAAACATACATTGAGAAGAAGAAGGTATAATACTCCCTGCTTACAAGTCAACTGGAATAGCCCTAATACAAGAAACTCATTTATCACTGAAGAAAGCAAAGAAATTGAAGATTGATGGGTGATCATGGTGTATCATGTGCGTAATACCAAGAGGGGAGAGGAGATAACTCCATAAAGACTTTCAGACTCAATACCGCAAACTTGGGTGAGTGACAAGAGCAGATATGTTTTCATTAAACTGTCAATCCAGGGAAAACTGTTGACACTTGGCTCACTGCTAGACCTCATGAATGACTATGCCCTAGCAGACCTGATGCTAACAATGCTGGAGATTGTAGATTATTGCTACACCTTATTAGTTTCTATGCATTGACTGAAATATGGACAATTGCACATCCACACGCTCAAGAATATACATTTGTTTTGTGTGGTCATGATACATGCATTCTCTGTTTTTTAATTACAAATACACTCCTGCTCTATGTAGAACAATGCTCTATTCTAGATTGAAGTGTATCTAATCTCATCCCATTGCTTTGCAAGTAAACCTGCAACTAGTGATGCCGCGTCAAGGGTGTTGGTGCATTAATAGTTCCAGAGGAAAAGAGCACACATTAAAGAGTTCTCTGCGGATAACAAGGGTTCAGTAAACTTGGACATGACACTCTTGACAGCAAGCAAATCATAAGTAGAAGGGTTATGCTGAGAGAATCATAACTTAAACTAAAAAGCAGAGATGGAACAGAAAATGCTTGAAGGGAAAATATGAATTATCACGGTGCTATATAGCACCCTATAGTACACAGCTCTTAATGCATCTGACAAAAGTCAAATTTGACCTGACTTCCTCTTCATATAACAGTCTGCAAAAGCAATGCAGAGACTTTAATGCAGATGTTATGAAAACAGGAAAAAAGCCAGGAGGCTAGAAATGTTGCAGTTCAATCAAAAGGAAGTAGGCATAAACATACTGAGGCACTTTTTTACAAATTCAGTGGAGATATTATAAGACTGTTTCTCCTTTTACACTAAACTATATGACTCATCCTTTTGTAGTGAGTCCTAGTTTATTTTAATGGGTTACAGGAGTTAACTCAGCCTTTAGCTAGCAGATTCGTGCCCCCGTCACCTAGAGACATTTAGCCTACTTAGCTTACTCTATTTTAGAGCATTTATTTAATTGTATTTTTTAAGATGGCTGCGTTGTTTTTAGTTAGACCCAAGTTTTAATTTGCGTTATCAGTGCCACCGCGCTAAGGCTTCATTATCAAACAACAAAGATAAACAAACTGTAGGTGTTCACTTTAGGTACTTTCGCTCTTCACGATTTCGAGGGAAATATTTATATAAATTACCGTCCCAAGCATGCCTTGTTATCTATTGTTTGGGAAAAAAACTACAACTGGGGTCCAGGTAGATCTATATAAATACTCCTCACTTAAACAGGTAGTCAGAGGGATTCTGACCGGATGGCATCACTGCTATGGATGCTTCAAGTCGCCTTGACACTGACCCAGTCTTTGTGTCCCTATGGAGTCTGAGCTAGAGACCTCATTCCAAGGTAACAAGGGTTGGGGGCTCTTGTCATGGACATGGCATTGGCAGATTAGGCTTTACATACCTAGCTCTCTTTTAGGTTAAAGGTTAGGCTTATCATGCTAGGGTATTAGGACATATTTCACACTTCATGTCATCTCATGTTATTGCAAGATGGTGGGGGTATTTGTATTGATGAGTCTTGTCTTTACCATTCTGTTTCTTGCACTGTTCATTATCCTAATCTTTGCAGCCCATGCAACTTATCGCAGAATGCAGTTTTACTGAATAAAACCTATTGAAACTTTACTGCATCATCTTCATTTCCTGTGTTCGATTGAGACTTGTCGTTTATGTGAGAAAGGGGTAATCTCTGTTTCACCATGACACTCCCTGAGATGTCCCACTCGTGAGTTCATGCGTAAAGGCTGCCACAAATCACCTTTTACTGTTTTGGGTTTTTGGTGAGGTACTGCTTGTGAGCCAGAAGGTTTGGGACGACAGTTGCGATTGGTTTTAGGACTGGCATAGTCGCCTACAAACATAAGTACTGTCATCCTTGAACCAGCAGTCTTGCATAGAGCAAGAGTCCAACTACCACATACCACCACCAACGATGATGTTTAGGCACTAATTTATGGATACCCTGATTATCACTGTCTCACAGACAACAGGTACCCTAAGTTCCACTATACAGAGACGTCGGTGGTCTCGGGGAACATCCTCCTCAGCTGACCATGGAGCACCTGATTAGGCGGTAGATTGTTTGAGCGCAAACTCATAAAAGGACTTTACTCACCATTTGGTCTTCCATCTCTTATACTGATAATACGATATGGTTCCTGAGAATGCAAGACATGCATTAACTTTACATCTAGTAGCACATGGCTTAAGAGAAGAGGCCTGGGATGTTACATTCAAAGTGGAAGCTAGTGAAGCTTACCAAACAGAAACATTTTATTCCTGGGTACACTTTCCCAAGGAAGACAACACCGTAGGAGGCTGGCCTGGTTTGTAGTGGGTACCTTGGGTACTTACACCTTATACCAGGTCCAGTTATCCCTTATTAGTGAAATGCGGTAGTGTTCTAGCAGCTTAGGCTGATAGACGTAGATTTAGCAGAGCAGCTTAGGCTGAACTAGGAAACATACAAAGCTCCTACAATACCACTTATAGTTGCACAGTACTTATACACAAGTAAAGACACTGCTCAGTGTTACAAAAAATAAAGATATTTATTTGGGTGACACAATACAAAAATATCTTAGAGACAATACTCCTTCTGGAGGTAAGTATTATACACAATATATACACTAGACACCAAAATTAGACAAGTAAATAGTCATAGAACAATGCAAACAATAGGAAATGCTATAGATTGCTATGAGAGAAAATAGGTCTAGGTGCAACACAAACCATATACTAAGAAAGTGGAATGCGAATCACGAAAATACGAAAAGTGTAATGTGTGCAGAATCGCTGGGAGAGTAAGAATACAGTAAAGGTAAGCAAATTATCCCACCCCAGAGCCGAGAAAAGCAGGAGTAAAGTACTGCAAGTTTCCTTAGGACACACTACACCTCATGATTGGAATTTTGCAGCAGCCAACCAAGTTTGCAAAGAAAAACTGCTGGATTCCTGGACCTGAAGACCTGAAAAGGAAGGGGACCATGTCCAGAAGTCGAAATAAGTTCCAGGAAGGACAGGAGCCCCTGCCAACCCAGAAGAAGGTGCAAAATAAGAGTCTATGGGTAGTCGAAGACTGCAGAAATGCACAATGCCAGGGGGTTCCTGCATGATGCAAAAGATGCCACACGTCGTGTAGATCATTACAGAAATAATTTTGTGTTGGAAGTTTCCAACAAGCCTTGGCTACAACAAGTGTGTTTTGCACCAAAATGGCACTGGATGGACCCAGGAGGGACCTGGGGGCCTCAACCTTATGTGAGGAGGAAGAGGGGGCTCTCAGCACTTTAGAGAGCCCTCAGGATGCCAGCCAGCACCCCCAGAGGTCCCAGGACATGGGGACAAAGGAGGTGCAAAATGCAGTTGATGCGGCACAACAAAGTAAGGCCACACGCCGCCTAAGAACAACTCAGTGAGTTGAGCATCACAGGGTGGAATGCTGGGGACCTGGGCGAGGCTATGCACAAAGGAATCTTGCAAAGAGTGCACAGAGGCCTAAGGAGGTTAAGAAGACGCAGGACACAGGGGTACGGTCACTCTCTGGGAAGGTAAGGTCTTACCTCCTCCAAATTGCGTCAGCAGGACCTCAGGACAGTATATGTCGATGATGTCCACCCTCTGTTTCCTTAGTAGCACATCCGTCGCTGTGAGAGGAGTCCCAGGGTACTGGGTATTGTCTTGGAAGGTGCCTGCTTGGAGCAGGGGAGTGATTCTGTCACTCCACAGGAGATTTCTTCAGCCTTTCTGGTGCAGGATAAAGACAGGGAGTCCCCAGAGCATGCACACCATGAAAACTGTTGCAGTTGCTGACTTGGAGCTGAAGTTGCTGAAGAAAAGTGTATCTTGCAGATTACAGTATTTCTTTGCGCAGGCTGCGGTTGATCCAAGGTCAAAAGAGTCTGAAGTTGTTGCAGAGGATTCCTGAAGGAAACTTGCAAGCAGAATCTGAAGAGAACCCACAGGAGAGACCCTATATAGCCATGAGAGGGGGATTGGCTCCCTTATCAGGTATGGACCTAACTGGAGGGGTCTCTGACGTCACCTGCTGGCACTGGCCACTTAGAGGCCTCCAGAGTGCTCCCACACCGTGCAAAGCAAGATGGCTGAAGTCTGGGACACACTGGAGGAGCTCTGGGCACCACCTCTGGGGTGGTGATGGACAGGGGAGTGATCACTCCCCTTTCCTTTGTCCAGTTGCGCACCAGAGCAGCAGGGGAGAAGGGGTCCCTGAACCGGTGTAGACTGTTTTATGCAAGGAGGACACCATCTGTACCCTTCAAAGCATTATTCAGGCTACCCCTCCCCAGCCTGTACCAGCTATTTCCAAAGGGAGAGGGTATAACACCCTGCTCTCAAAGGAAATGCTTTGTTCTGCCTTCCTGGGACAGGGCTGCCCAGATCCCAGGAGGACAGAACCTTGTTTGTGTGGTGGCAGCAGCTGCAGTGCAAGCCTCAGAGAGCTGGTTTGGCAGTACTGGGGGTCCATGGTGGAGCCCCCAGGATGCATAGAATTGGCTCCCCAATACCAGATTTGGAATGGGGGGACAATTCCATGATCTTAGACATGTTACATGGTCATATTCGGTGTTACGATTGTGAAGCTACAGATAGGTATCAATCTATATGGAGTGCATGCGTGTAATGGTGTCCCCGCACTCACAAAGTCCGGGGAAATGGCCCTGACCTATGTGAGGCACCTTTGCTAGTGCATGGGTGCCCTCACACTTAGTAACTTTGCACCTAACGTTCAGCAAGTGAAGGTTAGACATATAGGTGACTTATGAGTTAATTAATTGCAGTGAAAATGACTGAAAAATAATGTGTGCATTATTTCACGAAGGCTGCAATTGCAGACCTCTGCAAGGGTTTGTCTGAGCTCCCTATGGGGGGCAAACAAAATGCTGCAACCCATATGGATCTCCTGGAACCCCAATGCCCTGGGTACCTAGGTACTATACACTAGGGACTTATAAGGGGGGTCCAGTGTGCCAATTGAAATTGGTAAATGAAGTCACTAGCCTACAGTGACAAATGTAAAGGCAGAGCAAGCATAAGCACTGAGGTTCTGGTTAGCAGAGCCTCAGTGACACAGTCAAGCACTACTGACAACACACACATCAGGCCACAAACTATGATTACTGGGGTCCTGGCTAGCAGAATCCCAGTGAGACAGGCAAAACACACTGCCATATGGGTTTTTACCTATGAGCACTTGGGTCCCGACTAGCAGAATCCCAGTGACACAGTAAAAAGACACTGCCAAACACTCACAAACAGGCCAAAAGTAGGGGTAACCATGCTAGAAAGATGCTACTTTCTCACACACCTCACCCCAAACAAAGGACAATAAGGCTAACCTTGGCCAGATGAGACTTTATTGTCTAATTGGTGATAAGTGGAGAGTAGATCTGCAAGAGTGGTTACTCCCTTTATCATCCACTATATGGTTACTTCCCTGTGGGGATATAAACCACCCTGTTTGGAGATTTGTACCTAACCAAGAGTGTGAGTATAATTTCTCAGAGTTCCTATGAGTATGTTTTAAAGTTGGGCAGTGGGATTGGTCCACTGGGCCTATGTCCAATGCAGGAAATGCTAGACAGGGATGCTGTCTCAATAAAGCCATAGTTGGGCAAAAACATTGTCCATATGGCTGTAAGAGAGAACAGGGTTGCTGTTTCTCTTGAGTTGGAACAGGGCAGGGCTGCTGTCCTACGAGCTCCACACTAGAACAGGCTGCTGTCCTAAGTGTTTAGAGGCAGTGCAGGGCTGCTGCACTAAAGTTTATCTGGGAGGGCTGGAGGGATGCTCCATATTTACTAAAATGGTGCATTTTTGCACATTTTAATCAGTAGTTCTACAGAGAGGTACTTTTACCTCTAGGAGTCCAGCTGTGGTAATTGATCGCTCCTTTGGTACAGGTTCCACCCCACGAGAGGTTTCTCCCACCACAGGAATGTTACCCTTAGTGGCAGGCTGGGGAAGGGATACTTTCATACCATTCTTACCTATTAGTGGAGAGGGATCCTGAGTTTTCAGGCCTTTTCCTCTCCTTTGCTTCTTCATTTCATTAGAAATGAGAGGAAGTAATTCCTCAGGGATACCAAGCATGGATGCATGGGTACTAAACTCTACCTCAGCCCAAACTGAGGCCTCTAGGTCATTCCCTAAGAGACAATCTATAGGTAAGCTAGGTGATGCCACCACCTGCTTAGGGCCAGTAACTCCCCCCCAACTCACTTGAACTACAGCTAAGGGGAGAGTCTGAGTGGAATTGTTGACATCAGTAACTTGGTACTTCTGTCCAAGGAGGTGTTATGCAGGTGACACCAGCTTTTCAGTCACCAAAGTGATACTGGCACCTGTGTCCCTGTAGGCATGGGCCTCAACGCCATTTATTAAGATTGACTGCCTGTATTATCCATGTTAAGGGGACAAGCAGCCAAGGTGGCAAGGCCAATGCCACCAGGTGTGACAGAAACTGTCTTGGGACTGTCTACCCCAGTTTCTATTATGGTCCCAAAAGTGAACCCAACTACACCTTTAGTTTGACTATTGCCAGTAGTCCCAAAACTATTACCACTACTGCTAGGGGCACTAGAGTCTGATGTCTTAGTGGTGGTAAGCTCAGGGGCTTTGCCTGTGCAGGACTTATCCCCTGGCCAATGGTCTTTATTTATACACACATAGCACCAAGGCTTTTCTGATTGTGTGAAGAGTTTGAAGAAGATGAAGATGTTTTATCCCCACCCCCAGAGGAGTGGTTTGGACCTGAAGAAGGATCTTTATGTTTACTTTAATCCCCATACTTGTCCAGAGATTTTTCACCATCTTTCTTTTTGATGTCTTTGTCACCCTCGTATGAGCTTTTCTGCTCACCCTTGTTCTGACCCATTTGTCTGCCTTCTTTCCCAATTCTTGGGGAGAGGTCAGATCTGAGTCCACAAGATACTGATTTAACAAGTCAGACACACAATTATTTAAGATATGCTCTCTCAGAATCAAGTTATGAAGGCTTTCATAGTCAGTCACCTTACTGCCATTTAACCAACCTTCTAGGGCCTTCACAGAACAGTCTACAAGTCTGTCCAGTCCTGTGATGACTCCTTTCTGGTCTCTCTGAACTTAAGTTTGAACTGTTCAGTGGTTAAGCCCAGACCATCCAAGAGTGCACCCTTAAGAATTTGGTAATTATCTGCATCATCCTCTCTAAAATAAGAAGTCTGTCTCTTCCCTTGCCAGAGAAGTATAACCAAAGGATAGCAGCGCACTGTACATGAGGGACCCTCTGAACTTTACAGGCCCTCTCTAGTGCAACCAACCACTTATAGATGTCATCACCATCCTTGTAAGAAGGGACAACTTTATGCAGATTTATAGAATCAAATGAAGGTTCCCTAATATGTGTATTTCTAAAACTAGTGCTGCCACCATGGGGAACTAACCCCAATCCTTGCCTCTCTTTCTTCACAGTCAGGGATTCCCTGTCTAAGGCAAACTGTTGCTGCATGAGTTTCAGTCTGGCCTTCTCTAACCTAAGCTTTCTGAGTTCCCTATCTAGGTACTGGTCCTCAGGGTTAGAATTATGTGAAGTCTCTGAAACAGAGGTACCATGAGAGTGTGCAGAGGCAGATCTGTCTCTAATAGGGGCCACTCTAGTGACCTGGACTCTAGGGGTGAAGGGAGCCCTACTTGAATGTGAACCCTTCCCACTACCAGTTATACTAGGGGGCTTGTTGACAGATAGGTCTGTGGAAGGACCCTCCCCAGGATTGTCATCTTGCTCCTTTGAGCACTCCTGTTTGGAGCCATCCTCTACCTCTTCCCCTGTCTGATCTGGACCAGTGCTGAGTCCCTGGTCATCCTGGAGGAGAAGATATAAGAGGAACTCCTTACTGGGGTTCTTCCCAATCCCTAAACTTCTTTCAATGCAGAGACCCCTCAAACTTTTAAAGTTTAGATTCTCATAGGTAGTCTTGACAACTCTAGCGGTAGCTTCTACAGAAGACATATTGAAAGAAAGAAGTTTAGGAAAGTGAGTGAAAAGTTAGTAGAATAACAGAGCTAACTTTTTAGAGAAAAGTGAAAACTTTTCAGTACTTTGTATAACTTTTGCAAAGTTTAAAGAACTTTTAGAAAGTTAGAAAATGGTTTCTAAGTATATAATATATATGCTCTAAGTTTTGGAGCAAGCTTTTCTTGTGAAAAGCACAGGTAACAAAGTGGTAAAGCAATTGCAAGTACTTATCCCACCGCTGCACCACCAATGTAGGAGGCTGGCCTGGATTGTAGTGGGTACCTTGGGTACTAGCACCTTGTACCAGGACCAGTTATCCCTTATTAGTGAAAGGTGGTAGTGTTCTACCAGCTTAGGCTGATAGAGGTAGCTATAGCAGAGCAGCTTAGGCTGAACTAGGAGACATGCAAAGCTCCTGCAGTACCACTTATAGCTGCACAGTACTTATACACAAGCAAAGACAATATTCAGTGTTACCAAAAAGAAAGGTATTTATTTGAGTGACACAGTACCAAAAATATCATATAGACAATACTCCTTCTGGAGGTTAGTAATATACACAATATATACAGTAGACACCAAAATTAAACAAGTAAATAGACATAGAACAATGCAAACAATAGGAAATGCTATAGATTACAATGGGAGAAAATAGGTCTAGGGGCAACACAAACCATATACTAAGAAAGTGGAATTCAAATCATGAATTCCCCTCTGCAGAATTGCTGGAAGAGTAAGAATACAGTAAAGGTAAGTAAATTACCCGACCCCTGAGCCCAGAAAAGCAGAAGTAAAGTACTGCAAGTTTCCTTAGGACACACTCCACCTCATGATTGGGATTTTGCAGCAGCCACCCAAGTCAGCAAAGAACAACTGCTGGATTCCTGGACCTGAAGACCTGCGAAGGAAGGGGACCAAGTCCAGAAGTCGAAATAAGTTCCAGGAAGGACAGGAGCCCCTGCCAACCCATAAGAGGGTGAAAAATAAGAGTCTACGGTTAGTTGAAGACTGCAGAAATGCACCCTAGGAAGATGCCAGGGGGTTCCTGCATGATTCAACAGATGTCCCACTTCGTGAAGATCGTTGCAGATGTAATTCCATGTTGGAACTCACCAACAAGCCTTGGCTATGACAAAAGTGCATTTTGCATCCAAATGGTGCTGGATGGGCCCAGGAGGGACCTGGGGGCCTCAACTCTGTGTGAGGAGGAAGAGGGTGCTCTCAGCGCTTTAGAGAGCCTTGAGGATGCCAGCAAGCACCCCCGGAGATCCCAGGACATGGGGACAAAGGGGGTGCAAAATGCAGTTGATGCAGCACAACAAAGGACGGCCCCATGCCGCTGGAGAACAACTCAGCGAGTTGAGCATCACAGGATGGAGTGCTGGAGATCTGGGCCATGCTGTGCACTATGGAATCTTGCAAAGAGTGCACAGAGGCCTCAGGAGGTGAAAAAGACGCAGTACACAGGGGTGCCGTCGCTCTAAGTGAAGGCAAGGTCTTATCTCCTCCAAATGGCATCAGCAGGACCTCAGGACAGTGTATGTCGATGATGTCTACCCTCTGTGTCCTTAGGAGCAAGCTCGTCACTGTGAGAGGAGTACCAGGGTAGCAGTCGTCATCTTGGAAGGTGCCTGCTTGGAGCATGGGAGTGACCCCATCACTCCACAGGAGATTTCTTTAGTCCTTCTGGTGCAGGATGAAGACAGGGAGTCCCCAGAGTGTGCACACCGTGGAAACTGTTGCAGTTGCTGACTTGGAGCTGAAGTTGCTAAAGAAAAGTGTTCTCGTAGACTGTTGCAGTTAAAGCGTTTCTTGGAGCAGGCTGCGGTTGATCCGAGATCAGAAGAGTCTGAAGTTGTGGTAGAGGATTCCTGAAGGAAACTTGCAAGCAGAATCTGATGAGAACCCACAGGAGAGACCTTAAATAACCCTGAGAGTGGGATTGGCTACCTTATCAGCTAAGGACCTATCAGGAGGGGTCTCTGGGGTCACCTGCTGACACTGGCCAATCAGAGGCCTCCAGAGTGCCCCCACACCTTGCAGAGAAGGATGGCTGAGCAGGAAGGCCACTGGGCACCACCCCTGGGTGGTCACTCCCCTTTCCTTTGTCCAGTTTTGCACCAGAGCAGGGGAGAAGGGGTCCCTGAACCAGTGTAGCCTGGTTTCTGCAAGGAGGGCACCATCTGTGCCCTTCAAAGCATTTCCAGAAGCTGGGGGAGTCTACCCCTCCCCAGCCTGTAACACCTATTTCCAAAGGGAGAGGGTGTAGCATCCTGCTCTCAAAGGAAATGCTTTGTTCTGCTTTCCTGGGACTGGCCTGCCCAAGGTTCCTGACGGCACAATGGCAATCAGAGTTATACTCAGCCAGGGCGACGCTGAACTCAGTCAGTCAGTGCCACCTGGCTGATTACAACTCCCTGCACCACTGGCATGGAAGGCAGGCAGTAAGGGTGTGCTGGGGGCTACGGGCAGCCTCTGAACTGCCCATGCCCATGGTATGGGCAGTTCAGAGGCCCACCTGCCCAGCACCATTGGAACAGATAGTGCACATTCTGAGGGTGCCCATCAGCTCCCTCTGTGCTACGAGATAGCACTCGGCTCCTGTAAAGGAGCTGAGTGCTATCCTGTAGCACTATTCCGGCCGGTCTGACTGGCGGTAACACTCTATTACAATGTTCCCGCTTGTCAGACTGGCACGGATATTGTAATAGGGCATGGAGGGATGCCACCGCCATTGGAGTGGCATCCTCCCTGCAAATTTAATGGTCAAACTCAAAATGAGGCCTTTTGAAATGATATTACTAAAGTTAAAATAATACATAAAAATAAGAATGTAAATGAAATATGTATAAAGCTTTTTAGTTCTGTGCTTCACCTTTGACAAAAATGAAAATATATATAAAAATTGAAAGCTAATAACTTGTACAACTAAGTTCTAACATTTGCCTGCATTACAATAAATTATACTTTTTAAAGATACACATATATTTCAAATAGCATAACATAAAGAAAAGGAGCCATAGTCGATGAATACAACAACCACATATGCACAAAAGTAACATATATTTTTAAAGGCACAAATCCAAAAATATAAACTAATGTAAGCATTAAAAATGATGCACTAATTATTATAAATTTGTTACAATTAATATATTACAATACTAGCATTTCAAAATATAAAAAAGACACAATTACAATGCTCAAAAATAAAGCATTAAATATAATATAAATCTAATGATAAATACATCAAGAAATCTTCCCACCCTGTTCCCTTATAAACCCAATACCTCAGTAATAAAAATATGTAAAACCATAAAAAACATTAAATCACATAAAATGTATGTTTTACTAAAATACATAATACATGCATGTTAGTTCACAAAATAAATTTAAATACGATTCAATATTATTATTTAAAGAATTAAAAATACTTTGTAAGTTAAAATAGAACTTTATAAAGTATTACAATAATACATTGTTTTACTAGATTCTTTTTCATTATGGTAAACACAGACTATACTTAAAATAACATAATACAAACATAAAATGAAATACTTAATATCTACATTTAACAAATGCTAGATATACGAACATTTTTAACATGTATTTATAACTTAAATTAAATAGATTATTAAAATGAAAACATTAACAGAAATAGCAAAAACTAGCTTTACACAGTTATTTACAAAAATTAAACTAAAAATGTTAAGATGGCTAAAGGAAAATGTAAAAATTAAATTGAAAAAACAACATTTACAAAAACATACTTTAAAAATGTCCCTACCCTTTCCATTGTTCATTCAAAGTCTGAGTATTAAAAATGTTAATAAACATACATTTTCGCTTAAATTTTAAAAAGGTTATACATTTTAATATTAAATGCAATAAACAAAATATTTTTTTCAACCTAATTACATAATCCCAAACAATTTGAAAATGTAATACAGGAAATAAATCTCACAACTACCACAACTATTTAACAAAAAATATTAGCAAAAACAGCGTTTTATACAACAAGACTTTAGTAAATAATATATTATAATTTTGCATCACAGTAATTTGTTTAGATATTCCACCAAAACACCCCGTTAAAGAGACCATTATGAATACTCTGGTGCCAAAGTTACATGCAGAATAGAATGGTAAGGACTGATAAAACGAGGCATATATTATATCCTTTTATGGAATGTGACATGTTAAATGCTCATATCATAGTATTTACTAGATACTATTTCTCATGAAGTCCAAGGTCAAATCATAATAAAGAATTGTAAGATTATTGGATCTAATTTGACAATAAATTTAAATTACTCTTTTCAACACTATTTAACCACCTGAATATGTTTTATGGCAGGTTGAGGGTTAATGGGACTCAGGTGTTGTACCTGCCTGACCAAAGTTTCAGCAAGAAACATAACACCTCAAACACATTTTCTTTGACATATAGGCAATAAATAGGACTAAGACTCACTGGTTGTCTCCCGACTTACAGTCAACACAGAGGAGTAAAACTCACTGGTTGACTCCCAACAAGAATATCTCACGAAGTGAATGTCTTTCATATCCACTCAACCCATTCATTGAAAGTAAATCATAAGTAGAAGGGTTATGCTGAGAGAATCATAACTTAAACTAAAAAGCAGAGATGGAACAGAAAACGCTTGAAGAGAAAATATGAATTATCACAGTACTATATAGCACCATATGGTACACAGCTCTTAATGCATCTGACAAAAGCCAAATTTGACCTGACTTCCTCTTCATATAACAGTCTGCAAAAGCAATGCAGAGACTTTAAGGTAGATGTTATCAAAACAGGAAAAAAGCCAGGAGGCTAGTAATGTTGCAGTTCAATCAAAAGGAAGTAGGCATAAACATACTGAGGCACTTTTTTACAAATTCAGTGGCAATATTGTAAGACTGTGGCCCTCATTACAACATTGGCGGTAAATCCCGCGTACCGCCGTGCAGATGACCACCAACACGCTGCTGCGGCAGCGGAATTCCGCTACAGCTTTTACGACCCACAGCTCGGAATCTGCCAAAATCCAGACACCCACACAAGTCTGCAACACCAAAGGTCAGTGATAAACTGGCAACAACAAAACCTCCACCGTCACGCCAACAGGTATCCGCCCACACTATCACGACCCACGAATCCACGTGTCAGTCTTTCAACCATGGTATTCCATTGGCGGTACACACTGCCACGCTCAAAATACACACACATTTACAAAACACAACCACATTGGACAAATCGAAATACACACACCTGATACACATACACACACCACTCCCACACACCCAATCCAATATAAAACGCACACCCACATCACCCACATCACCCACAAACCCTTACTACCAAAATTGAGAAAGAAGGCCAGAGAAAGACACCACCAGAAACAAAACTAGCATCCACAGGCACACAACACCATCACTCACACACCATCCACACACCTCAGACAACACACACAAACACATCCCCTCACACATCACAACCGACACCACCTCGCACATCACCCACACCACATCATGGCACCTCAACGACAACCCAGGTTCTCTGAGGAGGACCTCAGGCTCATGATGGAGGAAATCATCCGGGTAGAGCCACAGCTATTCGGATCACAGGTGCAGCACACCTCCATTGCTAGGAAGATGGAGCTATGGCGCAGAATCATTGATAGGGTCAACGCAGTGGGACAGCATCCAAGAACACGGGATGCCATCAGGAAGAGGTGGAACGACCTGCGGGGGAAGGTGCGTTCCATGGTCTCAAGACACCAGATTGCAGTACAGAGGACTGGCGGCGGACCCCCACCTCCTCCGCCACAACTAACAACATGGGAGGAGCAAGTCTTGGCTATACTGCATCCTGAGGGCCTGGCAGGAGTAGCGGGAGGAATGGACTCTGGTAAGTCAACTCTTAACTATTACATCCCCCACCCTACCTGCATGCTATCACATACCCCCACCCTCACCCTCACCCCCATCACTCCAACACCTCACAAATGTCCCACTAAACCAACCCACCCATCCCAACACCAAGCCCTGCATGCAACACCAACCATGGACACCCATCACCAAAGCATGTCCACAACAGATACCCACACGGACCCCAAACCAATTATCACACAAGGTCCTAGACAAGAATTCAAGCACTGGAGTACAGGGTCACTCACCCATTGCACACGATGGCACACACAGATGCAATAATCATGCCTTTACACCCCAGCAGGACCCCTACCCAAAGTCACCAGCCAGGAGGTTCCAGGCATGTCCACTCCCCCCACAGAAGAGGCCCGCAGTGATGACAGCAGCTCTGTCCAACTGCCCATCTGGGACCCCGGGACAGTCGGTTCCCCTGACACTTGCACATGCCACCACAGAGCCTCCCCCTCAGGAAACTCCAGAACAGCACCCACCCAGTGGGCCCATCCCTCTGCCCCTAAGACACGTCAAGCAGCAGTGTGTCCACCACTACAGGGAACCCAGGCAAACCCACCACCCCAAGAACATCGGGGACCTGGGGCAGTGGCAGTGGACACACGGTTCAGGGGACAGAGGCACAGGAAAACAGGGGAACTGGGACAGGGGGAGGACAGGCTCAGGGAACCCACTCTCCATGAGGCCCTCTCCAACATCATGGAAGCATACCATCATTCACAGGAGACGATGGCAACGGTACTGGCCAACTTTCAGGACACCCAGCGGCTGCAGGAGGAACAGTATCTGGGGATCAGTGAGGAACTCAAGTCCATTAACACCACAATGGTCACCATTGTAGGGGTGCTGAAGGACCTTGTCAACACCAGGAGGGACACTGTGGCACAACAAGGGGCCCCTGACACTAGCCTGGATTATGAACAACCCACCACCTCCGCCGGCGCTAGTGGACAGGAGGCACCACCACAGGACCACGACACCATCACCCCACCCCCTGCAGATGGAGAACCACCCTGCAAACGGTCCCTGAGATCCAGGAACAAGACAGAGAACAATGCCAAGACCCCGCCAGGAAATGAGACCCCCCTGAATATCATCCTTTTGTCCCACTTTGTCGACCAGTCCATCCTTAAACTGCCCTAGCTCCACTTCCTATGCCCCTTTGGACAATGCACCTGTGAAACAAATAGACTGGACTCTGCCATGGACATTCCTCTACCATCACCCCTGCCCATTTTACAAACCCCTCCACTTATTTGCACAGAAATAAACACCCTTAAATCACAAAACAATCTGGAGTCAGTCTGTGCTTTCACAAAAGTGTGTTTGCAAAAACTATGGAATATAGCAATGTCAATTTTATTGTCAACATACCAAATGTAACACAGCTCTAGTCCATGCGGTAATATAGCAGAGGTCACACAGTGGGAACCACATCTGTTAAATGGAAAGGCAAAGTGACAGGTCAGGGTCCATACACTGAGTGAAAGTGACAGACTAATGATAGGTCAAACAATTGTATGAGATGTGTGAGGCAATGATATCTTCTTACCTGTGTCTCACTGGAAGTATTGCTGGATAACGTTGTTTCTGTTGTCGATATCCTCTTCTTCTGCCTCCTCTTCTTCACTGTCCACAGGCTCCACAGCTGCCACAAGATCTCCATCTGGACCATCCTCCTGCAGAAAAGGCACCTGTCATCGCAAAGCCAGGTTGCGCAGCATACAGTAGGCCACGATGATCTGGCACACCTTCTTTGGTGAGCAGTAGAGAGAACCACCTGTCATATGGACACACTGGAACCTGGCCTTCAGGAAGCCGAAGGTCCGTTCGATCACCCTCCTAGTTTGCCCATGTGTCTCATTGTAGCGTTCCTCTGCCCTTGTCCTGGGATTTCTCACTGGGGTCAGTAGCCATGAGAGGTTGGGGTACCCAGAGTCACCTGCAAGTGTCGAGGGACAATTGTTAGACACACACTAACCTGTAGGGACAACTCCAGACCCAGACAACTATTCACAGGGTATAGGGTCCTTGTCCTCACCTATTAGCCACACACAGTGCCTCTGGAGTTGCCCCATCACATAAGGGATGCTGCTATTCTTCAGAATGTAAGCGTCATGTACTGAGCCAGGAAACTTGGCATTCACATGTACTTGTCGGCCAAACACACCATCTGCACATTCATCGAATGGTAGCTCTTCCGGTTTCTGTACACCTGTTCACTCCTGCGGGTGGTACCAAGGCCACATGTATCCCATCAATGGCACCTATGATGTTGGGGATATGTCCCAGGGCATAGAAGTCACCTTTCACTGTAGGCAAATCCTCCACCTGAGGGAAAACTGTGTAGCTGCGCATGTGTTTCAGCAGGGCAGACAACACTCTAGACAACACGTTAGAGAACATTGGCTGGGACATCCCTGATGCAATGGCCACTGTAGTTTGACAAGACCCAATTGCCAGGAAATGGAGTACTGACAGGACCTGCACTAGAGGGTGTATCCCTGTGGGATGGCGTATTGCTGACATCAGGTCTGTCTCCAACTGGGCACACAGTTCATGGATTGTTGCACGATGAAGTCTGTAGGTGACCATTACGTGTCTCTCTTCCATTGTCGACAGGTCCACCCGTGGTCTGTACACTGGAGGATGCCACCATCTCATCAGCTGCCCCAGCGGACGTGCCCTATGGAGGAGAACAGCAAGCAGAGAGTCAGCCAACACTGAGGTATTACAAAATGTCATTTGCACACATTTGTTAATCCGCAATGTGCCTGTTACTGTGTGTATGCAAGGTCTAGATAGGTGTGACGCAGTTATTATTAATGCCATGAGGCCCCCTGCAATTGCGGCTGCCTGACCTGTAAGGTGGGACAAGGGGATATGAGGTAACTGCGCTGGCGTTCTACACCATCGCGGTAGGCGGTCGAAGACCGCGGCGCAATCCTGCATTGGTTAACATTGTACTCTATGGGTCCCAGGAGCCAATGACGATGTACGCCGGTGGTGACGGTACGCACCGCCACGGACGTGACCGCCATTTTCTATCTGTACACTCACTTGATACCTGACCTTCAACAGGAGAGGACCTACACTGCAAGTGCTGCTGTGACCTCAGTCTGGAAGCGACAATGGCTCATGTGTCTGGGCAAAGGGCCGTTGCCTTCACTTCAGAGGAGTTGGAGAAGTTAGTGGATGGGGTCCTCCCCCAGTACACGCTACTCTACGGTCCTCCAGACAAACAGGTGAGTACACTGTGAGCATGCTGCATAGGCAATGCCTGTTTGGTTTGGGCTGGTGTGGATAGAAGATACATGGGGGGGACTCAGCCCAGCATGAGCGGACGGTGAGTGTGTGTGCGGCAGGGCAAGGGTGGGAACGTGGGCCAATGACTGTGACGGTCCGGACGGTTGAAGTTTTTCCTTTTCCCCTGTACTATTCCTGTAGGTCAGCACCCACCAGAAGAAGGATATTTGGCGTGCCATCGCCAAGGACGCCCAGACCCTGGGGGTCCACCATAGAGGGAGCACCCACTGCCGGAAAGGATGTGAGGACATTCACCGCTGGAGCAAGAAGACGGCAGAGGCCCAGCTGGGGATGGCCTACCAACGTGGGAGAGGTGTCTGTCACAACATGACCCCCCTGATGTCCCAGATCCTGGTGGTGGCGTACACGGAGTTGGATGGGCGCTTGAAGGCATCACAGCAGCCACAAGGGGGTGATTACAGTCACATCCATCTGACTCTGAGCGCAATATGAGGTGTCTGGGTGGGGGAGGTGGCCAGTGGGTTACCCTAGGCCAGGGCGAGCTTTGTAGGCAAGGTTCCTTTGTGAGGCAGGTCATGTGGCACCCCACCCCCACCAGTGGTAAGAGCCATCTACACCTAGTAAGGCTCCTGTGACTTCCTTGTGTGCAGCAATCGGGCATAGGCCTTGTACCCCATGGCAATGTGAATTATATAGGAACTATAATTGCATGGCGTAGTGCAGAGGACTGCTGTGTCTGTAGTGTCCGCCAACTGTAGTGGTATAGCATGCATTGAACATGTCTTTCTTCTGTCTCCCCCCCCCCTTTTTGTGGTCTCCCTGTTCTTGTGTGCAATAGCATCATCTGGTGGAGGAGCAGTGGCAACAGAGCAGGAGGGAGCAGGAAGGAGCTGCATCCCACTTGGCCCTGGAGGGCGAGACAACGGAGTCTGTAGCCACCAGTTGGACAGAGGGCGAGGGGAGCTCCACAGCGGGGACAGGAGGTGACAGCAGCAACAGTGACTCCTCCTCTGATGGGAGCTCTCTTGCGGTGGCGGGCCCCTCTATGCCCACTGCATCAACAGGTACAGCCGCCACCCCCCCTACCAGCACCGCCCTCCCAGCAGCCCCTCAGCGTGTGTCCCGTGGCCGCTCACCCAGGAGGGTGGGCATCTCCTTCACCCCAGGCACCTCAGGCCCTGCCCCAGTCAGCCCTGCTGCCCTCAGTGAGGAGGTTATTGACCTCCTGAGATCCCTCACTGTTGGGGAATCTACCATTGTGAATGCCATCCAGGGTGTCGAGAGGCATTTGAAACAAACAAATGCATACCTGGAGGGCATTCATTCTGGCCAGGCAGCCCAACAGAGAACATTTCAGGCTCTGGCCTCAGCAATGATGGCAGCCATTGTCCCTGTGTCCAGCCTCCCCCCTCCAACTTCCTCCACCCAGACCCAATCCCCTTTACCTCAGCCTATCCCAAGCACACCATCAGACCAGCATGCACACACCTTAACACACAAGGGTGGCTCAGGAAACATAAGCACCACACATCCCACAGGCACTCACACAAGCATCATACCCATGCAGACATACCAACATCCATTTCCTCAACTGTGTTCCCCTCCTCCACGTCCTCCTCCTCCCTCCCTGTCTCATATCCACTCACACCTGCATGCACTACATCTTCAGCCACTACCTCCATCACTAGCACGCCCATCACCACACACCGCTCACGTGCACTCACCACCCCACTGCCATTCACACATCCCCTGTGTCCTCTCCCAGTGTGTCTGTGAGCCTTCCTCCCAAAGTACACAAACGCAGGCACACGACCACCCAACAGCCGTCCACCTCACAACAGCCTCCAGCCCATGCACCTTCAGACAAATTCAGCAAACGTACACCTCCTACAACCACTACCTCTTCCTCCACTCCCAAACCCCCTCCATCTACCCATCCCAGTGTGTCCAAAAAACGTTTCCTGGCTAATATTGACCTCTTCCCTACACCTCCCTCCCCTGTCCATCCCCTAGGGCCAGGCTTTCCAGATCCCAACCCAGCACCTCAGCCACCACATCACCAGGCACAGTGGTGCCAGCAACTGCAGGCAATTGGAGTGCGCCAACCAACAGAGCTGCCAGTGTGCTCAGAGCAAGGGCAAGGACATTCCGCCACCTGCAAAAGTTAAAAAGTTACCCACATCCCAGAAGGAGAAGCAGAAAACACCTGCCATCAAGGGCTCAGGGAAAACGAAAGGGGATGGGGGCAAGACAGCTGCGCCACCATCCAAGGTGGGGAAGGGCCAGAAAATAAAGGGCAGGTCAGGGGAGGGCATGGTGGCACCGACAATGGGACCAGTGTCACACCTTCTGTCCACATCGACGCCAACCTGTACGGCGGAGAAGACCACCACCTGCACCGCCACCAGCACCGCTGTCATTGAGACCGCCACCAGCACCGCAGTCACTGAGCCCGTCACCAGAACCACATTCACTGAGCCCGCCACCAACACTGCGGCCACAGAGCCCGCCACCAGCACCGCCACCACAGAGCCCGCCACCAGCACCGCAGCCACAGAGCCCGCCACCAGCACCGCCGTCACAGAGCCTGCCGAAAGCACCGATGCCACAGAGCCCGCCGCAAGTATGGTCGTGATTCCATTTTTTTTACCACCGCTTTAACACCGACCGCCAGGGTTGTAATGAGGGCATGTGTCTCCTTTTACACTGAACTATATGACTCATCCTTTTGTAGTGAATCCTAGTTTATTTGAATGGGTAACAGGAGTTAACTCAGCCTTTAGCTTGTACTCGTGCCCCCGTCACCTAGAGACATTTACCCTACTTAGTTTACTCTGTTTTAGAGTATTTATTTAATTAAGATGGCTTCCTTGTTTTTAGTTTGTGTTATCAGTGCCACCGCGCTAAGGTGTAAGTATGAAGCAACAAAAATAAACAAACTGTAGGTGTTCACTTTAGGTACTTTCCCTCTTCACGATTTCGAGGGAAATATTTATATAAATTACAGTCCCAAGCATGCCTCGTTATCTATTGTTTGGGAAAAAACCTACGACAGGAGTCCAGGTAGATCTATATAAATACTCCTCACTTAAACAGATAGTCAGAGGGATTCTGACCGGATGCCATCACTGCTATGGATGCTGCACGTCACCTTGACACTGACCCAGTTTTCGTGTCCCTACAGAGTCTGAGCTAGAGACCTCATTCCAAGGTAACAAGGGTTGGGGGCTCTTGTCAGGGACATGGCATTGGCAGATTAGGCTTTACATACCTAGCTCTCTTTTAGGTTAGAGGTTAGGCTTATCATGCTAGGGTATTAGGACATATTTCACACTTCATGTCATCTCATGTTATTGCAAGATGGTGGGGGTCTTTGTATTAATGAGCCTTGTCTTTACCATTCTGTTTCTTGCACTGTTCATTATCCTAATCTTTGCAGCCCATGCAACTTATCGCAGAATGCAGTTTTACTGAATAAAACCTATTGAAACTTTACTGCATCATCTTCATTGCCTGTGTTTGATTGAGACTTGTTGTTTATGTGAGAAAGGGGTAATCTCTGTTTAACCACGGCACTCCCTGAGATGCCACACTCGTGAGTCCATGTGTAAAGGCTGCCACAAATCACCTTTTACTGTTTGGGGTTTTTGGTGAGGTACTGCTTGTGAGCCAGAAGGTTTGGGACGACAGTTGCGATTTGTTTTAGGACTGGCATTGTCGCCTACAAACATAAGTACTGTCATCCTTAAACCAGCAGTCTTGCATAGAGCAAGAGTCCAACTACCACATACCACCACCAACGATGATGTTTAGGCACTAATTTACGGATACCCTGATTATCACTGTCTCACAGACAACAGGTACCCTAAGTTCCACTATACAGAGACGTCTGTGGTCTTGGGGAAGATCCTCCTCAGCTGAACATGGAGCACCTGATTAGGTGGTAGATTATTCGAGCGCAAACTCATAAAAGGACTTTACTCCCCATTTAGTGTTCCATCTCTTATGCCGATAATACGATATGGTTGATACCATAGACATTCTTGAGAATTCTAGACATGCATTAACTTTACATCTAGTAGCGCACGGCTTAAGAGAAGAGGCCTGGGATGTTACATTCAAAGTGGAAGCTAGTGAAGCTTACCAAGCAGAAACATTTTATTCCTGGGTACACTTTCCCAAGGAAGGCAACACCGTAGGAGGCTGGCCTGGTTTGTAGTGGGTACCTTGGGTACTTACACCTTATACCAGGTCCAGTTAGCCCTTATTAGTGAAATGTGGTAGTGTTCTAGCAGCTTAGGCTGATAGAGGTAGCTATAGCAGAGCAGCTTAGGCTGAACTAGGAAACATGCAAAGCTCCTACAATACCACTTATAGTTGCACAGTAATTATACACAAGTAAAGACAATACTCAGTGTTACAAAAAATAAAGATATTTATTTGGGTGACACAATACCAAAAATATCTTAGAGACAATACTCCTTCTGGAGGTAAGTATTATACACAATATATACACTACACACAAAAATTAGACAAGTAAATAGTCATAGAACAATGCAAAAAATAGGAAATGCTATAGATTGCAATGAGAGAAAATAGGTCTAGGGGCAACACAAACCATATACTAAAAAAAGTGGAATGCGAATCATGAAAATACGAAAAGTGTAGTGTGTGCAGAATCGCTGGGAAAGTAAGAATACAGCAAAGGTAAGTAAATTATCCCACCCCAGAGCCCAGAAAAGCAGTAGTAAAGTAGTGCAAATTTCCTTAGGACACACTACACCTTGTGATTGGGATTTTGCAGCAGCCAACCAAGTCTGCAAAAAACAACTGCTGGATTCCTGGACCTGACGACCTGAAAAGGAAGGGGACCATGTCCAGAAGTTGAATGAAGTTCCAGGAAGTACAGGAGCCCCTGCCAACCCAGAAGAAGGTGCAAAAGAAGAGTCTAAGGTTAGTCGAAGACTGCAGAAAGCACAATGCCAGGGGGTTCCTGCATGATGCAAAAGATGTCACACGGCATGAAGATCATTGCAGAAATAATTTTGTGTTGGAAGTCGCCAACAAGCCTTGGCTACGACAAAAGTGCGTTTTGCATCAAAATGTCGCTGGATGGACCCAGGAGGGACCTGGGGGCCTCAACTCTATGTGAGGAGGAAGAGGGGGCTCTCAGCACTTTAGAGAGCCCTCACGATTCCAGCCAGCACCCCCGGAGATCCCAGGACATGGGGACAAAGGAGGTGCAGAATGCAGTTGATGCGGCACAACAAAGTAAGGCCCCACGCTGCCAAAGAACAACTCAGTGAGTTGAGCATCACAGGGTGGAATGCTGGGGAACTGGGTGAGGCTGTACACAAAGAAATCTTGCAAAGAGTGCACAGAGGCCTCAGGAGGTGAATAAGATGCAGTACACAGGGGTACGGTCTCTCTCAAGGAAGGCAAGGTCTTACCTCCTCCAAATTGCATCAGCAGGACCTCAGGACAGTCTATGTCGATGATGTCCACCCTCTGTGTCCTTAGTAGCACACTCGTTGCTGTGAGAGGAGTCCCAGGGTACCAGGCGTTGTCTTGGAAGGTGCCTGCTTGGAGCAGGGGAGTGATTCTGTCACTCCACAGGAGATTTCTTCAGTCCTTTTGGTGCAGGATAAATACAGGGAGTCTCCAGAGCGTGCACACCATGAAAACTGTTGCAGTTGCTGACTTGGAGGTGAAGTTGCTGAAGAACAGTGTCTCTTGCAGACACTTTGTTGCAGTTACAGCGTTTCTTGGCACAGGCTGCGGTTGATCCGAGGTCAAAAGAGTCTGAAGTTGTTGCAGAGGATTCCTGAAGGAAACTTGCAAGCAGAATCTGAAGAGAACCCACAGGAGAGACCCTAAATAGCCATGAGAGGTGGATTGGCTACCTTATCAGGTATGGAGGGGTCTCTGACGTCACCTGCTGGCACTGGCCACTCAGAGGCCTCCAGAGTGCCCACACACCGTGCAAAGCAAGATGGCTGAAGCCTGGGACACACTGGAGGAGCTCTGGGCACCATCCCTGGGGTGGTGATGGACAGGGGAGTGGTCACTCCCCATTCCTTTGTCCAGTTGCGCGCCAGAGCAGGGGAGAAGGGGTCCCTGAACCGGTGTAGACTGTTTTTTGCAAGGAGGACACCATCTGTATCTTTCAAAGCATTTCCAGAGGCTGGGGGAGGCTACCCCTCCCCAGCCTGTACCACCTATTTCCAAAGGGAGAGGGTGTAACATCCTGCTCTCAAAGGAACTGCTTTGTTCTGCCTTCCTGGGACTGGGCTGCCCAGATCCCAGGAGGGCAGAACCCTGTTTGTGAGGTGGCAGCAGCTGCAGTGCAAGCCCCAGAGAGCTGGTTTTGCAATACCTGGGGTCCATGGTGGAGCCCCCAGGATGCATAGAATTGGCTCCCCAATACCAGATTTGGAATGGGGGGACAATGCCATGATCTTAGACATGTTACATGGCCATATTCGGAATTACCATTGTGAAGCTACAGATAGGTATCGATCTATATGTAGTGCATGCGTGTAATGGTGTCCCCGCACTCAAAAGATATAGGTGACTTATAAGTTACTTAAGTGCAGTGAAAATGGCTGAGAAATAATGTGTGCGTTATTTCACGAAGGCTGCAATTGCAGGCCTGTGCAAGGGTTTGTCTGAGCTCCCTATGGGTGGCAAACGAAATGCTGCAACCCATGTGGATCTCCTGGAACCCCAATGCCCTGGGTACCTATGTACTATACACTAGGGACTTATGGGGGGGGGTCCAGTGTGCCAGTTGAAATTGGTAAATGAAGCACTACTGACAACACACACATTGGGCCACCCACTATAAGCACTGGGGTCCTGGCTAGCAGGATCCCAGTGAGACAGGCAAAACACACTGACATATGGGTTTTTACCTATGAGCACTTGGGTCCCGACTAGCAGAATCCCAGTGACACAGTAAAAAGACACTGCCAAACACTCACAAACAGGCCAAAAGTAGGGATAACCATGCTAGAAAGATGCTACTTTCTCACACAACCCACCCCAAACAAAGGACAATAAGGCTAAGCTTGGCCAGTTGAGACTTTATTGTCTAAGTGGTGATAAGTGGAGAGTAAATCTGCAAGAGTGGTTACTCCCTTTATCATCCACTATATGGTTACTTCCTGTGGGGATATAAACCACCTTGTTTGGAGATTTATACCTAACCAAGAGTGTGAGTATAATTTCTCAGAGTTCCTATGAGTATGTTTTAAAGTTGGGCAGTGGGATTGGTCCACTGGGCCTATGTCCAATGCAGGAAATGCTAGACAGGGATGCTGTCTCAATAAAGCCATAGTTGGGCAAAAACATTGTCCATATGTCTGTAAGAGAGAACAGGGTTGCTGTTTCTCTTGAGTTGGAACAGGGCAGGGCTGCTGTCCTACAAGCTTCACACTAGGACAGGGTTGCTGTCCTAAGTGTTTAGAGGCAGTACAGGGCTGCTGCACTAACGTTTACTAGGAGGGCTGGAGGGATGCTCCAAATTTACTAAAATGGTGCATTTTTGCACATTTTGATCAGTAGTTCTACAGAGAGGTACTTTTACCTCTGGGAGTCCAGCTGTGGTAACGGATCTTTCCTTTGGTACAGGTTCCACCCTGGGAGCGGTTTCTCCCATCACAGGAATAGTACCCTTAGTGTTAGTGTGGGGAAGGGATACTTTGATACCCTTCTTACCTGTTGGTGGAGAGGGATCCGGTGATTTCAGGCCTTTTCCCTCCTTTGCTTTTTCATTTCACTGGAAATGAGTAGAAGCAATTCCTCAGGGATACCCAGCATGGATGCATGGGTACTAAACTCTACCTCAGCCCAACCTGAGGCCTCTAGGTCATTCCCTAAGAGACAGTGTACATGTAAGCTAGGTGATACCACCACCTGCTTTGGGCTAGTAACTCCATCCCAACTAAGTTGAACTACAGCTAGGGCGAGCGACTGAGTGGAGTTGTTGACATCAGTAACTTGGTACTTCTGTCCAAGGAGGTGTTATGCAGGTGACACCGGCTTTTCAGTCACCAAAGTGATACTAGCACCTGTGTCCCTGTAGGCCTGGGCCTCAACACCATTTATTGCGATTGACTGCTTATACTGTGGAATCACATTTCTCCTTGGTGCCAACTTGGACCTAGTGCGCCCTATGATACACAATGACAATTGGGCCTGCTTCTGTTGAACACCGTATAATGCTAGATTAGCTAGGCCTTTGAGATGTGTTTATCTCTCTTGGAACACATTATACTGCAAGGCTTGCTAAGGTTATAGCCATCACGAGACATCACTGCATGCTAGCTTGATCAATCCTCACTTTCAAAAGTACTAACGTGTGCACTAATTGTTCCTATTTCTCTTAATATAGATGTATCACGCGCTATTAGATTCATAGGACATATTGTGCAAGTTCCTTGTCTATGATTTTAACCCTTATATGGAGCGTTATGAAGAATAAATGATAAATCACATGTGCTCTATTGCAAATTTGATCATGTGTCGGTATCAAGAACCAATGAAATGTATTTATGTGATTGCGGTTTAATTGTATAAAAGATCAAGTATTACTTCCTCTTTTAGACTGTTCGAGCTGGACTTAGACTGTTCAGTCTCCATGTACATGTATTTCTTACTAAACTTTATCTAAGGAAGAGCGGGTTGGTCTTTGGTTTGTTTCCTGAATTGTCTGGATCTGATTTACATCTGAGTTGACTTCGACATCTTGGTGCAGAATGCAGTGTTTGGATTGACGGTCTCCCCTGCCTGGCTCCGAGCTGTTTGGGGGGGGCACCCGGCTCTTGTGGGTTTACCTGCCTTGCTCGGCGTGGCCCTCCCTGGAAAGGGTGCCAGTGCTGTGGTGAGTCTCTGTCACTTCCTGGTCCCCTCTTGTTTTGCCTGTATGCTTTGGCTGTGTCTCAATAAGTGGGGAGTGGAAGGATAAGGGGTGAAGTTGCTTCTGAGTGTTCTCATGTCCCTTCCCCGTGGACATTGTTTTTTGTTTGTGGCTCTTTTTCTGCTCTGCCTTCACTGGCATGCCCGTAGTGCCACCCCTATTCAGGTGGCTACTCCTGCTTTTCCATTGGTGGCCGTCCACCACGTGTCGGATTCTGTGGTTGTGTGCTCCTTTCTCTCTTCACTTCTCAATTCCTTACCCTTTTCTTTCTGGGCTAATACTGGTGTTTTTTTCCTCAGCTCCGGGGATGTGAGCAGGTGTCATGTTTTTATGAATGTGTGTGGCCGGTGGGGCTGTAGTGTGGTTTTCTGGACACCTCGAGGGCTTGTCCAGGGTTGCAGCCTGAGGGGCTGTAACAGTGGAGCGGTCAGCCGGTGGGGCTGAGGCGCGTGTTTTCCGGGACAACCAGTAGGGTGGTCTCTGGTCACAGCCGGAGGGGTTGTGACTATTATGTACACAGCCGGAGGGACAGTGGGGGAAATATGGCCAGGGGGCAGTAGTGGTCTGCCCCGGTAGAGCAGGCAGAGTGTGCGCTGCTGATTTGCCTGTCACCTACTCGGTTTGGTTCTTCTGTGAACCACTCTTCCGGACGCCTAGTGCCCGGGGGGCCTCCGGATTGTCCCCAGGGATTTTGGTTGCAAGAGGCGGATGGCGGGAGGGATATTTAGATTGTTTTATAGTACCTGTGTTTTGCATGTTGCCATTTATCACATTGTAGCATTGTGTTGTTTTCCATACTGTTCTGTTTTGAGCATCTGTTCTATCGAGGTAATGGCCTCTTTTTGACATTGCAAGGAAAATGACAGTATTGTTACTGTGGCTTCACGGACATGTGTTGTTGTTACAATGCCGCCTACATTCTAGTAGCATATGGGATGTCCCTTGAATGAGGGGCTGTCCTGTATGTGGAGGATAATATAAAAATAAAAAATGCCTGAACTGAAGAATGGTTTCCTCCACATGGTGGAGGGCTGACAAGGGCAGGGAAGATTGGAGGACAAAATAATTAGAGATAATAGGGGCTTACCAAGCTCCCTTCCTGTGGCAAGTGCACAGTCACTGGAACAAACACATCGATTTTGCTTGAGGACATTTTGATAGGCAGGATGGGAAATACACTACAGGATGAGGGCACCACAACAGGGACGAAACATTCTGAGCTGTCTGCACAGCAGCAGGCAGAGACGGAACGTGAAAGCCACACCCTAGCATGGCATTTGATGGATGAGGAAGTGAAAGAAAAAAAAAAGAGAAAAAAGTAAGAGACCTTATGAAAGAATTAGACAGTTATTCCTTAACCGGGGTAAAGAGGAAGTGGCTAACGCCATCAGAAAACATGAAGAGAAGTACGAACAGATATCAAATGAAATGTAAGGGTGAGTTGGCAAGGGGCGTGAGGGATCACACAATTTACTTTGGGATATGTCCATGTATGCACATCACACAATCCATAACATCAAGATGTGGAAGGAGGTGCTCAGCAATACAAACACACAGCTGGAGATCACAAGACACAGTCTCTCGACATACATAACAATGTACAGAGTTAAACAGAATAATAGCCATGGGAGGGCTGTTTTGCCTGTGTAGAAATACATTCTTATTATTACATTCTTATTATTAAAGACATAACTAACCACTGATGCCATGTGAATTCTACACCTTGTACTCCCCTGTGAGAGGTGCTATAAAACAAATGAATTACATGTGACAAAGAGGATAGGGAGAGATGAGTGGCCCTTATGGTTTATTTTCTTTCCCCACCACATATTTATGTGTAAAGGTTTTCTTAGATCTTTTATATCTAAAAAATAATAACAGAAATAGCTCCAGAAATAATTAAAGAAATTGCCAGAAGGATTCACCTTTCCTAAATAAAAATAGTTTTGTTCGTGCCAGAAACTACTGTGGCAATGTGTGCCTTTAGAGTACGGGGAAAAAAAAATATATATATATATATATATATATATATATATATTTTAGCTTTTGCATCATTTTCCCCATAACTTTGCTGAAATGGTTACATAGATTTTTTCATTATGATTTAAATTTTGGGAAATACTACCATGCATCCGCACATTTTACTAAATGATGCTTCAAAGAAATGGCACCTAAAATTTCATAGTAGTTTAGCAAAATGTGTCTTTCCTAGTTACACTTTTGTGAAGATATTTTGAATACTTGGTACACAAAACGTTAAGATACACAAGGTGAATTCTGCACTCATAGTTCACAAACAAAATATAAATATGAAAAGAAATGCATTTATTGACAGGAAAGAAAACAGGTGACGTCTCCTCCACAGGTAAAAGAAGAGTGCGTGTTTTTTTATCCCAAATGTATCCAATAGCGACTGGGTAGTATTGATGCAATGTTTTTACTGTAATTTTATCTGTGGCATTAACTGATCATCTCTGGGCACAAACTTACCATTTATCTGCGAGGTTCCTGCATTGGTTATGGCAGTTAAGATTACCTTCCCCATTTCTGAAAACCACAGACTCTTGGCATGGCTTCGAGGTCACAGGAACACAGATTGTTGCAATATGTCACCATGACGAACAACGTATAAATGTACAGCTGAATGTTGATGCCTAATAAGTATTTGGATACCGTTAATTTTAAAGTTTGTAGGATTTTCGTATACACCCTGGACGCAGAGATGTATGAATTTACGTATATATGTACGTGTGTATATCCATGACTTATATAATTGGCTGCAAGAGGAGTAGTTTTCTATCCATGTTTTTTCCTAGGTTTCAGAACATGGACGAGAAGATGTGTTTTCTGTATCCGTTTGTCTATGTTCCGTTTTATGTTTTCATAATTAATGTGAGTCTTCCGGAGTACATCTTAATGTGCACAGTGACATGGATTGGTTGGTAGATTGCACCTATATATTTTCCATACTGGTTTTGGGTATTGAGCATACCTATATTAGGATAGAGTTATTACTACCTTAAGATGTGCTATGTAGTACTGCAATACAACTATTAATAATATACTTCCGATGATGAGGGTGCCAAATATAAATTGCATCCTGTTTGTGTTTTTGCACTATGAAAGAGTTTAGCCAAAAGACAACTACAGATTGTAGGCACTCAGTAAAGAATGGTGTGTGTCCCATGCCCATATTTTATCTTAAAGGGACATCTGCGTTTCACAACATCACACTTGTACGAGAAAGGGGAAGTGACTTCTGACGGCGATGATGCCTGCAAGGTCCCAACCCCTCCAGCCTTGATGCAAATATTCTGTGTGTTGAAGGAGAATAATAGGATACAATGCTGTTTTCCAAAAATACTGGTTGTATACGGGTGTAACATGTGTTTTCTCCTGACCTTTGGATTACCATTTGTTTGGTGAAATAGTTTGTGTGAATATTCCACTGTTACTGAGTGTCATTGTTATTTATTTTTTGAGAGCTGATTTCCGTTTAAGATGGTACTAGTATATGTGATTAGAAGGGCTATCCAATAGCAATTATTTGTTCATACCTATTAAATGCCTCAGTGATGGGACTTTAGATACAGGGACAGTAACAAAATAATAATATGATGTTATCAGTAGATCTACAATGTCACTTCCGACTGTATGTCCTGTGTTACACTTACACTATAAGAGAAGGACTTGATTCATTGATTATACACTTGACTCTACCATGATGGTTGGCTATTACTATTAACATGTGTTTTCCAAATTTATTACTGCATATTATTTTTCAAGTATAATTAGAGAAGTTTATGTTGCAAGTGTGAGGGGGAGAGAAATGTTATTTCTGTTTACAGATTTATGTCATGTTTTAATATACCTGTCTTCTTTCAGAAGCATGTGGTTACACACAGAGTAGAGAGCCTTTCCCCCCACGTACCTCGATTGGGTTTTCCTTTCCTGATTTAAAAAATTAAAACAAGATTAAAAAAAAAAGATAATAAGGAAAAAAAACATTTTTAGATGCATTTTAGCCCTAGCTCCACTTTAGCCTCACCTAGTTGAGTTACAGGTTTCCGATGTAGCACATGTATGGTTTGCAGTGATAACGATTGTGCCTTTGATATGTGAATATTACTGTCCTGCCTACATTAGTTGAATGGAATGGTGCTACTAACGGTGATGTTGTATGTTGCATGTGTTATGATGATCCGGTTTTTGATATGGGTAACAGCTGACAGGTGGCACAATAGACTGTGGCATTAGGTGTACGCAAAGAGGAGGGGGTGAATTAGTTTATTTAATTTAGTTACCCCATAAACCAGTCATATATATATGTCCATTTATAAGGTTTTGTGCATCTGCTGAGCGGTTCTGGATTGATGCACTATGATTTGCTTCATTGGTTAAGAGAGGCATCCTTGACAAAGTTGTCAAACTGAGCACCGACTGAAATACTGTTTGACTGGCCTATGAACATGACTGGTGCTGAGAAGTTATTATCTGATAAGACATTTTGACAGCAATTTGCATTGCCTTCAGTATCAGGTGCTGCAGGCCCTTCCTGGCTAGACAACACTACCTGGACATGATCTCCAACAGGGAGATTGGGCCTGGGTCACCTGTACAGTGGGAGGGACTGACCTCCTGGATCCACAGCTCTTACACCAAGAAGGTAGTGGAATATGGACATCCGCAGCAGCAGAAACCAGTGGAACAACTGGTGGACCCACCATCACGGTAGAGTCTCTGCTCAACAACGGCTGCTCGTGCTGCACGCCTCCAAGAGACCGAGGGTGTAAGCGGGCCCTGTTTGGTTCTAATACAAGGCAAATAAGTTGACCTTTGATGCCACACTGAAGGGGTACCACCGCTGTGGCACAGCTGATTGCCATTCCATGGTACTGTAACTGCAGGCTGTTGGCTCCGGGAATAGGGGCCTTCTACAACTGCAACATTTAAGTTTAAGGATCTCTTCGTCGCCTCCAAAGAGTATAACTGCTAGGATTATGGGCACCGTCAACCTCACCAACTGTCAACTTCAACTTCACAACCTTCATCTCCTGCAGTTCTGGCTGAAAGACCTCAGTAAACCTTCGGTTCTAGAGTCCCTGGCCTCCATTCTACAATACCTTTTGCCTCAAGTACTGGTGACCTCTGGGACAAAATATAAGGTATAGGGAATTGATCATTTTGACATTCTCTTTTGAAATTCAATAAGGCAACGATGTCTGACACCCCTTCAAGGCCCACCAGGAAATAGCCATGGGCACTAGATTATTTTTTGCGCTACTTCTCATGGTGTCTGCTGATTTCCCACAGATCACCCTTACTTTGAATAGGAGCATTAAATGACAATGAGACTTTGAAAATTAAAACTTTGGACTTCTTTCCCAAATTGTCAGTAGAGGTGCTGCAGGCCCTGCCTGAAGAAGGAACACCACCAGAGCCCGGACTACATCCTGGCAAATGGGTGTGGTTCAAGTCCCACATTAGACGCCATTGTCTTCAACGGTGGAAGGGACCCTACCAAGTCCTGTTGACAACAGCCACAGCGGTCAAGTGTGAGGGTCTTACATCCTGGATACACAGCTCACACAACAAGAGGGCCGCTGGACCAGAGGACATCCAACGACCACCTGCGGAGCCCATGAAGATTTCACCCTCACTGCAGGGGTACAACTTTGGCTCAACAAATAACACAAGACAACACTGACAGGACTGCTCGTGCTGCCCCCTACAGGGGTCAGGAGGAGCAAGGGGGTCCTGCGGTGGCTCTTCACAGGACTGCTCATGCTGCGCTCCTACAGGAGTCAGGAGGTGCAAGAGGGTCCTGCATGGATTCCTTCATAGACTGCTCGTGCTGCACACCTCGGAGTAGAAAGGGTTCAAGAGGGTCTTACCTGTATACATTCATGAAGTACCAAGAGTGGTTTCAAGTGCTAGTAACCTCAGACACCACTCTGTGAGTTACCAAGAGGGAATAGAACAATAAGTGGACCAACATGCAAGAACAAACATTGTGACATTTGTTATATTGGAAGAATAATAATGCCTAGAAGAAGGAGAGATTAAATAAAATGGCCTGTGGTACTGACTGTCATATGTACCCCAGTTCCAGCTATAATAGTGACAATTGTATTGATACTATCTGAAAAAGAAACACAAGTACTATTTCTAGACCAAGAACAGTATGTGAATGAAAGTGGAAGTGAACAGGGAATTGTGAAAAGAGAACACAAAGAGAACACCAGCCTGGTGGAAAGGGTGGGGAACAGGGAAGGAGCAAAATGGGACACATATGGGGACGCTTACCGTGATAATGCATTTGTGCAAATGATTACATTGTATCAGGAACTGGTAAATGTTTCAGATTGCTATATTTGCACCCACCTGCCCACCACTACCCAGGGGATGACAAATTATACACACATTCCCCTTAGCCAGTACATTTCATGTAATATGGTAATGAATATATTGGAGAAAGAGACAAAGGTGAATGTGCAGAGTAAGGTCAGAAAAGGGAAAAAGGGGAAGTAAGGAAAAAGAGGGGGGAAAGAGAAAGTGAAAAAGAGAAAAGAGAAAGTGGAGAAGAGAAAAAAGAATGTGGTAGAGTGTGTGACAAATTAATACCGAAACAAGAAGAGAAGGAACTCCTGGACGCATTTAACATAGAAAGGGACAAGAACTATGCACCGGAGGGGGCTTACACAGGAATGAAAATACCATCCCTTCAAATACATGAGATGAAAGTAGCACCATGGTGCATTAGATACAGAAAGGGCAGCATCCCAGTGATAAACGCATTATATAGTCAAATATGCTCAGCTCTAACATCAGAAAAATGCACCAGCATAGACATCCCTGACAACAGCAGCATAGATGTGGGGGTCGGTGTCTGCTCCAAATACTCCACTCTGGACCAAATACACGATGGGAAAAAAGGTTTGTCAATAGGTATCTCATCCCCAAGGGGAATATTCTTTGTATGCGGGACATCTGCATATTTCAGATTGCCAGCAGGGTGGCAAGGCCGTTGCTATCTAGCGTTTGTATTAGCTCGCATGTTAGACGTGACAGATCTGTCCAGGGTAATGAAGGAAGCACCCCGAGGAACACGCAGAAGAAGGGCACCCCCTTGGATAGATAGAGCAATAGCAGTGGAAGGAGTATTGGTGCCGCCATTCGGGATCATACATTCGGAATATCAAATACACAGATTAGCAGACTTAGTGGAAAGATGGGCAAGTTCTACAGCAGCAGCCCTGGGGAATATCACTGAGGAACTTGCATACCTAAGAGCTGTTATGATACAAAATAGACTTGCGTTAGACATAATTTTGGCAAAGGACGTGGTGTATGTCACGTGATCCACCAAGAATGCTCTATATATATCGGATAACAGTGGAAATGTAAGGAAGGCAATAGGGGAAATGGAGAAAATAGAAAAGGGAGCAAAGGAAATGTCGGACTTGACAGCCATGGGGAGAATACTGAGTGACATTGCCGCATGGTTCCATGGTTGGGGATCATGGCTGATAGAAGCATTGGTGGGTGGAATAGTGGCATTAATAACATTGTGTGTGCTGATAAGGGTTTGTCCTTCCTGCCTATGTTGATGAAGAATATCTGATACTAAGCATACTGCAAAGGACCTGCAAAGGACTGTATGAGGATGATGCCAGGGAGGGTACCTCAGTTGAAATGACACCCATCCATCATGATACTTAGGTTGCCATTGAGTATCAGAGGGCGGAATGTGGAATCACATTTCTCCTTGGTGCCAACTTGGGCCTAGTGGTCCCTATGATACACAATGCCAATTGGGCCTGCTTCTGTTGAACACTGTATAATGCTAGCTTAGCTAGGCTTTTGAGATTTGTTTATCTCTCTTGGAACGCATTATACTGCAAGGCTTGCTAAGGTTACAGCCATCACGAGACATCACTGCATGCTAGCTTGAGCAATCCTCACTTTCAAAAGTACTAATGTATGCACTTATTGTTCCTATTTCTCTTAATATAGATGTATCACGTGCTATTAGATTCATAGGACATATTGTGCAAGTTCCTTGTCTATGATCTTAACCCTTATATGGAGCGTTATGAAGAATAAATGATAAATCGCATGTGCTCTATTGCAAATTTGATCATGTGTCGGTATCAAGAACCAATGAAATGTATTAATGTGCTTGTGGTTTTATTGTATAAAAGATCATGTATTACTTCCTCTTTTAGACTGTTCGAGCTGAACTTAGGCTGCTCAGTCACCATGTACATGTATTTCTTATTAAACTTTATCTAAGGAAGAGCGGGCTGGTCTTTGGTTTGTTTCCTGAATTGTCTGGATCTGATTTACATCTGAGTTGGCTTCGACAATACTGGTCCATGTTAAAGGGACAGGTAGTCAAGATGGCAAGGCCCATGCCACCAGGTGTGACAGAAACTGTCTTGGTAGTGTCTACCCCAGTTTCTATGATGGACCCAAAAGAGAACCCAACTACACCCTTTGTTTGACTATTGCTAGTAGAGTCACCACTATTACCACTCCTGCTAGAGGCACTGGAGCTTGATGTATTGGTGGTGGTAGGCTCAGGGGCTTTACCTTAGCATGACTTATCCCCTGGCCTATGGCCTTTACCTCTGCACACATAATACCGGGGCTTTTTATTGTGAGAAGAGGAAGATGATTCATCCCCAGCCCCAGATGAGGGATTTTGGATCTGAAGAAGGATCTTTGTGCTTACTTGTATCCCCATGCTTGTCCTGAGATTTTTCACCATCTTTCTTTTTGCTGTCCTTGTCACCCCATATATGAGCTTTTCTGCTCACCCTTGTTCTGACCCATTTGTCTGCCTTCTTTCCCAATTCTTGGGGACAGGTCAGATCTGAGTCCACAAGATGTTGGTGCAACAAATCAGAGACACAATTGTTGAGAATATGTTCTCTCAAAATCAGATTATAGAACCGGTCATAGTCAGTCCCTTACTGCAATTTAACCAACCTTCTACGGCCTTCACTGAGCAATCTACAAAGTCTATCCAATCCTGTGAAGACTCTTTTCTGGTTTATCTGAACTTGATTCTACATTGTTCAGTGGTTAAGCCTAATCCATCCAAGAGTGCACTTTCCAGGACATGGTAGTTGTCTGGGTCATCTTCTTTGACAATGAGGAGTCTGTCTCTCCCTTTGCCAGTGAAAGACAACCACAGGATAGCAGCCCACTGTGCTTGAGGGACACTCTGAACTTTACAGGCCCTCTCAAGTGCAGCAAACCACTTGTAAATGTCATCTCCACCCTTGTAACGGGGGACAACCTTGTGCAGGTTTCTAGAATCAAATGTATGTTCTCTAACACTGGAGTTGCTGAAACTCCTGCTGTGGCCATCATGGGGAACTAACCCCAACCCGTGTCTTTCCCTTTCCACAGCCAGGGATTCCCTGTCTAAGGCCACCTGTTGCTGCTGTAGCCTCCGTCTGGCCTCCTCCAATCTCAGCTTTCTGAGTTCCCTATCTAGGGACTGCTCCTCAGGATTGGATGTGTGTGACTCCTCTGAGACAGAAGTGACACGGTAATTAGCAGAGGAAGACCTTTCCCTAACTTGAATAACTCTAGTGACCTGGCCTCTAGGTGTGAAGGGTGCTCTACCTGTATGGGACCCCTCACCACTACCGGCTGCACTAGGAGGTTTGTTTATGGAAAGATCTGTGGAAGGACCTGCCCCTGGATCTTCAGAATGGTCTACCGAATCTACCTGGGTGGAATCTCCCTCTACCTCCCCCTCTGACTGTACCTGACCAGTAGGATCTTCCTCGTCATCTTGCAGGAGGAGATTTAAGAGTAATGCCTTGTTGGGGTTCTTCCCAATCCCTAAACGTCTTTCCAAGCAGAGACCCCTCAAATGTTTGAAATTCAAGCTTTCAGAAGTTGTCTTTACAACCCTGGGGGTAGCCTCTACAACAGACATAGTGAAAGAAACAGGTTAGGGAGAAGAGTAAAAAGTTAGCAAACTCTTTGGCCTAACTTTTTTAGAGAAAGAAAAACTTTTCAAAACGTTTGAAAACTTTTAGAAAGTTTGAAAGAACTTTTTAGAAAGTGAAAAATTACTGCTGGGCACAGTTGTATATAGCTCTAAGTATTGTGGTACACTTTTCTTGTGAAAAGCACTAGTAACAATGTAGTGAAGCAATTGCAAGTACTTATCCCACCGCTGCACCACCAGTGTGGGAGGCTGGTGGGTACCTATACCTTATACCAGGTCCAGTTATCCCTTATTAGTGATATGTAGCAGTGTTCCAGCAGCTTAGACTGTGTAGAGGTAGCTGTAGCAGAGCAGCTTAGGCT
This sequence comes from Pleurodeles waltl, assembly GCF_031143425.1. NCBI lineage: Eukaryota > Metazoa > Chordata > Amphibia > Caudata > Salamandridae > Pleurodeles > Pleurodeles waltl. Next base: position 898,658,519 of record NC_090437.1, read on the forward strand.
GAACTAGGAGACATGCAAAGCTCCTGCAATACCACTATAGTCACACAGTACCTATAAACAATAAAATACAATACTCAGTATTACCAAAAATAAAGCTACTTTATTTTAGTGACACAAGGACAAAAATTTCTTAGAGACAATACTCCTTCTGGAGGTAAGTATTATACACAATATATACACTAGTAGCCAAAATCAGGTAAGTAAACAGTCATAGAATCATGCAAACTGTAGAAAATTACAATTTAATAGATTGCAATGGGCCTGGGGGCAACACAAACCATATACTAAAAAAAGTGGAATGCGAATCACAAATTCCACACTAGACAAGGTTAGTGTGTAGAGGGGCCCTGGGAGTGTAGGAAAACACCAAAGGTAAGTAATGGACCCCACCCCAGAGCCCAGTAAAGTAGGTGTAAAGTACTGCAAGTTTCCTCAGGACACACTGCAAGTCGTGATACGCGATTTTGAAAGAACCAAGCAAGACTGCAATCAACAAACAGTGGATTCCTGGACCTGAAGACCTGTGAAGAAAGGAGACCAAGTCCAGAAGTCGCAGAAGATTCCAGGAAGGACAGGAGTCCCTGCCAACCTAGAAGATTGTGCAAAAGTGGATTCTCCGGTAAGAAGAAGAGTACAGAAGAGCACAAAAGAATATGGCTGCAGGTTCCTGCATGATGCAGGAGATGTCCCATGTTGAGTTGTTGGATGCAGGCTGTGTGCGTTGCTGGATTCTACCAACAAGACTTGGTTCATGCAAGTACGCAGTTTGCATCAAAATGGAGCTACCTGGACCCAGGAGGGATATGGGGGTCTCAACTCAGACTGAGGAGACCGAAGGGGCTCTCAGCACTTCAGAGAGCCCACAGAAGACCAGGCAGCAGCGCAGGAGTCCCAGGACATGGGGACAAAGAAGATGCAAACTGCGGTTGTCACAGCACAACAAAGGAAGCTCCCACGCCACAGGAGAACAACTCAGCGAGTTGTGCATTACAGGATGGAGTGCTGGGGACCTGGGCTACACCGTGCATGAAGGATTTTTGGAAGAAGTGCACAGAAGCCCAAGGAGCTGGAGATGACGAGGTGTTCAAGGGTACTGTCGCAGCACGGGGAGGCAAGCGCTTACCTCCACCAAATTTGGATAGCTGGACCTTAGGACAGTCTGGGTCATGTTGGTCTACCACCTGTGTTCTAGGGAGCATACTCATTTTCAGGAGAGGAGTCCCAGAGTACCGGTCTTTGTCACAGAAGGGTGCCTGCAAAAGCAGGGAAGTGACTCCATCACTCCACGGGAGATTCCTTTAGTTCTTCTGGTGCAGTATGAAGACAGGCAGTCCTTGGAGCATGCACACCTTGGAAACTGTTGCAAATGCTGGCTGGATCTGAAGTTGCAAGTCACAGGAGTTGTCCTGGATACTTTGTTGCAGTTACAGTAGTTCCTGGAGCGGTCAACTGTTGATGCGATGGTCACAAGCTGAAGCAGAGGATGCAGAGGATTCCTGGAGGAGTCTTGCAAGCTGAATCTGAGGAAACACCCAGAGGGGAGACCCTAAATACCTGATAATCCATACAAATACCTCTTAGTCACTGTAGATTCGTGTTCTAGATTCCTGTGGGTATGGCCTCAGCGGTAGGCTGACATTCAAATGTTATAAAAGTCTTGCTAATCTTTATCGGTACATATGCAGTTGCAGCATTCCAGTCGGACCAGGGCCCTGCATTTGCCTCTAAGGCATTCAGGGACACCATGTGGATGATGGGTATTGAACTCCATTACTCCTCACCATACCATCCCGAGGGAAATTCAGTCATGGGGAAGCGGAACCGTGATCTAAAGCAGTCCTTCTCAGCTAGAGTATAAGGTTCTGGCCGTAGCTGGCTTCATCACATATATGGGGTCCAGAGAGCACTGAATAATCTGCCAAGAAGGTCCTTGGGGGGACGCACTCCTTATGAGGTGTTCTTTGGGATAACTAGTTATGTCCCAGATCTTGATGGCCCTAGTTTGGTGGCAGCAGACACGCCTTTTGACATAAATGAATGTCTCACTGTTTTACAGGAGCTTCAGCAATTCTGTGATGATAAATCATCCACCAGTGCTGCCACCTTATGAATAAGGGATTTACCAACAACTTCCACTGGCTGGATTCCTAAAGTCGGGGATCTGGTTCATGAGAAGAACGCTGTGAAGAAATAATTTGGTCCATCCAACAGAGCACTAGTCCCAGTCCTGGGAGTTCAAGGTACCAGAACTGTCATCTTACCAATACTGCCTGGTTTCAGAGCAAACATTTTAATTTCCATTGATGACATCAAAGTTCACCATGTGGCCGATCCTGCACAGTAGACCCAGAGGTCCCTTGGGTAGTTCCCAATCCCCTCTGACTACCCAACAGGACATACCTCTTCAAAGTGAAATTAACAACACTACTTAGGACTACATACCAATCTCCAACAATGCTACAAATACCTCCTCGACCATGGGGAGGGTGGAAAATGAGTTCTTACTTACTCCAGTTACCACTCCAATGACAGCACCTGTCCAAGATTTGGCTGATATTTACACCAACACTACATAGACTGATGATAACATCTACTTTGAGCCTCCATGTGAAGTGGATCCATCCAACAGTATTGCACCTCCTCCTGCAGTTGCAGAGACTGCTTCTGGTTATTTCAGCGATAATAAAGACTTTTCTTCAGACTCATCCACTCCAGTGATTGAAAATGTTTCAAAGACCCATAAGCTGTATCTATGGCTTAAAAATAACTATTTAATCCACCCATGGAACTATTTATGGTTCTGCTTGACATTTTTTGCATTGTTTCTATGGATTGGTTTTGTGACTGTTTTCTTTTTGCTTATTAAAGGTCATTACCTTCCTGAACGCTCCTCAATTGAGCTTGTGAATGAAGTCTTAACTCTATATCATTCCTCACATAAGGTTCAAATAGACTTTTCCCTTGTGAACATTTCGGCTGTGCCAATTCCTGATGGGATTGTGTAGGACAATGTTCCATTTGATATATACGGGCCTACTGAGGTTATTTAAATTCCATATGTATTTAAAATTTGATTTCTATGACAGATTAAATCACACCTGGTGTTGTATCTGATCTTTGGGATGGCCAGACAGTTGATTCTGTGTTAACTGAAATGAAGGACTATTCAGTGTTTGAAAGTGATGATGTATATAGACATTCAATGAATTATAGGGAAATGTTCTGTTACAATAACTGGAGACATTACTACCTGTACCGTACCACTATATACAGACCAATACTTAACTACACACAGTGGGAACACTCTTCAACACCACCAGCAGGGAGCCCAAAATGCTATTTAGATAAGTTCACTTATTTTATTGGCCTTGACACAAACAATTCAGCGTCATACCATTTCAAATTACCTACTTCAAAAATTAGGAAAATTTTGCTAACCGATGCAAAGTTGATTTATTCAGTTTCCTTTGTTTCTCGTCTTGCAGTTGAAGGTTACAAATATTGGAGAAAAACTGTTGATCTAAATAGTGTATGGGGAACACAAGATTGGCAAGTACAGGATAAGGAAGCTTTATTTAGAGCATGTCTGATTCCTGTGCAAATGAGCTTTTTAAATTACACCATTCAACAGACATCCTGTCTGGGGTTAGAAAAAATAAAATAAATGAACATGCCAAGTATCCCCACACCAGCAAAGTTTAATGATTGGCAATTCTTCCTGAATGTCACCTAGGAAGAGCTAGATGCAAACGTTCAGGCTGGTACCTATAACTCTTGAATTCCTCAGGGTATCTCAAGATTAGCCGGCCAGACCCTGACTTTGTCTCGGGCCAACACACGGGTATAGTTACAACATACACTGTGGGTAAACTGTGCCAACAATGGGTACAGTCTAACATGTTAGCCGCAGTCAAAGAACATCTAAACTCCCTTTCTGAAGATGTAAACTTACAGGACTTTTTGTTAGGTCCTAGGAAGCCACACTCTAAGAGATTCATCTATGCTATGTATAATGAGATCTGGAAGCTCTCTCAGATAGAAGCTGCTGTGCTCTTAAGGCATACAGACAAGGAAAACTTAGAAAAAGCTGTTCAACTGGATTTATTCACTGACAAACATAGTGTCGTCTGCTATAGATATCATTCAGACAGACATGTCCCGTTTATATTATGGCCAAAGCCAGGCTGTGTTCTATCATGCAGCTAGGTTGGATGTTACAAACACGGAAAAATGGCCGAATCCCATAGAAGTACAGTAACAATAGTGAATTGTTCACTGCCTTTAATTTATCCACGGAACAACAGACAATGGCTAAAAAGGAAACGAGTTTCACCATGCTTCATTTAGAGAAGTTAGAAAGGTTGCCTTTCACAGTTGCAGGGAGTCCTTCAACAGTATGGCTCCTACATGGCATTATTAATCTACTCATTTCGAATTTTTGTTTTTCAAAATGCCTGAAACATCTTTCTGTGGGCAGGTTCAAGCAACTAGGCAATAGCTATATTAAAGAAGAGTGGGAGTTGCCCTTTGAGTATAAATGTCTGAACGGCTAAACAGAAGTCTTTCTTAGCGGAAGCATTCAATGATCAATAAGCAGTTGTCCCTTCATGGCCTTTGCAATGCAGGGGTCATGAACTTGGCCTTATGTGGTGCTGAGCCACTAAAGCTGTTGCGGTATGCAACCAGGAATTGCCTACACAATTTCAGTCTCTAAGGTCATTACGTGTTGTGGCCAAGTTTTATTCCCCCCCCACACAGGAGATAAAAGTATCAGAAATGTGGCCTCACATTGTTACTGTTAATGTAAATTATGACAAGCTGAACAGACTAAAGGCGCTACTGTTTCAAAAACAAGTTGCGTTGACATCAGCTAGAGAGATGTATGCTTTCCAGATAGCAAGATCATCAGCCAAGATACAATCCCTATTAAATTCCAGCTTCCCCAAGCACTTTGGAGAGCTGATATCCAGAATTTGCAATGCCTAAACACTACTGGGATTGTCCATTTCTATAAGGCTGTTGGGTCTGGATTTGTGTCCATCTTCCAGACGGTCTTTGGAGTCATCCTATCAGCCATCCATTCACTCTTTTCAAGCGTGTTTGGCGGCTTTCCTATAATTTTGGCATTGATTGGCGGACTACTGCTGCTATTTCTTCTGATTCGCAGTGGTTGTGTCTTTCTAGCTACGCAAAGCAATGGAGCAGCTGCCACCAGCTCAACTGTGCTGTGAATGCATGGTTCAGGTCTTCGATGCTTCCTTGCTGGAGGAATTGGAGCATGATTCGTCATTGTCATTCCGACTACTCATATGGTGCGTACAACCAGTCTTTCACTGCGTATGTGCTCTCTTCGAACACTTGCCAGTTATGCCAGTGCCTCCTGTGGACCAAGAACTGCTGATGTCCCCCATTAGTGCTCCTGCATGGTCATGTCCCTTGAGATGAAAGCTGATTCACGAGGCCACTGACGAGCCTTCCTTGCTGAACAAGTTGGCTCTTTGCACTATGGAGGATAGCACTATTGCAGGTGGACCCTCTCAAGAGACTACTACGCACTACTGCTCCATGGATCCATCTGCCCATCCTGTAATCGATCTAACATCTGACGATGTGGCCTCTTTTCTGAGGTCCTTTCCATTCGATGGCTTCGAAGATGCTCTTCAAGATCATGACTACCGTTAAACAATTTGATGATTGGCTTATTAAACCGTATCCAAAGTATACATTTATTGCCTTTACTTTGGCCTGCTGTGCTTGTCATGGTCGACATTATGGCCCTCATTACAACCCTGGCGGTTGGTGTTAAAGCGGCGGTAAGACCGCCAACAGGCTGGCGGTAAAAAAAATGGAATCATGACCGTGCTGGAAACCGCCAACATAGACAGCCACTTTAACACTCCGACTGCCACGGCGGCACAAACAAACAGCATGGCGGTCACCGCCAACAGACAGGCGGAAGACAATGTACCACCCACACCGTTATGAGAGGTCAGTCCGCCACCTTTTCCGGGGTGGATTCAATGCGAACAAAAACACGGCGGAAACAGGACTTGGAAGGGAAAACGCTCACCTCCACACACCCCACAAGGAACCAGGACGCCATGGAGACGGAACTCCAAATTCTACCTGCCATTCTCTTCCTGCTCCTCTATCAGGAGCACGACCGACGGCGGCGACAACCACGGTGAGTACTGCACCTTCAGCACAGGGGAGGGGGAGGGAAAAGAGAGTGACACACACACACGCAACATGCAACACGCCCACCCCCACCCCCACCCTCACCCACAATAGCATACACACAAATACATTTTGAAACATTACATTTATACCCCCCTAACCTCCATTGGAAGAACACAAGGACAAAAAGAAATTATTTGAACGTTTGTAATGAGTAAAAATCCATAAGTCAAAAAATATATATACACTTTTAACAAATATGTAGACCAAGTTTCCAAGTCCATGTACTGCACCTACATAGTCCGTGGACCACTGGGGCCAAAATGCATGGGCAAGGCCCTCACAAGATACCCGATCCAAACGGAGAGAACACTGCTGGGGCATCAGATCGAAATAAAACAGGCACCTCAGGGGGAATGGTTGGGGGGGCACCTCAGCCGGATGAGTGCACGACGCCAGCTCCACGTGGGGGCTCCATGCCCATTGAGGATGTCATTCTCCACTGGTTCTGGAGGGGGCTTTGTGCCCAGAGTGCTTCATCCTGCCAAGGACAGAGGTAGTGGGTTCCTTTCTCCACTGGTTCTGGAGGGGGCTTTGTGCCCAGAGTGCTTCATCCTGCCAAGGACAGAGGTAGTGGGTGCCTTTCTCCACTGGTTCTGGAGGGGGCTTTGAGCCCAGAGTGCTTCATCCTGCCACGGACAGAGGTAGTGGGTGTCATTCTCCACTGGTTCTGGAGGGGGCTTTGTGCCCAGAGTGCTTCATCCTGCCAAGGACAGAGGTAGTGGATGCCTTTCTCCACTGGTTCTGGAGGGGGCTTTGTGCCCAGAGTGCTTCATCCTGCCAAGGACAGAGGTAGTGGATGCCTTTCTCCACTGGTTCTGGAGGGGGCTTTGTGTCCAGAGTACTTCATCCTGCCAAGGACAGAGGTAGTGGATGCCTTTCTCCACTGGTTCTGGAGGGGGCTTTGTGCCCAGAGTGCTTCATCCTGTGAAGGACAGAGGCAGTGGATGCCTTTCTCCACTGACGGTGGGCCAACATGGAAGCTGTCCAGGCCCCTGGAACTAACCACCAGCCTCGTACGACTGACCACTGGGGATGGCAGCCATGTCTGTGGTGGTGCCACTGGCACAGGATGTGGTGTGGTCTCTGGCGGTGCTGGCGGCGGCCTCAGTGGCGGTGGTGCTTGCGTCGCTCATTGGGTAGCGGTGCTTGTGGGTGGCTCAGTGAGCGAATTGCTGGCGGCGGTGTCCTGGGCAGCGGTGCTGGTGGGTGGCTCAGTGAGCGTGCTGCTGGCGGCGCTGTCCTGGACAGCAGAGCTGGTGGGTGGCTCAGTGAGCGTGCTGCTGGCGGCGGTCTCCTGGGCAGTGGTGCTGGTGGGTTGCTCAGTGAGCATGCTGCTGGCGGCGGTGTCCTGGGCAGCTGTGGCGGCGGTGCATGTGGCGTGCCTGTGGCGGTCTTGTCCGCCGTGCAGGTTGACGGCGACTTCCCTTTCTTCCTCTGGCCCTTCCCCACCTTGGATGGTGGCGCAGCTGTATTGCCACTCACAATTGTAGTCCTGGGAGAGCCCTTGGTGACAGGTGTTTTGGCTTTCTCCCTCCGGCCTGTGGCCAACTTCTTTAGTTTTTGACGTAGGGGAATGTCCTTGTGCTGGCTCCTTAGCACACTGGCTGCCCTGCTGCTTGGCGCACTCCAGAAGCCTGTGACTGCTGGCACCACTGTTCCCGGTGATGTGGTGGCTGAGATGCTGGGTTGGGACCTGACAGGCGGGCCCTAGGGGACGGAAGGGGTGGGGGAGGTGTAGGGAAGAGGTCAAGGTTTGACAGAAAAGGTTTTTTAGACACACTGGGATGGGTAGATGGAGGGGGTTTGGGAGTAGAGGAAGAGGTAGTGGTTGTAGGAGGTGTACGTTTGCTGACTTTGGGTGAAGGTGCATAGGCTGGAGGTTGTCGTGAGGTGGATGGCTGTTGGGTGGGTGTGTGACTACGTTTGTGTACTTTGGGAGGAGGGCTCACAGACACACTGGGAGAGGACACAGGGGATGTGTGAATGTTGGTGAGGGTGGTGAGTGCAAGTGAGCAGTGTGCTGGTGATGGATGTAGTGGCTGAAGATGTAGTGCATGCAGGTGTGAGTGGAGATGTGACAGGGAAGGAGGAAGGAGACGTGGAGGAGGGGGACACAGTGGAGGCAGTGGATGTTGGCATGTGTGCATGGGTATGATGCTTGTGTGAGTGCCTGTGGGATGTGTGGTGCTTATGTTTGCCAGAGCTACCCTTGTGTGTTGAGGTGTGTGCATGCTGGCCTGATGGTGTGCTTGGGATAGGCTGAGGTACTGGGGATTGGGTCTGGGTGGAGGAAGTTGGCAGGGGGAGGCTGGACACAGGGACATTGGCTGCCATCAGTGCTGAGGCCAGAGTCTGAAAAGCTCGCTGTTGGGCTGCCTGGCCAGAATGAATGCCCTCCAGGTATCCATTTGTCTGTTGCAACTGCCTCTCTACACCCTAGATGGCATTCAGAATGGTAGACTGCCCAACAGTGAGGGATCTGAGGCGGTCAATGGCCTCCTCACTGAGGGCAGCAGGGCTGACTGGGGCAGGGGCTGAGGTGTCTGGGGCGAAGGAGATGCCCACCCTCCTGGGTGAGCGACCACGGGACACACGCTGAGGGGCTGCTGGGAGGGCGGTGCTGGTAGGGTGGGTGGCGGCTGTACCTGTAGATGCGGTGGGCACAGAGGGGCCTGCCACCGCAGGGGAGCTACCATCAGAGGAGTCGGTGTCGCTGGTCTCAGCACCTGTCCCCGCCGTGGAGCTTCCTTCGCCCTCCGTCCCACTGGTGAATTTGTAGTCCATAGTCTCGCACTCCAGGGCCATGTGGGATGCAGCTTCCTCTTGCTCTGTTGCCACTGCTCCTCTGCCTGATGAAGCTAATGCACACAAGAACAGGGAGACCACAAAAAGAGGGGGAAAGAAAGTAGAAAGACATGTTCAGTGCATGCAATACCGCTACCATTGTCGGACACTACAGACACAGCAGCCCCCTGCACTATGCCATGCACTTAGAGTTCCCTACTTAATCACAGGGCCATGGGGTACAAGGCATAAGACCGATTGCTGCACACATGGAGTCACAGGAGCCTGACTAGGTGTAGATGGCTCTTACCACTGGTGGGGATGGGGTGCCACTGAGCCTGCCTCACAAAGTGTCCTTGCCTGCAAACCTCGCCCTGGCCTAGGGTAACCCACTGCCCACCTCCCCCACCCAGACACCTCCCATGCACGCTGAATCAGCCGAATGAGAGTGTACTCACCCCCTTGTGGCTGATGCGATGCCCTCAAGTGCCCATCCAACTCCGGATACGCTACCGCCGGGATCCGGAACATCAGGGGGTTCATGGTGCGACGGGCACCCCTCCCACTTTGGGAGGCCATCCCCAGCTGGGCCTCCGCCGTCTTCTTGCTCCAGCGGCGAATGTCATACCATCTTTTACGGCAGTGGGTGCTTCGTCTGTGGTGGTCCACACTTCCTTGGCGATGGCACGCCAAATATCCTTCTTCTGGTGGGCGCTGACCTAGAGGAATAGTACAGGGGAAAAGGAGAAAATATAACCGTCTGAACCGTCACTGTCATTGGCCCACATTCCCACCCTTGCCCTGACGCACCTACACTCACCGTTGTTTCATGAACGCCTCATTCCCCCCCATCTCCCATCCACACCACTCCAAACAGGCATTGCCCATACAGCATGCTCACAGTGTACTCACCTGTTTGTCTGGAGGACCGTAGAGTAGCGTGTACTGGGGGAGGACCCCATCCACTGGTTTGTCCAACTCCTCCGTGAAGGCAGGGGCCCTTTCCCCAGACACTGTAGCCATTGTCGCTTCCAGACTGAGGTCACAGCAGCACTTGCAGTGTAGGTCCTCTCCTGTCGAAGATCAGGTATCAAGTGAGTGAACAGAGAGAAAATGCCGGTCACGTCCGCGGCGGTGCGTACCGTCACTGTCGGCGTACATCGTCATTGGCTCCTGGGACCCATAGGGTCCAATGTTAACCAATGCAGGATTGCGCTGCAGTCTTCGACCGCCTACCGCAAGGGTGTACATCGCCAGCGCAGTTACCTCATATCCCATTGTCCCACCTTACAGGTCAGGCAGACGCCATTTCAGGGGGCCACATGGCATTAATTTTAAATGTGTCACACATATCTAGGCCTTGCATACACACAGAGACAGGCACATAGAGGATTGACAAATGTGTGGAATAAAGTTGTGTTTTCGTACCTCAGTGTTGGCTGACCCTCTGCTCGCTGTTCTTATCCATAGAGCACGTCCGCTGGGGCATGTGAGGAGATGGCATCATCCTCCGGTGTGCAGACCGCTGGTGGACCTGTCGACAATGGAAGAGGGACATGTAATTGTCACCTACAGACTTGACCGTGCCACAATCCATGAACTGTGTGCCCAGTTGGAGCCAGACCTGATGTCAGCTATCCGTCATCCCACAGGTATCCCCCCTCTAGTGCAGGTCGTGTCAGTACTCCATTTCCTGGCAAGTGGGTCTTTTCAAACGACAGTGGCCATAGCATCAGGGATGTCCCAGCCTATGTTCTCCAACGTGTTGTCCAGAGTGTTGTCTGCCCTGCTGAAACACTTGCGCAGCTACAATGTTTTCCCTCAGGTGGAGGATTTGCCTACAGTGAAAGGTGACTTCTATGCCTTGGGATATATCCCCAACATCATAGGTGCCATTGATGGGACACATGTGGCCTTGGTCCCCCCGCAGGAGTGAACAGGTGTACAGAAACCGGAAGAGTTACCATTCTATGAATGTGCAGATGGTGTGCTTGGCCGACCAGTACATCTCCCATGTGAATGCCAAGTTTCCTGGCTCAGTGCATGACGCTTACATTCTGAGGAATAGCAGCATCCCTTATGTGATGGGGCAATTCCAGAGGCACCATGTGTGGCTAATAGGTGAGGACAAGGACCCTATACCCTGTGAATAGTTGTCTGGGTCTGGGGTTGCCCCTATAGGTTAGTGTGTATCTAACAGTTGTCTCGCGACATTTGCAGGTGACTCTGGTTATCCCAACCTGTCATGGCTACTGACCCCAGTGAGAAATCCCAGGACAAGGGCAGAGGAACGCTACAATGAGGCACATGGGTGAACTAGGAGGGTTATAGAGAGGACCTTTGGCCTCCTGAAGGCCAGGTTTAGGTGCCTCCATATGACAGGTGGTTCCCTATTCTACTCACCAAAGAAGGTGTGCCAGATCATCGTGGCCTGCTGTATGCTGCACTAAATGGCTTTGCGACGACAAGTGCCTTTTCTGCAGGAGGATGGTCCTGAAGGAGGTGTTGTGGCAGCTGTGGAGCCTGTGGACAGTGAAGAAGAGGAGGTAGAAGAAGAGGACATAGACAACAGAAACACAGTGATTCATCAATACTTCCAGTGAGACACAGGTAAGAAGACATCACTGCCTCCTACATCTGACACACTTGTTCTACCTCTTATCTGTCTGTCACTTTCACCCAGTGTATGGACCCTGATTTGTCACTTTCCCTTTCAATTTCACAGATGTGGGTCCTACTGTGTGACCTCTGCTATGTTTCCTCATGGACTAGAGCTGTGTGAAATAGGTATGTTGACAATACAATGGACATTGCTATTTCCCTCAGTAATTGCAAATACACATTTGTGAAAGCACAGACTGACTCCAGATAGTTTTGTGATTTAAGGGTGTTTATTTAAGTGCTAAATAGTGGGGAGGTTGTAAAATGGTTAGGGGTGATGGTGGAGGAATGTCCATGGCAGAATTCAGACTAATAGTCTCACAGGTGCATTGTCCAAAGGGGCATAGGAAGTAGAGCTGGGGCAGTTTAAGGATGGACAGGGTGACAAAGTGGGACAGAAGGATGACAATTAGGGTGGTCTCATTTCTTGGCAGGGGTCTTAGCATTGTTCTCTGTCTTTGTCCTGGATCTCAGGGACTGCTTGCTGGGTGGTTCTCCATCTGCAGGGGGTGGGGTGCTGGTGTCGTGGTCCTGTGGCGGTGCCTCCTGTCCACTAGTTCTGGTTGAGGTGGTGGGCAGTTCATCGTCCAGGCTAGTGTTGGGGGCCCCTTGTTGTGCCACAGTGTCCCACCTGGTGTTCACGAATTCCTTCAGCACCCCTACAATGGTGCCCAGGGTGGTATTGATGGATTTGAGTTCCTCCCTGAAGCCCAAGTACTGTTCCTCCTGCAGCCGCTGGGTCTCCTGAAACTTGCCCAGTACCGTTGCCATCGTCTCCTGAGAATGATGTTAGGCTCCCATGATGTTGGAGAGGGCCTCGTGGAGAGTGGGTTCCCTGGGCCTGTCCGCCCCCTGTCGCACAGCAGCCCTTCCAGTTCCCCTCTGTTCCTGGGCCTCTATCCCCTGAACCGTGTGCCCACTACCACTGCCCCCAGGTCCCTGCTGTTCTTGGATTTGTGGGTTAGCCTGGGTTCCCTGTAGTGGTGGACACACTGCTGCTTGACGTGTCCTGGGGACAGAGGTATGGGCCCGCTGGGTATGTGCTGTGCTGGTGTTTCCTGAGGGGGAAGACTCTGTGGTGGCTTGTGCCAGTGTGAGGGGAGCCGACTGTCCCAAGGTCCCAGATGGGTCGGGCTGGTTATCTGGATCTAGTTGGACAGAACTGCTGTCATCACTGTGGGCCTCTTCTGTGGGTGGAGTGGACATGTCTGGAACCTCCTGTCCGGTGACCTTGTGTAGGGGTCCTGCAGGGGTGTAAAGGCATGATTATTGCATCTATGTGTGCCATGGTGTGCAATGGGTGGGTGAGCCTGTACCCCAGTGCTTGCATTCCTGTGTAGGACCTTGTGTGCTAATTGTTTAGAGGTCTATGTGGGTATGTGTAGTGGCCATGCATTGGGGATGGGTGTCCATGCTTTGTTGTTGCATGCAGGGCTTGGTGTTGGGATGGGTGGTTTGTGATAGTGGGGCATATGTGAGGTGTTGGAGTGATGGGGATGAGGGTGAGGGTGGGGGTATGTGATAGTATGCAGGTAGGGTGGAGGATGTAATAGTTAAGAATTGACTTACCAGAGTCCATTCCTCCAGCTACTCCTGCGAGGCCCTCAGGATGCAGTATAGCCAAGACCTGCTCCTCCCATGTTGTTAGTTGTGGGGGAGGAGGTGGGGGTCCGCCGCCAGTCCTCTGAAACACGATGTGGTGTCTTGAGACCACGGAACGCACCTTCCCCCGTAGGTCATTCCACCTCTTCCTGATGTCATCCTGTGTTCTTGGGTGCTGTCCCACTGCGTTTACCCTGTCCACGATTCTGCGCCATAGCTCCATCTTCCTCGCTATGGTGGTGTGCTGCACCTGTGATCCGATTAGCTGTGGCTCTACCCGGATGATTTCCTCCACCATGACCCTTAGCTCCTCCTCAGAAAACCTGGGGTGTCTTTGCAGTGTCATGGGGTGGTGTGGGTGATGTGGGTGATGTGTGAGGTGGTGTGTGTTGTGATGTGTGGGGTGATGTTTAGGGGTGTGTGGTGTTTTGTGTGTGGATGTGTATGTGTGATGGTGTTGTGGGCCTCTGTATGCTGGTGTTGTCTTTGCTGTGCTGTCTCTCTGGCCTTCATCAAAATTTCTGATAGTAATGGTTTGAGGGTGATGTGGGCGGGTGTTTTATATTGTATTGGGTGTGTGGGAGTGGTGTGTGTATGTGTATCAGGTGTGTGTATTTGGAATTTTCCAATGTGGTTGTGTTTTGTAAATGTTGTTATTGCAAGATGGTGGGGGTCTTTGTATTAATTACTCCTGTCTTTACCAATCTATTTCTTGCACTGTTCATTATCCTAATCATTTCAGCCCATGCAACTTTCGCAGAATTCAGTTTTGCTAAATAAAACCTATTGAAACTTTACTGCATCTTCTTCATTGCCTGTGTTTGATTGAAACATGTCGTTTATGTGAGAAAGGGGTAATCTCCGTTTAACCACAACCCTCCCTGAGATGTCACAGTCTTGAGTCCATGCGTAAAGACTGCTGCAAATTAACTTTTACTGTTTTGGGTTTTGGGTGTGGTACTGCTTGTGAGCTGGAAGGGTTGGTATGACAGTTGCGATTTGTTGTAGGACTGGCATAGTCGCCTACAAACATAAGTCCTACCATCCTTAAACCAGCAGTCTTGCCTGGAGCAACAGTCCAACTACGACACTTTGGCGACACCACTGCCCTATAAGAAATATTCTCGTAAGAGCTTGCTCTACCAAAATTATTGGATGAGTGAAAAACGACCAGTAGTACAACCTAGGAGCAGATTGCTATATCTATTACAAAGATGAGTGCTACTTAAGTGCCAGAGGAATACAGTTTTTTAGTGTACCATACAGTCAAGAGGACACTCTCAAAGAGGTTTTGCAAAGCATTTAAAGAAGCAGAACGAGTGTGGATCACACAGCCAGAACTCAGTAGGTCGCAGATTACACTGTAACCAAACTTGTTAAGGACACTCTTACCCAGACAAATATGGACTAAAAGGACATATTTTGTTTAGGAAATGACATCAAAATACTGGCAAAAGTCTAAGCAAACAGACTTGGTCTATTAATCCCAACACACATACAGGATACACAAATGTGATTTTTTTCCCAGAAGATCTTTGAGAAGATGACCTTAGAAACGTGCTACGCCTTCTCTGTCAGGCTAAAGATGACCCAGAGGAAAGTGCATCCCTTTACCTGGATGCTGAAAAAGCTTTTATTTCAAAGTGAAGTCAGGCTAACTTTTCAGGACACTTGAGAGAACAGAAGAGGTAATGACTTTATCAATATTGTGTGATAGCTCTACACAGCCCCAAAGTTAGGACCACATGCACTAGTTCACTTCAAGTCAATTCCAAATTGAATGAGGCCAAAGGGACTGGAGAAGACATTCAACTGACTGTATCAAAAGAGTCTTCCACAATATCAGTGATAATAACTATATGCTACAAGATTAATTGATCCAAAGGAAAGCCATGCCATTGTCAATACCAGTAAACAAAGTAGTCCTAGGCATTATTTCCTTTAGATGTGTCCCAAGTAATGATAATTATCTAAGAATGCTGATTTATTAGGACTTTTGAGAAAATATATACTGCCAGACACAAATGACCAAGGAAGATTTCAGACGACAGCAACATGCTGTCACTTACGATTCCTTGGGCTAAACTGTTAGAGGTCGACTCTACGAGAATTGAAAGACCCAGGCTTAAGGTTACCAAATCACATGCTACAAGTGTAGTGGTGGTCCAGAAGCTACCTAACATGGTATCATGTTACACAGTCCATCAACTAGTGAATGTAATATGATTACTTCCCTCAGATGATAATAAACCTTTCTGGGTCCGGAGAGATGTGAAGACTGACTTAGAATGACTATATTGTGACATGGCCAGAACAGTAGCAAACGTCAACCCCGTGATACATGCCATGGCATTGGCTTGGAGTAATATCCATACACAACCTGGAATTAATAGATGCATGCATACAGAAGCACCAATATGAAGGAATGAGGTATTTAAAAAAAAGTGAAAAAATATATTCAAAAGAATGTGCATAAGCTGGAATTTTTACCCTAGGTGACATTCTTTACAATGGGAGATGGAAATATTTTGAGAAAACACACAACAATTACAAATAACGTTTCCTGCAGTTTTGGAAATATAAAGAACTTACTCATTGTGTGCAAGCTTGGCACAACACCATATACACTGTTAACACCAAAAATATTATATTGTTAAGTTAATATGATTTTATAGGCGTATACAGTAGGAAGAGTGTAAAGGTTTATTTAGGAATGTAAAGACCTATGTAGCACCATAATTGGTAATCTTTTTTCAACACCCAGAGCTAAAATGTTCAAGATAAACTTGAGGCACACTCTAGCAACGAGGACTCAGCAGACATTTTATTAACTTCACAATGGAAATCTTTGAGAAGCCAAACTTAAGTTTAGATATTTCACAATAATACAAAAAATGGTGTTGGCCTCTGCCAGACTGCACATTTCTCATATAGCCTCTCATCAAATTGTTGTAGATGTAGGCAAAATAACTGTTAAATCTTACATGTCCCATGGTCCTGTAGGAAGCTCATTCTTTCCTGGTCTCAAGAAAAATCTTCATTAGACACAACATTTGGTCCTCCCCTTGAGTTTACTGCTACATTGATCAGGTTGCATTATACATCTAGGATTGACAAGATAATGGCCCTCATTATGAGTTTGGTGGGCTGGCGGCAGCCTGGCAGTGTCGGTGGTCTGACTGTGGCAGCTCCGCCATAATGCGGTGGTCCCACCGCCAGCCTGTTGGCGGTGGGACCACCACCGCAAGTCTGGCAGTCATAAGACCACCAGACGTGTAAAAAGGGACAATGGGCCTCATTATGACCCTGGTGGGCGGCGGAGGCCGCCCGCCAGGATGCCGCCCTCCATAATACGGCTCCGCGGTCAGAAGACCGCTGAGGGTATTATGAGTTTTTCCCTGGGCTGGCGGGCGGTCTCCAAAAGACCGCCCGCCAGCCCAGGGAAAAACTCCCTTCCCACGAGGATGCCGGCTCATAATCGAGCCGGCGGAGTGGGAAGGTGCGACGGGTGCTACTTCACCCGTCGCATATTTCACTGTCTGCTATGCAGACAGTGAAATACTAGCGGGCCCTCTTACGGGGGCCCCTGCAGTGCCCATGCCATTGGCATGGGCACTGCAGGGGCCCCCAGGGGCCCCACGACAATCCTTACCGCCATCCTGTTCCTGGAGGGCGAGCCGCCAGGAACAGGATGGCGGTAAGGATTGTCAGAATCCCCTCGGCGGCGCAGCGAGATGCGCCGCCTTGGAGGATTCTTAGGGGCAGTGGAAAACCGGCGGGAGACCGCCGGTTTTCCCTTTCTGACCGCGGCCAAAGCGCCGCGGTCAGAATGCCCAAGGGAGCACCGCCGGCCTGTCGGCGGTGCTCCCGCCCCCGTTGGCCCTGGCGGTTCTCTACCGCCAGGGTCATAATGAGGCCCAATGTCTTAACCTTGGCAGCCACTAAGATGTGAATTCTTGTGTATTCTCTGGTCCAAATTTATCAAGCCCTTTCATTGCCCTTGCATTACATGAGTGATGGTCCTATTCAGATATATAACTCCAGATGTCGAAAATCTTTTGATTTTCCACCGTAAACCTGCCTTCCATTCAAGCATATGTGTAATACAGGCCTCATTCTTAACTATGTTTGCACAAACTTAAACACTAAAATTAAATTTATAATATGTGTACACTGTTCCTACAACTATCACTAATCCAGCATGCACATCTAAGTCAACAACTACTTCCAAGATGTTATCCTCTATCTTTTATCAGGTGATCAAAGCTATGGGCTGCAGCCATGATTGATGACCCTGTTTGATACTACCCAGACCGATGGAGAGAAATATTCAGTGCTGCTTCAAGGAAAATATACAATGTTGTTGAAATAAGGTTTTCATTGTTTGGGCCAGTTGAGCAGAAGGCACCTCTACACATCCCAGTGGTGTGCACGTTTGTACTTGTATGTGCTATTCTGTACAATATATGCGTCAAAACAAAAGTACATGGGATCTGAAATGTCCAATGACATCTCAGGATGTTGAGGATGATGAATCAGATGCAGAAGTTGTACACACAATGGCAGATCGTAGCGGAAGAGAAGATCTTTTGTTAAATTTCTTACATAAGGAAATTTAAAAAATAAAAAATATTGACCTAAATGTGCACAATCAAGAAGCATGTTTATTTAAACACAAACAAGAGGAAGTCAGGTTGGTGTTGTGTGAATTTCAATCAAGAAATGCACTAGGTCTGTTAGAACATAATACTTATATATATATATATATCACTGATTTTCATGAATAGCATAGTAAAAGTGTGAGAATGGGTACCTGTGCACTGTCACACATCTGAGGCATAAGACAAGCAAAGATGTGTAATCTTGGCATGTATGACAATAGTTGAGAAGAGTTATCTAAGATACATCACCTTAAGTATATATCAAAATCATCACACCTCTTAATGCTACAACAGCAGTTTTGCTGATATTGTCTCACAATGATATTCTAAAAATAGCTGTTCTGTGATACTGGCCCACATTCTATGATCATTTACAAAGTGCAAAACACTAACAAATGATGACAAGTGATGTGTGTTAGTGTATATGACTTCACAATGAAGCTTGTTGGGGAAAGTAATGATGAAAATATAACAATTATAATTGAGGCACGTAAGTGTATGAATTGTTCACAAACATACAAATGTTATGTATCAAGGCATGGTAACACACTTAGCATCACAATGTATGTATTGTTAATCTAAAATAATGTTGCCCAATGGATGTTACTTCATTGTGCTTGTGTTGAGACTCAGTGTAATTATATGTGTACCTATGTGTAGACCCTTGTATGTGTGCAGAAATTTGAAGTGAGTTAGCATCAAATTTAAGAGGTTCCAACATTGTAAAGGAGGGATGCTGTGAATGAGGCGCTGCTAGTAAGTGTAACCATAGCACCAACAAAGGGACTAAGGCAACACAGTATCACCATGATGTACAGAATGATGTATGTAGTTTAGACAAAATGGTTGAGATCTAGGTCCAAACCTTACACAAACAATACAAAAGCGCATGTCAATTAGACACCTCGCAAAAGATATGTAACTAATTGTATGTGTCATACACTGTCATGTTCTGTCCACACTATGTAGAAAACCATTGATGTCTATCCTGCTAAGGGACATTGGTATCGATTTCAAACAAAGTGATGTAAGACAACTTTGCCATTGCACTGTACTGTAATGTGTACTGTCACAGGGATACTGCAGGAATGTACAGTATGTGGCAATATATGCATTATTCCTGACATCTTGCTTCACTGTGGCAGTGTAGGAGGCTGGCCTGGCTTACAGTGGGTACCTGATGGTACTTACACCTTGTGCTAGATCCAGTTATCCCTTATTAGTAGATTAGTAGTGTTCTAGCAGTTTAGGCTGATATAGGTAGCTATAGCAGAGCAGCCTAAGCTGAACTAGGAGACATGCAAAGCTCCTACTATACCACTTATATCATATAGCACATTACCCTAAGAAACACAATACTCAGAGTTACTAAAAATAAAGGTACTTTATTTTAGTGACAATGTGCCAAAAATATCTCAGAGGATCTACTCCCTTAGGAGGTAAGCAAAATACACAAAATATACACACAAACCAAAATCAGGTAAGTAAACAGTTAGAAAAGTAGTGCAAACACTGTAGAATACAATAGGATGAAATAGGCCTAGGGGCAACACAAACCATATACTCCAAGAGTGGAATGCGAACCACAAATGGACCCCAGGCCTAGTGTAGTGTATAGAGGGTCACTGAGAGTGTAAGAAAACACTAAGGGTGTCCAAGATACCCCACCCCAAGACCCTAAAAGTAGGAGTAAAATTACCCTGCTACCCCAGAAACACAGTAAAGTCATGATAGGGGATTCTGCAAGGACAACAAATGACTGAAAAGCACTGAAGATGGATTCCTGGACTTGAGGACCTGTAAAGGAAGGGTACCAAGTCCAAGTGTCATGCAAGTGTCCGGGGGAGGGCAGGAGCCCAAGAAGCTGAAGATTCTGCAACAACGGAAGATGCCAGGAACTTCTCCTTTGCACAGAAGATGTCCGACAGCGTGCTGGAGGATGCACAGTTGTTTTCACGCAGAAAGACCGCAAAAAAGCCTTGCTAGCTGCAAGACTCGCGGTTGAAGAAAATGCTTGCTGCTGGGCCCAGGAAAGACCAGGAGGTCCCCCCTTGGAGGAGGAGACAGAGGGGGATCTCGGCAGCACGGGGAGCCCATGTAGAAGCAGGCAGCACCCGTAGAAGCACTTGAACAGGCATTCAAGAAATCTGAGCACGACGGTCGTCTCAATACTACAGAGGAGGGTCCCACAAAGTCGGTGGTCAACTCAGCAAGTTGAGCAATGCAGGACGGAATGCTGGGTACCTGGGCTAGCCAGACCCTAGGAGGGCAGAAACCTGTCTGAGGTTTGGCAGCAGCGGTAGCTGCAGTGAAAACCCCAGAGAGCTAGTTTGGTAGTACCCGGGGTCCGTGATGGAGCCCCAGGGATGCATGGGATTAGCACCCCAATACCAGATTTGGTGGGGGGACAATTCCATGATCTTAGACATGTTACATGGCCATATTCGGAGTTACCATTGTGAAGCTACATATAGGTATTGACCTATATGTAGTGCACATGTGTAATGGTGTCCCCGCACTCACTAAGTCCGGGGAAATTGGCCCTGAACAATGTGGGGGCACCTTGGCTAGTGTCAGGGTGCCCTCACACTTAGTACCTTTGCACCTAACCTTCACTAAGTGAGGGTTAGGCATATAGGTGACTTATAAGTTATTTAAGTGCAGTGTAAAATGGCTGTGAAATAACGTGGATGTTATTTCACTCAGGCTGCAGTGGCAGTCCTGTGTAAGAATTGTCTGAGCTCCCTATGGGTGGCAAAAGAAATGGTGCAGCCCCTAGGGATCTCCTGGAACCCCAAATACCCTGGGTACCTAGGTACCATATACTAGGGAATTATAAGGGTGTTCCAGTGTGCCAATCAGAATTGGTGGAAATGGTCACTAGCCTGCAGTGACAGTTTTAAAAGCAGAGAGAGTATGAACACTGAGGTTCTTGTTAGCAGAGCCTCAGTGATACAGTTAGGCACCACACAGGGAACACATATAGGCCACAAACTATGAGCACTGGGGTCCTGGCTAGCAGGATTCCAGTGATACAGGCAAAAACAAACTGAGATACAAGTAAAAATGGGGGAAACATGCCAGGCAAGATGGTACTTTCCTACACAACCCCCCCAAACGAGGGACAATAAGGCTAACCTTGCCCAGTTGAGTCTTCATTGTCTAAGTGGAAATATCAGGCGAGTCCATCTGCATTGGAGTGGGTACTCCCAGGTCTATGTTCCACTGAATAGTTCAATCCCTGTGGGGATATGGACCACCTCAACAATTTAGGGTTTTCACCTTTCATTTGTTTTAGCCATAATAGAAGTTTGTGGTTTGTCTGAACAATAAAGTGAGTACCAAACAGGTATGGTCTCAACTTTTTCAGTGCCCAGACCACAGAAAAGGCCTCCCTCTCTATGGCACACCAACACTTTTCTCTAGGGTCAACCTCCTGCTGATAAAAGTGACAGGTTGATCCTGGCCCTCAGTGTTAAGCTGTGATAGCACTGCCCCAACACCCAATTCAGAAGCATCAGTCTGGACTATGAACTTTTTCGAGTAGCAAGGGCTTTTTAGCTTTAGTGGTGCAGACCACATGATCTGTTTGAGCTCATCAAAAGCTTTTTGACAGCTAGCTGTCCACAATACCTTTTTCGGCATCTTCTTACTAGTGAGGTCATTAAGAGGAGCTGCAATGGAGCCCTAGTTCTTAATGAACCTCCTATAGTACCCTGTGAGGCCTTGAAAGGGTCTCATTTGGGTTTGAGTTGTAGGGGGAGCCCATTCCATAATGGTTTGGTTCTTCCCTTGCAGTGATGCAATCTGTTCCCCACCTACCTGGTGGCCCAGATAAACCAATTTCCCCTGCACTATCTGGCACTTTGAGGCCTTGATAGTGAGGCTTGCCTTCTGCAGGGCCTCCAAAACTTTCTACAGGTGGACCAGGTGTTCATCCCAGGTGGAGCTAAAGACATCTATATCATCTAGATATGCTGCACTAAAAACTTCCAAACCTTACAGGACTGTGTTCACCTACCTCTAAAAAGTGGCAGTGAGGAACCAGGAAAGATTTGACCCCCACCCGGGGTCTCATTCCCAGCGGTGGAGGGACACCCTTTATGTCCTCAGGGTCAATTTAGCAGAGAGTTCACAAATCAGACAGAGTCACCAACTGAGGAATAAAGAGAAGTTTATTACATGGATTATAGCTCAAGCTAAGACAGAGTCCCAGGACAGTCAAGTGACTATCCTACGGAGGCTGCCCCTTCACTCTGGGGCACCCAACCTTATATACACACAAAACTGCTTAGTCAGAGGAAAACTCCACCCCTATTGTATTCAAGGTCCTCTACGGCCTTCAGAATATTTCAGGGATACAAGTGTGGTGGGAGAAGGTACAGATACAGCTGGTGGGAGGTGGCAACTACCTGTACAAACTTGTTCTGGCAGTTACTGATTAAGCACGACAATTCTTGGAACTGTAATTGGAAAAAGTAAATGGCAGCGATAAGCAGATTGCAGCCCAAGGCTGCGAGCACAAGGTCAATCATCAAAGTTCAAGAGG
Organism: Pleurodeles waltl; assembly: GCF_031143425.1. Classification (NCBI taxonomy): domain Eukaryota; kingdom Metazoa; phylum Chordata; class Amphibia; order Caudata; family Salamandridae; genus Pleurodeles; species Pleurodeles waltl. The sequence continues at coordinate 898,681,016 of NC_090437.1, forward strand.
TTTGTCGAGCACATGGCAACATAATAAAGATAAACAGATGCCTAGCAGCTATGGTGTATGATTAACTTTATGTACATTTTCTCAGCAGGTGCACTTTTCAAACCAAAGAGCATTACAGTGAACGGATAGTTCCCTCCAAACGTGGGAAATGCAGTTTTAGGTTTAGCATCTTCTGATAATTTAATCTGCCAAATACCCTGCAGTTAAATCAAAAGTGCTTAGATACTTGGCAGAAACCAGTGTATCTATTAGCTTATCTGCCCTGGGTATAGGTTGAGCATCTGTCTTGGTTACTTGATTGAGACCACTATAGTCAACACAAGACCTCATTTCTCTTTTACCATCCTTACTGTGAGGTTTTGGGACAAGCACCACTGGGCTAGCCCATGGGCTTTCTGAAGGCTCAATCTATCCTAAGTCCAGCATCTTCTGTACCTCTTGTTTAATGCAATCCTTGACATGGTCAGGCTGCCTATAAATCTTACTTTTGACAGGTAAACTGTCTCCAGTAATGATTGTGTGCTCACACGAGGTAGTTATACATGGTACTAGTGAGAAGAGTTCAGGAAATTGGCTTAGGAGATTTACTCAGTTGTTTTTCTGCTCAGCAGTAAGGCAATCTGCAAGCACCACTCCCTCCGCTAAGCCATCAGCTTCAGTTGTAGAGAAGAGATCAGGGAGAGGGTCACTCTATTCTTCCTGTCCCTCATCAGTTGCCATGAGCAGGGTTAGATCAGCCCTGTCATAGTAGGGCTTTAGGCGGTCGACATGGAGCACCCTAAGGGGACTACTGGCAGTGCCCAGGTCTGCCAAGCAGGTAACCTCACCCTTATTTTCAACAATTAGATGGGGTCCACTCCATTTGTCCTGGAGTGCTCTTGGGGCCACAGGCTCCAATACCCACACCTTCTGTCCTGGGTGGTACTGGGTCAGGACAGCCTTCTGATCATGCCATTGCTTTTGGAGCTCTTGGCTGGCTGAAGGTTTTTACTGGCCTTTTTCATGTACTCAGCCATTCTTGATCTTAGGCCAAGTACATAGTCCACAATGTCTTGCTTACGAGCTTTTAAAGGTTGTTCCCAACCCTCCTTCACAAGTGCAAGGGGACCTCTTACAGGGTGTCCAAAGAGGAGTTCTAAGGGGCTAAAGCCCACTCCTTTTTGGGGTACCTCCCTGTAAGCAAAAAGGAGGCATGGCAACAGGACATCCCATCTCCTTCTGTGTTTTCCTGGAAGTCCCATAATCATACCTTTGAGAGTTTTATTAAACCTCTTAACCAGACCATTTGTTTGTGGATAAGGAGTAGTGAACTTGTATGTTACACCACACTCCTTCCATATAGCTTTGAGGTATGCAGACATGGAGTTACTACCTCTGTCTGACACCACTTCCTTAGGGAAGCCCAATCTAGAAAAGATTGCCAGGAGGGTTTTTGCCACTGCAGGAGCTGTAGTGCTCCTTAAGGGAATTGCTTCAGGATATCTAGTGGCATGGTCTACTACCACAAGGATAAACCTATTGCCTGAAGCTGTTGGAGGGTAAAGAGGGCCAACTATGTCAAAACCTACCCTTTCAAAGGGTACCCCAAACACAGGAAGTGGAATTAAGGGGGCCTTTGGTGTGCCACCGGTCTTGCCAAAGGCTTGGCAGGTCATACAAGAGTGACAAAACTCTTTGGTGTCCTCTGACATATGAGGCCAGTGAAATAATGGAAAACGTCTGTCCCAAGTTTTACTCTGGCCCAAATGCCCTGCCAAAGGAATGTCATGTGCCAAGGTAAGAAGAAACTCCCTATACTGCAAAGGGATGACCAATCTCCTGGCAGCTCCAGGTTTAGGGTCCCTTGACTCAGTATACAGGAGGTTGTCTTCCCAATACACCTTATGGCTATCACTGACATCCCCATCCTGCTGTTTGACAGCTTGCTATCTCAAACTTTCTAGTGTGGGACAGGTCTGCTGTGCCACACTCAGCTCTTCCCTAGCAGGCCCCCCTGCACCCAAAAGCTCAGCAGTGTGTGCTGCCAGCTCATCTGGTGTGGGTTCTGCACAGGGAGAGGATTCCTCTTCCTCAAAAGGGGAATCTACTGGTGAGGGAGGGATAGTGGGCAAGGATTTACCCTCACTACCCCTAGCTTTTGGGAGCACTTGGTCCATTGATCCAGGATCCAAGTTTTCCTGTCCTTTTTGCTTTTTGGCCTGAGCCCTTGTCAAAGCTAAAATATGCCCAGGAATGTCCAGCATTGCTGCATGAGCCTCCAACTCCACTTCAGCCCAAGCTGAGGTCTCCAAATCATTGCCTAGTAAGCAATCTACAGGTAATTCAGTGTCTACCACAACTTTCTTTGTAACCCCCGCCCCAGTTGAGATTCACAACAGCCACGGGGTGGCTAAGAGTGTTATTGTGAGCATCAGTCACTTGGTACTGCTCACCCAGTAGGTGTTGATCAGGGTGAACCAGTTTCTCTATCACCATAGTTACACCTGCTCCTGTGTCCCTGTAGGCCTCAAACTCAATACCATTTATTAGGGGAAGTTGCTTGTACTTACCCATATTAAGGGGACAAGCAACCAAGGATCGCAAAGTCAATGCCACCATCAGAGACTTAAACAGCCTCTGTGGTCTCCCTAACAAGTCCAACCGCAACTACACTACCAATGGTGAACCCAGCTACACCCTTAGATTGGCTATTTGTAGTAGACTACCCATCACCACTGCTATCACTAGGGGCACTAGAGGTTGCAGTTGGGGTTGTGGTAGTGGGAACCCTGGTGTTTTTTCTTTGGACAAGTGGAATCACTTGCCCAATGGCCTTTTACTTTACATAAACGACACCATGGCTTTTTCTGATTGTGGGAAGAAGATTTAGACCCACCACCCCCAGAGGATTTTTGTGGGCCTGATGAAGACTCAGAATGTTTTTTATCTTTGTCCCCACCCTTGTCAGAAGGCTTACCATCCTTCTTCTTGCATCCTTGTCACCCCCTGCATGAACTTTTCTGTTCACTCTTGTTCTGACCCATTTGTCTGCCTTCTTTCCCAATTCTTGGGGAGAGGTGAGATCTGAGTCTATCAAGTACTGGTGCAACAAATCAGACACAAAATTGTTCAAAATATGCTCTCTCAGGATTAGATTACACAGGCTTTCATAGTCAGTCACTTTACTGCCATGTAACCAACCCTCCAAAGCCTTCACTGAACAGTCTCCAAGGTCGGTCCAGTCTTGAGAGGACTCTTTTCTGGTGTTTCTGAACTTTACTGTATTGCTCAGTGGTTAAGCCAAATCTATCCAAGAGTGCATCCTTCAAAACTTTGTAATTGTTAGCATCACTTTCTCTGAGAGTAAGGAACCTATCCCTACCCTTACCGGTGAAGGATGGCCACAAGATTACAGCCCACTGCCTTTGAGGGACCAACTGTACCATACAAGCCCTCTCAAGTGCAGCAAACCACTTGTTAATGTCATCCCCCTCCTTGTAAGTGGGTACTATCTTATGCAGGTTTCTGAAATCTTGTTCTCTCACATGATTGCTATCAAAAACACTGCTGCCGCCACCATGGGGAACTAACCCCAACCTCTGCCTTTCCCTCTCTACATCCAGAGATTCCCTGTCTAAGGCCAGCTGCTGCTGTTTTAGCTTCAGCCTGGCCTCTTCCAACCTCAGCTTTCTGAGTTCCCTTTCCATAATGTTATCCTCAGGGTGGGAGGCTTGGGAATTGTGAGACACAGAAGAAATGTGAGAATTGGCAGAGTGAGACCTGTCCCTAACTGGCTGGACTCTAGTAACCTGGCCTTTAGGAGTGAAAGGTGCCCTACTAGTGTGTGACCCCCTCCCACTACCAGTGTCACTAGGTGGCCTGTTAGCTGGCAGGCCTTTGGAAGAACCCTCCCCAGCATCCTCAGGGGACTTCTCTGAGTCTTGCTGGGTACCCCCCTCCTCCACCTCCTGATCCTGGGATCAGCCAGACTGGTTCTGGTCACTTACTATGAGAAGGCTAGGGAGAAGATCTTTTGTAGGATTCTTACCAATACTTAAACCTCTTTCAATGCAGAGACCCCTCAAACTTTTAAAGTTTAAACTACCATAGGTTGTCTGGACAACTGGTGGAGTACGTTCTACTGCAGGCATGATTGTTAGAAAAGGTTTAGGACAGAGAGAAAAACGTTTAGAAACTGTTAGAGAAAAGAGAAAAAAACTTTTTACAACTTTTGAAAACGTTTGAAAACTTTTCTAATACTTTTTAGAAAGTTTAAGGAAAGAACTTTAAACTGTTTAGGTTAACTGTGTATATTCTGAAGTATTTGGTGTATGTTTTTCTTATGAAAAGCACCAATTACAAAGTGTAAAGCAGTTACAAGTACTTATCCCACCGCTGCACCCCCAATGTATGAAGCTGGCCTGGCTTATAGTGGGTACCTAATGGTACTTACACCTTGTGCCATGTCCAGTTATCCCTTATTAGTAGATTAGTAGTGTTCTAGCAGCTTAGGCAGATGGAGGTAGCTATAGCAGAGCAGCTTAGGCTGAACTAGGAGACATGCACAGCTCCTACTATACCACTTATATCATAAAGGTACTATGGCGGTCATTGCAAAATTGGCAGTAAAACCCACTTACCGCCGCACATGCGGAATTCCGCCACAGCTATTATGACCCACATTTCGGAATCTGCCAAAATTCAGACACCCACAGAAGTCCGCCACACCAAAGGTCAGTGATAAACTGGCGAAAATAAAACCTCCACCGTCACGCCAACAGGAATACGCCCACACTATCACGACACATGAATCCACGCGGCGGTCTTTCAACCGTGGTATTCCATTGGCGGTACACACCGCCGCGCTCAAAATACACACACTCTTACAAAACACTACCACATTGGACAGTTCGAAAGATATACACATACACACACCACTCCCACACACCCATTACAATATGAAACAAACACCCACATCACCCACAAACCCCCATGACCACAAATTCCGAAAGAAGGCCAGAGAGAGACACCACCAGCAACAACAGCATCCACAGGCACACAACACCATCACCCACAGAACTTCCACACACCTCACACAACACACCACTACATATCAGCACACTTATCACCACACACTCCACCCCACACACCACCTACACCACCCCATAGCACGGCAAAGACACCCCAGGTTCTCGGAGGAGGAGCTCAGGGTCATGGTGGAGGAAATTGTCCGGGTAGAGCCACAGCTATTCGGAGCACAGGTGCAGCAAACCTCAATTGCAAGGAAGATGGAGCTATGGCGAAGAATAGTGGACAGGGTCAACGCAGTGGGACAGCACCCAAGAAATCGGGAGGACATTAGAAAGAGGTGGAACAACCTACGGGGGAAGGTGCGTTCCGTGGTCTCAAGACACCACAAGGCGGTTCAGCTGACTGGCGGCGGACCCCCACCTCCTCCCCTACAACTAACAACATGGGAGGAGCAGGTCTTGGCGATTCTGCATCCTGAGGGCCTCGCAGGAGTAGCTGGAGGAATGGACTCTGGTAAGACAAATCTTAATTATTACATCCACCACCCTACCTGCATTCTATCACATACCTCCACCCTCACCCTTACCCCCACACCCCAACTCCTCACATATGTCCCAACATCACAAACCACCCATCCCAACAACAAGCCCTGCATGCAACAACAAAGCATGGACACCCATCACTAAAGCATGCCCACTGCACATACCCATACATCCCGCTAAACCATCATCACACAAGGTTCCACACAGGAATGCAAGCACTGGGGTACACGGTCACCCACCCATTGTACACCATGACACACACAGATGTAATAACCATCCTTTTATACCCCTGCAGGAACTCCTACCCAACGTCACCGGACAGGAGGGTCCACACATGCCCACACCACCAACAGAAGAGGACCACAGTGATGACAGCAGCTCTGTCCAACTGGATCTAGATGACCATCCCGGCCCATCGGGGACCTCGGGACAGACGGTTTCCCTCACAATTGCACAGGCAACCACAGACCTTCCCCCCTCTGGAAACACCAGCACAGCACCCACCCAGCGGGCCCATACCTCCGTCCCCAGGACACATCAATCAGCTGTGTGTCCACCACTACAGGGAACCCAGGATAACCCACCACCCCAACAACAGGGACCTGGGGGCAGTGGTAGTGGGCACACGGTCCAATGGACAGAGGCCCAGGAATACAGGGGAACTGGGAGATCTGCTGTGCAACAGGGGGTGGACCGGCCAAGGGAACCCACTCTCCACGAGGCCCTCTCCTCCATCATGGGAGCCTACCACCACTCCCAGGCGACGATAGCAACAGTACTGGCCAAGTTTCAGGAGACCCAGCGCCTGCAGGAGGAACAGTATTTGGGCTTCGGGGAGGAACTCAGAACCATCAGCTCCACCCTGGGCACCATCGTAGGAGTGCTGAAGGAAGTACTCAACACCAGGAGGGACACTGTGACACTACAAGTGGCCCCTGACACTAGCATGGACGATGAACTGCCCACCACCTCCGCCGGCGCTAGTGGACAGGACGCCCTGCCACAGGACCACCACACCAGCACCCCACCCCCTGCAGATGGAGAACCACCCCGCATACGGTCCCTGAGATCCAGGACAAAGACAGAGCACGATGCCAAGACCCCCGCCAAGAAATGAGACCACCCTGATTGTCATCCTACTGTCCCACTTTGTCACCCTGTCCATCCTTAAACTGCCCCAGCTCCACTTCCTATGCCCATTTGGGCAATGCACCTGTGTGACTAATAGACTGGACTCTGCCATGGACATTCCTCTGCCATCACTCCTCACCATTTCACTACCCCCTCCAATATTGAGCACTAAAATAAACACACTTAAAGCACAAAACAATCTGGAGTCTATCTGTGATTTCGAAATAGTGTATTATCAATTGCAGTGACAAAATGCTCTTTCAATTATAATGTCAACATAACTATGTCACACAGCTTTAGTCCATGAGGAATCTAAGCAGATGTCACACTGTGGGACCCACATCTGTGAAATCGTAAGGGAAAGTGACAACTCAGTGACCATACACTGGGTGAAAACGACAGACAGTTGACAGGTAATAGTGTTAAAGTACATGTAGTAGGCAAGTCTGTACTCTTACCTGTGTCTCACTGGAAATATTGCTGGATCACTGAGTCCCTGTTGTTCATGTGTTCTTCCTCTGCTTCCTCGTCTTCACTGTCCACAGTCTCCACAGCTGCAACACCACCGCCATCTGGATCATCCTCTTGCAGAAAAGGCACCTGTCGTCGCAAAGCCAAGTTGTGAAGCATACAACAGGCCACGATGATCTGGCACACCTTCTTTGGTGAGTAGAATAGGGATCCACCTGTCATATGGAGGCACCTGAACCTGGCCTTCAGGAGGCCGAAGGTCCGCTCGATCACCCTCCTAGTTCGCCCATGGGCCTCATTGTAGCGTTCCTCTGCCCTTGTCCTGGGATTCCTCACTGGGGTCAGTAGCCATGACAGGTTGGGGTAACTAGAGTCACCTGCAAATGGTGAGGGACAACTGTTAGACACGCACTAACCTGGAGGGATATCCCCAGACCCACACAACCATTCCCACTGACTTGCCTCCAGGTGCTCACCTAATAGCCACACACGGTGCCTCTGGAGTTGAGCCATCACATAAGGGATGCTGCTATTACGCAGGATGTAGGCGTCATGCACTGAGCCAGGGAACTTGGAATTCACATGGGAAATGTACTGGTCTGCCAAACATACCATCTGTATATTCATAGAATGATAACTCTTCCGGTTTCTGTACACCTTTTCACTCCTGTGGGGGGGGACCAAAGCCACATGGGTCCCATCAATGGCACCTATGATGTTGGGGATGTGTCCCAGGGCATAGAAATCACCTTTCACTGTTGGCAAATCCTCCACCTGAGGGAAAACGATGTAGCTCTGCATGTGTTTCAGAAGGGCAGACAATACTCTGGACAATACGTTGGAAAACATAGGCTGGGACATCCCTGATGCTATGGCCACTGTTGTTTGAAATGACCCACTTGCAAGGAAATGGAACACTGACAGCACCTGCACTTGAGGGGGGATTCCTGTGGGATGGCGGATTTCTGACAACAGGTCTGGCTCCAAATGCGTACACAGTTCCTAGATTGTGGCACGGTCAAGCCTGTATGTGATAATCACATGTCGCTCCTCCATTGTCGACAGGTCCACCAACGGTTGGTACACCGGAGGATGCTGCCATCTCCTCACATGTCCCAGCGGACGGTGCCTATGAAGGACAACAGCGAGCACAGAGACAAACAACTCAGAGGTACGTACCCACAGTTTACCCAGAACACCAATCATACACAAAAGGTGGCCTGTATGTGTGTTGAGTCTAGGCCTAGGTATGTGTGACGCAGTTGGAAATGAAGCCATGTGGGCCCCTGAAATGGCAGCTGCCTGACCTGTAAAGTGGGACAATGGGATGTGAGGTAACTGCGCTGGCGTTGTACACCATCGCGGTAGGCGGTCGAAGACCGCGGCGCAATGCTGCATTGGTTAACATTGGACCCTATGGGTCCCAGGAGCCAATGACGATGTACGCCGGCGGTGACGGTACGCACCGCCGCGGACGTGACTGACATTTTCTATCTGTTCAATCACTCGATACCTGATCTTCGACAGGAGAGGACCTACACTGCAAGTGCTGCTGTGACCTCGGTATGGAAGAGACAATGGCTCGTGCGACTGGGGAAAGGGCCCCTACCTTCACTTCAGAGGAGTTGGAGAAGCTCATGGATGGGGTCCTCCCCCAGTACACGCTACTCTACGGTCCTCCAGACAAACAGGTAAGTACACAGGGAGCATGTTGTATGGGCCATGCCTGTGTGGAGAGGGCTGGATGTAAGAAAGAAGGGGGGAGAGTGCTGCATGCATGAAAGACGGTGAATGCATGTGCCACATGGCAAGGGTAGGGATGGGGACCAATCACTTTGACGGTGCAGGTGGTAATAACTTCTCTTTTACCCCTGTACGTTTCATGTAGGTCAGCACCCACCAGAAAAAAGATATTTGGCGTGCCATCGCCAAGGACGTCCGGACCCTGGGGGTCTACCACAGACGGAGCACCCACTGCCGGAAAAGATGGGAGGACATTCGCCGCTGGAGCAAGAAGACTGCAGAGGCTCATATGGGGATGGCCTCCCAACGTGGGAGGGGTGCCCGTCGCACCATGACGTTCTGGATCCTGGCGGTGGTCTACCCGGAGTTGGATGGGTGCTTGAGGGCATCACAGTAGCCACAAGGGGGTGAGTACACTCTCATTCTGCTGACTTTGCGCGCAGTGGAGGTGTCTGGGTGGGCAAGGTGGGCTGTGGGTTTCCCTAGTCCAGGGCGAGTTCCATAGGCAAGGCCCCTCCGTAAGGCAGGCCATGCGGCACCCCACCCCACCTCTGTAGAGTGCCAAGTACACCTAGTCATGCCCCTGTGTCATCTATGTGTGCATATGTCGTCCATAGCCTTGTAGGCCATTTCCCAGGAATTGAACGGTGGAGCCCAAGAGCGGGGCGTAGTGCAGGGGGGTTCTGTGTCTGTCGTGTCCGCCAACGGTAGCGGTAATGCATGCACTCAACATGTCTTTCTTCTGTCTTCCTCCCCCTTTTTGTGGTCTCCCTGTTCTTATATGCATTAGCATCACAAGGCGGAGGAGCAGTGGCACCGGAGCACGAGGGAGCTGCATCCCACATGGCCCTGGAGGGCGAGACTATGGACTCAGAGTTCACCAGTGGGACGGAGGGCAAGGGGAGCTCCACGGCGGGGACAGGAGCTGAGACCAGCGACACAGACTCGTCCTCTGATGGGAGCTCCCTTGGGGTGGCGGCAACATCTATGCCCCCCGCATCTACAGGTACAGCCTCCACCCCCCCTACCAGCACCGCCACCCAGCAGCCCCTCAGCCTTTGCCCCATGCCCGCTCACCTAGGAGGGTGGGCCTCACCTTCGCCCCAGGCACCTCTGGCCCTGCCCCAGTCACCCCTGCTGCCCTCAGTGAGGCCATTGACCTCCTCAGGTCCCTCACTGTTGAGCAGTCTACCATTTTGAATGCCATCCAGGGTGTAGAGAGGCAGTTGCAACAAACCAATGGATTCCTGGAGGGCATTCATTCTGGTCAGGCGGCCCTTCAGCAAGCTTTTCAGACTCTGGCCTCAGCACTGATGGCAGCCATTGTCCCCATCTCTAGCCTCCCCTCTCCAACTTCCTCCACCCCGACCCAATCCCCTGTACCTCAGCCTATCCCAAGCACACCTACAGACCAGCATGCACAAATGTCAACACACAAGGGAAGCTCAGGCAAACATAAGCACCACACATCCCACAGGCACTCACGCAAGCATCACACACATGCAGACACACCAACATCCACTGTCTCCACTGTGACCCCCTCCTCCTCGTCTCCCTCCTCCCTCCCAGTCTCATCTACACTCACACCTGCATGCACTACCTCTACAGCCACTACGTCCCTCTCCAGCACACCCACCACCACACACCGCTCACGTGCAGTCACCACCCCCACTACCATTCACACGTACCCTGTGTCCTCTCCCAGTGTGTCTGTGACGCCCCCTCCCAAGATACACAAACGCAGGCACACACCCACCCAACAGCCATCCACCTCACGACAGCCTCCAGCGCATGCACCTTCACCCAAAGTCACCAAACGTACACCTCCTACAACCACCACCTCTTCCTCCACTCCCAAACCCCCTCCAGCTACCCGTTCCAGTGCGTCCCACAAACTTTCCTGTCCAACCTTGACCTCTTTCCCACACCCCCCCACCTCGTCTGTCTCATAGGTCCCGAACTAGCACCTCAGCCACAACATCTCCGGGACCAGTGGTGCCTGTAGTCACCGGAATCTGGAGTGCACCGGACACCAGGGCAGCCAGTGTGGCACGGAGCCACAGCACAGACAGTCCCCCACCTGTGAAGCATCAGAAGTTGGCCAGTGCCCGGAGGGAGAGGGGGAAGACTCCAGCCACCAAAGCCACTCCCAGGGGTCCCGTGGGAGTGTGGAGTCAGCTGTGACACCTTCCAAGGTGGGGAAGGGCCACAAGAAACCGGAAAGTCTGGGAAAAGCAGCACGGCGGAGAAGACCGCCATCATCCCTGATGCCCAGGATCCCACCTCCAGCACAATCCAGGCTGCCCAGGACAGGAACGCCAGCACCAGCCCACCTGCCCAGGAGGCCACCACTAGCACAATCCGAGCTGCCCAGGACAGGACCACCATTATCAGCCCACCTGCCCAGGAGGCCACCGCCAGCACCAGCCCAGCTGCCCAGGAGGCCACCGCCAGCACCAGCACAGCTTCCCAGGAGGCCACATCCAGCACCAGCACAGCTGCCCAGGAGGCCACCGCCAGCACCAGCCCACCTGTCGAGGAGGCCACCGCCAGCACTAGCCCCACTGGGCCTTGAAGGATCACCTGCAAAAGCCCCGCTGGTCCATGAAGGACTGCCAGCAAAAGCCCCGCTGGGCCATGAAGGACCACCAGCAAAAGCCCCGCTGGGCCATGAAGGACCGCCAGCAAAAGCCCCGCTGGGCCATGAAGGACCGCCAGCAGCTGAGACCCTGCAATGGAAACCGCCATCTCAAGCACCACTGCACAGGGCACTGCCATCTCAAGCACCGCTGAACAGGGCACCGCCGTCTTAGGCACCGCTGCACAGGGCACCGCCGTCTTAAGCACCGCTGCACAGGGCACCGGCATCTCAAGCACCGCTGCACAGGGCCCGCAGTCTCAAGCACCGCTGCACAGGGCACCGCCATCTCAAGCACTGCTGCACAGGGCTCCGCCGTCTCAAGCATTGCTGCACATGGCACCGCCATCTCAAGCACCGCTGCACAGGGCACCGCCATCTCAAGCACCGCTGAACAGGGCACCGCCGTCTCAAGCACCGCTGACCCATGAGCGGCAAGGGCACTGACGCAACTGAGTCCGTCACAGGGTGAATGATGCAATCTGGGCACCAAGCCCCCTCAAGAACCAGTGGAGAAGAGCATCCACTACCCCAATCCTTGGCAGGATGAAGCACTCTGGGCACCAAACCCCCTCCAGAACCAGTGGAGAAAAGCATCCACTACCCCAATCCTTGGCAGGATGAAGCACTCTGGGCACCAAGCCCCCTCCAGAACCAGTGTAGAAAGGCATCCACTAATCCAATCCTTAGCAGGATGAAGCACTCTGGGCACCAAGCCCCCTCCAGAACCAGTGGAGAAAAGTATCCACTACCCCAATCCTTGGCAGGATGAAGCACTCTGGGCACCATGCCCCCTACAGACCCAGTGGAGACTGTCATCCACTTGTGAGACTGTGGCTTTGCACTCCCCAGGATATGGCAGTGGGCAACCCACCCACTGTAGAGACTTGAGAGACTGTGGCTTTGCACTCCCCAGGATATGGCAGTGGGCAAACCACCCACTGTAGAGACTTGAGAGACTGTGGCTTTGCACTCCCAAGGATTGAACAGTGGGCATGTGGCCCCCTCGTGGATTTGGCTTCGTGCACTCAAGCGGCTGAGGTGCCCCCCTTTCCCTCCCCCTGAGGTGCCTGTTTAGTTGCTCTCTGATGCCCCTGCAGTGTTCTCTCCGTCATGGTCGGGGATCTTATGTGGGCCTCGTCCATATCGTGTGGTCCCAGTGTTCCACGGACTTTCTTAGTGCACTACCTGGACTACTATGCTTGGTATATATTATATACATGGTGTATATATATATTACTGCCTACTTGCTTTTAATATATTACAATGGTTACACTCATTTTCTATTGTCTTTGCATTCTTCCGGGGGGTTTGGGGTTGTAACTGTGATGTATTGATATGCATTAGTGTGTGTGTTGTAGTGGGTGAGGGTGAGGGTGGGGGTGTTGCGTGTGTGTGTCCCTGTTTTTTGCCTCCCCCCTCCCCTGTGTCGTTGGTGCAGTACTCACCGTGGTCTTCGCTGCTGGCGTTCATGCTCCTGGTAGAGGAGCAGGAAGACTATTGCAGGGAGAATTTGGAGTTCTGGGTCCATGGCGTCCTCGTTCCTCATGGGATGTGTAGAGGTGAGCGTTTTCCCTTCCGGATTCCTGTTTCCGCCGTGTTTTTATCCGCAGTGAATCCACCCCGGAAAAGGTGGCGGATTGGCCTGTCATAATAGTGTGGGCGGTACATTGTCTCCCGCCTGTCTGTTGGCGGTGACCGCCTCGCTGTTTGTTTGTACCGCCGTGGCGGTCGGAGTGTTAAAGTGTCTGTCTTTGTTGGCAGTTTCTGCCACGGTCGTATTTGCAAATTTTTTACCGCCAGCCTGTTGGCGGTCTTACCGCCGCTTTAACACCGACCGCCAGGGTTGGAATGACCACCTATATCTTAAGAAACACAATACTCAGAGTTACTAAAAATAAAGGTACTTTATTTTAGTAACAATATGCCAAAAGTATCTCAGAGGATATACTCCCTTAGGAGGTGAGTAACATGCACAAAATATACACACAAACCAAAATCAGGTAAGTAAACATTTAGAAAAGTGGTGCAAACATTGTAGAATACAATAGAATGTAATAGGAGACAATAGGCCTAGGGGCAACACAAACCATATACTCCAAAAGTGGGATGCGAGCCACGAATGGACCCCAGGCCTAGTGCAATGTGTAGAGCATCACTGGGAGTGTAAGAAAACACTACCGCTGTCCAAGATACCCCACTCCAAGACCCTGAAAAGTAGGAGTAAAGTTACCCTACTACCCCAGAAACACAGTAAAGTCGTGATAGGGGATTCAGGAAGGACAACAACTGACTGCAAAGCACTGGAGACGGATTCCTGGACCTGAGGACCTGTAAAGGAAGGGGACCAAGTCCAAGAGTCACGCAAGTGTCCGGGGGGGGGCAGGAGCCCACTAAACCCCGGATGAAGGTGCAAAAGTGCGACCTCGGGGTGGAAGAAGCTGAACATTTTGCAACAACGGAAGATGCCAGGAACTTCTCCTTTGCACAGAAGAGGTCCCACAGCGTGCTGGAGGATGCAGAGTTGTTTCCACGCAGAAAGGCCGTAAACACACCTTGCTAGCTGCAAGAGTTGTGGTTGAAGAAAATGAGGGGGCGCTCAGCAGCACGTAGAGCCCATGTAGAAGCAGACAGCACCCGCAGAAGCACTTGAACAGGCGTTCAAGAAATCTGAGCATGGTGGTCGTCTCAACACTACAAAGGAGGGTCCCACGAAGTCGGTGGTCAGTTCAGCGAGTTGAGCAATGCAGGATGGAGTGCTGGGACCTGGGCTATGCTGTGCACGAAGGATTCCTTGCAAAAGTGCACAGAAGCCCTAGCAGCTGCAGTTCACGCAGTACACAGGATTACTGTCTGGCGTGGGGAGGCAAGGACTTACCTCCACCAAATTTGGACAGAAGGACCACTGGACTATCGGGGTCACTTGGATCCAGCTCCTGTGTTCCAGGGACCATGCTCGTCTAGATGAGAGGGGACTGAGAGGACCGGTGATGCAGAAGTTTGGTGCCTGCGTTAGCAGGGGGAAGATTCTGTTGACCCTCAGGAGATTTCTTCTTGGCTTCCAGTGCAGGGTGAAGACAGACAGCCCTCAGAGCATGCACCACAAGGAAACAGTCGAGAAAGCCGGCAGGATTAGGTGCTACAATGTTGCTGGTAGTCGTCTTGCTACTTTGTTGCAGTTTTGCAGGTGTCCTGGAGCAGTCAGTGGTCGATCCTTGGCAGAAGTCGGAGAGGGAGATGCAGAGGAACTCTGGTGAGCTCTTGCATTCGTTATCTGAAGAGAAACCCACAGGAGAGACCCTAGATAGCCCCCAGAGGAGGATTGGCCACCTAACCAGATAAGGGGGTATCCTATCAGGAGGGGTCTCTGACATCACCTGTTGGCACTGGCGACTCAGAGACCTCTATTGTGCCCTCACACCTCTGCATTCAAGATGGCAGAGGTCTGGGACACACTGGAGGAGCTCTGGGCACCACCCCTGAGGTGGGGATGGACAGGGGAGTGGTCACTTCCCTTTCCTTTATTCAGTTTCATGCCAGAGCAGGGGCTGGAGAATCCCTGAACCGGTGTAGACTGGTTTATGCAAGGAGGGCACCCTCTCTGCCCTTCAAAGCATTCCCAGAGGCCAGGAGAGGCTACTCCTCTCAGGCCCTTAACACCTATTTCCAAAGGGAAAGGGTGTAACACCCTTTCTCAGAGGAAATCCTTTGTTCTGCCTTCTTGGGACTGGGCTGCCCAGGAGGGCAGAAACCTCTCTGAGGGTAGGCAGCAGCGTTAGCTGCAGTGAAAACCCCAGAGAGCTAGTTTGGCAGTATCCAGGGTCCATGCTGGAGCCCCGGGGATGCATGGGATTGGCACCCCAATACCAGATTTGGCATGGGGGGACAATTCCATGATCTTAGACATGTTACATGGCCATATTCGGAGTTACCATTGTGAAGCTACATATAGGTATTGACCTATATGTAGTGCACATGTGTAATGGTGTCCCCGCACTCACAAAGTCCGGGGAAATTGCCCTGAACAATTTGGCGGCACCTTGGCTAGTGCTAGGGTGCCCTCACACTTAGTACCTTTGCACCTAACCTTCACTAAGTGAGGGTTAGACATATAGGTGACTTATAAGTTACTTAAGTACAGTGTAAAATGGCTATGAAATAACGTGGACGTTATTTCACTCAGGCTGCAGTGGCTGTCCTGTGTAAGAATTGTCTGAGCTCCCTATGGGTGGCAAAAGAAATGCTGCAGCCCATAGGGATCTCCTGGAACCCCAATACCCTGGGTACCTATGTACCATATACTAGGGAATTATAAGGGTGTTCCAGTGTGCCAATCAGAATTGGTGGAAATGGTCACTAGCCTGCAATGACAATTTTAAAAGCAGAGAGAGCATAAACACTGAGGTTCTGGTTAGCAGAGCCTCAGTGATACAGTTAGGCACCACACCGGGAACACATATAGGCCACAGACTATACACTGGGGTCCTAGCTAGCAGGATCCCAGTGACACAGGCAAAAACAAACTGACACACAAGTAAAAATGGGGGTAATCTGCCAGGCAAGATGGTACTTTCCTACAGCCAGTGAGTCCACTATGGTGCTACGGGGCTTGCATTACCTAGGAAGAAATAGCATATCATTCATTCCCTGGTTTACCCATCTTGGCAAATTGGGGAATGTGCCAAAACCCATGGGTTGATGCATTGGTACACCCATGAAACATCCATGGAACACCATCTCAGGGCTGAGTGATGCATGACAGTGTTCTTTGCTGCCTTTCATTATTTCAGATTTACAGGCAACAGAGGGTCACCCAAGTAGGCCCTGTGTTTCTTGTTACATCTGACTTAAGGATTGTGCTGCCCTTGCAAAGCCATGCAATGTCATGCATGATGCACAGGAAGCACAATACAATGACAAATCAGGCCTACTGTGTGTAGAAAGGACACTTTCATGCATTGCAAGTGATATTCCTCTTTCAGGTGTGATACAGAATGCAGCACCCATACATTATTGATGTAATTTGCAGAAATAGATATAGCTGGAGATATCATTCATCACCTAAAAAGTCATCTGCTTTTCAACCATTTCAAGGTATACTTGTGTATATTACTATGTTAAAGTGCCAAATGAGATGAGTGGATTTGTTGGGATACACGTGGTTCACCCATGTAAATCCTTCCCATCAAATGGTAAAGCAAGCAGTGATTTACACAACCTTGTGTACATTCTGATTTACTATAGTAGGTTATGCAGTGCAAGGAGGCTTTGTGGGTCAGATATAATCAGATTTACACCCTGCATTGCTTTACACTGCATTGTACATATTTGTTACCCAAGCCACCTTAGCCACCTGCTTTTGGTGCATCATTTAAATTGACAAAGTTTTAGTTGTATCCTCTGTGAAGCATGATTGTTTGCATACATGCACACGTTTTGTCACTTATTACCAGGTTTAAATATATGTGAAATTGTAGGACAGGGCACAATGTCAGCACCTGCATATGTTCCAGGTAACAAGCATGCAAACGTCATTTTATAAGTCTTATGCTCTTTTTCCACATGTGCTGCATAAGCCTACACACATTGAACAAGGAAAATCACTTGATGCAAATGATGTTGGCCCAGAAGGTGTCCCATGCTGCTAATCAACAAACTTTCCTCTAACGCAGCTACCCTAGCATTATGGTGCATGATTTCATCAGTTGGCTATAGACAATACATTATGAAACATCACTTTAAATAAATTTAAATGTAGATGGGGCCTTGTCACGCAACACTGTTCAGTAAGGTGCATTGCTTTGGTGTGTAGCATCGCGTCTGATTGAATGTATGCAAACATGGGTCCTGCTTTGAGTTAATGGTAGATTGTTGCAACAAATATTACATGTCTTAGGTGCCCACTGTGTGGTTAAATGGTAGGTTGTGTAGGAAAACATGTCTTATCTGACCCCTCCATGGTAAAATGGTATTCCGCTTAGGACAAACAGGTGTTGCCTTGCCATGCTTGGTTAAAGAGTATGCTGTGTAGAACAAGCATCTTGTGTCTGGCCTCTGCATAGGACAAACATGTTACCTAGGCCCTTCATGGTGAGAGAGCGTAGTTTATGTAATCTATATTAACATGAAATGTTTATGAACTAATGTGTGATAATGCCGTTTAGAAATTGTATTATTGTGATTTGCTTAAAACGTGCACTTGAAATGTGACCATGGGGAGTGGCTGTCAATGTATACAGGGACTAGTAGAAATGACTAATGTTGAGAAAATATGATATTAAAATGTGGTTTTTGTACTAATTACTAATGATTATGTTATTACAGTAATGCTAAAGGAATTCTGTAGGCCTTAAGTTAGCATAAGCCGAAGCTTAGCTGCCTGGCTCTCCTATTAAATGTGTTTTCCTAATGTGCCTTGCAAAAGGACATGACCTCTTGTTTTTCTTCAACTAGAAGCTGAATGTAACCATGGTGGATCGTTCTCATGAAATTCATCTTGCTTGTAGAAATGTTAACTAAAATGCAACAGTGTAGATTAATATAATGTACAAGGTCGTTTAAACCAGTGAAGACAATGGAGCTACTGACCAAAAGATGTGCAAAGAATTACAGAAGGATGAAATCATACCGGACGTGCTACCTCTGAAGACGTCAATCATATGGACCAATAAAATGCTTGTGAACTGTTGTGGGGTGAAAAATTTGATGAGCTAATTCAAAGTTAATAGGGTAGAGATAGTGGGGTATAGCATTTGACCAATTAGATTTTAGGGGAAGGTACAACGAAAAAGGGATAAAAACCCATGACACAAGGAACCATTTAGGTGGGTTAGGGAATGCTATTGATTTTATCCAGAAACAATGTCACTCTGTTTGGTGACTTATTGGTTTATTTAAAACCATCCTCATCCAAAGATTTGCCCATTTACCCTTTGCCTCCTTATGAGGGAAGTGCCCCCTTTGTTCCCCAGAGCTGAATTTGACTGATGGAGAATCAACTGATGTCCTGAAGACGAAGACTGAACATGACTGCTGACCTAAACTTTGGAGGGTAACTATGACAGTGAAATTGTGATTTGTCTGTTTGCTTTTCCTTTCTAGGTACCAACTGCTTACTTTTGACAGAGACCGTAGCTAGATGTTTTCCAAATTGGTGTTCTAAATTGTTTTGCATGAAGCCCAACATGCCAATGCTAATCAGTGTTTAGGACAGGGGTTCACTAAACTGACGCAAATATACAAACGACTGAATCTATGCTTTGTTGAATCGACGCGTTATTGATACTCTGCTAAAATTAATCTATGTACATGTCGTATTATGTTCTGATGTTTGCGATTCGTGCCTTAATGAAATCTTATCAGAGTTGCCATATCGTGATTATGTTGTTTTGTTTCTTGGTTTTGAGATTAACACATCTACTCTTAGAATTGTAACTAATAGGGAATAAAACTCATAAAAATTCTACTAAACTGGTGTGGTTATTCATGACTGCAAGGTGGTGTCTTGAGTTGATTAATGTCTTTGACCAAAGCGAAATGCATTGTGACAATAAATATTGATGACATTATTGACGTATTGATTGACGCATTGATTAGCTATCTCGTCCTAAGGTGTCTCTCAACTGGGTCAAAAGATTCATTGGCCTAAAACAAGTCCTAATGTGTAATAAATTATCATAAAGGGACGCGTTAACAATGGTTAAGTGGTATGTTGCATAAGACAAACATCTGTTTGCTTGCCCTTGCATAGCAACATGGTATGCTCCTTACGGCAAACGTGTTGACTGGCCCCTACATTGTAAATTGGAATGCTGCATAGCGCAAACATGTGATGAGTGGCTCCTTAATTGGAAAATGAAACAACGCCGTAAAGCAAACATGCCAAGCATAGAGCCTGCATTCGGCAATGAAATGCTGCCTAGCCCAAAAATGTTTAACTTGCCCTTGCTTGGGAAAAAGGGCTGCAAAGCTAAGGGAATTGGGTGGATACATCCAAGAAATGATGCAGTGGGTATGGCTGCATACCAGGAATAGTGTGAAATATACTTTAACTTCCCCTTGGGCTTGGTGTTTGGTGGTTGTGTGTGGGGATGCTGGCTGGAGTGTTAGAAGAGTTTGTGGATTTCTGATGGTGTCTTTGGTCTGTTGGTAAAGAGTAGTGCCTGTTGTTGTAATTTGTGTTTCCTCTGTGTGCCGACAAGTGTATTGCCTTTTAAAGCTGGTCTTTATCTGTCTATTTGGGTTAGTTTAGGAGATTAATTTTAGAGGGCATTTGAGATTTTTAGTGTTTTATACTCAGATACAGGGTGTGCGTGTGTTCTGTCATGTGAGGGGAGAGAGAGAGTTTTAAAGAGATGGTGGTAGGGGCACCGATATGGCTCATTGTGCACTATCTCCCTCGGCTCGAATGCTTGTGCCTGAAGGGAGAATGAGCCAAGACCATGGGAAAAAAGAGCTGTGTATCCACTGAGAGCATGTGTGAAAATACCTGCTCCTGGTCACAAGGGTGGAATGGACCGTCCTCTAACTCCAAAATAGAAAAGTTGATGTTTGCTCAAGAGAGGTTTAACATGCTACACCTCCTTTGGCTGGAGACCACTGAGCAATTTAGTAGTTATACATTTCCTGACATCATCACTTTATGTAGAACATAGAATAGTATCTTATACCTTTATTGTGTGCATATCCTATTTACATGAAAGGATACTTATAGCTCCTCAGTGACTTACATAGACATTGTCGTAAAGTTGTCATATTAAGCCATGTAAACGTGACAAATCACATCTCGAAAGTGAATGTAACAAATGAAGATGATGCATCCATTTGCAGTGTTCCAGAGAGTGGACCTATCGAAACCTAGCAATTCTACACACTTTTGAACCTAGACACATGAGGGAATCCAGGAAGGGGTGACTTGAGATGCTCTCATCAGGTTTATTTTTACCCGGAATCCCTTGCAAACCTCAGACTTTGACCAAAAACACAATTTCCTCAAATAGCTGTAATGAAAAAAACTGAAATCTGTGAGGTGCCACAAGCTTTCTTCCCTAAGTCTTTTGATGAAAATGGAAACTCACTTGTGTGGGTAGGCTTAGTTCCCGCGACAGGAAACGGGCCAAAACAAAACATGGATACATCACATTTTTCCAATCAAAACTGATCCTTTTCTTGCAAAGTAGGTAGCTGTGTATTTTGGGGTCCAGCTCAGCCGGCACCGAAGGAAACAGAGCGAACATGCATATTTTTGAAAACTAGGCACATGGGGAAATCCAGAAATCCAGGGAAGGGTGACTTGTGTGGCTCCCATCAGGATTTTCTACCCAGAATCCCTAGCAAACCACAAACGTTCACTAAAAAAATACATTTTCCTGACATTACTTCGATGGAAAGGTATGGGATCCGTGGCAGCCACAAACTTCATTTTGTTCCAGCATTTCCCTAAGTCTCCCTATAAAAATGGTACCTCACTTGTGTGGTTAGGCCTACTGTCCCCGCCAGGAAGCGGCCCAAAACACAACATGGATATTTTACATTTTTACCCTCAAAACTGACCCTTTTCTTGCAAAGTGGGTAGCTGTGAATGCTGGGCCCTAGCTCAGCTTGCACCTAGGAAAACCTACCAAACCTGCATGTTTAAGAAAATTAGACACATGGGGGCATTAAGGGGTATGTGACATACATGGCAATCACTGGGTAGTTTTACCCAGAAGCCCTTGTAAATGTAAATTATTGGTTTAAAAAAACACATTTTACTCACAGTGCTGTGATTGAAAGTTCTGAAATCTGTGGAGTCTCATACACTTTCTTCCTCCCATGATTCCCCTACATTTTCCAATGAAAATGCTACCTCATTTGTGTGGTTAAGCTAGTGTCTGCAACAGGAAAAGGCCCAAAATGAAACCTGGAGACATGGAATTTTCTAATCAAACTGACCCTACTCTGCAAAGTGGATACTGGTCCCTAGCTCAGCTAGCACCTAGGGAGACCTAGTCAACCTGCATGTTTTTGAAAAC
Source organism: Pleurodeles waltl (assembly GCF_031143425.1). Lineage (NCBI taxonomy): Eukaryota > Metazoa > Chordata > Amphibia > Caudata > Salamandridae > Pleurodeles > Pleurodeles waltl. Next base: position 898,702,564 of record NC_090437.1, read on the forward strand.
TGGACACAGAGAGGAATCTAATGGTGCATGGCTTGTGTTGCTCTCGCTGGTTGGTTTTACCCAGAAGCCCTTGTAAACATCAAACTTTGGTAAAACGACACACAATACCCTCACATTTCAGTGAAAGAAAGTTCTGGAATCTGAGGTGAGCCACAAATTTCCTTCTACTCAATGTTCCCCTAAGTCTTCTGATAACTTATGTGGATAGGTCTAGTGCCTGCAACAGGAACCGGGCCAAAACGCACATGAATACATCAAATTTTTCAACTCAAAGCAGATCAATTTTTACAAAGTGGGTAGCTCTGGCTTTTGGGGCCTACCTCAGCCGGCACCAAAAGGAGCTTAGCAAGCCTGCATATTTTTGAAAACTAGACACACGGGGAAATCCAGGAAGGGGTGACTTGTGTGGGTCTCACCAGGTTTTTTACCCAGAGTCCCTTGCAAACCTCAAACAGTCACTAAAAAAACATATTTTTCATCACATTTCTGTGATGAAAAGTTCTAGAATATGTCGGTAGCTGCAAACGTCCTTCTACCTAACATTCCCATAAGTCTTCCAACGAAAATGATACCTCGGTTATGTGGGGAGGCTTAGCGCCCCCACCAGCAAACAGCCCAAAACCCAACATGGATAAATCAATTTTTTCCACTTAAAACTGACCCTTTTCTTTGCAAAATGGGTAGATGTGAACTTTGGGCTCTACCTCAGCTGGCATCTTGCAAACCTGCATCTTTTTGAAAATTTGCACATCGGGGATTATAGAGGGTTGTGACTAGTGTGGCTCTGACTACGTCATTTCACCCAAAAGCTATTCACGAACGTCAAACTTTGTTAAAAAAAACACATTCTCCCAACTTTCTGTGACGGAACATTCTGAAATCCGCAGGGATCCACAAATTTCATACCATCATGAGTAGCCACTTGTCCACTGATAAGAATGATGCCCCACTTGTGTGGGTGGGCCAAGAGACCATGACTCAAAATGTGGTAAAGCACTACATTGATAGATAACTAATAGGGGTAACTGGTGATTTGGAGTCATGCTCAGCTGCAACCTATGAAAAACTATGAACCACAGACATTTTTGTCCTCAATTTGCCTCCTAGGCGGCAAAAGTCCATTACATGCCAGGTATAGGTATAGGCAGTACTGGCGGAATTTCATTCATAGAATTCTGCAGAATTACAATTCTGTGAGATTCCACAGAGTTCTGTGGTGGGCGGAGTAGCGATTTAGCACTATTTCCTTGTTGTGAAATGCACATTTACATCCAAAAATGGATGCAAGAATGCATTTTGTACTTACAAATAACTCTACCAAATTCACGTACAGTGCATACTTCTGGCCGCCCTACGTATTCACCAGTGATAACTGCAGAATATGTGAGGGAGCCTAGGGGTATGCCTTGTAAGTGCATTTGGTATTTTGTACTGCTTTGCATACCTCTTGGTGCCCTTACATACTCCACAGTAATCATTGCAGAGTATGTAAGGCTAGCGAAGGGTATGCACTATAGTGCATACTCTTCAGCACCCTTAAATACTCAGAGTACAAAAGCTTTATATACTCTGAGTATGTAAGGGCACTCAGAAGAAAGCACAGCAGTACAGTCAGTAGTTTTTAAACAGGACCAGAACAGGAGGCTGTCCCTCTATGTTTAAAAATCACTGCAGATTAAAATTTCATCTGCAGCTGTTTTTAAACATAGAGAGACAGCTCCCTCTTCCAGCCCTGTTTAAAAAACAAATAGTGCTGATTGATTCTGTGGTGAGGCAGATGAATTTATTAGTAATTCAGCTGTACAACAGTCACGCCGAATTACTAAATTCCTCTAGTTCTGCTGGCAGAATGAAAAATTCACCCAACCCGATTCTAAATTGCACCAAGACAAGCAAGAGAAGGATGAGACCTACCCTGGCATTGAGCTAAAGTCCCACCACAGAAGGGCAAATTGTGTTATTTTTCCCCCGGGGACAGATAGGATGTTTGTACTCAGTGAGCAGGTTGCCCCAAACTTTCCCCTGGGGGACTGGAACTCCATCAGAAACCAGGGATGTTGCTGTTTTGGGGCAAGGGCAAAGGAAGTGGTGATGGTGTTGCATTCTGGCATTAGCCAGATCCCCAACCCAAATGGGACAAAACAGAATGCAACACTAGCACCAGTTATTTTGCTCCAAATAAAAAATCCCTGGCGTCCGGTGGACTTTCTAACCCTCCCGAGGGGACATGTTAGGTACAACATCCTACCTGCCCCCAGGGGGGAAGAAAGACATCAGTGCCCTTTCCGGGGTGGGGTATGGCTTGATACCAGGGTAGGCTCCCCTTTCTTTTGGTTATTTAGTAATCCATGGTGTATAGTGGGCTTTCTGTTCCTCCAAGGAGCAGATTGGAGGTGAATACCCCTATTCACCACAGGGGCGGCATGAAGTCTATCAGGCTGTGGGGTGGGGGGGGGCATTGATCCATGCACAGAGGGGCTATTTTCTCTCCAAACAATATTGCATAAATGCAGTCGCTGGTGCCAAATAGGGTTTCAGTCCCCTAAGGGGCAAATTATGATAATTGACCCTTTTTCCTCCCAGGGGGGCAGAAAGACTAACTGTGTCCTTTTAGGGTGGGGCTGGGGGTGTGGCAAACCACTATATTTTCCCTTCAGAGTCTAGTGATCTTTTGCCCCTATGGGGGAGATTTGGAGTAATCACCTCCATCTGCACCACAGGACGGAAGAAAGACTTTCAACACAGTTTTTGGGGGGTGGGACAAGGCCATATCCATGCTGTGCAGCCCCCAACCCTTATATTTTTTGTACATTATGCCCTGGTGTCTACTGGGCTTTCTGTCCCCCTGGGCACATCAGGAGTAGTTACCCCTATCCACCCTTCAGGGGGCAGAAAGACTGTTGTCGCATTGTTTGGGGTGGGACATGACAGCCCTCATCCCTGTATGTCTAGTAAGTCACCCCTATTCATGGCCCAAGGGAAGGAGAAAGGACTGTTGCTACATTTTTCAGTGTAGAGACATGGCCATGCTAATGGTGGGCAGCCTATACCTCTATACATTTTTAATATACAAACATGTTGGAGTCTTTCTGGCCCTAGGGGACAAATTGGGGGTAAGCACACCTATTTGCCCCCTGCAGAGGGAACAGAAAGACTGTCTGCCTCCTTGCTGATTGTGGCGGCATGGCAATGCCCATTGTGTGCAGCCCCATCCCTATATTTGTGCATTTCTCTGGTGTCTAGTGGGATTTCTGCCCCGAGCGGGTTGGATCAGGGCTAATTACTCACATCCTCCCTCTTATAGGGAAGAAAGATTTCCAATATATATTTTGGGGTGAGGACCTGGCCATGCCCATGGTGGGTATCCTCCATTCCTATATATCTAATTTCTTTATATTCCCTGGTGTCTTGCTTGGGGGCAACAAAGGCTGACGCTTTTCCTTTGGTGGGGAAGCACAAGCTCTTGCCTAAGGAACCACTTCCACATGTACCTGGGGTCTAATAGCTGGATTCTTGTCTGGGTGTTGCTCTCCTGTGGTGATCACCAACCAGGGATCCGCTGGGCAGAGATCCCTCCCTTTCCACTGACACCTCCCCCAGAGCAATCATTGCTCGAGGTGAGATATGCCCCCGAGCACCAATGCAGTGAAAGTAAAGCGGGTCCATCTCCTCATTTTGCTTCCACTTTTTGTAAGGAATTACATCAACGTGCCCTGCATGCTGATCATCATTACTAAGAAAAAAATCAGACTGCTCAACAAGCTCCTTTCCTAGCAGCCTGAGCTGCATGAAATAAAATGGACACCCTCTGGTGCAAAGTGCAGTGGTTGACCAATGGTCGACAGACCCACTGGGGAGGGAATGCGGCCATTAGTCATTGGCCAACAGCTTCACTTAAAAGATTAATAGGTGGGGCCGTTGATGTGTATTATGTGCTGTGTTAGTAGGAGTTAAGTTTGATTAAGATTAATGTTAGGTATAATGTGTGTGTTGTATTTTGTAAATAAATATGTTGCTTCTTAACTTGAGTGATTCTAATGTTTTGTGTTTTAGAAATGAACTTTAAACTTTCAAATTCAGGGTTAGATAAGTTATTATTTGTCATTATACATTGTTGTGTGAGCACTTATGTAGTTACTCAACATAATGGCCGTTATTACGGACACTGCCCGCAAAACTCATTCTGCCTTCAGACCGCCTGTGCGGCCTGAACCCCGCCGGCCATATTAAGAGTTCACAGCAGGGCTGGCGGTGAAACAGTATTTCCGTCCACCAGCCCTGAGGTGAACAGGGCCTTAACATTAACGCTGGCTCCTGGGTGTGATGGGTGGAGCAGCACCTGTTGCGTATTCCACTGGCCATAATTCAGGCAGTGGAATGCATGATGGGGCTGTGCATGGGGGCCTCTGCACTGTCCATACAAGTGCATGGGCAGTGCAGGGGCCATCAGGGCCCCCAGACGCCCCCATTCCGCCAGCCTTTCCATGGCAGTGTAAACTGCCATGGAAAGGCTGGTGGATGGGGACTCGCAAGCAGCGCTGCCCTGGCAGATGACAACGACCAGGACTACCAGGCTGCCAGCTGGTGGCAGCATGCCGCTGTCGGTGGTCCGACCATGGCAGCTCCGCCACAGTCATAATGTGGTGGTCTCACCGCCAGCCTGTTGGCAGTAGGACCGCCACCACGAGTCTGGCGGTCATGAGACCACCAGTCTTGAAATGAGGGCCTATGTGTACATATGTGTATATCAACACACATACTCCGACATTTAATACATGCATATACTAGGCAGACCATTAGACAACACAGCCACAATTGGCATGCTAGTTTGCTGCATTGTGTGACACGTAAAGCAGATAAGTTTTCATTACAACATTAAAGATGCATTGTTTAAACATTGTCATGTGATTTGGCTAGAGTCAAAACCAACCTTCATTGTTGCTGTTTGTTGGTGTTGTGTATGCCTAAAGAGCAGGGTCAGACTGGCCTATACAGCAATCAGGCAGTGCACGATGTGCTCGTTTCACAGATCAGTGTGTGGATCCTTTTTTTTATCAGCTTATTGGCTTGTTTTATGGGCAGGAGGGCTGAATTTTACTGTCAATTTATCCGATTATTAAACATTGCCTGCAGCAAGCACAAATTCTTGCAGTCTCCCATACATAGTAAATTACTTATACAGGGTGTCTTTACAAGTACCAAACTGGCCTGATTTGAAAATGTTGGCCACTTTTTTGCTATCTGGTTCACTAACATGGGCCACTTTTATTTCAATGCCCAGGCCTATTTTTTGCCCCAGTCCAACACTGGTAAAGAGTATGTTGGTTATTCATGAACAGATTGGTTAAAGTTCTGACACATTTAGAAAGACTATAACAATGCTGTCATGTGTGTTAAAAAAACAAGACACTTCTACAGAGATGACAGTAAATTGTGACATTCTTGGACCGTAGTTGCCACCATTGTGGATTTCTTGACACATTGTCACCTACAATGTACTGCTTTTTTTGTTATGACCATTGCTCATTCTTACCCTGGTTGCACACTCTGCATGCTTAGTGTGGCTCAATGACATCCAGCAACCCCTCAGGTCTTGACTGAACACCCTGCAGGGCGATCCTTGTAGTGTCAGTGCCCACTTTTGAGATTCCCCTTTTTGTCTCCTGCTCCAATAGGAATAATTAAGTGGCCCCCGAAGCCACTAGGTACCATTTAGATTGATGTTCATGCTTGAAATCCTGCAAGATTTCAGTGGAGCACATCGATTGGAAGAGATTTTAGGGGAGCAGCATTAAATACTGCACCCCTAGCACATGCCCTTACTTGGGTTCATCTCTTCCTAGTGGTGACTCCTCCTGGAAGTCTCCACCTGGACTCTGCCTGTTCAAGAAAACCAGCGGGTACCAAAAACCTACCTGTCTTTGTTCCAGTGTCAACTTCACAAACAACCTGTGAAGAAAGAGAGAAAAGAACAGTGAGATCTAATGTGTTTTACTTTACTATTTTACTGCATGTTGCTCTTGCTCGAGTCAGTTTTGATTGTAACAGTATACCAGCATCTAGAACCAGAAACCACTCAGAACTCTCACTATTGAGAGGACTTTACTCTATGCTTGAACTTTTCTCTTGAGACTTATCAAGGATCCAATAGTGTTAAACCTGTGCAAAATAACTCATCCTCACTGAGGTACCATCAAGAAAGATTTGTTTGTTGAATATTAGAGGCCATGTTCGATAATGCATGATCCAAAATGGAATCTCTTTATTGAGCACTTGAGAAGAGAACTTATCATGCTTGTAGTCTTTATGTAAGGATCAAGGCCCAGATGTAGCAAGCAGTTTTGCCCATTCTGTGTCCATGGGAAAATGTGTTTTTACATATGGCCCCAAGTGTGTTGTAATTCGCATGATTGCCTATTGTTGTTGCTTAAGTGTGGTATGAGATTGATGACAGGCTAATTCTGTTGCTTTCATTATTTGAGGTTTTCTGCTTGCCATTAGCAACAGCTATTGACCCAGAGAAAATCACTTAGAGTAAGCTGATCTCAGTCAAGTGTTCCCTGATCCAGCAGCGCAGTGTACTCTCTCCCAATCATCTTTCTCCCTTTTGTGCAACTGCCAACTCGAATTATGTAACATCTGGATTGAGAGTTGTTCTATAGAAGAGAGAGGGAGATCAGCATTACTGCAGTGTATTACCTGGAGTTCAGGTGAGTGGATTTCACTAAACTTGACAGACAGCCAAGCCACAACCTTTAATATTCATTTTGGGTGATATGGATTCCTAAGTTCATATCATCACTCAGGATCTTGCTCAAGTGTTAACAGAATACATATAAGGGGTTGTAGGCCTGTCTAGGACATTGAACAATCTTCAAGCTGAAGTCTGTGGACTACTAGAAGAAAATGGTATGCCCCTTGGAGAGGAGCTATCTCTAAAGAACCGTGTCCATTGGTTCATCCTCCTAAGTCTGGTGAAACCACAATTAAATCTACCCCATCACCAAAGTCTGCAGAAACTCATCCCCTCAACATGACTGTCACCACACCACGCCAAATCCCTTGGCCACCCCTCAAAAGTTTTATGGAAAGAGCTCTAAGTTTGATATTTTCTTAAATCAGTGTCAGTCCAAATTTTATGTATGCCACATGCATTCCATAATGATGCAGTGAAAGTTGCAGTTATAATTTTTAGAAATGTGGCCACTGGGAATAATAACGCCCATGCCCTGTATGATTTGTCTACTTTTAAACTCTCAGTGAAAAAACATGTTTGCTAAACATGTACTTGTGCAAAGCAGTGACAACTAACTGCTGAAGACAGGAATCCAAAGATCTCCTCACCTACATAACAACCTTCAACCGGTTTTATAGCAGATACTCAGTTGCCCAAGGAAAAGAGGACCTCACTGCTTTACTGGGGTATAAAAGATGATCTTAAGGATTCTCTGTCACATATTGTAAAATTACCAGAGGACTGTTCAGAGTTGATTACTTTAGTAGTTTGACTGGAGCACCGTTTTGGCAAGCGAAAAGGAGAAAAAGCCAGTGGAGAGTAGTGATACCAAAAACCAAAGGGAAAGAAGCAGAAATTAGAAACCAGGAAATAGAACCCATGCAAATTGGGGGACATTATGACTACAGAGGGAAAAGATCAGAGACAGAAGTTAAATTAGTGTTTGTAATGTGGGAAGCCAGGGCCTTTTGCCAAAAATTGTTCAGCAACACCGAAACCCAGGAAAGGGATAGACTCCAGGACTTAGGCTATGTCCATGCTATGCACCCATATGTGTACACTTAGTAGCAGTTTGCTGTATATGAGTATGGTGCCATCCGTGATGTTATCAATGCTTTAATTTGAGGTGTTGTGAGTGCTGCTAACAGTAATGCCAGTAACCAAGTTATGAGTGATGCAATATGTGAATCCTTAAGCAGTGAAGAGTGGGGCACAAGTTATAGTTAGCTCAGTAATCTATAACTGGTGAATGTAAAGGGTTTCCATTTATTACATGTTACTTGTACTCTAAATATTTAACTATAACCTCATATTAAATTAACCATTGTGTTTTTCAGTGAATATATATATGTATATAGTGAGATTATAGAGAGAATATCTATCTATCTATCTATCTATCTATCTATCTATCTATCTATCTATCTATCTATCTATCTATCTATCTATCTGTCTGTCTGTCTGTCTGTCTGTCTGTCTGTCTATCTATCCATCCATCCATCCATCCATCCATCCATCTATCTATCTATCTATCTATCTATCTATCTATCTATCTATCTATCTATCTATCTATCTATCTATCTATCTATTAGGATCTAGTTACCACAAGTGTTTGTTTGCTAGTAAGTTTGGTGCCATTTTGATGAATCTTCATTAAACTTTCCCCAAAAAAATCCTCCTCCTAATCCATCAAGTAGGAACAGAGAAAAAGGAGGGCTTAAAAATCAAACTTACCCATGCAATTTCCATAGGGATTTTTTAACAGTGCTACATCCCAAGTGGCTAAATGGAATACAAACAAATTTGACAGAGGGCTAGATCTATGTCCAGAAAGTGTGTTTTTGTGATTTGGTGTAAATCCATTTGGTAGTTTTTGAGAAAATAAGATCATAAAGTATGTATATCTAGACAGTTGGGTTCATGAAACTCTCCTGGGAGTCCCATCAGCATGCAATTAATTTTAAATACTGCGCCCCTGTAGACATGACTGTGCCTTGCAAATTAAACAATAATAAAGTATGAGGGGGTATCGTAGAGGTATCTTCTATCCTGCATCTTGTGACCAAAATTAAAAGAAAAGGAATTGGGTTGGTGTGGTCCCTCGGGACTCCTGTGAGAGCCAGTATGACCCATTTACTCCTGCAAGAGTCCAGCACAAGCACAGGGGCCTATGTTGGGCCCAGTAGGAGTCCCGTAGGAGTCCCTCAGGATCAGAAAAAACATTTGAAGAAAAGGCAGGCATGAATGTTTGTGATGGGTGGGTCACCTGCAGGTGGTCGGCACTCTGCTTAACTCATGCCAAGCACAGCCAACCCAGAGCCACGCAGAGCCAAAGGCCTTTCGTGGCGAGGGTTTGCAGAAGATTTGAGGTGGGGTTTGGCACAGTTACATATGGTAATAAAATATGACTTTACATCAAAGAAAACCCTGGATATTTAGTGAAAAAAACAAAGGTTAAAATAACATAGGCCCTCACTTTAACCCTGGGGTCTTTTGACCGCCAGGGTTAATGTGGCGGTATCACCGCTAACAGGCTGGCGGTGTGTACTGCCACATTATGAGTGTGGGGGGTTGGCTGCGGCCAACCGGTCACATTACCACTCATACTGCCATGGCTGTATGAACCGCCGGGCCGGAGATGTGCATCTCCAACCTGGTGGTCCACACATGACTGCCATGGCAGTAGGGCAACCGGTGACACGGAATTCCTTCCCTGTGCTTGGAAGAAGGCTCCCCCACCCCCCAGCACCACCTAACCCCCCAGAAATCTCCTAAGCTCCTCACCCCCCACACCCTGTAAAATCATACCACCCCCCGGAATCACACTGCCCCCACAACCTCCACCCCCTTTAAAATCACCCCCCCAAACCTCCGCTGCACTCATGCACACACACCCACACGCACAACACATGCATCCATGCACCACCACATGCTCACACGCATATACACTGACATGCAGACATGCACTCACCGTAACATTCATACACGCATTCACACACATTCATACAACCACACATACACCACAACACTCACAGACACATACACACATGCACACACACATTCATACACACACCCAGACACCACACACTCACACACAACACCCCTCCCCCTCCATCTCTCTCCACTGACGGACACCCAACTTACCCTGTCCGGCGAGGTGATCAACTGGCTGGGAAGGGGCAATGCTACCTCCAGCAGCGCCCTGACCAGCAGGACACCACCAGGCCGGCTGCCGGTATCCTACTGGTGGGGCGGTGCAGGTGGTAGCACTGCCCAGGCGTCTCGACCGCCAGCTTGGCTACTGCTGGATTTTTGCCCTTATTGTGGCAGAAATCCTGCAGTAGCCAGCTTATGGTGGGCGGTCTTCTGGCTCCCTTGGCATCGGCGGTTTCCTTAGGAAACCACCAATGTCAGAATGAGGGCCGTAGTTAGATATGGTAAAAATATCTAACTTAAATTTTTTAAAACTTAGAAATTCACTTAAAATACAAAGGTAAAGTAAGTTATAGTTCGGGGTCAGTTTAAAAGTAACATTTTAAACTAAAATAAGCACTGAAATTCCCAATTTGTAGTTAACTAAATTAACTATAACTCTCACCCTCACCATGTACTGCCTATGACCTCCCATATTACATAACAGATAACATGTTCAATGACATAATTGATAACATCACTGATGACATCTGAAACAATTGATCATTACACTGTGGATGGCGGGGGATCCAGTTATAGTTATTTCATTCCGTTTATTTTATTTTTTTAATTGACACAAAGAATATCGGTTATGGCGTTTGAATCATATAAAAATAGTATTTATGTAAAGACGTTGAATGAAATAGAGTGTGGTTATTTTATATGAGCGACATCTATTTGCATGCACTTTGTTGTAAAATAGGAGTTTCGCATTCAAAATAAACTCAAAGGAATATATCTAAACCAGAGTGTGCTTCTGCTGGAAACTCATTACGACCACAATAAGGCAAGCTGGATAAGAAACCTGAAGGTACACTTCCACAAAATAGATTTGTCAGCTCAGGGAAATGTTTTAGAATAGTTCGGGAAGCAGCAAAATGTAATAGACTGTAACGTACAGTTGGAGATATGAATTATTGTCTCTGTAGATAAACCTAGCATCCACTTCAGCCCAGATGGTGAGGTTCGTGACACCTATCTCTGACACCATTAATGTTACACGTTTTTGATTGCCTGAGGTAGAGTTTTCCCTGACACTTTTGCTTCTGAAGCTCATGCAGCTATAAAGGATTCCTTGGAAAGCGAATTTCTCCCATGTTACTTCTTCACCTTAAAGAAATTTAACTCGTTCTTGGTACCTAAATTGTAACTGGGTGCTTGTTCGCAATTTAAGTGAATAATCTAAAATAGAATTAGATCTTTAGCCGATACCCGGAAGAAAATACGGCTTATGATGATGTGACTAGTTTAATTGAAAAAGTTATCAAATTACGTTGAGCATGGACAAGACGATTTGAGCTTAGTTTGGTGACAAGCCATGGAATATTAAATGTCCCCTTTTTAAGAAGACAGAAACATTTTCGATGTGCTAAAATATTTTCCATATTAGTGAGTAAACTTGTATTCATTTGGCAGTCATAAATGTTGACAGCTAAGACAGCTATTAAAGGTTATTGTATCATGAAAGCCATCAAACCTCTTTTGAGGACGAAAGGTACTGATCTTTTAATGTGATGGGGGAAATACACACCGTAGAGCGAGAAAAATGGACTTCCTCCAAGGTGTAACTCGGGTTGCAATGAAGTCATTTTGGGGCATATTTATAAGTCCCTAGCGCCACTTTTTGTGATGCTCAGGTGGCACAATGCCCTGCCCCATATTTGAGGGTGGAATTAAGCCTCTCTTCATGGTTTAACACCAACTTGTAAATGTGGCCCCTTCACACGCAGCTCTTTTGCCGGGAAGGGGTGTGCAATGGGTGTTGCTTTGGGTGTGCCACAGCAACACCTATTGCATTTTGCTGCTGCCTCAGATTTGCAAGTTTTTGTAAACCTGAGGCAGTGCCAAAATCTAACGCCACACCAGGGGTGGCATTAGCAAGGCATACCTTGATTCGTCCTCATTTTTTGCTTTTCCTATGTGTACTGTATTCTGCAACATGCATAGAAAGAGCAAAATGCCAGGCATGATTGTTTTTGTCCGGGAAGGTGTCCCTTCCTGCACACAAACAATCATTTTCAAAATGACACTTTGGCACTTCTGTGCCAAATTGCATTAGTGATTGTTTACGTGCAGGAAGAGACACCTTCCCACACATAAACAATCAACCCCCTCAACGCAAACGTTCTTGCGTGATGGTGCAAGGATGCCTGCGTAGATGATAGGCAGCTCAATTTAGCACCAGTGCAGGGGACAACACAGGGATGCACCGTATTCAATTAAATATGGCGCATCCCTGCGTTGTGAAAATGATGGTGCGCGGTGCTGCCAATTTTGGTACAGCATCGCAATTCGGTTAAATATGGGACTTTCTGTCTTCAAATGAGTGCAAATGTGCAGTTGGCAATACAATTTACACATACACCTGCTAAAGAATTCTTACACTCTCAAGGGACACTTGTTAAATATCCTGTACTGTAAACAACTGGGTTATTACTTGGAAGCCCAACTCAAGTACTAAACACAATCATTGTCAGGAAAAACTACAAAACTCACTAAATAAACCTGTGCTTAGCCCTCTCCTAGCTTCGGACAAAATTAGTCAGGGTTAACTATGTGGCAATGTACTTATGCACACTCAACCAACAGTAAAGTAAAAGCACAAGACAAGGAAAATCCCAAACCAATATAAAACAATAGAGTACATTTTATCAAACAAAAATGGCACCAAAGTGACTAAAAACTAGCTAATAGAACTGACGTTTTGTGTTTTTGAGGTTTTGGGTGAAAATAGCTCCCAAAAAGCACAAAGCACCATTCATGGTCATCTGGTTACGCTGGACAAGGGTAAAGTAACAAGTTCAGGTTGACAACAATGGTCACGGGTTGGATACAGAGATGAGGGTTCGTTCAGGTGGAGTATTTTACCTTCTTTGAGTTCATCCCCATGTGGAAATCCACAGTGGAGCTGCGCATTCGTGGCCGTCCATTGGCACGAGGGGCAGGCTGGGTGTCGAGGATGGGCACCATTTGGCACGGTGAGTTGATAATCGCTGAATATTCACATTAGCACTTGATGCAGAAACTCACTGTTGGTGCTTGTTCTCAAAGCTGACATGAACATCAGGTTGTCACATGTGACTTGCATTGACGGGCATCACAGGTGAATGTTGGGTGAGTTTGTTCAAGGTCGCAAAGAGTCCCAAAACTTCTTGGGTTTCTTTGCAGGCGTAAAGGCAAAATTGGTAAAAAATATTTGTCAAGAAGCCCAGTGTTAATCTTTATTTTTATTCTGAGGCGCATTGCCTAATTCGAAAAATAATGAATACCAGTGCCTAAGGCGCTACTTAGAAGTCTACAGCCAGCACTATTAAATGCCAGTACACAAAATACCAAGGCTGCGTAGTCACGATTCCAACTCAGGCCTCTTTAATTCACTCCCAGAAACTCCTTACCCCTTTATCTCACTCTTGCAGATTCCTGTTTTCTCCATTGCTGGCAGTTTCTCTGACTTTTGTTTCCTCCTTTCCCTTCATATGTTTTCCCTTTCTTGCTCTTGGGAAGTGTTGGATGAAGACAAATTAGTACCAACACCAAAACTAATTGCTGGTGGGCCCCACTGGCAACCACTGGGTCAAATTAAGCACTGTCTAGACACATGCAATTATCAGTGAAATTGGGGGGGCAGGAATGCACATTAGTTCACTAGAGCAACATGCCTGCCTAAAAGAGGAGGCATGTAACAAGTTCAAAGCAATTCCCATACATACACCAGGTCACAGAGAAAGTCAGACAAGGTGGAAAAGACTACGAACAAACGAAGATACTGCCAAAGAAAAGGGCCCAACCAGAAAACCGACTGTAGGAGGCTGGCCTGGCTTATAGTGGGTACCTGATGGTACTTGCACCTTGTGCCAGGTCCAGTTATCTCTTATTAGTAGCTTAGTAGTGTTCTAGCAGCTTAGAAACGCAAACAAGCCTTGCTAGCTGCAAGAGTCGTAGTTGAAGATTATGGCTGCTGCCAGGGCCCAGGAAGGACCAGGAGGTCGCCCCTCGGAGGAGGAGACAGAGGGGTCGCTCAGCAACAGAGAGAGCCCACGCAGAAGCAGGCAGCACCCGCAGAAGCACTTAAACAGGCGTTCAAGAAATCTGAGCACGGCGGTCGTCTCAACACAACAAAAGAGGGTCCCACGAAGCCAGAGGTCAACTCAGCGAGTTGGGCAATGCAGGACGGAGTGCTGGGGACCTGGGCTGTGCTGTGCACGAAGGAAGTCTTGCAAAAGTGCACAGAAGCCCTAGCAGCTACACATCACGCAGTACACAGGATTACTGTCTGGCGTGGGGAGGCAAGGACTTACCTCCACCAAATTTGGACAGAAGGACCACTGGACTTTCGTGGTCACTTGGATCCAGCTCCTGTGTTCCAGGGACCACGCTCGTCAAGATGAGAGGGGACCAGGAGGACCGGTGATGCAGAAGTTTGGTGCCTGCATTAGCAGGTGAAGATTCCGTCGACCCAATGGAGATTTGTTCTTGGCTTCCAGTGCAGGGTGAAGGCAGACAGCCCTCAGAGCATGCACCACCAGGAAACAGTCAAGAAAGCTGGCAGGATTAGGCGCTACAATGTTGCTGGCAGTCTTCTTGCTACTTTGTTGCAGTTTTGCAGGCGTCCTGGAGCAGTCAGCGGTCGATCCTTGGCAGAAGTTGAAGAGAGAAGTGCAGAGGAACTCTGGTGAGCTCTTGCATTTGTTATCTATAGAGAAACCCACAGGAGAGACCCTAAAGAGCCCTCAGAGGAGGATTGGCTACCCAATAAGGTAAGAGCCTATCAGGAGGGGTCTCTGACATCACCTTCTGGCACTTGCCAATCAGAGGTCTCCATTGTGCCCTCACACCTCTGCATTCAAGATGGCAGAGGTCTGGGACACACTGGAGGAGCTCTGGGCACCACTCCTGGGGTGGTGATGTACAGGGTAGTGGTCACTCCCTTTCCTTTGTCCAGTTTCGCTCCAGAGCAGGGGCTGGGGGATCCCTGAACCAGTGTAGACTGGTTTATGCAACGAGGGAACCAACTGTGCCCTTCAAAGCATTTCCGGAGGACAGGAGAGGCTACTCCTCTCAGGCCTTTAACACCTATTTCCAAAGGGAGAGGGTGTAACACCCTCTCTCAGAGGAAATCCTTTGTTCTGCCTTCCTGGGACTGGTCTGCCCAGACCCCAGGGGGTCAAAGACCTGTCTGAGGGATGTCAGCAGCAGTAGCTGCAGAGAAAACCCCAGAGAGCTAGTTTGGCAGTACCCGGGGTCCATGCTGGAGCCCCAGGGATGCATGGGATTGGCACCCCAATACCAGATTTGGCTTGGGGGGACAATTCCATGATCTTAGACATGTTACATGGCCATGTTCAGAGTTACCATTGTGAAGCTACACATAGGTATTGACCTATATGTAGTTCACGCTTGTAATGGTGTCCCCGCACTCACAAAGTCAGAGGAAATTGCCCTGAACAATGTGGGGGCACCTTGGCTAGTGCCAGGGTGCCCTCACACTTAGTAACTTTTGCACCTAACCTTCACTGAGTGAGGGTTAGACATATAGGTGACTTATAAGTTACTTAAGTGCAGTGTAAATTGGCTGTGAAATAACTTGGATGTTATTTCACTCAGGCTGCAGTGGCAGTCTTGTGTAAGAATTGTCTGAGCTCCCTATGGGTGGCAAAAGAAATGCTGCAGCCCATAGGGATCTCCTGGAACCCTAATAGCCTGGGTACCTAGGTACCATATACTAGGGAATTATAAGGGTGTTCCAGTGTGCCAATCAGAATTGGTAAAATGAACCACTGGCCTGCAGTGACAATTTTGAACGCAGAGAAAGCATAAACACTGAGGTTCTGGATAGCAGGTCCTCAGTGATACAGTTAGGCACCACACAGGGAACACATACAGGGCACAAGTTATGAGCACTGGGGTCCTGGCTAGAGGATCCCAGTGACACAGGCAAAAACAAACATACACACAAGTAAAAATGGGGGTAACATGCCAGGTAAGATGGTACTTTCCTACACTGACTACGAATGGCATTCAACCACCCCAAAACAAGAGCCAAAAAATAAAGAAGTCAAGTGGAAAGTAAGGGGATGGCTTTACAAACCCTTCTCCTGTCATTCTAAACACCTTCATATTTCTTGAGGGACAAAGTCCTTCATGCGACAATAGCTTGGAACTTGAACTGCTTTCGGAATACTGTAGTTAACTGTGTATGGAGATTCTTGGCCAATCAGGCTCAATCACCTTCTGTATGATATGATGTACCTTTGGATACTGGTGCACTGTGCTCTCCAACATGCACTGATCATGCTCCCTCTCTCCTGCAAGAGAACATAACAAAAGGTAAGCATTCCATGGCAGAAAAGTGGTAAAGTATAAAGGAAAGGGTACAGAACAACCGAGGCCATTGTATCACTGCAGAAGAATTCCTAAACTGGACAGAAATGGAAATGCCTCCCACTCGCTTTGGAAAAGCAGATTCAGATAATTGTAAGTGCAATAGGGCGGGAAGGATGACGTATTAAAGCAATTTGTCTGAATAGTAAAAATGGGTATTCCATGTTCAAAAGCACTTTCTATTCCCAGTTTTGATCAAATTGTTACAATAGACACAGTCTACATCTAAAGGATGTTGATGATTAGGTGTAAGGAAAATCAACGAGAAAATGACAAAGTTGTGGCAAGAGATTCCAACAACATGATGCACGGTCAGCCAATGAATAAGTATCACAACATCGGATCTAAAGACCATCTGCAGAACAATATCTTGGGATTATGCACATTTGAAAATCTGAATTGTGTCATCTCTGGATGTGGCCACAGCAGCTTCCAACTTTTCAGCAGTGGAATCTGTAAGGAAGTGTCCAAGATAGAATCTGACTTGAAGATGCTGTTAAAATAAAGATAAAGGGCATCATATGAGTTTGGTTGTCGGTGGACCTCCATGGAGGTGGCTGCTGTGGTCCGACCGCCATCAGGTTGGCAATCGGATCACCAGATTATGAGTCATGGTGGCATTTAGAGTAAAGACCGCTGTGGTTCCACCAGCACCAGGCAGCACATATTCCCATGGTCACAAGATTGCACAAACAGGCCGGCCAAGCCTCTGTGGCCACCGGACACATTATGAGGTTGCACAGTGCCTAGGTGACTGTGGCGGTCCAATCACCATGTCCCAGCAGGCAGAAACAGGGACTTTAAAGGGAGACATTCACCTGCAGGTAGCCTTCTGTGTCCGGTGCTGCCATGGAGCCCGTCACACATGTCCTGCCACTGCTGATGATCATCGAAGGTGGGCAAAATCAATATCGCCGTGGGTGCAACCCAGCAAAAGTACACCCACCCACCTGTGTTATTAACTGTAACAACAGATCATTGTGCCGTCGTCCACATGATATGGGGGTCACAATACAGACACCAAGTACACATCTCATTGTGTCCTAGTTAGAAATTACAAACAAAGAAGTACACATGCACAGTTACAATATACCCCCTTTGGGCAGCTCACCCACACTGCACCACAACACTATACAGAAACACATGTTCACTTATCTCAGGTATGGGGACAGTGAAGTGTATACAACATTGTCTCACACAACACCAATGAAATACTAATATCCCATCTACCAACACAACTCACTGACTCACATTACACTCATGCCATGGACTGTCGTCACATACAACACACATACGTATAGATGTGGCATAAAACATAAAGAACAATCCCAGTAAACAGCCCTACAATGAACACACACATATCCCACATTGCAACATAATGGAAGGACAATGGGATACACAATTGTTAGCAAGAAAAATATACAAACCTCACTATGCAAAAAATACCTTCACAATAGGAATGGGGCCAGCAGGAACACCCAGGGAAGGAGGTTGCACGGGGAGACATATAACGTTGCAACTGCCCCTAAAACAACGACTGCATAGGAACTGGCCCTTCAGACATCTCTTGGACAAACAATACTAGAACAAAGGGCGTGCCTATATGCACAATGTGGAAGTGCAAATCAACAAAGCACACACAGCCCCAACTGGATGGGACATACCTCTACATGAAGTAACGGCAAGGTACACACAGTTAAATTGACACATGCACAGTCTAACGCAAACAAACCTCGCACAGTTGAACACACTCCATATCTGCACAAACAAAACTCAAGCTGACACACATCAGATTAATACATAATCCATATCCGGGGGACAAGGCTAACACCATGCATGCTCACTTTGGACAATGCAAGAATAAATACCATACAAAAGAGTTCACAATGCCCTTACACCACCAATGTATTTATACACACATACCAATACAGTCAACATATACCCTTGTTTTGGGGGACACCACCATTGCCCGTAAAGTCAGATACTGCAAACAATAGCAAGTGGTTCAGCAAGCAGGCTGAAACACACACAACTGTAGGCAGAACACACAAGTTATTCAGGAACAACATAAAGATAGAAAAAGAATTGCAGGACAAATATATACCCAAAACAAACTCTTTGAGTTTAGTAAATAATAAAGATGAGAAATCCAAGGCGATTGGCCAGTCCATACATATTGGCATAGGCACATCATTGCACCGTCACTTGGCTCCTAACTTCCACGGAACATGTACTGAAAGGAGCATCAAATGGGCAGACAGGCACACCAGGGATCATCTTTGGGGGTGTCAGATTTGAAAGGGGGTTTGGTCTTGGCTTTGGGAGGGGTGGCATACTTTTTGGGAGGGGTGGGCTTCTTCATAGGGGAGAGGTATGGGTGCTTGTAGGGGGCAAGGGAGACTTTGGAGGTGGGATGGAGGGATGGAGGGGCTGGGAGGTGGGTCGGGCCGCTTGGGTTTGAGACAGGGAGGAGGGAACACTGGGTGTGGTGGGTGTGTCACTGACTGTTGTGATGGTGCCTGTGGGTATGCTTGATGATGTTTGTGTAATGCTTGGGGTGGTACAGTATCTGGGGAAGTGGTAACTGTTGTTGTGTCTGTGAGTGTCTGTTGTTTGCTTGTGTGCCGGTGTGTTCTGATGTGCTTGCGTCTGTGTATGCTGCTCTTCTTTGGTGAGTTGGATGTATGTGGATCAGTCAGGGTGCTTTGGGTAGGTGAAGGAAGGGGGGATTTGGATTTGGAAGAAGGAGGTGCGAGGGGGGCGGATGTGAGGGGAGACTGGCTACTGTCTTTGAGGAAGCCAGAGCTTGAAAAGATCTCTGTAGGCCAGCCATTGCATCATGAGTGCCTTCCAGGTATGCATTTGTTAGTTGAAGTTGGAAAGCCAATCCTTGGATGGCATTTACAGTGGCTGGCTGATCCACAGAGATACTTCTCAGGAGGTCAATAGCCTCTTCACTAGTGGCAGCAGGGGTAACAGGGGCTGGGATAGAGGTGCCTGCAGCAAAGGAGACACCCACCCCCTTGGGTGAACAGGCACGGTCAACTAGGTGGGAAAAAACAGGGAGGGTTGTGATAGAATGTGGGACGGTGGACAAAGATGATACAGGGGGATATCTCAATGGGTATGCCAACACTAGGGAGTGTCCAATGATGAAGAGGATGTT
Organism: Pleurodeles waltl; assembly: GCF_031143425.1. NCBI lineage: Eukaryota > Metazoa > Chordata > Amphibia > Caudata > Salamandridae > Pleurodeles > Pleurodeles waltl. The sequence goes on from NC_090437.1 coordinate 898,722,036, forward strand.
ACAGGTTCCCCCATAGCACTCCCCTCATCCTCCAGGCCACTGCGTCCCTCTGTGTTGGTAGTGTCTTGATCCGAGTTCCCATGACCAGATGCTTCCCCACACGGCTGTGCCACGTCTCCTTCACTTGCCAGTACTGATGTTCTAAATACAAAGAGAAATAGGGTCATCACATTGCAATAATGACACTTAAGCAATAGCTCTGATTAGCCATCATTACCATGATATCAAGTAGGCCCCAGCAACAAAGTGCACCTAAGTCGTCCATACATGTTCCATACCATATGCATGCATGCTATCTGAACTGTCAACAGTTGCCCACAGGAAAATCAGGATTTCACAAAACTACAATTGCATGGATGAAGTTGTGAAGTCACAATAACCATTCAATAGGTAGGAGACCTCATCACCCCCAAAGCTTTGCCCCATGAAGCAGACCTCAGTTACCTGTTGTCATACAATAGCAGGCCAATGCCAAATGCATTTCCACAGATCTGTCACATAAGTATTGACCCAACAATAAAGAATTATGCTCCAAAATGCTGCCATGTTTTTGACAAAAGTACAATACCCTGGAGAAGGTGACAATGAAATACTCATGTCACACTGGAAGCCGTTGCAATATGCACACTTTATCAAGTGATATTTGTCCCAATAGGGTCATGGAGGTAGTAGTAATGCTTCTCAGATCAGACACACATGTGACATGGAAATGGCCACTGTAGACATCATGTGCAATATGTCAGGGATAGATGTCCCCAAAATCCACAACAGAATAAATCAGCAAGCCCCAGAGAAATCACCACTAATGTCTGACACCCTTTGTAATGACATACTCTGAGTGCATCAGTGGACACCATTACTCCCTTGGATGTTGGAGAGGCCCTGAGATTTGCAAGTACTTGTTGAAGGCCCTCAACATGTTGCCCAATTGGAACCTACATCATTGTCTCCATTATGGTCATGCAGACACAAATACCTGTTTGTGGATGAATGGTTGTTCCCAAACACAAGTGATTCCAACATAACTGCAAGTCACATTGCTGAAACAAGGATGCTAACTCACTAGCCGGGGCGCATGAGTCCAAAACTAAAATGCTCTGCGATAAAAATCTAAAATCTAATTAAAAACGAATCTAAAAGCATACAAAGAGATTTAATGTCAAACATGACAAGCACAGCAGGCCAAACGGGAACCAAATGAATATGGCAATTTGGTGTCAAATTACATTTTTTGAATAAGGCCAATGGTCAAATCAATCAACAATAATCATGGTCTTCAAGAATGTCTCTGAAGTCATCAATTAGGAGTGCGTCTAGGAAGGACTCCATATCGACAAATAGATCGATCATAGGATTGGCAGACGGATTCACTAGCAGAAGTGTGCAGATGCAGGATCACCTGCAGAGGCAGCACCATCCATAGTGTCAGATGTCACCGGAGCCAAGTAGTTCACAAGTGGTGACTCATAAGTGGCCTTGTGAATCAACCTCAGTCTCATTGGTCATGACTGTGAATGAACCTCATTGGGAACATCAGCAGTTCCTTCTCCACAGGAGGCACTGGCTGAACAGCAAGGCACACCAAAGGTAGACACTCAAAGAGGCACCAGGTGCATTGAAATAATGGTGTCATGCACCACAGGACTGGTCAGAATGACAATGACCAATAATGCTCAGATTTTTCCAGCAACAGAGCACTAAAGAACTGTACTGTGCGATCATGACACAGCTGGGCTGGTGGTAGCTCCATCAGTCCCCTTAGCTGAACAAGCACAACCATTGTGTATTAGGAATAGCAGCAGCAGTATTCTGCCGATCAGTGCCAATGTCACAGGAAATCTGCCAAACACACTCAAAAAGAGTGAATGGATAGCTGAAGGAATGACTTAGAAGATGATCTGGTAGGTGGAAACAAACCAGACCCAACAGCCTTAAAGAAGTGTATAATCCCTGCAGTGCTCAAGGTGTTGAACATTCTGCAGACCAGCACTCCAAAGTGCTTGGGGAAGATGGTATTTAATAAGGATTGTATCTGAGCTAATGATCTTGCTATCTGGAGAGCATACATCCCCTTGACTGATATCAAAGCCACTTGTTTTTGGAACAGTAGCACCTTTAGTCTGCTCAGCTTGTCAAAATGCACATTAGTAGTATCAATCTTAGGCCACATTTCTGCTACTGTTGTGTGTATGGGGGGAATAGAACATGTTCCCAACAAGTTACCATTTGAGAGACTACAATTGCATAGGCAATTCCTGATCGCATTACGCAGCAACTCTCCATTTGAAAGTATATGAATTGCTAGACAAATCGAAGGCACAGGAGTACCCTTCAGAAAGCATGCCAAGTTTGCGACCTCCACTTTGCAGAAACTGTGAACTGACACCTGCTTGCAGATATTTAAATGATTAACAGTAGTCTTACATTTGCTTCCACTCAGAAAGATCTCAGTTTCGCCATTTAGACATTTGAATGAAAAGGGCAACTCCCTCTCTTCGTGTATGTAACTATCTCCTAGCCGCTCATATCTGCCCACAGCAAAATGTTTCAAATATTTTGTGAAACTAAACGTGGAAATTGGCAGATTTATAATGCCATATGCGAGCCCTACTCTTGATGGTGTCTCTGCTATATTAAAAGGCAGCTTTTCTAAATTTTCTATGTTAAGCATGGTGTTTTTAGCCACTATCTGCTGCTTCCAGGACACATTAAAAACAGCAAACAAGTCACTACTGTTTATGTGTTTCCAAGGGACGTGACTATTTTTCAGAATCTGTAATGTCCAACCTAACTGCATGATAGAACGCAGCTGACATTGCCCCTGTTGAAAAAGGGGCATGTCATTCTCAATTATATCAATTGCAGAAGATATTATTAAGTGTGTAACTTTTTGTTGAACAGAGTATTAATGTTATTATCAACAATAGCTAAAGCCCTTTCCATATTTTCCTTATCTATCTGGCTCAAAAGTGCATTTGCCTCCAGCTGAGAAAGCTTCCAGATCTCATTGTATATGGCATACAGGAATCATTTAGTGCTTTTTGTGGACCTAGTAAGAAATCTTGAAAATCTACTTCCTCTGATAGGAGACTTAGATATTCTTTAACTGCTGCTAAGGTGTTAGTGCATAACCATCGCTGGCACAATTTACCTTCAATGTGTTATTAACTATACCAGAGTGCTGACCTGAGATATAGGGAGGGTCCGGCCAGCTACTTTTGTAACCCTCTTAGGAATTAAGAAAATGTGCCTGACCCTATTTGTGTCTATTGGCCACAATAACCACCTGCCAGGACTTAAAAGTGTGGATTTAAAGGTACCTTTCTGAACCCACGCATTAAGTTCTTCCTTGATGACATTTAGAAATGCTTGCCAATTGGTGAATTTGGCTGGTGCCAGGATAAAAAACATAAAGTATATGAAAAAAATATACATCCCTGACGTCTAGGGGTGTTTTCCCCCCATGGGGGCAGATCGGCCTAAATATAATTGGCTGATTTGCCCCAAGGGGGGCAGAAAAGGCCTAAAAATATTTTGCACCCCTGGGGAGCTACTCTTGCCCAATGGGCCGCTCCCCTTATGCATAAGTATATAAAAAAATCCCTAGGGCCATATTTATACTTTTTGACGCAAAACTGCGCTAACGCAGTTTTGCGTCAAAAAAATTAGCGCCGGCTAACGCCATTCTGAAGCGCCATGCGGGCGCAGTATTTATTCAATGACGTTAGCCGGCGTTAGCCGCCGGCGCTGCCTGGTGTGCGTGAAAAAAAATGATGTACACCAGGCAGCGCCGGCATAGGGGAATATGGAGCTTGGGTGCCAAAAAATGGGGCAAGTCAGGCTGAGGCAAATTTTTCGCCTCAACCCGATTTGCGCCATTTTTTTCGACTCCCAACCCCCATTGAAATGACTCCTGTCTTAGCAAAGACAGGAGACATGCCCCCTTGCCCAATGGCCATGCCCAGGGGACTTCTGTCCCCTGGGCATGGTCATTGGGCATAGTGGCATGTAGGGGGGCACAAATCAGGCCCCCCTATGCCACAAAAAAAAATATATATATACTTACCTGAATTTACCTTAATGTCCCTGGGATGGGTCCCTCCAGCCTTGGGTGTCCTCCTGGGGTGGGCAAGGGTGGCAGGGGGTGTCCCTGGGGGCATGGGAGGGCACCTCTGGGCTCCTTCCGAGCCCACAGGTCCCTTAATGCCTGCCCTGACAAGGCGCTAAAAAACGGCGCAAAAGTGGCTGGATGTCATTTTTTTTGACCCGCCCACTCCCGGGCGTGAATTTTGCCTGGGAGTGTAAATACGGCGCACATGCCTCGGAGTCAATTTTTTAGACGGGAACGCCTACCTTGCATATCATTAACGCAAAGTAGGTGTCCACGCTAAAAAATGACGCAAACTCCATGGACTTTGGCGCTAGACGCATCTAACGCCAAAGTATAAATATGGAGTTATTTTTGCGTCGGAATTGCGTCAAAAAAAATGACGCAATTCCGGCGCAAACAGAGTAAAAATATGCCCCCTAGTGTCTAGTGGTTTCTGTTCCCCTTGGGGGCAGATTGGCCTTATAAAAATAGGCCGATCTACACCCAAGGGGGGCAGAAAAGGCCTAAATATAATTTGCCCCCCATGGGAGCGACCCTTGCCTAAGGGGTCGCTCCCCATACATAAAAACATCAAGTAAACAAAAATATATATACCTAGTGTCTAGGGATTTCCACCCCCCGGGGGCAGATCGGCCCAATTATAATAGGCCAATCTTCCCCCACGGGGGCAGAAAAGGCCTAAAAATTGTTTGCCCCCCTGGGACCTTGCCCAAAGGGTCGCTCCCCTTATACATAAGTATAAAAAAACAAAAACCCTGCATTTCTGCTGGCCTACTGCATCATGATCGGGCAGTAGAAATGCTTGCAGAGACATGAAAGGAAAGGAAAGGAAAGGCCTTTCCTTTCCTTTTATGCCTTTGCCTGCCCCCTCATCCCGAGCAGAAGAGAAATGGCGAGCATTTATCTTCTGCATCACGCTGGAAGCATGCTTCTAGCGCGATGGGAGGTGACCTCTGATGACATCATCAGACGTCACTGCTGGGAGACCGGGGGAGTTGGGGTGGAAGGGGAAGCGATTGCCCTTCCATACCACACTGGGGGGTGTGGGAGGGAGTCCCATGTGGGAGTGCTAGCACTCCCCCCATGGGCTGGGTGCAGGACGAGCTGGTCTTGTCCACGGGAACCATGTGCAAGGACGAGACCAGCTCGTACCGGACACCCTAGAGGTTAAGGACATGCTACCGTCTAGTAAAAGGATTGTGAGAAAAGCCTATAAGAAACCTTACACATTTCCTCAATTTCCAAGACTCAATAAAATGATCGCCGTGGCACACAAACCACAAAGCTGAGGAATTCAGTCTTGAAGTGAGAGCAATAAGTTATTTATTGGCCAAGACTGTTTCGGTTCTTGCAGTTAATATAATAATTTAGCGTGGTGCAGCACGACTTGATGTTCAAAGACGTTGGCCGCTTCTTGAAACTCCTTTTCGCCCTTGGTGGCAGCTCTTATTTTATCATGGAAGGAAGTGGATTTCACGGATAAAAAGTCCTTTATTGAAAATTGGACAGTGGCGGGCACCAAGTGGCTTGTTTGTTAAACATGCAGAAGAGGAGAGGTAGGCCCACCATAAATCGACTTTGAAAGTCGAGATCTTCATACCGCAGGGATGTTTTAAATAACTTGTTTAGCCAAATCAATAGATCCAGGGGACATTTATTATGGAACACTTAAAATTAAAAAACAACAGCTGACACGTGTTTCGCCCTGAGGGTATATGTACCTGCGGCTTTCTCAAGGCTGCAAGAACATGGAAGAAAAATAGCAAAGGATTAAAAAATTATCAAACTTTACCATCCCCCAAGGTGCAGAGAGAAAATAGAATTATTAGGAAAATCTGTTCTCTCTATAGAATGTGCTGATTTCTCAAAAAAGAAAACAAGTAATAAAGTGAAACAGAAAACAAAAAAAGACAGAAAAATGATAAAATCCATGTCCTTATGATAATCATAAAATATTGATGAAAATACACAAAGTGCTTGGATAATTTACAAGTAGATGCTGGCAAACGATGAATAGATGAGAAGTAAGTAAAGACTGATTTAGTATGAGAAGGAAAAAGATGTGACCAAGATTGCCCAGACGCATAAGTAGAAAGTAAACAATAACCAAGAGAGTAAACAAGAGACCCTGCACCCTGTGTCAATGATCACACAATTATGCATTACCACAAACAGAGAAGTTGAAAAAGTAAAAATTTAGAAAATGGATAGGCCGTCTGCCCATGCAGATTTCAACATGATCACACAATACCTACTCATATGTTCACAAAATTGTATCCATTTTTGATTTCCATAACATATGCAGATGATTAGAAAAATATGAACTGACAGAAATATACAGTAATCACATGTATTAGGTTCCACCAAGCAAACTAACAATTGGTTGTTATAAGGGAAACACACAATAAACTAAATTGCATAAATGCCCATTGCTAAGTCTGCGATCAATATTTACATCCAGAAGCACATCCTGGTACCACATTTTAGCTATACATAAGAAGTGATTTCTACTGATGGTCCCAAATGAATGTTGGTGTTAGCAACTAAATACCTTAACACTACATCACATAAAATAAAGCTGTGCACAAATGTACAGTAATGCCCTAGAATTCTACTTGTTATTTTAAGATTATGGGGGTCATTACAACATTGGCGGTAAAAGCCACTTACCGCCGTGCAGAAGACCGCCAATACACCGCCGCGGCCGCAGAATACCGGCACAGCTATTATGACCCACATCTCGGAATCTGCCGAAATACAGACACCCACACAAGTCCGCCACACCAAAGGTCAGTGATAAACTGGCAATAACAAAACCTCCACCGTCACGCCAACAGAAACAGGCCCATGCTATTACGACCCACGAATCCACGCGGCTGTCTTTCAACCGCGGTATTCCATTGGCGGTAAACACCGCCGCGCTCAAAATACACATGCATCTCCAAAACACCACCACATTGGACAATTCAAAATACACACACCTGACACACATACAAACACCACTCCCACACACCCAACACAATATAAAACACACACCCACATCACCCACAAACCCCTACGACCAAAAAATCTGAAAGAAGGCCAGAGAGAGACTACAACAATAGACAACCCCACCACACAGAGGCACACAACACCATCACCCATACAACATCCACACTCAAAACACCCCACACCACCACACATCACCACACTCATCAACACATACACCACCCCACACATCACCTACACCACCCCATGTCACGCCAAAGACACCCCAGGTTTTCCGAGGAGGAGCTCAGGGTCATGGTGGAGGAAATCCTACGGGTAGAGCCACAGCTATTTGGAGCACAGGTGCAGCATACCTCCATAGCCAGGAAGATGGAGCTATGGCGAAGAATCATCGACAGGGTCAATGCTGTGGGACAGCATCCAAGAAATCGGGAGGACATACGGAAGAGGTGGAATGACCTACGGGGGAAGGTGCGTTCAGTGGTCTCCAGGCACAACATCGCAATTCAGCAGACTAGCGGCGGACACCTACCTCCTCCCCCACAACTAACAACATGGGAGGAGCAGGTCTTGACCATCATGCATCAGAGGGCCTCGGAAGAGTCGGTGGAGGAATGGACACTGGTAAGTCAAATCTTAACTATCATATCTCCCACCCTACCTGCATGCTATCACACACCCCCACCCTCACCCCCTCCCCTATCACTACAACTCCTCACTAATGTACTAATAACACAAACCACACATCCCAACAACAAGCCCAGAATGACACAACTAAGCATGGACACCCAGCACTAAAGCATGCTCACTACACATACCCGTAACAACCCCCCAACCATCATCATACAAGCCCACACACAGGAATGCTTGCACTGGGGTACATGCACACCCACCCATTGCACACCATGACACACACATGCAATAATCATGCCCTTTTACCCCTGCAGGACCACTACGTAATGTCACCACACAGGAGGGTCCAGACATCTCCACTCCACCCACAGAAGAGGGCCACAGTGACGACAGCAGCTCTGGCCAACTGGATCCAGATGACCAGCCCGGACCATCGTGGGCCTCGGGACAGTCGGTTCCCCTTGCACAGGCACAGCCCAACACTGACCTTCCACAATCTGGTAACACCAGCACAGCACCCACCCATCTGGCCCATACCTCCGTACCCAGGACACGTCAATCAGCGGTGTGTCCACCACTACATGGAACCCAGGGTGCCCCACCACCCCAACAACATCAGGGAGCTGGGGGCAGTAGTAGTGGGCACACGGTCCAGCGGACGGAGGCACAGGAACACAGGGGAACTGGGAGGCCTGCTGTGCGACAGGGGGCGGACAGGCCAAGGGAACCCACTCTCCACGAGGCCCTCTCCTCCATCATGGGAGCATACCACCACTCCCAGGAGACGATGGCGACGGTCCTGGCCAAGTTTCAGGAGACCCAGCGCCTGCAGGACGAATAGTATTTGGGGTTCAGGGAGGAACTCAGAACCATCAGCTCCGCCCTGGGCACAATCGTAGGGGTGCTGAAGGACATACAAAAGACCATGAGGGACACGGTGGCACTCCAAGGGGCCCCTGACACTAGCATGGACTATGAACTGCCCACCACCTTCGCCTGCGCTAGTGGACAAGACGCCCCGCCACAGGACCACCACACCAGCACCCCACCCCTTGCAGACGGACAACCACCCCACAAGCGGTCCCTGAGATCCATGAACAGGACAGAGCAAGATGGCAAGACCGCCACCAGGAAATGAGACCACCCTGATTGTCCTCCCACTGTCTCACTTTGTTACCCTGTCCAGATTGGAACTGCCCCAGCTCCACTTCCTATGCCCATATGGGCAGTGCACCTGTGAGACTTATAGACTTGACTCTGCCATGGACAGTGCTCCACCATCACCCATCACCATTTTGCCACCCCCTCCAATCATTAGCACTTCAATAAATACCCTTGAACCACAAAACAATCTGGAGTCAGTCTGTGATTTGGGAAATGTATATTAGCAATGACAGTGACAAAATGCATTTTCAAATGTAATGCCAACATACCTATGTCACACATCACAAGTCCATGAAGGATGCAAGCAGATGAAACATGTTGGTAACCACACCTGTGAAACCGTAAGGGAAATGTACAACTCAGTTACCAAATACTGCTACTAATTGATAGACAGGATAGAGGTAGAAGTGTGAAAGTGAATGTAATAGTAAAACAATTGTTCTCACCTGTGTGTCACTGGAAATATTGCTGTATGACTGACTTCCTGTTGTCTATGTCTCCTTCCTCAGCTTCCTCCTCATCACTGTCCACAGGCTCCACAGGCTCCACAGCTGCCACAACACCGTCATCTGGACCATCCTCCTGCAGAAAAGGCACCTGGCGTCGCAAAGCAAGATTGTGAAGCATCGAGCAGGCGATGATGATCTGGCACACCTTCCTTGGTGAGTAGAATAGGGAACCACCTGTCATATGGAGGCACCTGAACCTGGCCTTCAGGAGGCCGAAGGTGCGTTCGATCACCCTCCTAGTCCGCCCATGGGCCTCATTGTAGCGTTCCTCTACCCTGGGATTCCTCACTGGGGTCAATAGCCAGGACAGGTTGGGGTAACCAGAGTCCCCTAATAGCCACACCCGGTGCCTCTAGAGTTGACCCATCACATACAGGATGCTGCTATTCCGCAGGACGTAGGCGTCATGCACTGAGCCACGGAACATAGCATTTACCTGCGAGATGTACTGGTCTGCCAAACATACCATCTGTACATTCATGGAATGATAACTCTTCCGGTTCCTATACACCTGTTCACTCCTGCATGGGGGGACCAGAGCTACATGGGTGCCATCAATAGCACCTATGATGTTGGGGATATGTCCCAGGGCATAGAAGTCACCTTTCACTGTAGCCAAATCCTCCACCTGAGGGAAAACGATGTAGCTCCTTACGTGTTTCAGCAGGGCAGACAACACACTGGACAACAAGTTGGAAAACATAGGCTGTTATACCCCTGATGCCATGGCCACTGTTGTCTGAAATGACCCACTTGCAAGGAAATGGAGCACTGATAGCACCTGCACTTCAGGGGGGATTCCTGTGGGATGGCAGATTGGTGAGATCAGGTCTGGCTCCAACTGGGTACACAGTTCCTGGATTTTGGCACGGTCAAACCTGTAGGTGATGATCAAATGTCGCTCCTCCATTGTTAACAGGTCCACCAGCGGTTGGTACACCGGAGGATTCCGCCATCTCCTCAAATGTCCCAGCTGACGGTGCCTAAGAAGGACAACAGCGACCACAGAGTCAACAAATTCCCAGGTATGTACCCACAGCTACACAGAACAAGGCACCAAATACAAAACTCTTCCTGTGTGTGTGTTGAGTGTAGGCCTAGGTATGTGTGACGCAGTAGTAAATGAAGCCATGTGGGCCCCTGAAATGGCGGCTGCCTGACCTCTAAAGTGGGACAATGGGATGTGAGGTAACTGCGCTGGCATTAAACACCGTCGCGGTAGGCGGTCGTAGACCACGGCGCAATGCTGCATTGGTTAACATTGGACCCTATGGGTCCCAGGAGCCAATGATGAAGTGCGCCGGCGGAGATGATACGCACTGCCGCGGTCGTCACCGCCATTTTCTATCTGTTCAGTCACTCGATACCAGATCTTCGACAGGAGAGGACCTACACTGCAAGTGCTGCTGTGACCTCGGTCTGGAAGAGACAATGGCTGCTGCGTCTGGGGAAAGGGCCCCTGCCTTCACTGCTCAGGAGTTGAAGAAGCTAGTCGATGGGGTCCTCCCCCAGTACACGCTACTCTACGGTCCTCCAGACCAACAGGTAAGCACACAGGGAGCACGTTGTATGGGCTATGCCTGTGTGGAGAGGGCTGATTGTGAGAAGGAAGGGGGCAGAGTTCAGCGAGCATGAATGAGTGTGAATGCATGTGCCACATGGCAAGGGTAGGGATGGGAGCCACTCACTTCGACGGTGCAGTTGCTAATGACTTCTCTTCTTCCCCTGTACATGTCATGTAGGTCAGCGCCCACCAGAAGAACGACATTTGGCGTGCCATCGCCAAGGACGTCCGGACCCTGGGGGTCCACCAGAGACGGGGCACCCACTGCCGTAAAAGATGGGAGGACATTTGCCGCTGGAGCAAGAAGACGGCGGAGGCTCAGCTGGGGATGGCCTCCCAACGTGGGAGGGGTGCCCGTCGCACCATGACTACCCTGATGTTCCAGATCCTGGCGGTGGCCTACCCAGAGTTGGATGGGCACTTGAGGGCATCACAGCAGACACAAGGGGGTTAGTACAACATCATTCAGCGGACTTTGCGCTCAGTGGAGGGGTCTGGGTGGGGGAGGAGGGCTGTGTGTTTCCCTAGGCCAGGGCGAGATAAAACTAGGCTAGGCCTCTCCGGAATGCAGGCCATGTGGCACTCCACCCCACCTCTGTAGAGTGCCAAGTACAGGTATACATGCCCCTGTGTCATCTATGTGTGCAGATGTCCACCATAGCCATGTAGGCCAGATCCCAGGAATTGCATCTGTAGAGGCCAATAGAACGGCGTAGTGCAGGGGGCTGCTGTGTCTGTATTGTCCGCCAACGGTAGCGGTAAGCCATGCACTCAACCTGTCTTTCTTCTGTCGTTCCCCCCCCTTTTTGTGCTCTCCCTGTTCTTTTGTGCATCAGCATCATCAGGCGGAGGTACAGTGGCACCGGAGCACGAGGGAGCTGCATTCCACATGGCCGTGGAGGGCCACACCACGGATTCTGAATACACCAGTGGGACGGAGGGCGAGGGGAGCTTCACGTCGGTCACCGGATCACCAAACAGCGACACGGACTCGTCCGCCGATGGGAGCTCCCTTGTGGTGGCAGTACCATCTGTGCCCCCCACTTCTACAGGTACAGCCGCCACCCCCCCCTACCAGCACTGCCCTCCCAGCAGCCCCTCAGCCTTCGCTCCGTGCCCGCTCACCCAGGAGGGTGGGCATCACCTTCGCCCCAGGCACCTCAGCCCCTGCCCCAGTCACCCCTGCTGCCCTCACTGAGGAGGCCATTGACCTCCTCAGGTCCCTCACTGTTGGGCAGTCTACCATTGTGAATGCCATCCAGGGTGTAGAAAGGGAATTGCAACACGGTAATGCATTCCTGGAGGGCATTCATTCTGGTCAGGCTGCCCTTCATCGAACCCTGCAATCTCTGGCCTCAGCACTGATGGCAGCCATTGTCCCTGTGTCTAGCCTCCCCCCTCCAACTTCCTCCACCCAGACCCAGTCCCCTGTACCCCAGCCTATCCCAAGCACACCATTAGACATGCATGCACACACCTGAAAACACAAAAGTAGCTCAGGCAAACATAAGCACCACACAACCCACAGGCACTCACACAAGCATCACCCACATACAGACACAGCAACATCCACTGCCTCCACTGTGTCCCCCTCCTCGTTGTCTCCCTCCTCCCTCCCAGTGTTGTCTACACTCTCACCTGCATGCACTAAATCTACAGGCACTAGGACTCACACCACAACACCCAGCACCACACCCCGCTCACCTGCACTCACCACCCCCACTACCATTTACACGTCCCCTTTGTCCATTCCCAGCGTGTCTGTGACGCCCCCTCCCAAAGTACACAAACGCGGGCACCCACACACCCAACATCCATCCACCTCACAACAGCCTCCAGTACCTGCGTCTGCACCCAAATCACCTAAAGTTACACCTCCTACAACCACCTCCTCTTCCTCCACTCCCAGACCCCCTCCAGCTACCCGTCCCAGTGTTCGTCAGAAACTCTTCCTCAGCAACGTTGAGCTCTTTCCCACCACCTCCACCCCTCCAATTCATAGTTCCCGTAGTAGCACCTCAGCCAAAAAAAGTCTGGTACCTGTGGTGCGTGTTAAAGGTGTGTGGAGTGCACCGGCCACCAGGGCAGCCAGTGTGACACGGAGCCAAAGCACTGCCAGTCCACCCCCTATAAAGCACCTTAAGTTGGAGAGTGGCCGACGGGAGAGGGTGAAGGCTCCTGCCGGCAAAACAGCTCACAAGGGTCCCGGGGGGAGTGCTGAGTCAGCTGTGACTCCTCCCAAGGTGGTGAAGGGGCAGAAGAAGTCTCCAAAGTCTGGGAAGAGCAGCATGGCGGAGAAGGCCGCCATCCTCCCCGCCGGCCGGGACGCCCCTGCCAGCACTGTTGTCACTGGTCCGGAGACCACCGCCAGAGTCAGTGCCCTGGAGGGCAGCAGTATCGTCACTGGTCCGGAGACCACCGCCAGAGTCAGTGCCCTGGAGGGCAGCAGTATCGTCACTGGTCCGGAGACCACCACCAGAGTCAGTGCCCTGCGCTCTGGAGGGCAGCAGTATCGTCACTGGTCCGGAGACCACCGCCAGAGTCAGTGCCCTGGAGGGCAGCAGTATCGTCACTGGTCCGGAGACCACCGCCAGAGTCAGTGCCCTGGGGGGCAGCAGTATCGTCACTGGTCCGGAGACCACTGCCAGAGTCAGTGCCCTGGGGGGCAGCAGTATCGTCACTGGTCCGGAGACCACCGCCAGAGCCAGTGCCCTGGAGGGCAGCAGTATCGTCACTGGTCCGGAGACCACCGCCAGCGTCAGTGACCTGGAGGGCAGCAGTATCGTCACTGGTCCGGAGACCACCGCCAGCGTCAGTGACCTGGAGGGCCCCGGCAGCCACAGCCCCTCTGGGCACTGAGGGACCGTAATGCCACACACCGCTGAACAGGGCAAAGCACTGCTTAACAGGGCAAAGACCGCCATGGCAAAGCACAGCTGAACAGGTCAGAGACAGCAAAGGCAAGCACCGCTGAACAGGGCAAGGACCGCCATGGTGAAGACCGCTGAACAGGGCAAAGCATAGCTGAACAGGGCAAAGACCGCCATGGCAAAGCACCGCTGAACAGGTCAGAGACAGCAAAGGCAAGCACCACTGAACAGGGCAAGGGCCGCCATGGTGAAGACCGCTGAACACGGCAAAGCACAGCTGAACAGGGCAAAGACCGCCATGGTGAAGACCGCTGAACAGGGCACAGACTGCCATGGCAAAGCACCGCTGAACAGGTCAGAGACAGCAAAGGCAAGCACAGCTGAACAGGGCAAGGACCGCCATGGTGAAGACCGCTGAACAGGGCAAAGCACCGCCATGGTGAAGACCGCTGAACAGGGCAAAGCACCGCCAAATCAAGCATTGTTAGCCCATGTGCAGCTGGGACAGTGACGGAACTGAGACCGTCACAGGGAGTGTGATGCACTCTGGGCACCATTCCCACTCCAGAACCAGTGGAGACCTGCATCCACTATGTCTGTCCTTCACAGGATGGAGCACTCTGGGCACCAGTCCCCCTCCAGAACCAGTGGAGACCTGCATCCACTCTGTCTGTCCTTCACAGGATGAAGCACTCTGGGCACGAGTCCCCCTCCAGAACCAGTGGAGACATCCATCCACTACCTCTGTCCTTCACAGGATGAAGCACTCTGGGCACCAGTCCCCCTCCAGAACCAGTGGAGACCTGCATCCACTTGAGAGACTGTGGCTTTGCACTCCCCAGGATGGTACTGTGGGCAAGCCACCCACTGTTGAGACTTGAGAGACTGTGGCTTTGCACTCCCCAGGATGGTACAGTGGGCAAACCACCCACTGTAGAGACTTGAGAGACTGTGGCTTTGCACTCCCCAGGATGGTACAGTGGGCAAACCACCCACTGTAGAGACTTGAGAGACTGTGGCTTTGCACTCCCCAGGATTGATCAGTGGGCAACCCACCCACTGTAGAGACTTGAGAGACTGTGGCTTTGCACTCCCCAGGATGGTACAGTGGGCAAACCAACCACTATAGAGACTTGAGAGACTGTGGCTTTGCACTCCCCAGGATTGATCAGTGGGCAACCCATCCACTGTAGAGATTTGAGAGACTGTGGCTTTGCACTCCACAGGATGGTACAGTGGGCAAACCAACCAATGTAGAGACTTGAGAGACTGTGGCTTTGCACTCCCCAGGATTGTTCAGTGGGCAACCCACCCACTGTAGAGACTTGAGAGACTGTGGCTTTACACTCCCCAGGATACATCAATGGGCATGGAGACCCCTCGTGGATCTGGCGTGGGGCTGTCATCCGGCTGAGGTTCCCCCCCTTCCCTTCCCCCTGAGGTGTCTGTTGTATTTCTATCTGATGCCCCTGCAGTGTTCTCTCCGTTTGTGGACAGGTATCTAGTGTGGGCCTCGCCCATGCATTTTGGGCCCAGTGGTCCAGGGACATTGACATGTGCATACCTGTACTACTAATCGTGATGTATATATTTGGAATGTGTATATATTGATGTGTATATGTGCTTACTGATTTTTGATACATTACAATGTTTGAACTCATTTCCTTTTGTCTTAGCATTCTTCCGGGGGGGTTAGGGGTTGTTACTGTGATGTTCAGAAATGGATTGGTGTGTGTGTTTGTAGTGGGTGAGGGTCGGGTGGAGGTGGGGGTGTTGCGTGTGTGTCCCCCTGACTTTTGCCTCCCCCTTCCCCTATGTCGTAGGTGCAGTACTCACCGTTGTCTTCGGCGTCTACGTTGCTGGTGATCGTAAGGGAGCAGGAAGACAAGCGCAGGGAGTATTTGTAGTTCGGGCTCCATGGTGGCCTCCTTCCTCGTGGAGTGTGTTGAGGTGAGCGTTTTCCCATTGCAAGAGCTGTTTCCACCGTGTTTTTATCCACGGTGAATCCACCCCGGAAAAGGTGGCGGATTGGCGGGTTGTGATACTGTGGGCGGTACTTTGTCTTCCGCCTGTCTGTTGGCGGTGACCGCTGCGCTGCTTGTCTGTACCGCCGTGGCGGTCGGAGTGTTAAAGTGGCTGTCTATGTTGGCGGTTTCCGCCACGGTCATAATTCCCTTTTTTTGTCCGCCGGCCTGTTTGCAGTATTACCGCAGCTTTAACACCGTCCGCCAGGGTTGTAATGACCACCTATGTGCCCAAAACTTGTAATCTGAGTAGAACATCAAAGCATATGAAAGAGATCCAATGTCAATCACTTTGTTGATGCAAGGCAATATTTTGTGTATAAACATCTATATTTCACAGGATAATGTAAAACTATAAATGCACAAAAAATCGAATTCTAAGTATATTTAAGAGACCCAATATCTATTGTTTTATCCATGCAAGCTAAATATTGTGTGCGTAAACATCTATTTATTATAAAATAATGCAACAGTATCTATACTCATAAGTTGAAATTTGAGTAGAAACATCAAAATACTCACATGGTTATTTTGACTTCAGTCGTCTTTTGCCAAGACTGCCGTCAAAGTGGGCACCAAAAGACCAACAGTGTTGGCAGTCCAAAGTACGCAGTATTGCGACTCACCAACAGATTTCCACCCATAAACAGACAGAAATCCGACACTGTTGGCCTGACCCACGGCGGGTAAGAGGCGATTCCACCACCAGTACCGCCACACCACAAGGACTCTGCCTGCCATATTACAAGAAGTAATTTGGCACAGCGGTCCTTGCACGGCAGAGCAGCATTGGCGGTGAAACCGCTGACATCCACCCCCTCTGGAACAACCACCCTGAAGTGGGCTGCTGTGTGGCTCAGACACGTAGATGGACTGACTAAAAGGGCTGTGTGTGGTAGGTGCATGTGTGTGGTGTGTGCATGTATGCGTGCAAGAATGTGTGTGTGTGTGTGTCAGAATGGGTGTGAGTGCGTGTGTGTCTCTATGCATGCATGGAGGGGATATGTGCAAGTATGCTGATGGGGTGTGTGTGCATGTATGCGGAGGAGGGTGTGTGTGTGCATCTATGCGGAGGGTGTGTGTGTGTGTATGAATGCAGGGGAGGGGTGTGTGCATGTGGGAAGATAACATTTGTCAAGCGTGTGCAATACAGCGTCTGACTGTTCTACCAACCTTAACCAGCCGACCAGTGCCCTATCCCCAATATACACCAATGTTGCAAATCCTTATTGGAGGTTGCTAACCTGGGAGGATACCATGTGTAAAGTGTATGTAGAACAGAGAGTTTAATGACTACAATTCACAGGATGCTCTCTTATTGTTACTCCAACTACCAGTCCAGTGTCCTCTTCTCCACACAGCCATGGTTAAGAAAACACACAATAAAATGTACTCATCTAGGCGCCTAACATTTAGCAAGTGCTTGAAATAGGAGTGACATGACTGCAAACGCCAGGAGGCTCAGACTCACAAAATACAAACACATGCCCAGCATTCTCATGCCCAAATACCCCTGTGTCTTAACTCTCAAATACATTTCACTCACCTTGGAGGATTACGTTTGTATACTTTGGGGGTCATTCTGACCCCGGCGGTCTCAGACCGCCGGGGCCAGGGTCGGCGGGAGCACCGCCGACAGACCGGCGGTGCCCCGCAGGGCATTCTGACCGCGGCGGTTCGGCCGCGGTCAGACATGGAAAACCGGCGGTCTCCCGCCGGTTTTCCGCTGCCCTACAGAATCCTCCATGGCTGCGGAGCGCGCTCCGCAGCCATGGGGATTCTGACACCCCCTCCCGCCATCCTGTTCCTGGCGGGTCTCCCGCCAGGAACTTGATGGCGGTAGGGGGTGCCGCGGGGCCCCTGGGCATGGCATGGGCACTGCAGGGGCCCCCGTAAGAGGGCCCCACAAAGTATTTCAGTGTCTGCTATGCAGACACTGAAATACGCGACGGGTGCCACTGCACCCGTCGCACCTTCCCACTACGCCGGCTCAATTCTGAGCCGGCGTCCTCGTGGGAAGGTTGATTTGCCCTGGGCTGGCGGGCGGCCTTTTGGCGGCCGCCCGCCAGCCCAGGGCAAATCCCAAAATACCCTCAGCGGTCTTTAGACCGCGGAGCGGTATTTTGGTGGGGGAACTTCGGCGGGCGGCCTCCGCCGCCCGCCGATGTTAGAATCACCCCCTTTGTGTTCTACAGGCAGTAACATGACTGAAACTCCCAAGAGGCCTTATGTCTGAAATTCCAAACACCAGCCCAGTGACAATCTGCCCAAAGAACCCTGGCTGGCATCTCACAATTGTAGAATACCCATCTGCTAGAATAATATCTCAGTATAATGTGTGTAGTACAGTAACTGACAAGAATACAACTCCCAGGAGGCACTGTCACAATGACTCAACACCAGGACAGTGTTCTCTTCTCCAAATACGTCTGTTTGTGAACTCACTGTTGAAGTGTACACATCTGGGAGGAAACCATTTGTATGGCGTGGGAAAACTGGGCTGATTGCAGAAGCCCCATAACTTGTTGCACCATTTTTTACTTATGCTAGCTTTTTTCTGTCTCTGATGGTGCCCTAGACACTGTGAAACAGTTCCAGAGCCTGTGCTCTGATTAAAATGATTATGCAAATGAGGCTAATTATAATTGGCTGTGTCAACCTTTCTATAGGTCCCTAGTATATGGCAGGACACGTAGGTTCAGGCGTTCCAGCATAGGTAATACACCCATAGGTGCACTGCTGTAGGGTCCAGTGTCATTTTGATGGCAGACCTGCCTTGTTGGCTGCTTTTAAGTTAAAGTTAGCCCTAAATTCGACTTTGGAATTAAAAGTACTACCAAAGTCTTAAGCAACATTATTTTTAAATATGTCATCCCTAAGGTAAATCCTAAGTGTCCCCAAGATTGGATGCAGTATAACTAAAAACAGGGACTTTATAAATAGATGTTTTATAAGCCCTGGTAAGAGACAAATAGCTACATTTGTTTTACCCATTGTAGTGAGTGAGCTCCATAGGCTACCATAGAGAGACTTTAATTTAAAATAATAATGTCCTATTTTACATAGGAAGAGGCTAAATATAGCATGTTTAGTGTCACATTAAAGGTTATAAGAAATCTAACAACTTGCCACTGTTGAAGTTAGTATAACGTGTACCTCGAAAGAGTTTTAGAACTCTTTCTAAAAGTTACCAGTTTCAGCTCTGCAATGTCCTTTTCTGATTAGTCAGCCTCTGTCAACCTGCCTTGATGGGGTGTGAAGTGGCCTGGGCTGCCACAAAGGTAGCATCTGGTAGGAGGAGATCTGCCTAAGTAGATAGTGAAAGAGGATTGGGGGACAGCACCCAAACTGGTCTCCAAAGGAGGGAAAGGACATTTGGGACAACAACTGTACCTCCCCTTTTCCTGAAAACCCAGACAGCCAGGTGTCCCCTGATAAGATGACGGAAGGGGTGTGTTAAGGGAAACATACCCAGACCAGTAGGCAGGCTCAGCCAGACCTAACCTTTAAGATTTAATTTTTCACTTTTTGGATTTTGGGAGAATGTTACACCCTGGGATCGATTTTTTCCGCACTTCCCAGGAAGTAGTCATTCAAGAGGGTGGTGGCCTGCACATGATTGGTCAAGAGTCCCCCCCTTGCTTTCCACCCCAGGAGCAAGGATAAAATTGTTCTTTGCTCCTGCTTTTCACCCGAGGAGCAAAGATAAAATTTGGCAGAGCTGCACCGGAAGGGTTTCATCAGCTGCACACTTGGGCTTCACCAAGAAAAGGACATTGCCTGTTTTCTACTGCTTCAAAATAGGAATCCTTGTTTGCTACAGGTAGGTAATATCTGACTAGAGACCCCTGCATCAAGCCCTGAATAAACTGACCAATGGCCGTTTTTGGATTTGAACCAGGTGCATTCTGGGAGCCGGAGTCCTAACCATAAAGGAGCAACTCAGAGCTTCTGGAACCTTGGGTGAGTTGTGGACTCCTAAAGAACCTTCAAAGACCTTCTGTAAGAAGATCCAGAAGGTTGGAGCAACTTTGGAAAAAATTCTTCATAAGTGGACTGACCCGATGTTGTGAGTCAAGCTGGCTTATGTCAACCGTGACCCGGCCTAACCTGCAGGTTTGTCCCACTGAAAATCTCAGGACCCTCAGACTTCCAGGATTTCACCAGGTGCTCATGGAAAGGCAATCAGATGACGTCAACTCAAAATTGGCTTGCTGTGGAGGGTCGCCTGACATTGGAGAGAAAAATCTCCAAAAATGTTTGTAAGTCTGAATGTAAAAAGTTGACTGAAGCTTCCTGGGCAGTGAATCCATGGAGGGCTCCAGGGAGGTAGGCTTTAATTTCAAGTTGGTCCTGGACGAAGATTTCTGTCACGAAAAATCGTCTAAGTCGGAACATAGAATCCTTGACAGAGGTCTCCTATGACATGTATCTGACGAGGGCTCCAGGGAGGCTGGATTCAACTTGTGACTTTGTCCCGGTCCAGAAAATCTTCAAGAAAAAGACTAGTCCCAAGGTAAACCTTTGACTGAGGCCTCCTGCTCACTGTAGCTGAGCAGGGCTCCATTGCGGTCACCTCAAAGTTTGGCTTTGCCCTGGCTGAGTGCGACCAGATGTTCAGATTGGCGCTTATAGTTTTTATGCACTAAAAAAACCTTTATTCTTTAAAAATTCATAATTCCGGTTCACTTTATTGGATTTTTGTCATTTTAAGGTCAGTTTAAAGATAAAAAATACAATCTATTTTTAGAAATTGGTGTGGTATTTGTATTGTGTTTTGTGTTTTACTTCTTTACTGTTTTGTGATTTTTAAATGCTTTACACACCTGTCTCCTAAGTTAAGCCTAACTGCTTGTTGCCAAGCTACCAAGGGTTGAGTTAGGATTAATTTATTGAGACCCTGACTGGACTTAGTAGGGGGGGGAGTGGCCTATTGCTAAGTGTGGTACTTAACTGCCTCTACCAGTAATCCACTTTCCAATATATTTTCTGTGTAGTACAGGGATTGGCATTACTGCTAAGGCCAGGAGGGCCTGTGTATGTAATTCCAAACACCAGCCTAGTGTACAATTGGCCAAATACCCCTGTTTGGTCAGTCCCAACTGTAGTTTACTCACTTTGGAGGATAACATTTGACAAGTGTGTGCAGAACAGGGACTGACAGGACTTCTAAGGCCAGGAGGGCCTGTGTATGTAATTCCAAACACCAGCCTAGTGTTCAATTTGCCAAATACCCTTGTTTGGACATTCCCAATTGAAGTTTACTCATCTGGGAGAATAGCATTTGTCAAGTGTGTGTATTACAGGGACTGTCAGGACTGCTAAGGCCAGGAGAGCCTGTGTATGTAATTCCTGACACCAGCGTTTTGTTCAGTTGTCCAAATACCCCTGTTTGGTCAGTCCCAATTGAAGATTATTTCCTGGGAGGATAAAATCAGTCAAGAGTGTATAGTACAGGGACTGAGAGGACTGCTAAGGCCAGGAGGGCCTGTGTATGTAATTAAAAAAAACAGAACAGTGTGCACTTTTCCAAATACATCTGTCAGTAAAATCTCAAATGAAGTGGGCTCACTAGGGGGAGAACATTGGTCAAGTGTGTATACTAGAGTGAGTGACATAACTGAAACTACCAGCAGGCACTGTATTTGTAACTACAAACATCTGCACAGTGCTCTCTTCTCCAAACCACCACTGGATGTCAATTCCCAAATGAAGCCCACTCACCTGGGGGGATAACATTTGTCTTAACAAACCCAATGGGCACTGTATTGCTAGCTGCAATCACCAGCCCAGTGTCCGCTTGCCCCAATGCATCTGTAAGGGAATTCCCATAGGGCGTTTAACCATCTGGGAGGATAACATATTGCTAGTGTTGGGAAGTAGAGGGACTGACCTGATTGCAACTCACTGGAGGCACTGTTCAATGACTCTAAATAGCTTGAACAGTGGTCACATGTCCAAAAACACTTGCCTGATCACTCTCACATGACATGTACTTACCTGGGAGGGACCCAGATACAGGTCATGATCAACTCAGAGATGAGTCTGGTCACATAGCTCCATCTTGAACTGCTAAGTCAAGATTAACCCCTTCGCTGCCAGGCCTTTTTTTGCCTATTTGGGGCAGTTCGCGTTTAGGCCCTCATTACTTTTTGTCCACATAAGCTAGCCAAGCCAAATTTGCGTACTTTTTTCCAACATCCTAGGGATTCTAGAGGTACCCAGACTTTGTGGGTTCCCCTGAAGGAGGCCAAGAAAATAGCCAAAATACAGTGAAGATTTCGTTTTTTTTAAAAAAATGGGAAAAATTGGCTGCAGAAGAAGGCTTGTGGTTTTCCCTCTGAAAATGGCATCAACAAAGGGTTTGCGGTGCTCAAATCAGCAGCTTCCCAGCTTTCAGGAACAGGCAGACTTGAATCAAAAAACCCAATTTTTCAACACAATTTTGGCATTTTACTGGGACATACCCCATTTTAAAAAAAAATTGTGCTTTCAGCCTCCTTCCAGTCAGTGACAGAAATGGGCATGAAACCAATGCTGGATACCAGAAACCTAAACATTTCTGAAAAGTAGACAAAATTCTGAATTCAGAAAGGAGTCATTTGTGTAGATCCTACAAGGGTTTCCTACAGAAAATAACAACTGAAAAAGAAAAATATTGAAATTGAGGTGAAAAAAACATAAATTTTTCTCTAAGTTTTACTCTGTAACTTTTTCCTGCAATGTCAGATTTTCAAAAGCAATATACCGTTACGTCTACCGGACTCCTCTGGTTGCGGGGATATATAGGGCTTGTAGGTTCATCAAGAACCCTAGGTACCCAGAGCCAATAAATGAGCTGCACCCTGCAGTGCGTTTTCATTCTATACCGGGTATACAGCAATTCATTTGCTGAAATATAAAGAGTAAAAAATAGCTATCAAGAAAACCTTTGTATTTCCAAAAAGGGCACAAGATAAGGTGTTGAGGAGCAGTGGTTATTTGCACATCTCTGAATTCCGGGGTGACCATACTAGCATGTGAATTACAGGGCATTTCTCAAATAGATGTCTTTTTTACACACTCTACTATATTTGGAAGGAAGAAATGTAGAGAAAGACAAGGGGCAATAACACTTGTTTTGCTAATCTATGTTCCCCCAAGTCTCCCGATAAAAATGATACCTCACTTGTGTGGGTAGGCCTAGCGCCCGCGACAGGAAACGCCCCAAAACGCAACGTGGACACATCCCAAATTTTTTAAAGAAAACAGATACGTTTTTTGCAAAGTGCCTTCATGTAGATTTTGGCCTCTAGCTCAGCCGCCACCTAGGGAAACCTACCAAACCTGTGCATTTTTGAAAACTAGAGACCTAGGGGAATCCAAGAGGGGGTGATTTGTGGGGTTCTGACCAGGTTCTGTTACCCAGAAACCTTTGCAAACCTCAAAATTTGGCTAAAAAAACATATGTTCCTCACATTTCTGTGGCAGAAAGTTCTGGAATCTGAGAGGAGGCACAAATTTCCTTCCACCCAGCGTTCCCCCAAGTCTCCCAATAAAAATTATACCTCACTTGTGTGGGTAGGCCTAGCGCCCGTGCGGGGAAAATGCCCCAAAGCGCAACGTGGACACATCCCGTTTTTTTAAAGAAAACAGAGGTGTTTTTTGCTAAGTGCCTACCTGTAGATTTTGGCCTCTAGCTCAGCCGGCACCTAGGGAATCCTACCAAACCTGTGCATTTTTGAAAACTAGAGACCTAGGGGAATCCAAGATGGGGTGACTTGTGGGGCTTTGACCAGGTTCTGTTACCCAGAATCCTTTGCAAACCTCAAAATGTGGCTAAAAAAACTTCATGTTCCTCACATTTCTGTGGCAGAAAGTTCTGGAATCTGAGAGGAGTCACAAATGTCCTTCCACCCAGCGTTCTCCCAAGTCTACCGATAAAAATGATACCTTACTTGTGTGTGTAGGCCTAGCGCCCGCAACAGGAAATGCCCCAAAGCACAACGTGGACACATCCAATTTTTTTAAAGAAAACAGAGGTTTTTTTTGCAAAGTGCCTACCTGTAGATTTTGGCCTCTAGCTCAGCCGGCACCTAGGGAAACCTACCAAACCTGTGCATTTTTGAAAACTAGAGACCTAGGGGAATCCAAGATGGGGTGATTTGTGGGGCTCTGACCAGGTTCTGTTACCCAGAATCCTTTGCAAACCTCAAAATGTGGCTAAAAAAACACATGTTCCTCACATTTCTGTGGCAGAAAGTTCTGGAATCTGAGAGGAGGCACAAATTTCCTTCCACCCAGCGTTCCCCCAAGTCTTCCAATAAAAATGATACCTCACTTGTGTGGGTAGGCCTAGCGCCCGCGACAGGAAATGCCCCAAAGCGTAACGTGGACACATCCTGTTTTTTTAAAGAAAACAGAGGTGTTTTTTGCTAAGTGCCTACCTGCAGATTTTGGCCTCTAGCTCAGCCGGCACCTAGGGAAACCTACCAAACCTGTGCATTTTTGAAAACTAGAGACCTAGGGGAATGCAAGATGGGGTGACTTGTGGGGCTCTGACCAGGTTCTGTTACCCAGAATTCTTTGCAAACCTCAAAATACGGCAAAAAAAACACATTTTCCTCAAATTATGGTGACAGAAAGTTCTGGAATCTGAGAGAAGCCACAAATTTCCTTCCACCCAGCGTTCCCCCAAGTCTCCCGATAAAAATGATACCTCACTTGTTTGGGTAGGCCTAGCGCCCGCGACAGGAAATGCCCCAAAGAGCAACATGGACACATCCCATTTTTTTTAAAGAAAACAGAGGTGTTTTTTGCAAAGTGCCTACCTGTAGATTTTGGCCTCTAGCTCAGCCGGCACCTAGGGAAACCTACCAAACCTGTGCATTTTTGAAAACTAGAGACCTAGGGGAATCCAAGATGGGGTGACTTGTGGGGCTCTGACCAGGTTCTGTTACCCAGAATCCTTTGCAAACCTCCAAATTTGGCTAAAAAAACACATGTTCCTCACATTTCTGTGACAGAAAGTTCTGGAATCTGAGAGGAGGCACAAATTTCCTTCCGCCCAGCGTTATCCCAAGTCTCCCGATAAAAATGATACCTCACTTGTGTGGGTAGGCCTAGCGCCCGCAACAGGAAATGCCCCAAAGCGCAACGTGGACACATCCCATTTTTTTAAAGAAAACAGAGCTGTTTTTTGCAAAGTGCCTACCTGTAGATTTGGGCCTCTAGCTCAGCCGGCACCTAGGGAAACCTACCAAACTTGTGCATTTTCGAAAACTAGAGACCTAGGGGAATCCAAGATGGGGTGACTTGTGGGGCTCTGACCAGGTTCTGTTACCCAGAATCTTTTGCAAACCTCAAAATTTGGCTAAAAAAAAACATTTTCCTCACATTATGGTGACAGAAAAATCTGGAATCTGAGAGGAGCCACAAATTTCCTTCCACCCAGCGTTCCCTCAAGTCTCCCGATAAAAATGATACCTCACTTGTGTGGGTAGGCCTAGCGCCCGTGACAGGAAATGCCCCAAAGCGCAACGTGGACACATCCCATTTTTTGAAAGAAAACAGTGCCTACCTGTGGATTTTGGCCTGTAGCTCAGCCAGCACCTAGCGAAACCTACCAAACCTGTGCATTTTTGAAAACTAGAGACCTAGGGGAAACCAAGATGGGGTGACTTGTGGGGCTCTGACCAGGTTCTGTTACCCAGAATCCTTTGCAAACCTCAAAATTTGTTTAAAAAAACACAGTTTCCTCTCATTTCGGTGGCAGAAAGTTCTGGAATCTGAGAGGAGCCACAAATTTCCTTCCACCCAGCGTTCCCCCAAGTCTCCCGATAAAAATGATACCTCACTTGTGTGGGTGGGCCAGGTGTCTGCAACAGAATAAGGCCCAAAACTTGTAGAGATAGAGGGGATAGCACAACGAGTTTATAAGGACATATTCTTTTATACATCTTTAGACGGACTCTGCTTTGGGGACCCACATAAGTGAGGTGTTTTTTTACTTGGGAGACTGAGGGGAAATCTGGGGAGTAGGAATTTTGTGCTGGAGCGGTGATCCTACTAAGAAAAGTCAGGAAAATATGCTTTTTTAATGCAAATTTTGAGGTTTACAGAGGAGTCTGGGTAAGAAAATGTTGGGCGAGCCACGCAAGCCATACCTCCCTGGACTCCTTGGGGTGTCTAGTTTTTAAAAAAATCTGGGTTTTGTAGGTTTCCCTAGATGAAGGCCGCAGCCAGGACCAAAAACATAGGTGGGCCCTCCCCCCCAAACACAGGTATTTTTGTAATATATCATTTTGATGTGTGCACATACGTCCGTGATGTGCCAAACACTAAAATTGTGAAAAGAAACACACTTAGGTTATGTGAAAAAGACCCCTCAGCCACCAACCAAGTTGGTGGCATGCTTCATCATCGGGGTCCCACCCGAGGTACCTAGCGTGTCACAGGTGTGCTGCGACGCCTGATTACAGCGGAGCAGGTTTTGTCATTTTTACCACACATACTGGTTGGATTTGGCACGAGGGTGAGTGATGGTTCAGTGGATAAAAGTTTATTAACAAGAGATTTCACAAAAATGAAATGCACTGTTAATAACTGAAAGGCAAAAAACTGAACCAATGACTCACAGCTCGTGAGCTGTAAAGCTGCGACAAGGCACCAACCGCTTTACAGTCCATTCACACACCTTTCATACATGACACGCACAAGACCAATCACACCGCCAGCCACGGGCCCAGCACTTCACAACACTCACATCGACAGACCGCGCCACTCAAGGGCCCATCACTTACATACCCCCACATGCCTGATACAAGAATCACACCAGCTAATGGGAGTGTGGACTGGCGTTTGGCTGGCACCGCCAGCCAAGCGCCACCCCAAGCACACCGCCAGCCAAGCCCCACCCCAAGCACACCGCCTTCCAAGCCCCACCCCACGCACACCGCCAGTCAAGCACCACCCCAAGCACACCGCCAGCCAAGCGCCACCCCAAGCACACCACCAGCCAAGCCCCACCCCAAGCACACCGCCTTCCAAGCCCCACCCCACGCACACCGCCAGCCAAGCACCACCCCAAGCACACCGCCAGCCAAGCCCCACCCCAAGCACACCGCCTTCCAAGCCCCACCCCACGCACACCGCCTTCCAAGCGCCAACCCACGCACACGGCCAGCCAAGCGCCACACCAAGCACACCGCCTTCCAAGCCCCACCCCACGCACACCGCCTTCCAAGCGCCACCCCACGCACACCGCCAGCCAAGCGCCACCCCATGCACACCGCCAGCCAAGCGCCACCCTGCGCACACCGCCAGCCAAGCACCACCCCACGCACACCGCCAGCCAAGCGCCACCCCACGCACACCGCCATCACTTTTTTTTGTTTATAAACAACAAAGAAACCACTAATGATAAAATAAGCACAAAACTACAAACACAAAAGCTCTAACTAAATACATGACAGAGATGCCAACCGTGAAACATATGAAAATATAAAACAGACAGCTTTCGCTCACGGTATTTCCCAGAAGTCTTTTTTTGTATGGTAACTTCTATAACAGCTGGGCTCACACAGCCCAGGCTTTGAAGGGTATTCGGGGCAGTACATCCGGCTCTCCCTCCGTATTAATCTTCAGGCACATACTCTACATTTCTTGTGGGCAAGTCTTTTTTGGGAGTGGGAGGAATGTGATCTGGAAAGTGCCGATCTTTCAATCTAGCCACATCCTCCACCACTTCTACTCTAGGAACTCTTGCCGGTTTTACCACAATAAGGCTTTCTATCACCGACTCCTGAAATTTAACAAATGTCATCCTTGACTCAGGTGAACAAACCTTTTATACAATAAAGGCATTAAAAGTTGCCAAATGAAATAAATGTAGGGACAACTTTTTATACCACACATAAGACTTACGAAGAGCAGTGTAAGGTTCCAACCTCTGATCTACTCTATCAATACCACCCATGTGCCTATTGTAGTCCAAAATGCACGCAGGTTTGCGCACTTCCGCAACCTGACCCCAAACAGCCACAGGGGAAGTACTCTCATCATGGATGGTAGATAGCATGTACACATCCCTCCTGTCTGAAAATTTCATAGCTAGCAGCTCATTATTCCGCAAGGCACTGCACTGTCCCCTCACAAGTTTATTACAGACAAGCTCCATTGGATAGCCTTTCCGGTTAGAACGGATTGTGCCACAAGCAACAGTGTCCACTCTAAACAACTCCTTGAACAACTGCACTCCAGTGTAGAAATTATCTACGTACAAATGGTGACCTTTGTTAAACAGCCGTCTAGCAAGTTCCGACACAATTTTTTCGCTAACTCCAAAAGTGGCAGGACAACCAGGAGGGTCAATACTGGAATCCCTACCAGTGTAGACCCGGAAATTATACTCATATCCTGTACTGCTTTCTGACAGCAGATACAATTTAATCCCATACCGTGCCCTCTTACTAGGAATGTACTGCTTAAAAACTAAACGCCCCTTGAAAAGGACCAAAGACTCGTCCACACTTATCTCTTTGCCTGGAACATAGACCTCTAAAACCGATCCACAAAATGATCAAGGACAGGCCTAATCTTAAAAAGACGGTCACAATCAGGGTGATCTCGTGGCAAGGCTAAAGCATTGTCTACAAATTGCAGCATACGAAGAAGAAGCAAATACCGATTACGTGTCATAGTTGCAGGAAATATAGCGGTTGCCATCAAGGGACTAGTAGACCAATAAGAAGCCAGTGACGGCTTCCTGATCAACCCCATCAAAAAAGTCAAACGTAAAAACCTTTTCATCTCTTCCAGATATGTGGGAACCCACTGAGTAGCTCTAGACTGAGGCTTAAGTCTAGCAGCGTTGTCCCGCAAATATTGCTCTGCATACACATTTGTCTGCTCCACAATCTCTTCCAAAAATACATCATCCATAAACAAGTGAAAGAAATGGACAGGCAAAAAGTTTTCCGTATTAACTCTACACCCTGGGAGACCAGTAAATGCAGGTAACTGTGGCTGCTCCATGTTTGGGGCAATCCAGGTGTCAGGTCTTCTAATGGGAAACCCTTCAGCCCCAGGCTGCTGCACTCTTGGCACATCAATGTCCTCCTCTAACACAGGCCCTTCATCTGCACTAAGAGTAGCTTCCTCATCAGAAGAATACTCTCGGACAGAAAACTCACTTCCAGAATCTCCTGCTTCCTCCTCTGCCTCAGATGCAGAGTCAGTGTCGTAATCATGGTCTGAAGACGACTCAAAGAGCATGCGAACAACCTGCTGAGCGGTCACTCTGCGGCTAGCCATAATCCTCACTAACAACAAATGGATTGCCAACAACAACTAGCACTAAAATAAGTAATAAACAAAGTGTATCTTTATCACAAAGAGTTATGCACTACAAAAAACTATACCACTCACTTGCCTGAAAAAGCTACTCACCAAGCAACTACTCTGCACAGACACAGCAATCACCAATGATATCCCACTAAAAAGAAAAAAGAAAAAAGCAAATTAGACATATGACAACACAAACATCACTGTGCTCAAATCTAAGGACAATGTCAAACACACAATACTGCATTTAGTACACCACCTACAAACATGTCATTCATGCATGTCAACAATACTCCTTTGGAGTAAATTGCTTTCACTTACCTAAAACATGCAACTATGCAAACCGTAGGACAACTACTGCCAAAACCGCAAGGATCCACAGCAAAGGAAGCAAAAGCATTGAACTAGAAGAGAAAGAAGAAATAAATTGTTATAATCACAAATACAAATACTTCGCCAGTTGACAAACACCCCACCACCAAGAACTTAGAAGTTGTCCCTGGCACCTAAGTGGATCCTGCCCCCCTCGGGGGTAGATGGGCGTAAAATAATTGTCCAATCTGCCCCCAAGGGGGGCAGAAATGTCCAACACCTCTGTGCCCCCTTTAGGGGACGACCCTTCCCAAAGGAGGCACACCCAGCACAAAACAAAACAAACAAAAAAAAATCCCTGGCGTATTGGTGGTTTCTGCCCTCCTTGGGGGCAGATGGGCCTACAAAAATAGGCCCATCTGCCCCCAAAGGGGGCAGAGATGGCCAATACGAACTTTCCCCACTTTAGGGGGGTGACCGTTGCCCAAGGGGTGCCCCCAAACACACACCACACAATCCCTGGCGCCTAGTGTGCTTCCACCCCCCCGGGGGCCAGATCGTCCAAAAAAATTGCAGTCTGCCATTGGGGGGCCGAAACATTAAAAAAAATAGCCCCCCAGGGGAGCGACCCTTGCCCAAGGGGTTGCCCCCAAAATAAACAATAAAAACAAAATCCCTGGTGTCTAATGGATTTCGCCCCCCCCTGGAGGCAGATCTGCCGAAAAAGAGGCGATCTGCCCCCGGCGGGGGGGCGAAACACTAAAAAAAATTGCTCATAAACAAAACAAAATCCCTGGTGTCTAGTGGATTTCGCCCACCGTGGGGGCAGATCCGCCGAAAAATCTGGGGGGGGGGGCAAATACTAAAAGGGGTCGCCCCCAAAATAAACACACCTCTAAAAATCCCTGGTGGCTAGTGGAGATTCCTGCTCCCTGCGATCGTGGAGCAGGAATCTTGTGAAAACAGGCACAGGGGGAAAGGAAAAACCCGTTCCTTTCCCCCTGTTTCTGTTTCCACCGCCCCCAAAACCCCAAAAAAGGAAAGGACTCACCTTGCTGGGTCCTTTCCCCTCAACGCGCTGGAAGCAAATGGCTTCCAGCGCGTCCGGCAACACTTGATGACGTCGGCGCGCTGTGCGCGCGCTGACGTCATCGGATTGCCGGGGGGGTCGGGGGTGGAAGGGGAAGGTCTTCCCCTTCCATCCCCGCCTTGGGGGGGGAGGGAGGTGCACAGGGGGGGCACGCTAGCACTCCCCCAAGTTCCCGTGCCTTGGACGAGGTCACCTCGTCCAAGGCACAGAACGGGTTAAACTATTGAGGACAAGAAGAACACCTTCCAGGTGTGCAGCATAAATGATCAACAAGGTCTCAAGATGCATCACCAGAATGATATTGGCAGCAGACACAGTCACACGATGTCCCCAATCACTGAATATCAATCAGCCAGACCTCAAAATGTTCAAAGCCACATCCTTCCCAGCCACTGTTTTGCCTGCACTGGTGGCAAGATGGCTTTTTCTGCTCATCCTCCCAAGTGACAATGAACTCCCAATTTCAGCAGCTGCTTGAAGTCATTGCAATTGATATGTTTCACAAATACAACCAATACCATGGATATCTGTCACAATAGGATAACCTGCAAAACAGCTAACTACAAAGTCTGTGCTAAATGTCACTGTAAACATCTGGAGGTACATGTCCCAATACAACCAGTAACATTGTACCTTTTACATCAACAGGTCAAACTGCCAATGGGCACACAGAGGCCACAGAAGAGACTGCCACTACCCATGGATGAAGCCCTCAGTGATGACAACATTCTTACACATCTGGACATGGTGGATGGTTATGGCCCATCTGGACAACCTGGTCAGACACAAGCAGTGACTCACACTATGCCCACATTAAGACCCCCTCAGCTAGTTGGCATCAACCTCTCAGACAGCCATTTGCACCACATCCTGTGTACCGAGCACAGTGGTAACCATCACATGCCCCCCAATCCAGCATCCTGAGCCACTGCACCTTGGAAAATGATGGTCCTGGAAGGAGTAGTAGGAGACACCCTGTGGCAAGGGCACAGCCCTGTGGGGATAGGGTTCGTCAGTGGGATGCTGTGGGCCATAGGGCTGTGGGCACTGGGGAGGCCCGTGGCCATGACAGTATCAGCCATGCGTTGGGAGTCTATCAAGTGTCCAAACGTGTGATGGGCCAGGTAGTTGCCAAATTCCGGGAGATCAAGCAGCTGCAGTGGGACATGCATAAAGAAATGCTTCAAAAGTGGGAGGCCACCAATACCATCTTGGCCTCCCTAACAGGGGTGTTCAGGTAGATTAGCAGTACCCTGATCAGGGATTGTGAGCAATACCATACCCTTTTCTTAGGCCAAGCAACACCAGGCACTTCACCATCAGTGCCACTAACTGGAAGGGAGGCCCGGTCAGGGGAAGAACCTGCAACAGACACCCCTGCCTCTGTAGCAGCAGCTCCCACCCCATGCAATTGGGGACATCAAGCTATGAATACAGGTCATGCAGATGGTAAGACACCCACCACCGTCAGCAAGTAATCTCTTTCTACATAAAGTTTGTGTCTGCTGGCTTTTGCTACAATTATTGCTATGTAGAGATGTAAGACCATGTGAACAAATGAGGAAGTCACAAGATGTTAGTGCAAGGAGCGATGTGTAACAGGCACACTTCCCTGCTAAGGATTACTAACAATACACAGAAAGACATTGCTACATGTGTCCGGTCACACCAAACATATTATTTCACTATAAAGCACATAGGCTGCAAAAAGTATGGACTGTCATGCAAAGAATGGCTTACACATATTGTGTCAAAGTAGATAGACTAAGATAAAGTCATTCCGACCACAGAAGGAAGGACCTTGTCAGACACTGTCCTGAAGAATAGGCAAACAGAGAAATAGGTAATGCCACCAGCTTGAACCTTGTCACATGCCACACCAAAGTAAACCAACATCACATAAACCAAGGTACAGGTAGAGGGTTAGTACAACACTCCCTGATCACAGGTCCATCATACTTCAATGACCATGCTTTTGGTGGTATTAAACAAACCTATGTCAGTGTTGTGGCCAGACACTGTGGCCTTCAGTGATGAAACACATCTACAGCAACATACAGGTCATACAAGAAGAGTATTAAGCCTATGTGAAGGGTGAATGCCAGGCTTGCAATTGATGACAACATATTTCATGCCCACATATTCACATACAAGATGCAATTGGCCCAACATAGCACAAAAAATCAAGTACATTGTGCACTTCAGACCGTCCACCCAAACAGTGGTCAGGCTGTCTTGGAACAGGTCTCATACAGCCCAAATCTGTTACCTACATCATCTGGAACAGTCAATGTCCACTTCACATGTCAGAACAGCATCACGTACCTGTCAATGTCACAACTCTAAAATGCCCACCTGAGGATGTCAGGGTGAAGGTACCCATACAAAGACAAAACAAGATGCAGGTATCTGGAAAGGAGTTTCCATTGTAATGAAACTGACACACACAAAGCAGCTACATTGAAATGAGGCTATGTCAAGGACTTACTTTTCAAACACACTTTGGATGAATGTTGGATACCATTAGTCCTCCATTGTCTTAAAAAATCACTCTACTCCACACTTTCTGACAACTGCAGTTCTTCCTACAGTCACAGTCATTATATCCCGTGACGTACTAATACTCATGAAAAGTAGTTATTGTTCAGGTCTTCCCACAAATCAACTATTTCCTCTTCACCACTGTCATCCCCACTTGGTGCTTCAAAAGGCTCACCCTGTGGCACTGCAGGTTCCCCCTCTTTCGGGATGTATGAGATATTCCTCCATCAGGGCAATGTTGTGGAGCATGCAGCAGGTCACAATGACCAACACTTTTCCAGGTGAGTAGAGGAGCGCTCCACCAGTGTGGTCAAAACACCTAAATCTGGCCTTCAGGAGCCCAAAAGCCATCTCCACTACCCTCCTTATTTTACTTTGGGTCTTATTTTAGCAAACTTCTTCTAGCGTAGTTAGATTCCTTAGTGGCCTGGGATGGGATATAGGTGCAACAATGAGTCCCTCTAATCAGATTTTTCACATCAGACATTGCACAAACACAACAGACATCCCTTAAGCACAGTTGTGACATCAGCCTGGGGATTTTACGGTTCTACATCACAGATTGAACACGGATAATGGGTTCAAACCTGTGAGATGTTGAAATCTGCAAAATAGACAACTTGGGAATTGATGGAATGCAAGTTATTTCTGCTGCGGTATACTTGTTCATTGGCATGCAGTCGGATGAAGCCAAAGTGTGTGCCATCAATTGCCCCCACAACATGTGGGATGAGTGCAAAACCATAAAAGTTAGCCTCCACATGGGCTCAATTCATATGTCAGGGAAACTGGATGTAGCTATCCATGTGTTTCAACATTGCTGAGAGGACATCCTTCAAGACCAGACTGAACATAGATTGGGACATTCCACCAACTTGGGCCACTGTATGTTGAAAGGACCTTGTGGATAGGAACTGCCACACTAGCATGACTTGTACAATGGGTGGTATGCTGGTTTGGATAACTAATAGCTGGCATCAGATTTGTCTCCAAATGACAGCATAAGTCCACTG
Source organism: Pleurodeles waltl (assembly GCF_031143425.1). Taxonomy (NCBI): domain Eukaryota; kingdom Metazoa; phylum Chordata; class Amphibia; order Caudata; family Salamandridae; genus Pleurodeles; species Pleurodeles waltl. Next base: position 898,756,178 of record NC_090437.1, read on the forward strand.
TTGTTTGCTGATTCAGATGGTACAGCAGGATCATGTGGTGCTCTTCCATGGTCTGAAGGTCTGGCACTAGACAGTAGATAGGTGGTTGACACATCCTCCCCCTACCCAGGTACCTATACATGACAAGAATAGAGTCCAGACATTAGTCATTGTGACCACAGCAACATACATGAAGCATGTCAAGGATTACATGTGACATGACGATATTGAATGGCTAGACAATGCAAACAATACAAATCACAACTGCTCAAAACACAAGGGTCACATGTTAGCCTCTTGGTTTACCACACATATGTACACGTCATGTATCAGGAAGGAATGCAACACTGTGCATCGCAGATGTCACTCGGAATGTGGCAGGATGTCCTGCGCACACATAAGACCTTTGACAGGGGTTGACTGTGTCCAAATTTACATTTCCAAATGTGCCTAACGACATACTAAAATGGTGTCAGATTTTTAGGAACAACATAACCATATAACAAGTGCTGGGTTTAGTACCTAAAACACTATTAGGTGAGGTGTGTCACAGTTTATGAATCAATTTTTCACTTTATTGGCCTAAAAAATAGAGGCTGCCTGACCTACTCCTTGGGACATTAGGAACTGCCTGCAACTGCCAGAGGAAGTCATCATGGTGGCAGGCAGTATTAACAGCAGCGGACACAGCCATAGGCCAATATTGTTGCCAATGTGAGTCTTGGGCTAATGTCCGTGGCACAGGGTTACTTCAGACATCTGCCTTTGCTAGTCTGTTTTTTTGGAAGGTATGACATCACTCTCTTTGCCCTTCAGGTCTCCACACCCACACACATGCAAAAATGTTGTTTGCTACATGATGCACTGTTATGCATGGAAGTGATGGGAATGTAGTGTCATGTAGGTTCAGTCCACTCAGCCTACAGAGATCAGGACCTGTCACATGTATTTCCCAGTATGTGTTACAGTATAGGTTGGGGTGTAATCAATGTGGCTATTCAACTGCTACACAGTATCCACTTACTGTACCCCAGCAGGTCATCTTGTGATCACTATGAGGCTATGTGTTGGGCCTGGCCCTTCTACAGGGTCATTTCCCAGACTTTTTGCCTTTTCCCTCCTTATTTTTCTGACCCTTGTTGGCTGACGTTATGACTCTGAGCACTTTTTCACTGCTAATCAGTGTTACACTGCATGTGCTCTCCCTTGTAAACCTGGTATGATTGACTTATACCTAATTGGCATCTTTAATTTACATATAAGTCCCTTGTACAGTGGTATTCCTATGGCCAGGGCCTGTAAATTAAATTCTACTAGTGGGCCTGCAGCGCTGCTTGTGCCACCCACTGAATTAGCCTTTCAAACCTGTGTCAGACCTGCTAGCGCAGGGCCTGTGTGCGCAGTCTTCTGCCACTGGGACCTGGCATCTAAATTTACTTGCCAGGCCCAGAACTCCCCTTTTACTACAGGTAAGTCACCCCTAAGGTACGACCGAGCTAGCCCTATGGGCAGGATGCCATGTATGTAGAAGGTAGAACATATGCCAGCTAGCGTGCCCTGTCCTGGTAGTGACAAACAACCTAACTTGGTGTCTCACTGCTATGAGTGGTGCGTTCTCATAGGATTGCATTGGAAATGCCCTGCCTTATGTGTAAGGGGTATTGTCTGATTTATGAGGGGTAGTGTAGGCACGTTTGGTATGGTTGTAATGGCAGTGAAATTTGCTGCTTAGGTGGAATTTTTATTATCATTACAGAAATGCTACTTCTAGAAAGTGAGCATCACTCTGTGCTCATGAATCTGGTGTTTTGCAGCTTGACTACAATCCACGTCTGGGCAGAGTGACAGTTGGGCCTTGTGCATACTTTTCAGACAGCTTGTACACAGGGAGGGAGGAGGTGTCACAGAGGTGCATCTACATAATGAATAGTCTTCCTGGGCTGAGAGAAGGGAGAGGCGGGGCACACCTGCATTTGTAAAGTCTGTGGCCTGGACTTACAAAATAGGGTCATTTACCCCCCACTGATGTTTGGGGCCTGTGCTGGAGGAGAGAAGGGGCACTCCTAGAACCAGTTGTAGGTGGCTGGAACCTCCTCTCCCCTTATTTTGTAAAACACACTGTAAACTGATTATAAGTACAGGGGAATTTTCCCCACAAGTTAGACGTGAAGAGACTAACTTGGAACTGGACACAGGACTCTGCTGAATAGGACTCACCAGGACCCATGGGGGACTGCTGCTGCTGTGCTGACCTGTGACCTGCTTGGTCACTAGGAGGAACTGCCACCATCTCCATCCTTTGTACTGGCCTATTGTTGGGCCTGCTAGCCCTGTGCTTTCCCCCCTCTCTTGTCTCCAGGGGCAGGGTGCTGTGGCCCATGACCCCTGCCACGAACCAAGGCTGAGGAGGGCTGCTTCCCTTTTTATATAGCACCGGATGAGAGCTTATTCTGTGTCCCCCGCAGTGGAAATAGCATGCTGCTGATGCCTGCTTACTCACTACCGGGACCCAGGTTCTACAAAAACTGGCCCGCGCTGAGAAGCACTCTTCGAGGCTCATAGTTTACCGCTGCGTCTCGGACATTATAAAAAACTCCAAGCATGAGGGATGCATAGAGTAGAGTACTTACGTGTTCTAATGTGACTACTGATTATTCTTGTAGAGTATAAGTAACTTGTGTACATTTCTGACAACTGCTAAGGTAGCAGGGTATTTCTGACATGTAATGTTTGGTCTAATTACGTTTTGTGCAATACAGTTTATTTTTACATAGCTCAGTGTTGTGTTTACTTTGTGGTGTACATATTGCATCACGTGTATTGTGTGTGTTGTGCAAACGCTTTACACATTGTCTCCGGGTTAGGCCTGACTACTCGTGCCAAGCTACCAAGAGGATGAGCAGGGGTTATCTTAGATGTGTAACTCCCTTGCCCTGACTAGAGTGGGTGGGTTCTGCCTGGCTTAGGTGCATACCCTAGCCAACCAGAAACCCCATTTCTAACACTATGGCCCTCATTACAACCCTGGCGGTCGGTGATATAGCGGCAGTATTACCGCCAATAGGCCGGCGGAAAAAAAATTGAATTATGACCACAGCGGAAACCGCCCACACAGACAGCCACTTTAACACACCGACTGCCATGGAGGTAGCAACACGCACTGTGGCGGTAACCGCCAACAGCCAGGCGGAAGACAATGTACCACCCACTGTATTACAACAGGCCTAAATGCCACCTTTTCTGGGGCGGTACCAACAACATCAAACGCATGGCGGAAATAGAATACAGAAGGCAAAGAACTCTCCTCTGGAGACTCAAGGAAGAACCACAACGCCATGGAGCCCGAGTTGCACATATTTCCCATGATTGTATACCTCCTCATTCACTACGAACATCAACGCCGGCGAAGGCGACCACGTGAGTACTGCCGCCTAGCACACAAGGGAAGGGGGAGGAAAAAGAGAGTGACACACACACACAACACCCCCAACACCATACACACAAAAAGATGCAGTAACATTAAATATACACCCCGTACCCCTCAGGAATAATGCAAGAACAAAAGGAATTGATTCAAGTGAGTGTAATAAGATTCAATACTATACATTTGTGACTCAAAATCAAAACAGTATATACATATATACAAATGGAGGGACGCTGCCCAGGTCTCAATGTCCGTGGGCCACAGGGCCACATCACATAGGCCAAGGCCCCCCCTTGACTCCTGCAACAACATGGAGAGAACACTGCAGGGGCATCAGGTCAGAAATAAACAGGAACCTAATGACTAAAGGGAATGGAGGGCACTTCAGCCGGAAGATGGTACAACACCACTGGTGCTGGAGGAGGCTACATGCCCATCACTCTGTCCTGGGGAGTGCAAGACCCCAGTCTCTCAAGTGGGTGGTTTGCCCACTGCTTGGTCCTGGGGAGTGCAAGGCCACAGTCTCTCCAGTGGGTGGTTTGCCCAATGCTTTGTCCTGGGGAGTGCAAGGCCACAGTCTCTCAAGTGGGTGGTTTGCCCACTGTCTGGTCCTGGGGAGAGCAAACCCACAGTCTCTCTAGTGGGTGGTTTGCATCTCCATAGTGGGTTGGTTGCCCACTGCTTGGTCCTGGGGAGTGCAAGGCCACAGTCTCTCCAATGGGTGGCTTCTTCCACTGGTTCTGGAGGGGGGCTTGTGCCCTGTGTGCTTTATCCTGGCAAGGAGAGGGTGAGTAGATGGCTTCTTCCACTGGTTTTGGAGGGGGCCTTGTGCCCTGTGTGCTTCATCCTGTCAAGGAGGGGGTGAGTGGATGGCTTCTCCACTGGTTCTGGAGGGGGCCTTGTGCCCTGTGTGCTTCATCCTGGCAAGTAGGGGGTGAGTGGATGGCTTCTTCCACTGGTTCTGGAGGGGGCCTTCTGCCCTGTGTGCTTCATCCTGGCAAGGAGGGGGTGAGTGAATGGCTTCTTCCACTGGTTCTGGAGGGGACCTTTTGCCCTGTGTGCTTCATCCTGGCAAGGAGGAAGTGAATGGATGGCTTCTTCCACTGGTTCTGGAGAGGGCCTTGTGCACTGTGTGCTTCATCCTATCAAGGAGGGGGTGAGTGGATGGCTTCTTCCACTGGTTCTGGACGTGGCTTTGTGCCCTGTGTGCTTCATCTTGGCAAGGAGGGGGTGAGTGGATGGCTTCTCCACTGGTTCTGGAGGGGGCCTTCTGCCCTGTGTGCTTCATCCTGGCAAGGAGAGGGTGGGGGGATGGCTTCTCTACTGGTTCTGGAGGGGGCATTGTGCCCTTTGATGCAGATCTTGGGGTATGAAAGGTCACAGTCTCTCACCTGGGTGTCAGACCAACAGGATTTGCAGGGTCCAGGACGCACTACAGCCCATTGAGGTAGGACTACACACTGCCCGCCGGCGGTGACGGCTGCTCAGTGGTGGCAGTACTGGTGTCAGGGCTGACAGTGGTGGGGGGAGGCACCAGCCCATCCACTGCAGCCTCGGGCAGCTACCCACAGGGACTGCTGCTGCTGGCAGTGGTGCTGGTGGCGGTGTAAGCAGTGGTGGGGGGTGGCACCAGCCCATCCCCTGCAGCCTCGCACGACTGCCCACTGCGGCTGCTGCTGGCCGTGGTGCTGGTGGCGATGCTGGCGGCAGTGCAGGCAGTGGTGGGGGGAGGCTCTAGCCATTCCCCTGCAGCCTCGGATGGCTGCCCACTGGGGCTGCTGCTGCTGGCAGTGGTGCTGGTGGTGGTGCTGGTGGCTGTGCAGGCAGTGGTGAGGTGAGGCACCAACCCATCCCCTGCAGCCTCGGACGGCTGCCCACTGGGGCTGCTGCTGCTGGCAGTGGTGCTGGTGGTGGTGCTGGTGGTTTTGCAGGCAGTGGTGAGGCACCAGCCCATCCGCTGCAGCCTCGGACAGCTGCCCATTGGGGCTGCTGCTGCTAGCAGTGGTGCTGGTGGTGGTGCTGGTGTCGGGGATGCCAGTGGTGGCGGAGGCTCCAGCCCTTCCCCTGTAGCCTCGGACGGCCTGCCACTGGGGCTGCTGCTGCTGGCAGTGGTGCTGGTGGCGGTGCTGGTGTCGGGATGCCAGTGGTGGGGGGAAGCTCCAGCCCTTCCCCTGCAGCCTCAGATGGCTGAACCTCTATGGTTGGTGGTGGGGGTTGAGAATCATTCCCAGCAGCAGGCCTCCTGTCCGTCCTGCCTGCAGGTGCAGGCCCTTTGCCCTTCCCCTTGCAGCTGGTGATGCCTCCTTGCCCTTCCCCTTGGCAGCTGGTGGTGCCTCCTTGCCATTCCCCTTGGCAGCTGGTGTAACCTCCTTGCTCTTCCCCTTGGCAGCTGGTGGTGCCTCCTTGCCCTTCCCCTTGGCAGCTGGTGGTACCTCCTTGCCCTTCCACTTGGCAGCTGGTGGTGCCTCCTTGCCCATCCCCTTGGCAGCTGGTGGTGCCTCCTTGTCCTTACCCTTGGCAGCTGGTGGTGCCTCCTTGTCCTTACCCTTGACAGCTGCTGCAGGCACACTGTCAGTGCTGATGGTTGGTTCCCTGTAGCCTCTCCCACCTGCAGTAGCTGCCGACACTACTGTGGCCGTGGACTGGGTGGCTGAGGTACTAGCCTGGTTTCTGACCATCCTGGCCCGACATGAAGGACGGGGGAGGGTTAGGGAAGAGGTCAACGGCAGAGAGGAAAAGCTTCTTAGGGACACTGGAGCAGGAAGAGGGTGAAAGTTTGGGATTGGAGGAATAGGGAGTGGTTGTTGGAGGTGTCTGTCTGCTCTGTTTGGGTGCAGGTGCATGGGCTGGATGCTGTTGTGAGGTGCATGGCTGTTGGGTGTCTGAGTGCTTGCATTTGTGTACCTTAGGAGGGGGGCCAAAGACAGTGGGAGAGGACACAGGGGGACGTGTGCATGGATGTGGGGGCGGTGACTGCCAGTGAGGGGTGTGTAGTGATAGGCGTGATGTGATGGGGTAGTGGATGAGAATGTAGTGCATGCAGGTCTGAGTGGGAGGGTGGTGGACGAGGAGGAAGAGGGGGACACAGTGCAGGCAGTGGGTGTTGTTATGTCTGCATCTGGATGGTGTTTGTGTGAGTGCCTGTGGGATAATGTGTGGTGCTTGTGTTTGCCTGAGCCACTCCTGTGTGTTGTCTTGGGTGCATGCTGGTCTGAATGTGTGCTTGGGATAGGTTGGGGTTGAGGGGAATGGGACTGAGCAGAGGAAGTTGGAGGGGGGAGGCTAGAGACAGGGACAATGGCTGCCATCAGGGAGGAGGCCAGTTACTGGATTTATCTTGGTTGGGCCGCCATGCCAGAGTGAGTGCCCTCCAGGAATGCATTTGTTTGTTGCATCTGGCCTACCAGCCCCTGGATGGCATTCATTATGGTTGACTTCCCAACAGAGATGGATCGCAGGAGGTCAATAGCCTTCTCACTCAGGGCAGGAGGGCTAACTGGGGCAGGGCCTAAGGTGCCTGGGGTGAAGGAGATGCCCACCCTCCTGAGTCAGTGAGCACGAGAAACTCGCTGAAAGGCTGCTGGGAGGGTGGTGCTGGTACGAGGGTGGCGGCTGTATCTATAGTTGGGTTGGGCACAGAGGTGTCCGCCACCAGCAGGGAGCTTCCATCTGAGGAGGTATCACTGTCCGAACTGTCCCCTCCTGTCTCCGCCGTGGTGCTCCCCTTGCCCTCCGTCCCACTGGTGCCCTCACTGTCGGTGGATTCGGCCTCTTGGTCCTTGTGGGATGCAGCTCCCTCCTTCGCTGGTGCCTCTGTTCCTCCGCCAGATGATGCTAATGCACATATGGACATGGTGACAAAACAAAAAGGGGTGGGAGGAGACAAAGGATACACTTGGGCAATGGCAGCAACAACACCACTGTTGGCATACCCGACACACACACACACACACACACACACACAGGGAACAGCCCTACGCACTAGGCAATGCACTACCAGTCACAATGCTAGTCACCAGCCCATGGACTGCAATACCTAACGCCAATAGCAGCATACCTGAGACCCACAGACTCCTGCCCAGTAATGGATGCCAACTAGCTTGGTTGGAGGTGGTGTTCATCAGCCCCTGCCAGACATGGAACCTGCCCTGCAATGTCTGGACTAGCCTAGGGGCACCCACAGGGCCACATCCCCCACCCAGATACCACCCCACCATGCACGAGTGGTATATTTGGAAACTGTACTCACCCCCTTGAGCTGCTCTGATGTCCTTAAGCGCCCATCGAGCTCCGGATAGGCCACTGCCAGTATGCAGGCCATCAGGGGGGTCATGTTCAACGGGCACCCCTTCCTCGTTGGGAGGCCATTCCCAGCTGGGCCTCCCCTGTCTTCCTTGCCCAGTGTCTCAGGTCCTCCCACCGTTTGTGACAGTGGGTGCTCCACCTGTTGTAGCCTCCCAGGGTCCGCACTTCCTTGGTGATGGCAGGCCATATACCCTTTTTCTGATGGGCGCTGACCTGCAGAAAAAGATACATTAAAAAAGGTATCAGTCATACCATCCGGCCTGTAACACTCATGGCCCACCATGGCCCTCACATCCCCTTATGCAAAGACATTGCCCACCATACATGCATCACGCTGCCCAGAACCCTTACACCAACCCCCCTCACATGAGGCCTTCACACACACCACTCAATACATTCATGCCCCATCCATCGTGCTCACAGTGTACTCACCTGTTGGTCTGGAGGCCCATCCAGCATTCGGTACTGGAGTAGGACCCCATCCACCAGTCTCTCCAACTCCACAGTGGTGAAGGCAGGGGCCCTTTCCCCAGCAACACGAGCCATGGTCGGTTCCAGACACAGGTCACAGCAGCACTTACAGTGTAGGTCCTCTCCTGTTGAAGTTCAGGTAGCAAGTGAGTGAACAGATAGAAAATGGTGGTCACGTCAGCGCCGGTGCGTACCGTCACCGCCAGTGTACATCACCATTGGCCACTATAACCCATAAGGCCCATAGACAACCAATGAGGTGTTGCATGGCGGTACTAGACCGCCTCCCGCAATGGCGCACAGCATCAGTGGAATTACCTAATTTCCTCCTGTCCCTCCAAACAGGAAAGGCGGATGCCATTTAGGGGGGCAGGCCATGGCACCTAAGTGTGTCACAGTACATATAGGCACCATTTGGGCCTATCCAATGACATACTATTACAGTCACAACATGCAATGCAGTGTAGTGTTTGGAAATGTGGAATACTGACCAGCTGCCCCCCGTTTTGATCCCCAAGATTAGAACCGCTGCAGATAAATAGGAGATGGAGACATCCCCCCGTGTACAGACTGCTGGTGGACTTGTCAACAATGGAGGACAGACACATTATTCTCATCTATAGACTTGACAGGGCCACAATCACAGAGCTGTGTGCCCAACTGGAGCCTGACCTGATATCTTCTATCCGTCACCCCACCGGGATCACCCCTCTTGCGCAAGTCCTATCTGTGCTCCATTTTTTTGGCATCTGGCTCCTTCCAAGTGACAGTGGGCTTGGCAGCAGGAATGTCACAGCCAATGTTCTCAATAGTGCTGATCAGAGTGTTGTCTGCCCTGATTAAACACATGCACAGCTACATCGTTTTACCCCAGGTGGAGGATTTTGCCACAGTGAAAGCTGACTTCTATGCAATGGGACATATCCCCAATATTATTGTGGCAATTGATGGTATACATATTGCATTTGTCCCCCCCCCCGGAGAAATGTACAGGTATTCAGAAATCGAAAGAGCTTTCACTCAATGAATGTGCAGATAGTGTGCCTTGTGGACCAGTACATCTCCCATGTCAATGCTAAGGATCCTGGCTCTGTGCATGATGCCTATATCCTGAGGAATAACAGCATCCCATATGTGATGGCTCAACTCCAGAAGCACCGGGTGTGGCTAATAGGTGAGCCCTGGTTCCCACCCAGTGGATGTTGGTGTATGGGTATGGTGTGGGCCCTAAGGGTTAGTGTGTGTCTAACAGGTGTCCCTCAATAATAGCAGGTGACTCTGGTTACCCCAACCTCTTATGGCTACTGACTCCTGTGAGGAATCCCAGGACAAGGGCAGCGGAACGTTACAATGAGGCACAGGGGCAAACAAGAATAATTGAGAGGACATTCTGCCTCCTGAAAGCCAGGTTTCGGTGCCTGCATCTAACAGGTGGATCCCTGTGCTACTCACCCAAGAAGGAGTGCCAGATAATCGTGGCATGCTGCATGTTGCATAACCTTGCCTTGAGACGCCAGGTGCTTTTTCTGCAAGAGGAGGAGGCTGGAGATGGGCGTGGGGCAGTTGTGGACCCTGTGGGCAGTGAAGATGAAGAGGCAGAGGATAAGGACAACAGAACAGCTATTATACGATAGTACTTCCAGTGACACACATGTAAGACACTGTGGGGGTGATTCTGACCCTGGCGGTCACGGACCGCCGGGGCCAGGGTCGGCGGGAGCACCGCCAACAGGCTGGCGGTGCCCCGCAGGGCATTCTGACTGCGGCGGTTTGGCCGCGGTCAGAAAGGGAAAACCGGCCATGGGGATTCTGACACCCCATACCGCCATCCTGTTCCTGGCGGTTCTCCCGCCAGGAACAGGATGGCGGTATGGGGTGTCGTGGGGCCCCTGGGGGCCCCTGCAGTGCCCATGCCAATGGCATGGGCACTGCAGGGGCCCCCGTAAGAGGGCCCCAAAAAGAATTTCAGTGTCTGCTTTGCAGACACTGAAATTTGCGACGGGTGCAACTGCACCCGTCGCACCTTCCCACTCCGCCGGCTCAATTCTGAGCCGGCGTCCTCGTGGAAAGGGTTTTTTGCACTGGGCTGGCGGGCGGCCTTTTGGCGGTCGCCCGCCAGCCCAGTGCAAAAGCCAAAATACCCTCAGCGGTCTTTCGACCGCGGAGCGGTGTTTTGGAGGGGGGAAGTCTGGCGGGCGGCCTCCGCCGCCCGCCAGACTCAGAATGACCCCCTGTGACTTCACTTTGCATTGACAGTTTTGTATTTGACATTGTACATGGCAGGCAGAGTCTCCCACTTCTATGGCCACTTACTCTACCCTTTGGCATCTCTATTTTCAGATATCTGTGCCCCACTCTGGCACCTGGTGTGTTGACTGCAGCCGACTACAGGTCATTCCTATGTATACATTACTGTACAGTTGTACTGCAGTGTTTAAACCTTGTTAAACAAATACATAGTTTAATCATTTGTCACACTCCATACTTGTATTTTTTTAAAGGGTGTTTATTTAAGTGCTAAGAGGCAGAAGGGGATGTGCAATGGGGCAGGGGGATGATGGAGGAAAGTTGAGGATAGAGTCCAGTCTATTTGTATTACAGGTGTATTGTCCACGGGGGCATAGGAAGGGGACCAATGGCAGTTCAAGGTGGACAGGGTGACAGAGTGGGACACAAGGGTGACAATTAGGAGAGTCTTATTTTCTGGTGGGGGTCTTGGCAATGTTCTATGGCTTCTGCCTGGATTGCAGGGACCCTTTGTGGGGTGGTTCTCCTTCTGCAGGGGGAGGGGTACTGGTGGCCTGTTGGTTCTGTGGCGGGGCCTCCTGTCCACTAGCGGCAGTGGAGGTGGAGGGCTGTTCATCGGTTTGGCTAGTGTCAGGGGTCCAGTAGTGTGTGCCACTGCCTCCCTCATGGTATTTGCCATGTCAGCCAGCACCCCTGCAATGGTGACCAGGGTGGTGTGGATGTTCTACAGGTTCTCCCTGATCCCCAGGTATTGTCCCTCCTGCAGCCGCTGGGTCTTCTGCAACTTGGCCAGTATCTGGCCCATCATCTCCTGGGAATGGTGGTATGCTCCCAGGATGTTGGTGAGTGTCTTGTGGAGAGTCGGTTCCCTGGGCCTGTCCTCTCCCTGTCGCACAGCAGTCCTCCCAGCTTCCCTGTTGTCCTGGGCCTCTGTCCCCTGAACCGTGTGCCCACTGCCACCGACACCAGGTTCCTGATCGTCCTGTGTTTGTGGGGTTGCCTGGGGTACCCGTAGTGGTGGACACACTGCTGATTGACGTGTCCTGGGGACAAAGGTATGGGCCCCCTGGGTGGGTGCTGTGCTGGTGTTTCCTGAGGGGGAGACTCTATGGTCGTATAGGACTGTGCCTGGGTAACCGACTGTCCGGAGATCTCTGATCGGCCAGGGTGGTCATCCTGATCCAGGTGAGCAGAGCTGCTGTCATCACTGAGGGCCTCTTCTGGGGGGGACTGGATGTTGCTGGCACCTCCTCTCCGGTGACGTTGGCTGGGGGACCTGTAGGGATGTAAATGCAGGGTTGTAGTTTCTGCATGTGACATCTTGTGCATGGGTGTGTGGCCCTGTATGGTTGTGATTGCCCTGTCAGTTTTGCCTTGTGTGAGTAGTGATTTTGTGGGCTAGGTGATTCTCTCTAATGTGCATGCTTTACTGAGAGGTGTCCATGCAGGTCTGTGATGGGGGTCCATGCATTGGTGTTGCATATAGGGCTTGGTATTGGGATGGATGGGTTGTGATGGTGGGGTATATGTGAGGTGGTGGAGTGATGGGGTGAGGGTAAGGGTGGGGGTTTGTGATGGCATGCAGGTTGGGGGGTGAAAGTAGTAAAGAGTTGACTTACCAGAGTAGAGTCCTCCTGCTACTCCTGCCAGGCCCTCAGGGGGATGGGGGTCCACCACCAGTCCTCTGTACAGCTATTTGGTGTCTTGCAACCACGAAACATACCTTCCCCGTAGGTCTTTCCACCTCTTCCTGATGTCATCCCTTGTTCTGGGGTGCTGTCCCATGGCATTGACCCTGTCCACGATTCTCCCCCATAGCTACATCTTCCTGGCAATGGATGTCTGCTGCACCTGTGACCCAAATAGCTGTGACTCTACCCAGATGATTTCCTCCACCATGACCCTTAGCTCCTCCTCTGAGAACCTGGGGTTTCTTTGTGGTGCCAAGGGTGTAGTGTGTGTGGTATGTGTGAGGGAGTGTGGGGTGATGTGTTGGGGTGTGTGCTATGAGGTGCACGGATGGTGTATGGGTGATAGTGTCCTGTGGCTCTGATTCTGTGGATGCTCTTGGTGTGTCTCTCTCAGTTGTCAAATTTTTGAGTCGTAAAGGGTTGTAGGTAATGTGTTTGTGTGTGTTTTATAGTGGTGTGGGTATGTGGGTGTGTGTATGTGTGTCAGGTGTGTGTTATTCAAATTGTCCAATGTGGTGTTATTTTGTATGTGTGTTTGTATTTTGAGCGCGGCGGTATGTACCGCGAATGGTTTACCTTGGTTGAATGTCCACCGCAGTGATTCGTGGGTCATAATGCTGTGGGCGTTGTTCTGTTGGCGTAATGGTGTGGGTTTTGGTACCACCAGTTTATCACTGACCTTTGGTCTGGCGGACTTGTATGTGTGTCTGTATAGTGATGGATTGCTATATGTGGGTCATAATATGGGTAGTGGTGTACGGCCGCGGTGGCAGTATGTTGGCAGCAGTCAGCATGGTGGTAAGCAGTACTTACCTCCTATGTCATAATGAGGGCCTATGTTTTTATGTAGTACCAAGAATGCGTTATTTCTTTGATTAGCTTTGCAATGTGTACAGGGGTGGGGTACTGCTTTGTGACAGATGTGCCTTTAACATCATTATCAATGTATCTCTCTGACTCCTGACAGGTCCTTTACTTCCTCAGCCCTGTTGTCACCTTCCCACAGGTCATATATGTCCTGTGCAGGTTCATTTCATGATTGACATGTCCACAGTGGAGAGAGTTTATTGATTCCTGGCAGGCCATGATATGTGACTCAGTAGCTTGGTCACATAGTGGAAATTGGACAATGCTTGCCTTTGTTTGTAGGATGCTACCTCAGTAGGAGAGACATGTATGTACAAAAGAGTGCTCTGTGATACACCCCCTGAAGTGGCATGAGTCTGCATTTGTCATTGCAAAGCTCCACACAGGGACTGGCTAGACACTTTCCGCACCTACCATGCCAGTCCCTTCATTGTTACCCATGCGTGTTGCATGGCTTTGTACTCTGCCAGTGGTCTGTGGGGAATGTATACCAAAAGTCATTCTCACAAAGTGTGTATGTGTAGGTTCATTTATGTCTAAGGAGTCTACCATTCAGAAACCACCAAGGTGGGAAGTGCTTCATGATGACTCACATCTCACCCAGGTTGCTAGAGCATGTCCTTAAAGATTTCAGTAAGCCTGCCTAGTAATTTTAGGGTCTGAACAGAGTGGTGGGTTGTCCTTCAGACTGGCAAATGTATCTCTGTAGTCATGGCCTTGTACTTACCGGCATGTATATGCCATACTTGAGGAGTATAGACAAAATATGGAAGACCAAACTTGATGTTTTTGACATGTCTGTGACTCTACCATTTGTGATGGGACACGTGTGCATGATCTCTTGATATGTCTTTTGCATCCATGCATGTCGACACCCATCAAAAGAAAGGGATTTGGAGAGCCATAGCCCGGAAGGTGCAGATCCTGGAGATCCACAGCCAGTGGGGCACCCACTGCAGAAAAAAGAGGGAGAACCTTAGAGTCTGGGTCCGTAAGATTGCAGAGGTCCAGCTGGGGATGTCCTCACAATGTGGGTGGGGTGCTCATCGGAGAGTGATTCCCCTACTGGCACGCATCCAGGTGTTGGCCTATCCAGAGCTTGATGGGTGTTTAAGGGCAGCACAGCAGCCACAAGGGGGTGAGTTTGTGGCATATTCCTGCCTGCCACATTTTAAGTGAATGGGTGAGGGTCTGACAGTTCCCCCTGACATTTAGGGATGGGCCATCTGTCACACAGTAAATGAGAGATTCTTTTTGTTGACATGTCATGTATTTTATACTGATGTGCCTTAGACTATTGTACCAGGGACCTAGGACTGCACTGGTTGGGAATCTCAAACCACATATGGCTGAGTACTCTTAATAATCATGTACTCCTTGCTGTGTAGTGTGCATATTTTCTATTCAACAGACCACTGCTTAGTGTTCCAGGCCAAAGGTTAGTAGGTGATGGATCACTGTCCTCAGCCGTGTGTGCGTGTAAATGTGTATGTTGGCTTCTCCCACCCAGAAGCTTGTTTTCTTCAGTGCCTGATGAGTTCTGGTGCCTCACTACAGTTTATAATGTGAAGGTGCCAACATACATGTGAAAGGGCTTACATTTTAGTTTGTATTCAGCTATGGACCACTACTTTCCATTGGTAAGTGTGGACTTCCCATTTACATGATTTATGTGCCACCACTGTTGCCAACATTTACATGTCAGAATGTGTCCCTTTCCCTTCAGTGTACATTTTATGAGCTGCAGTTTTATGCATGGTCCTACTATTTTGATGGAATGATCTCTTTATTTCCACAGATATATATGTGCATGGAAACCTGTATGTGAAATAATCCATTTACAATGGGGCTATATCATGTTGTGCCACATACAGGATTGTGTCACCATTGTCTATTGGCTGACATGTACCCTCAAGCATATTAGCGTGTCATTTGGCATGTACAACTGCAGTGGCAATGGGAAATATGATCATTTGAACATCTATGTCCTTGATGTGGCATCATGTTGATGAGTGCAATGCACGTGTCATGGTTAAGCTTTGTGCCCTGACTGTTGCCATGCATTAGACAACTAAGTTTCAGTCACATGTGTTTGGGTACTGGCATTAATCCATAGACAGACATCTGGGTTAGCATGAGCAAAATGGGGACAGTGATGTGGCTTCCCAATGGACAACCTATTAAGGGCCTTCTACAAGTCACTGTACCTTCAGGGTCTCTCCAACATGCCAAGGACTAATGGCTTCTACTGAAGCACTCAGAGCATGTCATTGTAAGGGGTGACAGACAATAGGGATCACCCTGTGGCTTGCTGATTCACAGT
This sequence comes from Pleurodeles waltl, assembly GCF_031143425.1. Lineage (NCBI taxonomy): Eukaryota > Metazoa > Chordata > Amphibia > Caudata > Salamandridae > Pleurodeles > Pleurodeles waltl. Next base: position 898,771,485 of record NC_090437.1, read on the forward strand.
GTTATGTTTTTAGCGGACATCTCTCCCTGACATCTTGCACATAATATCTACAGTGTTCATTTACATGCCTCATGTGTGGCCTATCTGAGCAACATCAAAGATATCTGTTAAAAATGGGTGTTTTGGTTGGTAATCAGGTTACCCCCTGTTCAAGCAAGGATCCTCCCTCTTGTCAGGGTAAGTCACACACAATTCAAATTATCCTGTGCCCACCCTCTGGTAGCTTGGCACTGAGCGATCAGGCTTGACTTAGAAGGCAATGTGTAAAGTATTTGTGCAATAAATCATGCAACACCACAGTGAAAACACCACAGAAAGACACCACACAGGTTAAGAAAAATATAAGTTATTTATCAGATTAAATTAAGATCAAAACGAGCAAGATTTGATCATCTCTAGTTGAAAATATCACTTTGATATCAAGAATGATAGTCTTAAGTTCTTAAAAGCAACAAATGTCTCTTGCAAGCACAAAGTACCTGGTTTGCATCAAAATTACATTCACGGAGACTGCAGAGGAGGAGATGTGTGGAAAACGAAAGGTGAGCGTCAGATTTCTAGATGCACACAGATGATACTTCTATTATTTTCCACGCAACAAGGGCTTTGCGTTGAATTCTGGCGTGCAGGCTTGAATCCTCTTTGCGATGTGGGATCTTTTGATGCCCAGGGACGATGCAGAAAAATCCTAGGTATGCAGGACAAGGTCACAGGGGCTGGGTTGATCCAGTGGGCAATGCATCAGAGTTTTCTGTCGCACGGCAGGCGCTGCTTCGATTCCTCACTCAGGAAGTTGGGCTGTTTTGTTCCGGTTCGGCGATGCATCGATCCGGTAGGCTGTGCGTCGAAGTTCCGGTCGCAACGCTGGTGGTGCGTCGATCTCCACTCAGGGAGCTGGGCTGCATCATTCCGGGTTGGCAATGCAGTAATTTTTTCACCGTGAGGCAAGCTGTGCATCGATTTTCACCGCACAAGGAGTTTCTTTGCAGAGGTGAAGTATTTTTGGCCCTGAGACTTCAGGAACAGGAGGCAAGCTCAATCCAAGCCCTTGGAGAGCACTTCTCAGCAGAGCCAGAGGCCAGCAAGGCAACAGCAAGGCAGAAGTCCTTCTCAGAAAAGCAGTCCAGGTGAGTCCTTTGGGCAGCCAGGCAGTTCCTCTTGGAAGGTTGCAGTTTCTGGGGCAGAGTGTCTGTTCCAAGGAGTATCTTGAAGTGTCCAGAAGTGTCTAAATTGGTAGGGTCAGGGATATGTGCATGTCCTTGTGTGGGAAATCTGGAAATACATTTGGCATTGACCTATTATTATGTGATAACAGGTAACTAAGGTCTTATTCCTTATAATGGGTTCCATGATTGAGAAAACAATAACAGATTTATAGCTTCAAGCAGCAGCGTATCTTTGGGAGATGTAAATATTATTGCTTGCATGCTTCAGTGTGTCCATCTATTGTTTATATAACACATCTTCTGATCTTATCTGCCTAAGCTAGTGACAGATCCAATTGGACGTTATTTTTGTTGACAATAAAACCATTCTGATCAAGCCTCCTTTACATTTAATGTGCATGAATGCTGATTCACCAAAATGCAAGTGGTAGCAGAGGTGACATTTCAACTTCTATGTCACGCCACCTCATGACATCACAGGGAATGGTGTTCAACACTGATGTCTTTTCAGGGAGTGACAGAATTGAACTTTCAAGATCTACAATGAAAACAAGTTACCATAATAATGTAAAGGATTCAGAAACTATTTATGTTTTCACCAATATATGACAGGGTGTCATGTATTATGCCTAAAGTACAAAAGTGATTGACCTAGAGGCACCTTATCATGTGCATAAAGTTAAAATCTTAGGTATAAATATTATACTACCAGTCCTAGCCTCAAATTCCCACACACATGCCCTCATTATGAGTTTGGTGGTCTTCAGACCGCTAGACTCCCAGTGACGGTCCCACAGCCCGGCAGCGTGGACCGCCATATTACAAGTGTGGCGGTTTGGCCTGTGTACATTTCAGCCACTTTCCTGTTCTTACTGCCAGGGCAGTCGGACTGCCGGGCCGGAAATAAGCTTCTTTGACCCAGTGGTCCACCTAAGACCGCTGGCGATATTAAAAGTCCCCTTTCCGCTACTGTAATGAAGACCCTGGTGGAAAGGCTACCAGTGACAGAAATTTGCATTCCTGTCACCGGTAGATGACTTCCCTACCCCCCACTACATCCAAAAGTTTCCCAGCCCTCTTCCCTTACAACATTCTCACCCCCTGCTCACCGTAGTGACCTTCCTACCCCTGCACCCTGTACTTACACCACACCCCCCGCATACACGCTTGCACCCAAATGCACATACCTCCACACACTGACACACACCCACTTGCACACCCTGACACTAACTTACTCACACTCACAACACCCTTACACTCGCATGCACATGCACACACACACAACACCCCCCCCTTCCCCCCGAATCCATACACACACTCACAGTCACACACACATGCCCACACACACAACACCCCCTCTCCCCTTTCAGACGGTCACCTTACCTGGTCGTCGGGGTGGTCGCCAGGGAGGGAACGGGTCCTGGTGCTTGCACCACCACCAGCTCCCCGCCGACACAACATTGCCATGCAGTTCCCTGAATTGAAATACAGCGGGTGGTGTTTTGTTTTCGTGGCGGTGTCAGCAGTGCAATCGGAACTAGACTGCAGAGTGCCAGTGTGACTGCTGGTGGTTTACCACCTGGAAAATGGCCGAAAACCACTAGCAGTCATAATATGGCTGTCTGAGGACTGCCGTGTTGGAGGTCTTTTGGTGGCCACCAGCACGGCGGTCTGCAGTCTTCCCCGCTGAACTCGTAATGAGCACCATAATCTCTGATGTCAAATTAGATCAATAGGCCCAGGCACAACTTTCATTTGCTTAGGGAAGCCTCCTTAGTCAGAGTTACAATTTCTATTTGCCGCAGTATATCCTGGCATGCCCTGGTCTAGTCTCACAAAAGCATATGTGCAGAATGTGTTCTCTCTCTAATGTAGCCTGCACACAAGTTGCATGGTCCCAGACCAAGCGTAACATTGTGTTTGTAAAAAATAGGTAAGCACTCAACTCTCAAACTATACTTTGTCTCATGTCCACTTTCCAGAACTGAGTGTTTGCTTAGGAAATTAAGTGTCCAGTTTAGAAAAATTGTGTTTAATCCATTTAATGAACTGTTCACTGTAGAGAGACATATTGTAATAATAATAGCAAGCTGGGTATGCATTCTGTAAATGCATTAAATACTTATGTAGCAACATCCACAAAATTCACCATCCTCTTAAGTATTTAGTAATAGTAAGTGGGACTATTCCACAACCTCAGTGGTCATTGAAGCAGAGGAGTCTTATCCTTTCCTCTGGAAGTCTCCATTGTAACACCATGCATTCAACACAGAGGTCTGCACCCAGTATTCAACCTTCCAAGCTATTGTACCAGCTACAATGTTTCAGGAACTCTCCATCAAAATGTGAAACATAAATTAATGCATTTGGGCCCTTCATTTTTGTGTTTTTCCCATTGAAACAAGTATGCTTAGACATGTGATCAAGTCTCAAGTTATACCATACTGACAAGGCCAAAGTAGGCTAACACCAGTTTGGATTTTCTTGTGTTGTTGTGCAAAGAGGACCTGGCTTGATAGTAGGCCTGACTGTTCTTACAGGAGCAGGACTGTTGGACTTAGCTCTTTCTGAAGGGTCATTCCTAAGCGTGGTGGCCTCACCCTCCTGTTTTCTGAACTCATTTCTTTCTGGTCATAGGACTCTGCACACTCCACTACTGCTAATCAGTGCTAAAGTGCTTTCAAGTATCCCTTTAAACATATCTAAGGTCTGCCACTGCAGCCTGTGTGTGCAGTTTTAAACTGCTGTTTTTACCTGGAAAAAGAAATCTACCCAATCCAATCAGGAGAACTGGAGATTTTAGTAAAAATGGTGCCAAAAAGCACAATGCACCAAGTGTAGATATCTGGTCACACCGTACTGAGACAAAGTCACAAATTCAGTCCGATGGTAATGGAGTACAGGCTAGCTACATGGACTCAGTTAGGCCCGCTGAACAAAGTACCTTAATTCCAGGTTTGAGGAGGGTTACAAGAATCTGCATCGAAGATGTGTCTGACACTTGAAGTGATGTGCCATTTCTGAGGTGCGGCAAGGCTGTGATGTGAAGTCCTGCATCATCACCAAGGATCCCGTCGAACAGGGCCTATGATGCGAAGTCATGCACCCAGGATGCATCACACAGTTGGGGCAATGCATCTGTTCCGAGGAGGCTGGAATGCAGAGCCCGGTGTCATCATCAAGTCTGTCGCTGATGAGGGATCCAAGGGCCTGCAATGAGGATGTGTTGCACAGCTGCGGATTCAAAGAGGTTCAGGGCTTCAGAGGCAATATGAATCTTTTCAAAGGGTCTCCTCTACACAGCAGTGAATATTTGCAGAATTTTGGCCACTCCACATTACGGTTGTAATATGCAGTTCCAACTAAATTCCGCAGTGGCAGTTGTGGCAGAGCTTTTTTGTGTGTGCAGCTCACCAATGGTAAGTTGGTGAGTGCAAGCAGTGAAGGAGGCTGGCCTGGTCGGTCATGGGTACCTATGGTACTTACACCGTATACCAAGTTCACTTATCCCTTATTAGTGAGATATAGGCAGTGTCTAGAAGCCAGGATCTGTAGAGGTAGCTTTGGATGAGCAGCCAAGGCTTATCCAGGAGACATGCAAAGATCATGCAGAACCACTATAGTCACACAGTACTCACATACTTACCTGAAAGAAAATACTCAGTGTTACAAAAATAAAGGTACTTTATTTTGGTGTCACAAATGCCAAAAATACCATAGAAACTATACTCCCTTAGAAGGTAAGTAATACACAAATTATATACACTAGTATGCAGAAATACGCATAAACCAGTTAGAAAACAGTGCAAATAGTGAAAATCACAATAGTTAGAAATGGGCCTAGGGGGAGCACAAACCATATACTAAGAAAGTGGAATGTGAAAGTCGGTTCCCCACTTAGGCAAGTGTAGTGTGTAGAGGGGAGCTGGGAGTACTAGAAAACCCCAAAGATAAGTACTAGAACCCACCCCAGTGACCAGGAAAGCAGGAGGAAAACACAGTAACTTTCCAGAGATACACATACAAATAAAAAAGGAGATTATGCAAGAACCAGAAAAGACTGCAAGACGCCAACAGTGGATTCCTGGACCTGAAGACCTGTGGAGAAGGGGACCAAGTCCAAGAAGCACAGAAGAGTCCAGGGCGAACAGGAGCCACTGCTAGCCCGGATGAAGGTGCAAAAGAAGAACCACCATTGAAGAAGAACAGTCAGTACTGCACCCAAGAGGACGGATTTGGGTTCCTGGTTGGTGCAGATGATGTCCCACACCAGATGGAGGATTGCAGTCTGGTTTGTGTTGCTGGAGTCCGCCAACAAGCCTTGGCACATGCAAAGCTTGGCGTTAGCGGAAAATGGTGCTGTCCGGGAGCAGGAAGGACCAGGTGGACTTTTCCCAGGAGGGGAAGTCAGAGCGGGCTCTCGGCAACTCAGAGAGCCCACAGAAGACCAGACAATATGCACAGAGGTCCCACAGCATGGGGACAAAGAAGGTGCACAAGGAGACCCATGCAGCACTATGACAAAGGCTCCCACGCCGCCGGAGACCGACTCAGGAAGATGCATGACACAGGATTGAGTTCTGGGGGCCAGAGCTGCTAGATGAATGAAGAACTTGGTTGAAGGATCGAAACAAGGCTTGGTAACTGCAAAACATGCGGTGCACGGGGGTACTGTCCTTCGTGGGGAGGCAAGCTCTTACCTCCACCAAAGTAGGACAGTGGGATGTCAGGACCATCAGGACCACTTCAGTCCACCACCTGTGATGCAGGATCCATGCAGCTCAGCAGGAGAGGGGATCCATGCAGCTGGTCGTCATTGCAGTAGGTGCCTGCAAAAGCAGGGGAGTGACTCCTTCACCCCAAGGGAGATTCCTTTGCTCTTCTGGTGCAGGCTGAAGACAGGCTGTTCTCAGCAGATACACAACCAGGAAACAGTTGCAGTTCCTGGCAGGAGCTGAAGATACAATGTTGCAGAAAGTGTCTTTGCTTCTTTGTTGCAGTTTGTGGAGTTCCTGGAGGGTCCAGATGCAGTGTCTTTGTAGAGAAGTTGAAGTGGGGGTGCAGACGATTCCTGCTGGAGTCTTGCAATCCAAATCTGAAGACCCACTCAAAGGAGAGACCCTAAGTAGCCCTGAAAGGAGGATTGGTCATCTAACCAGGTAAGCACCTATCAGGGGAGGGCTCTGACATCACCTGCTGGCAATGGCCACTCAGATGATTCAAGAGTTCCCTTCCAACTTGGATTCCAGAATGTCAAAACCCAGGGACCCTCTGTAGAAGCTCTGAGTACCAACCCTGGGTGGTGATGGACAGGGAGTGGTCACTCCCCTTTCCTTTGTCCAGTTTCAAGCCAGAGCAGGGACTGTGGGTCCCTGAACTGGTGTACACTGGTTTATGCAAGAAGGGCACCAAATTGTTGTAGTTTTACTCTTTCTCTAGGCAAGACTGCTGGTTTAAGGATGGCAGTACTTATGTTTCTAGGTGACTATGCCAATCCTACAACTAATCGCAACTGTCGTCCCAAACCTCCCCGCTCACAATCAGCACTTCACCAAAAATCTAAACAGTAAAAGGTGAAAGGTAAAAAGCAGCCTTTACGCATGGACTCAGGAGTGTGACATCTCAGGGAGTGTTGTGGTTAAACGGAGATTATCCCTTCCTCACATGAACAACATGTCTCAATCAAACACAGGCAATGAAAAAGATGCAGTAAACTTTCAATAGGTTTTATTTAGCAAAACTGCAATCCGCGATAAGTTGCATGGGCTACAATGATTAGTATAATGAACAGTGCAAGAAACAGAATGGTAAAGACAAGAGTCATTAATACAAAGACCCCCACCATCTTGCAATCACATGTAATGACATGAGATGTGAAATATGTCCTAAAACCTTAATATGATGTACCTAATCTCTAACCTAAAAGAGAGCTAGGTATGTTAAACCTAATCTGCCAATGCCATGTCCATGAGAAGAGCCCCCAACCCTCGTTACCTTGGAATGAAGTCTCTAGCTTAGAAACCGTAGGGACATGAAGACTGGGTCAGCGTCAAGGCAACATGCAGCATCGCTAGCAGAGATGGCATCTGGTCAGAATCCCTCTGACTATCTGTTTAAGTGAGGAGTATTTATACAGATCTCCTTGGACCCCTGACGTAGGTCCATTCCCAAACAATAGATAACAAGATGTGCTTGGGATGGTAATTTATATAAACAATTCCATCGAAAGCGTGAAGAGGGAAAGTACTCATGTGAACATCTACAGTTTGTTTATCTTTGTCGCTTGATATTGACGCATTAACGTGGTGGCACTGATACCACAAAACTAAAACATGGGCCGAACTAAAAACAAGGCAGCCATCTTAAAAGATTTAATTAAATAAATGCACTAAAACAGAGCAAGCTAAGTAGGGTCAAAGTTACTAGGTGACAGGGGCACGATTCTGCAAGCCAAAGGCTAAGCTAACTTCGGTATCCCATTAAAACAAACTACAGTTCACAAAAAAATTTGCCCTGTGAAGCATTTCCAGTGGCTTGGAGAGGCTACCTCCCCCAAGCCTGTAACACCCATTTCCAAAGGGAGAGGGTGTAACACCCCTCTCCCAAAGGACATCCTTTGTTCTGCCTTTCTAGGCTAGAGCTTCTCAAGCAAGAGGAGGGCAGAAACCTGTCTGTGAGGTGGCAGCAGCTGGGGCTGCCTGGAAAACTTCAGAAGGCTGCGATGGCAATACTGGGGGTCCTCTAAGGAGCCCCCAGAGTGCATGGAATAATACAACCAATGCTTGCAAAACCCTTAGGGTATGATTCCAACATGTTTGATGCCAAACATGCCTATGTTCAGAGTTACCATTATGTAGCTGGACATAGGTAGTGACCTATGTCAGGTACACATATAAAATAGCATCCCTGCGCTCATGGCGTCCGGGAAAATGGTCCTGAGGTCATGGGGGCACCTCTGCTAGTACAGGGGTGTCCTCACACACAGGTACTTTGCACCCTGCCCTCAGGGCAGGAAGGCCTGCTATAGGGTTGACTTATAAGTGACTTGGTGCAGTGTAAATGGCAGTGAAAAGGTGCATGCACCTTTTCATGCAGGCTGCAATAGCGTTCCTGCAGAAGCCATTGCATGGGCTCCCTATGGGTGGCAAAATATATGCTGCAGCCCATAGGGATCCCCTGGAACCCCAATGCCCTGGGTACCTAGGTGCCATATATTAGGGACTTATAAGGGGGCACCAGTATGCCAATTATAGGTGAAATACTGAGTTAACAGTATGCCACAACCATAGTTTAAGGGAGAGAGCATAACTACTGGGGTCCTGATTAGCAGGATCCCAGTAGACACAGTCAAAAACACTCACAAACAGGCCAAACGTGTGGGCAGCCAAGCTAGAAAGAGGCTACTTTCCTACAAATTTTTTGAAAAAGCAAAAGAAATGGGCCATGGAAGCAGAGGAGAAGAAACAGCCACCTGTGAAGGCTAAAGTGGTCTTGGAGGAGAAACAGCTTATGTTGGCTCATGAACTGAGTCTTAAAGAGTTGGATATCAATGCCAGAAAGGTGTGGTCCAACAGTGATGGTGGAGGCATACCTATGATGCTCGCTGGCAACAAGAGTGTCTACATTCCTAAAGCTCGAGAGCCTGACCTTGTTGTGGAGAATGACATTGATAAGTGGTTTGAAGTTTATGAGGTGACTTTTCTGAGGCATTCTACCCCTGAGCAGGATTTTGGGGATAGCCTCTTGAAGCACTGAAGGGCGGTATGCCTTATTGGCCCTAGAGAAGGGAGATAGGAGGAGGTATTCCCCATGAAGGAAACTCTTGTCAGGAAATATGGCCTCAGCTCTGAAACGTACAGGCAGAAGTTTAGGGACAAGCAGTAACTTGCCCATCAGTCCTGCGTGGATTGTGTGGATTCCTTTTCCAAGGCACTGGATGGCTGGGTGAAAGGCAGTGATGTGAAGGATTACCAAGTGCTGTATAACTAGATTGTAAGAGAGCACATGTTCAGTCTTTGTTTTTCAGATCTGCACCATCACCTTATTGACAGTGAGCTCACTGACCCCAGGGAACTTGCTAAGGACCCTGGGAGGCCATCCGCTGGCTAGGTACTAGGTTCCACAAGAAGGTAACTTAGAGCGATAGCAAGACACCAAGAAAGGAGGTTTAGGTTCCCCCCAGAAGAGTGAGGGGGAGGGTCATAGTGATCCAGCCACATCCCACTGTAAAGAGGAAAAGGGTTTTCATGTCTTTCTATGATACAGGGAGGAGGTTCTGGTGGGCACTGGTACAAGGGGGTCCATTTCCAAACCCACTGCTTTGATTGTTCCCAGATAGGACACAAGCAGGGGGTTTCTGTCTGTCCTAACAAATCACCCAATGGTAGGACCTCTACAAGGTTAACCAATGTGGCCCTAGGGATTAGTAGTCTATAGGGGCAAGAGGTAGATCATGTCCTTTAGTTGGGAGGTCAACTCAGAAGGTCGACTGTTCATCACTGAGAGTCGTCCCTTTTAATAGGACAAAGCGAATGGGGTCCTTGTCACTGCTAAGAGGCACACCAGAGGCAGCCAGACCACAGTATAGAAAAGGCTAGTTTCACCTGCCAGTTGTGCAGGATGATGCAGGTCTAGGGGTGGGTCCAAGTATGTGCCCTGTCATCCCTGGAATGTGGTGGGAAAGTGACCCAGAGAAGTGTCATAGTTCTTCCTTGGATTCCCATAGACTGCCTTCTAGGGAATGTTTCCTTTGGTGTCAGGAGAGCTGGGAGGGCTGGCCGCCTACTGTGCCCTGAGCGCTCAGGTTTCTGGGGGTACTGCTCCCAAGGAGAGGGTATAGAGGCCAATATGGAGGGGCAGTAGGTGGAATAAATCCACAGTGGGAAGATTAGTGGATCAGGGGTTGCCAGCTCTGAGAAAAGAGGACCCCAAGACTGACCCTGGTGAGGCCATTTCTGATCTGGCAATGCTCCCTGCACTCTCACAGAGACAGAGGGCTAGGGACCTGCTCCAGGCAGACCACTGCGTGACACAGACGTCACAGACAAGTGTGTCACCCTTGGGGGCGGTGCTTCTTCTGAAAGTCCTGGTTCACCAAGATCATGTACCGCCACAGGCTGCAGAACCTGGGTTGAGAGGCCAGTCTCCGACTACTACTCTTAGACTGGTGGGAAGAAGATTTGAAGTAGGGTTCCTACCACCTGGGGCTGTTGCCCCCCACTATGATGAAACTCAGGGGTAAGCGAGCGCTGCATAGCCTGGCACCTGGCTCTTAACACTGACAGCTGCCATTGATCTATCTTCGTTACTGTCCTAATGGGAAGAATGTTCCTTTGATTGGGGACAAAAATCTGATTCAAGGGGTAGAATGGGCCTCTTCACTTTGTTGGTCAGAGTGGTACTGTCTGCCTACTGGGATGCAACTGTGAGCAAGCTAAGGTAGGTACTGCACAGATGGGGGTCCACAGATGAGGAGAATGGTTCCCCAATGGTAAGGTCAATGGCTCAGGATAGTGTAGACAGAGGGATTCAACTGAGTTCAGAGAGGCGTAGAACTGGCAAGTGCCCCTGCATGACAGGGCCTTCATCCATTAAGGTATTGGTTAGTCTACCTTGACTTTTAGATAGAGGGAAGTTGTATTGGACTTGGTCTTTTCTGCAGCGTCATCCTCAATTTTGTGCCATCATCCTCTTGTTTTCTACCCTAGTTTTTGTTTGCTGGCCTTAGGACACTGTGTACTTTACCACTGCTATCAAATGCTTGTGCTCTCTCCTTAAAACATGGTAAAGTTGGTTTATACAAAACGATAAATGTAATTCCCTCGTATGTTCCTAGTAAAGTGGCACTACCTGTGCCCAGGACCTGTAAATTAAATGCCACTAGTGGGTTTGCAGCACCGATTTGTGCTACCCAGTTACGTGGCCCTTTAAATATGTCTCAGATCTACTATTGCAGCCTGTGTGCAGTTTTAAACCAACATTTTGGCTTGGCAAAAAAAGAGATCTTTTGCCAAGCCCAAACCTTCCTTTTTATTACTATCAGTCACCCCTTTGGTAGCCATGGAAAGCCCTGAGGTCAGTGTACAATGTGTTTTTAGGTTTTACATATCCTGGTAGTGAAGAAGTCTTAAATTTGTTTTTCACTACTGCAAAGCCTACCTGTCCTAGAGGATAAAATTTGAGTTACCTTATTACTTTGAATAAGTGATAGATTCCAAAGAGGAGTAGGTAACCAGTTCATGTTTGGTGTATTTGGAATTGTAATGACACTCTCATATTAAAGTTGGATTTTAAAGTGCAATGCCTCTTTAACAAAGTTGGCATTTTCCTGCCCTAGCCATTTAGTACCTGCAGCCTGCCACTGGGTCCCATAACTAGGTGTAATTGGCTGTCTGTGCATTCCTCCTAAACAGCTACACAGGTGTGCCTGGATAGGCCATCATTGGCATGATGTAATGGCGGAACTGGGTGTAACTTACACTTGAATAGGCTGTGTCCTCCCTCCATAAAAAGGGCTTTGCACTCCCTCTGGTCGGGGTAGGGAAGGCAGGAAAATTGTGCACTTTACAAAGAAACCTCTAGAAGCTAATCTCACTTCAAAGGAGTTGCCTGGTATAAATATTGGACCTCAGAAGGCAGCTTTTCAGTATACTTCTGAACCTGTGGAGACTCTGTTAGGAAGAAGGACTGCTGTGCTACTGAAAGAGCTGCCACTCTACAAGACTGCTGATCTGAAGGACTGTGCTGACCTGCTGCTCTCTTGCCTGGATGACAAAGACAGGACCTCCATTAGTGGAACCCAGGACCCTAATCTGATTCCAAGGGCAAGTTGGCTGGCCTCCTGACAAGAACCTCAGGTACGGAAGCCCCCTGCAACCATAGAACTCAGCACCTGGACTCTGCAATATGTGAAGCTACCCTGTTGATTGGTACCACTCCAGACCTGGAACCTTGGAAGTGGGCCTTAAGTGTTCTGCCAGCCTCTGTGGATACAGCAAAACTGTCACATCTACTCTGCTTCGTGGCACATCCCTGAGCAGAATCGATGCATCACAGCTGCTGCTCGGATGGGTTCAGTCATAAGACTTGCATTGCATCGCGGACTGTTGAATCATTAGAACCACCGCTGCGTGATGCATCCTTGGTACTGGTCCTCACATCCTTCATCAACAGCAGCCTTGACAATGATGCCAGACTCTGAATTGCAGTTTTGCTACTTCTCAGAAATTACACATTGCCTCAACTGTTCAATGCACCCTGGACACCGGACTTTGCAGAGCAAGTCCGCATTAGTGGGATCCTTGGCGATGACGCAGACCCTTGAAATGCAGCTTTGCTACATCTCAGAACCAACACATTGTTACGGTCGCACAACGCATTTTTGACACTGACTCTTGCAAAGCTCCACAAAGCAGGATTTAAGGTACTTAGTTTTCAGAGCTAAATGCATCCCTGTAGCCGGCCCATGCTCCTACACGGTCTGCCTGAGCATGCGCTTTGTTCCCGTCCAGCGCAACCAGATATCCACAGTTGGCTCTGTGCTTTTCTGCACTATTTTTACTGAAATCTTAAACCTTGCATATCTCTGGTTCTGGATTTCTGTCATTTTGGTCATAGGCGTTTTAATTATTAAAAATAACTCTATTTGCTCTAAACCGGTTTGGGAATCCTTTTGTGGTGTGTTTTTTCACTATGTTACGGTTTGAAGTGTTGCACAAATACTTTTTCACATTGCTCCTAAGTTATGTCTGGCTGCTATCTGCCAAGCTATCGGGGGTTGAGTACAGTTTAATTTAGGATTGGTTTGTACCTCACCCTGACATGGATTGCAGTTGCTGCTTGACTACAGCTCATACCCCAGTTTGGCGCCAGGTCATCTGGGCACTGAAGCCTTTCAGGGATATAGAATCCATCAAATTTATTACTGAATGGCAGGATGTGGGCTGCGGACACTTGGGTGATTTGTATCCTGGGGAATGATTCCTCACTTATCAGAAAGCTCGAGATGCCTTCACCTTGGGCCATGGTCAATAGCTACAATATGCTAAAATGTCACAAATGGGGAGAGAAAGCTGGACGGGTTTGGCACTTTTACCTGCGAAGAGATGTAGAATGCCTGGGCCAGCTGGGTAAAGGATATATTTGAATGGGCATTAATCACACCTGTCACTCTCTCACAGAGATAATAAGGTACTCAAGGATCTGGAGAACTGGGGAGGGATACCACATTATTTTGAGGAACCAGTGATGCAGGGGGTGACGTTTGGTCTCTAAAGCATCTGGGGAGGCTCTTCATTCACCATACGGTGTTTCCAAGCAGGAGTACTAGAGGTTGCTAGGAAACATGAGGAAAATCCCAGGTAGATCCATGGACTAAGGAATAAAAATGGGATATGAAAGACACAGCAGTCAAGGTAAAGGGGAGAGGAAATGTTGTTGTGCAAGTACAAGAGGCAGCATATATACATACAGGAGGGCAAAGCTGTCATGTGGATTCCAATGTCATGGCGAATCCGGCATGTAGTTGTCACAGTCTTTTGTTGTATAATTATTCTATAAAAGCAGAAAGAAGTTTAGAAAAAAATATATTACATGGAATGCCCGAAGAGCACCATAGTGCACTTTAACGAATAGTAGGAAAGTTTAGATTCATTGCAACACATTCATTGCGGCTGCAGAAACAATTGCTCAAGTACTACATGGTGGCACATGGAGGAAAATGTTGAACCACATGATTTAGTCAAGGCAATTAGCTCATGTTTCTTTGACTTATTTGACTAAACTAATGTCCACATTTACAAGGGGTAATGCTCTGAGCATGACCTCTTAAAATGAATGTATCCCTTTGAAGGCAGTCAAAGCATGTTGGCAGCAGATATAAAGTTTAGAGGAGTGTGTGATCAATATAGGATACTTCCCCAATATTTAAAGTAAAGGCACATTTCTTGTATGAACTCTCCTGGGCACCATTTGAAAGCAAACTCTCCTCCATATCAATTAATGTGTTGAAAAGAAATAAACCCTAATAAACACAGAAAAATTCTCTATGCTAACTAATTGAACACTGCAATCTCATGTTTGTTCTAATTTAAATTTTTGGGCGATTAATTTTGTGTGTGTGTATATATATATATATAAATATATATATATATATTTATACATATACATATATATATATATATACACACATATATGTATATAATTGTATAAATATATATATATATATATATATATATATATATATATTATATATATATATATATATAAATATATATATATATATATATATATATATATATATATATATATATATATATATATATATATATATATATAGAGAGAGAGAGAGAGAGAGAAGTGGTGTCTATGTACCCTGAGAATTTCTATATTTTTTAATGTATAGTAATTTTCATTGCTATACGTTAATCCAACCACCACCATGCATGGCCTTCGGCAATGTGCAGCAGGGGTTCGACACAGGACCTGGCCTGTAGCCCAGGCCCTGCAGCCATCCCCCATAACCACCCAACTCTGCCACCCCATGCACAGCAGAACAGTCTGTCTCTCTTCACATTAGAATAAGTGTGAGAGGTTGTCTCTAGGTGTGAGAGTGTCTGTCTGGGTGTGAAATAGGGTGTGTGAGGGTCTGAGTGGTTCTGTGAGTGGGTGAATGAAGGTCTGAATGGGTCTGCAAATGGGTGTGTCAGTGACTAAGTGGGTCTTTGAGTGGGGGTATAAGTGACTGAGTGCGTCTGTGAGTTGGTGTATGAAAGTCTGAGTGGGTCTGTGAGTGGGTGTGTGGGTTTTTGAGTGGGTGTGTCAGTGTCTGAGTGGGTCTGTTAGTGGGTACATGAGGGTCTGAGTGGGTCTGTGAGTGGGTGTGTCAATGTCTGAGTGGGTCTGTGAGTGGATGCATGAGTGTCTGAGTGGGTCTGTGAGTGGGTGCATGAGGGTCTGAGTGGGTCTGTGAGTCGGTGCATCAGTGTCTGAGTGGGTCTGTGAATGAGTGCATGAATGTCTGAGTGGGTATGTCAGTGGGTGGATGAAGTGAGGGTCTGAGTGGGTTTGTGAGTGGGTGCATGAGTGTCTGAGTGGGTGTGTTCATGGGTGTGTCAATGTCTGAGTGGGTCTGTGAGTGGATGCATGAGTGTCTGAGTGGGTCTGTGAGTGGGTGCATGAGGGTCTGAGTGGGTCTGTGAGTCGGTGCATCAGTGTCTGAGTGGGTCTGTGAATGAGTGCATGAATGTCTGAGTGGGTATGTCAGTGGGTGGATGAAGTGAGGGTCTGAGTGGGTTTGAGAGTGGGTGCCTCAGTGTTTGAGTGGGTTTGTGAGTAGGTTCATGAGAGTCGGAGTGGGTTTGAGTGTGGGTGCATTAATGTCTGAGTCGGTCTGAAATTGGGTGCACGAGTGTATGGGTGGGTCTGAGTGGGTTCATAAGTGCCTGAGTGGGTGTGTGAATGGGCACGAGTCGCTGAATGCATGTATGAGTGAATGAATAAGTGTATGAATGAGTATGTGATTTTTTAGAAATCTTTTTGCTTATTTGTAATTAATCTTGATTAATCTTGATTAATCGCCAATACTGAGCATGGTGAAGAAAAATCATTTTAAAGCCATAATTTTGACCCTCAAATACCCCTATATCACACACTTGGGGTCAAGGTTCCTCTATCCTGGCCCCTTATGCCACCTTTCATTTTGTTTTTCAGCCCCCAGGACCTTCTTCTGTAACATAAAATGGCATCCGCAACTTTCTGTTCCATGTGTGGCCAGCCAATTACAACACTCGCAAACATTTGCAATTTATTCAGGACCACAGATATACAAATTTGGATTTTCTATAATTTCTCATCAAATACTAAACAGATTTACACCAAATAAGCGAAAGCGCAGGCTACGTACCGAAAGCTAGATTTCTGCCAAATTTGGTGAAATGCCGTCTGCAGTTCGGGCTGTAGTCGTGCCTAAAGCTCCTATGGGAATTAACATGTGAAAAACAACTTTTTCGGCCCCACAAGACAGATCACCCTGAAACTTTCCGTGCACTACAATAATCACTGGGGCATTCTTTTGGGCAAATTTTGCGACGATTCGTCAAATGATGCCAAAGATATAGGCAAGTAAAAAAATCCTTGTTCTAGGGAAAAATGGTCCTAAAATAAATATAACTACCTAGTGCTGACTGCCACTGACCTTTTGGTCAAAATGCTTCAGCCAGGTTTTGAATAAACTTCACGGATGTTACATTTCGGAGTGAGGGCCTTTCCTTGCCTTGAAAGTGACACCCGACTTTGGCTAATGTTGAGCGGGTCCTGCGCCCCCCTGATGAGCACCGTCCACAAATGGTGGAAGTAGTTGTAAGATCTATCTATCTATCTATCTATCTATCTATCTATCTATCTATCTATCTATCTATCTATCTATCTATCCATATTTACAGTCACTGCTTAATAGCTAATTCATTTCTGAAATACCACAATGTCTTTCTATTCTGTTTTAAAAATCTTTATAGAAACTAACAGGAGAGGGGTCTGTGCAGAAAAAGGCCCCCAACTGTAAAATTGCATAATTTAAAAAGTGATGGTATGCAAAAATCAGGAATTTTACTCATTTCACCGTCTTAAATAAACATTCGAGGGAATGTTGGAATGAATGCTTACAAATAGTATAACCACTGGCAATTGCCCTGGGTAGCATTTCAACCCATTTTCTTCCACCCACTGTAGACAGAGGTTCCCTTTATGCCAATCAGTAATGACACTGCTTTTCATGGGAGCAATCCATCTCAAACTGGTAGGCGAGACCCTCTCCGGAAGAATGCACAAGCAAACCCACACTGGTTTCAACCTCCAAAACCTCATTAGTGAGGTTTTTCTTGGATCCTGTGGCACAGCTGTTAAGGTACCCAAAATTTGGCTATTTTTAGTATTACATTCAACACACAAAAGGCAGTGGGAAGAATGATCAAAATTGTTTATCCCCTGGCTATCGCTCTGAGTGGCAGCTCAGCCCACCGTTTTACATTCCCTGTGTGTTTAGATTTTATAACTAAAATACTGCTTAGGCCTAGAGTAGAGCTACTAGATAATATGTGGGAGGAGAGGAAACAGGTGCATGATGTGAGGGAATATCTGAAGAAAGAGGTCAAACGGAGACAGCATTACCATTGAGAGCAAGACATTTAATAGTGTGAGGGATGGCTGTTTCGGAGGTTGTGCACAATCAAACAGAAATGTTTAATTCTTGGAATGGCTTTATCCTTAAAAACATCATTGACCCCACGGTAACCTGCTCCTCTGGAATGACATCGGCTGAACACTGTAATGAAAAGGCCTATTTCTTTCAGAAAAATAATATGGACATTTATTCCTGCTTCTCCAACATCTCCATCATTGGCCGACATCTGTCCCAGCAAACCTCCCTATGACCCTTAATTTTCGGTTTTTCCACCTATCAATAGTGTGCATGGTTAAGAATGTGTTAAATACCGGTAAATACTGTAAAATCATGCTCACCCCTGGACATGGCTCCTTTACATATTCTTCATCGAGGATGTGAAGTTATTGCCCCAGCATTGACATAGCTACTCAACCTTTCTCTATGTTGTGGGCTTGTTATTCATCAATGAAAACATGCAATTGTTAAGCCACGTTTAAAGAATCTGAGCTGAGACCCATCCAGTCTGAGTAATTAAAGACCAATTTCTTTGCTACCTCCCACCTATAAGCTACTAGAGAAATATGTCAACATGCATCTCTACCTCTCCTGTTTGCTTGACTAGAATGCCTTCTTCATTCCACCCAGATGGGCTTCTGCCCTCTCTATAGTACTGAAACTGCACTACTGGCTGCAGTTGAGATGTTTAGCAGTCTCCTGGAGGAAGGAGAATTGACAGCCATTATCCTGTTAGATCTAAGTTCAGCCTTCGATACTGTATACCATCCTACTCTCCTGTGGAGGATTTTTAAATTTGGTATCAGGGACAGGGCACTGGATTGTCTCTCCTCCTTCCTGCAGAATTGTTCTTTTCATGTCCAGGACCAGTCCTTCTTTTCAGCTAGCCTTCCATCTTGCTGTTGAGTGCCCCAGGGATCCTCCTTGAGGCTCACCTTAATTATTCTCTATTTTCACCCTCTGGCTGATATAGTCCAAGCCCATGGGCTATCGTTGGTCTTGTATGCTGATGAAACTCAGCTGGTCATCAGCTGGTTATCTCAATTTCCCTGGATTTAAATTCCGGTCACCTATTTCTGACTTCTTGTCTTCAGGAAGTAGCCAGCTGGATGGAGGGTTGCAAATTGAAACCTAATGAGGATAAAACAGAGGTCTTCTTGCTGGGCAACAATCTTAGTAATCCAGCCTTGAGCTCTCTCCCAGGCTGTCCCAGTAAATTACCCACTCCATTAAAGACTCCTTAAAGAGCTTTGGTTTTCGGCTCGATTCCAGCCTTACTATGGATCATCAAGTGAAAAAACTCACGCCAGCTGTAATGCCATGCTGAAATTACTGCAAAAGGTTCTCCATCTCCGTCCCTTCATTTCCAGAAGAATGGTCGTCCAGGACCTTGTGCTAGCTTGCCTCGACTACAGGAATGCCCTGATTCTACGCTCCATGCTATGTTGTCAGGAGGCTGCAGATTGTGCAAGATGCTGCTACATTCCTGCTGATTAAGTTTTTTAAACATGTGTCAGCCTCCAAGGCTTTAAGAGACTTACACTGGCTTCTGGTGGAGCGTCAAGTGCAGTTCAAGTCTCTTTGTGTCATGCACAGGGCAGTCGACACTAAAGGCACTCTCTTGCTAATACCCTTAGCTTGCCCATATCTCCCAAGGAGAGTCCTTCGCACCTCATCAGCCCATCTGCTGAAGCTTTCCAGGATACACAGATCCAGTTGGGGGGCTGGTCCACCTCTTTTGTGGCCCCTACATTTTATAATACTCGACCCCTTGAACGGCGTCTTCTGGAGCGTGAGCTTCCGTTCCACTAGGATCTGAAGACCTGGCTCTTTAGCATCTGAATCTCCTGCAGCCTCTTCTCCGACCACCTTCAGTGTCTGTAGCAGTACTGGGAGGCTTCCGAGCAGCCATGAAATATATAAGACCTCAAGAATAGAACAGAATAGAATTAGTTGCTATTATGATGAAGTGGGAGGCTGAGGTAGGGGTGTGGGAGTGTGAAAGTCAAATAGACAGTCTTTTTTCTAGGAATTCTCTTTTATGGTGGTTTTCAATGCAAGTAATGTGAAAACATATTGACTGTTAGGGAAAGCTCAATTTTGTGATAGTGTGCTGGAGAGAGGTTACACATAATCAGTCATTGTGCGTAATCCTGGAGTAACAATGAGGTTGTGGAATATAATGATTTGGCATTGCCAAGGTTGACAGACAGAGAGAGAGAGATAGACTTTTCTGTAATGATCCTGCTTTATAGTTGCTTTTCTGTTCCACAAAACAAAGAAAAGGTTTCCTTACTTCCACTTGAGAAAGCCATTTTAAAAAGAGTCCATATGAGATTCATAAAATTGTTCTACAAGTTTCAGGGGCCCCTAGTGCCTCCTTGCGCCACATTGGGGTCATTTTTTGTACGCTAATGTGGCCCAATGACACCAAAATCGCCCTGTCAAATTTACAAAGTGGCACAATGCATGCATTGCGCCACTTTGTAACCCTTTGCACTACATTATGCCTGTGCCAGGCATAATGTATGCAAAGAGGGCATCTTTGCGTCATTTATTTAGGCACTTTTAACCAGTGCTTAATTTGTAAATAAAAAGGTGCCGGTGCCCAAAGCCCTCCTCTTAAACACGTGGCTGCTGCAATTAAATGTGTGAACACGGAATACTGAGGCAGCGTAATCCTGAAGCCATCTCGGGCCTCTTCAATCCATATAAAGCCACTTTCTGCCCCTTCAGCTCACTCTTGCAGCTTTCTACTTTTTTCCTTCGTGACGCTTTTTCATTTTTCACTTTATCCGTCTTCCCCATCTTTGTCTTTTGCTCGCAGCAAATGCTTGAGGCAGAAGAATAATCCCCGGCCCCCCAAAAAAAGTACTGGTGCTCAGCACTGGAAACAACAAGCACAGATTAAGCACTGCTTTTAACGCTTGCTCAGAGCATGCTTTATAAAGAGGCATGCCATTGTTTTCAACAGGCCTCAATGGGCTTTGCAGGATTAGCATCAAAACTTTTTACGCTAATCCTACAAAGCTCCGACCTAGCATCAAAAATGTTGACGCTAGTTCCCCTAACTACCGCCATGGTGCATTGTATCATAGATACAGCACACAAATTGTGGAGTTAGGGGGCGTTAGGAGCGTAAGAAAAGTGGCTCTGCACTGGGTGGAGCGCCACGTTTCTTAAATCAGGGCCTCAGTTTCTTATTGCCGTGATGCAGTGGTGTGCTCTCTGCCTCAGGACAGTCCCACTGCGCACAGATGCCAAAAAACAAAACACTGGTGCTTCAATTAGTTTATCCAACATGAAACGTGATGCTTATGACTTGCACTCAGTAAATGATTGTTTTCACCACAGTCATTAAAGTATTGAAAAAGAATTGAGAAAATATACATTTGATAGCATAAGTGGATAATAAACGTCCGATGCATCCTTATTAGCTTCAATGTTTTCGTCTTAACAGGACCCACTCAACGGATTAGATACCCTGACGTGGTATCCTATATGTAAGAGCTCTTGAATTGGGCAATTATTTTGAACCAAAAAGTCCAAATGTATTCCCAAGGTTTCACGTATTGGACCACAAGAAGACAAAAGTGGCTCAAATGAAGGATCTGTCATGGATTTCTGCACTTTAGGAAGTATGTATAACTTAGGTATGCATGGAAAATCTCGCCATTTTGTCTGAGATCGAGTCCATATCCAGTGATTTCTCCAGAACCGCATGCAGGGTCGTCTGTAAAACGGAGGTGGGGTCATTTTCCAATTTCATATAAACGTTCTCATTGCTCAGATTGGGTTTTATGAACTGTTTGTTAATAAAAAGCAATATTCATTATCACTAACACTCTACCTTTGCCTAGTTGTAAAGTTATTTCTTCTTTTGTTTTTTTGCTAAGGAGTATAGTAGGCCCCGCTCGTTGTTAGTTAAGTTGTCTTGTCCTCTTGTTCCGTATTTCCCTTTTTTTCAGATCCTTGTTTTCTAAAGCATCAAACGTATTCCACCATGCATGCGAAACAAGGAGCGTGAAGGGAATTCTTGGGTGTTTTGGGGGCTTTTTAAAGGTAAAGTGTGAGAACTTAGCAATATACTTGTGCCCATATTTATACTTTTTTAGCGCCGCATTTGCATCGTTTTTTGATGCACAATCGGTGCAAACTTACAAAATACAATTGTATTTTGTACGTTTGCGGCGGTTTTGCACCAAAAAATTACGCAAATGCAGCGCTAAAAAAGTATAAATATGGGCCTTGGTGTTCTGTCTCCAGGGGTACATGAGATGAGTAGTGTTTATTTTGAGGAGCTGTTGCTTACGTAGAATATGTGGTGTGTTATAATGTCAGTCATCTATGGTGAATATTTGTGGTTGTGGATAGAAAAGCCGGCCATCTTTACCGTTGGATACTGCAAGTGCTAGTGCACCTGGTCCTTAGTAAGTAAACTTACGAGGGGACGTGTGTAGGTCGATGAATCTTTTGAATTGCATGGAGTATCCTAGCTATGTAGTGACGGCTGAATCAATAATCAACATCAATAGAAATAGCTCAACATCATTTGCCTCATAAATAATCACAACTCAGGAAAAGGTTAATAATTGTATTTCCCTATTGATTACAATTCTAAATCATCTGTTAGTTCAATCTTTATTCATCAACTTCATTTTTATTGAGTGAAACCAACTTCTAACAAAACATCTGCGACAATGCAATTTCATAAGCTAAGAATACCAGCATTAATAATGAAGTTCAGCAATTTAGTCCGTCAGTCATTGTCATCGTCAACGTCACCCTTAACAGCCTACCTAACCAAGATTTGCATCAGCATGTGGGTCTTCATGCGAAAACAATTTGGCGAAAACATTAATTTGGACAAATCTGCCAAATTGAAAACATCTATAATCAGAGCAGTTGGTACCTAGAAAAAAAGGCATAAAAATTGTCAGTCACATTTTCATAGCTACCTATCCAGGATATATTAGCAAGAGGTCAGTCTTTGTCTTCAGGTCATCAATTGGTCAGCTAGGGAATCAGGCTCACGGAACATGAGCCCAATATCAGCACCTCGGACAGCATCTCCTGACGTCATCAATTCTTCTCCCGCAACTCTCTCTCTTAGCCCCTTGTCACGACTTTTTATTAGGGTCTTCCAGTCCATCCCTCTAATTGCTAATTGGTCAGTCAGTCGGCAAATATGACTTTAACCTATAGTTTTTATTTAACAAGTCTACTAATTTTCATATTTACTTGCTCCTAAGACATGGACTGGTTCTTCATGCGACGCCCTCATCATCCGGCTCATGAGGTATTGAAATTGTTGCATATCCTTCTTCAGTCAGTGCCTCTATTGTTCGAGTCCTGGGAAAGTACATTTAGCCTGCTCTACACATAATTGTATCAAATTGTCTTCATCATCTCCTGTCCGCCGGTACATTGCAGAAAATTCTAGCTAAGTAACTTGAACTTCGAGTGGGTCAAGGTTGTATATAGCAGTTTCCAGTCCCTTGCAAAGGGTTCCGTTTTTCATGCTTCCATAGTGCGAGGCCCAGTGGAACTAGTCCTTTAGTACGGCTAACTTAATACTATGAATTAATGTAAAACATAGGATATACATCTCATTATGACATATTATTATGTTTTTCTTCATACATTTTCATTATTTCATATAATTTCCATCATTTTAGTACACATTGTGATCACTCCCCGAGGGCACATTTTCAAACGTGCACATTATTTTTGTACGATTTTCTCTACACATTTTCTCATTAGTAAATACATATATATCTGCATCAATTTTATTAGTCAGCATATCTGCTTCAACACAAGGAAAATGAGGGGTAGTAATAGGAATATGAAGAGTAGCCTGATGATGGGAAGCTTGGTGCAGGACAGTTAAGAAACAGTACAGGACATTGACATAGTGTTCGTGTAAGCATGCAGCTAAGCTTCAATGCATATTTCTTGCAGTTATAGACAAATAAAAAAAAATCCGACATATGTTGCATTTCAGCCTGATTTGATTTTACAGTAGATAATGTTGATAAAACAGAAACAGTGACAAATAGGAATAACTGTATAGTATTACATAACTAGAGCATAGTATAATTAGTGTAGGTTTTCATCAGGAGAATTTTACATAAGTTTATTTAGGAACAATTAGGCTGTTAGACAAGTTTATATAAATATAATCGGTCAATGGACACATTTCTTTAGAAGGGTTTGTTAAACGTTCAAGTAACATTAAGGTTCTGGTGCTGGACAACCTTTTCTGCTAAAGGGTGAATTGGAAAGGGGTTCAGGTCCTATGGCCGTTTGAGGACCAAACAGACCCAAACAGGTGACGCTTTTTACAAAGCTGGCTCCCCACAGAAAATGTTATTTATAAAGAGGCAGGATGATTGGGAGACAGTAGGCAATTAACAAGGCTTGTTGCCAGCTTGCCCCCACAGGAATGCATAGTAAGGACTGTTCATGCAGTATAGACATTGTTATGGGACAGTCAGTGTTTTTTCTTACGTTACAAGGATATGAAATAATTTGCCAACTGACTGCATCATGAGATAGCAAAACTATGCCCATCCTCAACCACTGCCCACCTACCTAATCCCCTCGAGTAGATCTTGGTCACTATCAGGTTAGCAGAACGGTTGACCATAATAACTATCCCCTAATCTGTGAGAAACAGTAACTGTCCTTTGAACACAAGGTAATTGGAATGGAGCATGAGCTCAAGGAATTCAAAATGAGTCTCATGAAGGATAATTAACTTGGTTCAACTCAAGTTCCTATATGGTGTTACATTTAGTGCCCAAATTGTGTTAATCATACATCTCAGAGGCTCTCTGTTTATTACCAACATTTCCCCCACCCAACACTCACTCTTATCAGTGGTGAGAATATTCCAGTTTCGGTTACCTCCTTTAAAAATGCCAACCTAATCACGTTAGTGTGCTGAGCAATTAACAGTCATGTTCCTATCATACGGCTTAAGAGTGTACAAGAAGAACCAGTGTGTACTATCGTCCAGTTCCGCTTTACCAGCAGTAGACTCCTACTCACTTCCTGCTCCAAAACTGAATCCTTAATATGGGTCGAAAATCAATTTTAGGAGAGACCTTAAGGGCCATAACCTGTGGGCTCACACACCCAACTAACCAATTTCTCCACAAATATTTACTCTAATTATGTATGCAGACTTACCAGTTCTATTACTTCTTCAAACACTTTTTTTTATTGAAGATGCTATACCGAATATTAAATGTGTGTATGCTAAACAATATCATATAGAAATTGAGTATGAATAAGACCTTTAACTATAGTGGTAAGTCACAACTAACAAACAACTGGCTTCAGCTAACCTCAGCTCACTTTGGTATTTGTATGTCCTTACTTCACTTCACTGTCCTTGACTTGGACTACTACATAGTCATTTGAGACATAGGGGGTCATTCCGACCCTGGCGGTCCATGACCGCCAGGGCCGGGGACCGCGGAAGCACCACCAACAGGCTGGCGGTGCTTCCAGGGCCATTCTGACCGCAGCGGTAAAGCCACGGTCAGAAAAGAGCAACTGGCGGTTTCCCGCCGGTTTACCCCTGGCCCAAGGAATCCGCCATGGCGGCGCTGCTTGCAGCACCGCCATGGGGATTCCGACCCCCTTCCCGCCATCCTGGTCCTGGCGGTAAATACCGCCAGGAACAGGATGGCGGGAACGGGTGTCGTGGGGCCCCTGGGGGCCCCTGCACTGCCAATGCCACAGGCATGGGCAGTGCAGGGGCCCCCTAACAGGGCCCCATAAAGATTTTCAGTGTCTGCTGTGCAGACACTGAAAATCGCGACGGGTGCCACTGCACCCGTCGCACCCCTTCAACTCCGCCGGCTCCATTCGGAGCCGGCTTCATTGTTGAAGGGGCTTTCCCGCTGGGCCGGCGGGCGGCCTTCTGGCGGTCGCCCGCCGGCCCAGCGGGAAAGTCAGAATGACCGCCGCGGTCATTTGACCGCGGTACGGTCTTTTGGCGGTTCCCGGAATGACCCCCATAATCTACTCATACGCTATTTCCCCGTTTATCATCATTCCATCACATTCTATGTGTATTGCTCCTCTCAAAATATGTACAAAGTCTGAGACTGTATCAAGCATTCAGGGGGCTGTTATTTATATATGAATGAAGTTATTTCTTCATCTGGCAAGTGTGACTCAGAACCAGGACAAATGCATGGATGAGTAGCTTACCTCTTTCTAATTGGCTGTTGTTGTTTTAAATGCAATCCACATTATAACAGTTGGCAAGACTGACTCAATGAGGTTTCCATAATACAATGGCCATTCAAAGGAAAAAAAAATATTTCACTATGTTCCAACAGTGTGTACACTGAATATTGAAAATAAAAGATCAACAGGTAAATACCTCTAGATATTCTATATCTAACTCCACATAAATGTACCTATCTTGTACATATTTATTCTACATCTGTAGATATGGAGTAATGAATAGTAAATCTATACTTTCCTATATTCACTTAGTTTTTGATATTTTGTCCCTCAATATTCTGTCCTCAGTATTAGTGCACAATTTATGCCGGTGGTTGATATTCAGTAATATAACTTCCAACAAACATACTAACTATTGACAGAAAGTCCACAGCAATCAAGAACAACTGATGTACAATATGTGTAACCAATACAAGCATTTGATTATATGGCTGATGTACTAACACCCATTCACAAACCATAAACTGAAATTTGTATACTGTACAGAGAGATTTAGGAATGGGTATACAGTTTGTGATGTTACCTATGTACTAATAAGTTTACTGCAAAATGTACAATTGCAGAGTCACATATTGAACCTGCAAATATTCATTGGTAGGACACATTTCATCCCTGTGAATGGTTGCAAATAATGGAGTATTGACATGCAAGGGATGGCACACCACCATCCTTGCATTTGCTTTCCCTGATGCTATACCTCTAAAGCAGTTTACATCTCAAATCCCTCACCGCACTATAAAGAAATGGAAAGTGAAGGAGGCAGCACAGTGGAAATTGGGGTCAGACAAACACTAGACTGCATGCCATCCTTTTATTTGACATTCTTCCTTTCAAATTAGACTGAACATTTCTGAGGTGTTAGCAGGGGAGTTAGTATTAACTGTCAAGATGCAGCAGATGCCTAACAATGTGCTATATAGTTGCTGTGGTTCTTCGCTTCACTTTAGCTTGCTCCCATTTACCCGTTCGTGCACTTTTGTTGTTTTTTTCATTTCTGGTTTCCAGTAGTCCTTATGGTTCTGATCCTGCAATTTAACCATCTTTTGGCGTCCTTGGTGTTCTGTAGTGAACCCTGCTTTAAGGGAAGCTTGTTGCAGTTCATTCCTCTATTTTGATGGGTAAGCTTAATTTAGTCTCTCTGCATACTCTTTTTTGTTGCATTGCTTTCCATATTACATGTTCCCAATTGTCATAGTCTCCTAAATTACTACCAGGCCATAATCCCTTGTAGTCCCAGAGAATCCCTGGTAGAAATCCTCAAAATGTTTCCCTCCTGAGATGAATCCATCTAGAGGGGGATTACATTCCAGGATCTCTCTCTTAATATGGGAAATTAAGTTTGGACTACTTATTGGGTGATAACACTCGAATATGAACTGATTACTGCAGGTAGGTTCAAGGGGAATGTGAGGACTTTCAGGATTGGAGTACTACATAAATTATGCTAAAAGGAGCAGAGATCCCTGTGTAGTTCATGGGTAGAGAGAAGCTTGTTTATATAGAACACTCTACAACACCACCAACCTCCAAATCTGATCACCTCAAATGTTTGTTTTTAAAGCAGAGTTTTTAGGCACAGGGTTAGCACAGCACCATAGTAAGTGACAAAGGCCCTCATTATGAGTTTGGGAGTCCCACTGTGCGACCGCCAAACTTGCTGGGAGGACGTTACCACCATGGTGGGGACGTTACCCTGGAGCATAACACAATGCCCCCGCCGGGCTAGCCTATTGTATAATGTGGTTCCCCATTGTAATACTGGGTTCCCGCTGCACAGTGCTTTGATATTTGTCTCAGCTCCCTTAAGGGAGTCGAGTCTGAGAGGGTGTGAATTTTCTAATATGTTTATTAATGATTTTTATACTAAAATGGGTAATGAATTAATGCGCAAAACGAGTGACTTTTGAAAATGACGTTTTTTCAGTTCTTAGCTGAGTGAAATTCTAACTAACAGCCGTGGTTATTTTCCATGATTCAAAAGCTTACATAAAGGTGTTTTTGAAGTTTGTGTAGATGTGCTCAGAGCTACCCCTAGTGGGTTGCTGCATTATGTCTTACATGGTAATGTTTTAACCAAGCATTGTATAGGTTGAAATGTCCTATTGTTTGAGAATGTTACTAATATCTGGTCTTTCCCCCAGGATGGAAGTAGATTACAACAGTAAAAGTTTCTTCCTGAGACAAGATATTCGCGAGGCGGTGAAACAATGGAGCTACAGACGAGACAGAAGAGGAAAAGATACTGTTAAAGAAAATTTTATAGTTTGTTGTGTTTTAGGGCATCAATTTAGTTGTTGATTGGTTGGAATGAAACCACCCCATAGACTGACCAATCATAAGCTTATTAGGATTTAGTATAACAACTTGGATCTGGATCTATTACAATCTTAGAGTTTGGAGAGCAGACTGGAGCAGATGAAGTTTGTATTGGCTGAGTGGGTTAGCTGTTGTTAGGCCATAACTGATGGTATCCCCAGGCTGAAGCTAGCTATTTGCTGTTTCTACTTTTACCATTGGTAATGTATGTCACTGTAATGTAATATGTGTCTCTTTTGCATTCTAGGTACCAGCTGCAATTTATGACTTAATTGCTGCATATTAATAATATATTTTTAATCATTAACTGAGATAAAGGGTTTTTTCTAAATTTGTGTTACTAAATTCTGTTTACATGAAGCTCAACATGTTGATGCAAATTTGTGGTTAGTGAGGGAACTAATTCGAAATGCTCATGACTTATTTTGAAATCATTTGATGCTGAACTAAAGTATGCTTTGCCATTATTACCGGTCTCTGTATCATTAATAAGTGTGATTCTTTTAGAGATAATTTGTTTAATTGTCTTGATCAAATTGAGATATATAAGACTCTTTAACCAACCGCTGCTGATCTTATATGCTTATCATTTGTGTTTGAGAGTTATTTTCGGGACATTGGCATTGTTAATATAGGGAAATACATCTATGAATACTTCTTAATAAACTGGTGTGGTTATTGATTGAAGTTTGAAATCTTGATTGTTATTAACCTTTCTTGATACTCACAATCCTCATTGATGACATTCCCTCAAACCTATGTCGCTTCAATCTATTGTCCTCTAGCGCAGGATCCACTATTCACTGTAGATAATAGCTAGGATTCCGAGGCGCGCTTGTAGTTTTTGGTAGCAGATTATGGTTATGTCATTGTTTTGATGATCTCATAATGAAGTTGTGAGGTATGGAGTGCGCTAAAGTTGTTGTTGGGTTGTTCTTTCTTTTCTTTTTCAAATTGTTAAATGAATTTGACATGATGAGTTGCTGGTTGCTTTAAATGACCTTCCCTGGTTCTGGCAGAGTTTGATTGTATTCAAATGAAGTGGTTTTGCGCTTGCACAGGTTTAGCTAATTTGCAGATGGTTGTGTTGGATATGAGTCTAGAGGAGTAGAAATATACAAAATAGTTGATTAGATGGAGTGGGCGTACTCCTATAGGTATGAGAATAGGGAAGTGGCGTTCTTCATTTGAGTGTGGCGCTTGATGCAGGAAAAATTATCCATGTGGTTGTTGATGACAGACCTAAGGAGAGAGGTCTGGGACTCCGGAGGATATTGACAAGTGTAAAGAGGCACTTGGTATATGTTATAATTAATTCATTTAGTAGACCGTTCCGTCGTTATTGGTAAGTCGATTTTGTGAGAAATTGGTGCAAATGAAATTATACTGAGGACTTGGTGAGTACTAAGTGCACTAGACAATAATCCAAGGAACAGTGGAGAAGTGAAGTTCGTGGGTGGAAATTTGCTCATGATTGTGGGAACTGTGAAAAAGGAGTAGGCAAAGCTGAAGGTTTCTTTGGAAGGTTCTGAAGCGTTTGTGTTACCCTACCTGTAGTAAATTAGCACATTTGTTTGCTTTATTCTAAGATAGCTTGTGAATTAATATTGCGTTGATTTTGCGTGTGGGCTGTGAAAGATTGGTACGTCAGACTTTGTCAGCATCTCGGTGAAAGGGGGTGAATGTGTGGATGTGACATAATTGGTAAAGTGCTGGGGTTGGTTAATTAGCAAAAAGGAATCGTGCATGGATTCATCAATCAATCTGACAATAGAGTAACGCGATTGGAAGGCGAGGGGATCGTAGTCACTTTCTATGATTGGTTATTTTTTCTTTATTCTTTGTTTATTGTTTGTATTTGCTTTGTTTAATTGAGTTTAAGAATATTTTTTGCTGTAGATATCAGGGTTTGAATAAATTGAGTCAAAAATGAAGTTTTTCAAAGCTCTGAGAAGTGCGTTGAGGAGTGATGAATACATTTTGGCACTCGAAGGAGAGGTTTGTCCGCCAGAGAATACTCCAGCATATATAGGCCCTCATTTGGACCTCGGCGGTCTTTTTCCAAGACTGCCGAGGTACCTCCGGGCCGAAGATAGCCAGCGCAGGCGGTCTCCCGCCCATCGTATCATGACTGCCCTTTTCTGGAGGGAAAGCCGCCAGCAGCCATACTGGCGGTCGGCGGTGAAGTGGAGGCTGCTCCACCTCCACCGCCACATCATCAGAACACCGCCCACCGAATCACAACCCAGGATTCGGCTTGGCGGTGTTCTGGTGACGGGGAGCTGGCAGCGGAGCAGCCCCATGGATCCTGTTCCCTCCCGGAGGATCACTGGACAAGGTAAGGTGATCGTCTGTTAGGGGAGGGGGTGGGGAGGTGTTGTGGGTTGTGTGCGTGCATGGGGGTGTGTGTGTGAGTGTGTAGTGGGGGTGTGTGAGTGCGTGTATGCATGCGGGGGGGTGTTGTGTGTATGGGAAATGTGTGCACATATGTCTGTGTGCATGTGTGCGTGTATGTCTGCGTGTATGTGTATTAGTTGTGTGAGCCTGAGTGTAGGGTGTGTGGATGTTTTTGGGGGGAGGGGGTCCTGCCACTTTAGCAGGTGGTAGGGGGGTTGTGGGTTTGGGGGGAGGATTCTGGGGAGGATTCTGGGGAGTGGAGAGGGGGAGACACTTATCAGTGCCAGGGAACAAATTCCTTGGCACTGATAGTGCCTACCGCCATGGATTTCGTGGCGGTACAAAACCCATGAACAGAACAATGTGAATAATATGCAAGGTTTTCAGTCTTTACAGCCGGTACAACAAATGCAAAATGTACAACCTCAGGTACAACAGATACAAATGCCAGAAATACAACAAATGCAACCACAGGTGCAGATGGTGCCTGTACAGCAAATGCACATACCAAGACAGGTTCAAATGATACAGAGCCCAATGGAACAGCAACAGGTTATGCTTTTTGTGGTCACAAATCAGAGTAAAAACAAAAGTACAAAGACAGTTGAACAATTTCCCTTACAAAGTGAGAATGAAATAAATGCTGAAAGGCCATTGGATAGTTCAGATGAGGAGGAGTATATGATGGCTGCATCATTAGATGTGGATCAGAGAGATCCTTATGTGCAGGGCGAAGTACATGAGGTTAATGTTTTGGTTGACAAAGGAGCGACACGCTCAACAATAAGGACGACAGAGGTTCCAAACATACCTGTTTCAGAAAGGACGGTGCAGATAGTAGTTGTTGCAAATAAACAGTTGGTTAACACCCTTACAGAACCAGTTCTTGTGAAAATTGGAAATTTGACAGATTATCACAGTTTTGTTGTTTGTGACTCCAGTCCAGTACCACTATTGGGAAGAGACTTGCTGTGCAAGATAAATTGTTCAATTATGTGTTCAAGAAAGTGAATCACGATGTAGACCTTCAGTGACAATGAGAAAGATTTGCCAGTTGATGAAAAGAAAAGGATGATGTCTTGTGAGTTAGATTTACTGAATGTTGAGGATGATCAGGCAATTGACGAACAAGAGACAAACGAAGAGTACAATCTGAAAGATTTAATCAATTTCTTTCCAGTTTTTGAGAAGAAGGATTTGCCGAATGATTTGCAGGAAAGGGTCAGACCAAAGGTTTGAGATTTTTCAGGAAAAGACATTGGTTTGATTAAAGGAGTTGAAGGAGTCAGAGTGGCAGTGAAAGAGAATGTGGTGTTTCCACAAACTGCTTAATACCCGATGACAAATGAGATAATAGAGGGGATAACACCAATAATAGAACCATTTTTGGAGCAAGGAGTTTTGAAAGAGGTGATGACCAGTCAGTGTAATTCACCAATAATAGGTTTGAAAAAGCTGAATGGGAAAATACGTCTGGTCCAGGACTTGAGAAAAATAAATGACATAGTGGTGACGTGTTGTCCAGTTGTACCAAATCCAGCAGTAATAATGTTCCAAAGCAGAATCGTTCACAGTCATTGATTTGTGCCAAGCTTTCTTTTCAGTACCTCTATATGAAGATAGCAGATAGCTCTCTTGTTGTAAATTTCTGACTAGAGTCTACTGTTGGTGTAGAATTCCACAAGGGTTTTCAGAATCACCATTGATTTTCAACCAGATTTGAAAAAGAACCTAGAGTCTTTGGTAATGCCATATCAGTCGACTTTAGTACAGTACATTGATGATTTGTTGTTTGCATCAAAAACAAAGGAAGGCTGCAAAGAGGATACAATTGCATTGTTGAATTTTCTGGGGGACAATGGTCATAAAGTTTCTCCTGCTAAGTTGCAGTATTGTCAGCAAGAAGTGAAATATTTGGGACATTTGATTGAGAAAGGTTGAGGAGAATTTCCAGAGGGAGAGTAGCGGCAATAATGAAAATGAAAATGCCCAGTTCGCAAAAAGAGTTGAGAATGTTTTTGGGAATGGTAGCATATTGTCATCAGTGGATCCCAAATTTTTCAGCCATTTCAAAGCCATTGCAAAGGTTGACACATAAGGATGTTTCAGATCCCATAATGATATATGAGGAATGCATGAGAGCTTTTACTGAGCTATGAGAGCGTTTGTGTCAAGCACCAGCTTTAGGTATGCCTGATTACACAAAACCTTTTCTATTGTTTTGTCATGGGAGAGATGGATGTTCCTTGTCTGTTTTGACACAAAAACATGGTGGTGTCAATCGTCCAGTAGCATATTTTTCAGCTACTTTGGATAATGTTACAGCAGCCTTACCTTGATGTTTACAAGCAGTTGCAGCAGTTGAGCAGAGTATAACTGAAAAGTGAAAATATTGTGATGGGTTATCCTCTGACAGTGATGGTACCTCATTCAATAGAAGTTCTATTGACCAGGTCAAAGACGCAATATTTGACAAATGCAAGACTGACACGATATGGAACAGTAATTCTTGGGGCACCAAATGTAACAATAAAAAGGTGCACAGTGCTTAACCCGGCAACTCTATTACCAAATGAGGGGGAAGATCTGTCTAACATAGACGATGTTGAACATGATTGTTTGAAAGTGGCAGAATTATGTACCAAACCAAGCGACAATATCAAAGATACCTGTCTGGAAGACAATGATCAAATTCTCTTTGCTGATGGTTCCTGTTTACGAGACAACAGAGGTGCATTAAGAGCAGGATATGCAGTGTGCACAGTCACAGGCATATTAGAGGCTTCATGGATTAAAATAGTGATTTCTGCACAACTCTCAGAGTTGGTGGCTCTTACTAGAGCATGTCAATTATCAGATCAAATGAAAGTGACAATCTACACTGATAGCCAATATGGATTTGGTATTGTACATGATTTTGGGCAGATTTGATCACAAAGGGGGTTCCTGACTTCTTCAGGTTCACCTGTGAGAAATGGAGAAAGAATACATTATTTGTTACAAGCCGTACAGAACCAGAGAAAATTGCTGTGGTTAAATGGAGTGCAGACCACAGAGTTCAGGATTGTGTAACTTTGGGACATGCTTTGGCAGACTAAGTTGCAAAATGTTGTGCTCTGAATGGGATTTCATTCAAAGGAAATTGGGAATTGATGTCTCAAAAAGGAAGAAATGTATGCAAATTTGACTATGCAGATATTGGAGACACTAGATAAGTTGAAAGTGATACAGAATAATGTTCCAGAAGAGGAGAGAAGAGATTGGATTAGGCATCGATGTATAGAAAGGGAAGATGAAATGTTGGTAACCATACATGGAAAGGTAGTGTTGCCAAACAGTTTGTGTGCTCAAATGGCTAGATACTACCATGGGCAAATGCATATTGGAAGAGATGCA
Organism: Pleurodeles waltl; assembly: GCF_031143425.1. Lineage (NCBI taxonomy): Eukaryota > Metazoa > Chordata > Amphibia > Caudata > Salamandridae > Pleurodeles > Pleurodeles waltl. The sequence goes on from NC_090437.1 coordinate 898,805,199, forward strand.
ATGATCAGGAGTTTTAAATAGTTCTGGTGCAATCCAAAATTCAGACAAGTGGCAGAGCTGGTGTGCCATAGGTGCATAATCTGCCAACAAATGAATGTTGACAAAGGAACAATTGTCAACATGGGTCACATAGGTATGGCGGGAGGTCCATTCAGTAGAATGCAAATGGATTTAATTGAGATGCCTGCATGTGCTGGTTTAAAATATGTGCTGGTGATTGTGTGCATTTACAGTCATTGGATTGAGGCTTATCCAATCAGGAGAAATTACAGTCTCACAGTGGCCAAGTTGCTTTTGCGAGAAATAATTGCATGTCTTGGTTTTCCGGTATCAATTCAATCAGATAGGGGTACACATTTCAATAATGAGTTGATAAAATTGCTTTTTTCAGCATTAAATATTCAGTAGAGACTACATTGCAGCTATCACCCAGAGGTTTCAGGTCTTGTAGAGCAAATGAATGGAACATTAAAATCACGATTGGTCAAAGTGTGTGCCTCGACAAATTTGAAATGGACAGATGCTTTACCTCTTGTACTAATGTAAATGAGAAGTACACCTGACAAGAAGACTGGGTTGTCTCTACATGAAATATTGCTGGGGAGAGCAATAAGATTGCCAGCAATACCTGTGAATGCACTTGTGAATATTAGAGATGAAATGGTGCTAGATTTCTGCAAAAGCCTGGCTGATGTAGTTCGGTCTTTTTCTCATCAGGTGGGAGTTGCAACAGCTCAACAAATGCAAGGTCAAGGTCACAGTCTGAGAGCCAGAGACTGGGTGCTTAGAAGAAAGCACATGCAAAAGTCTTGCCTTGAGCCACGGTGGAAGGGACCTTACCTGATCGTGCTCACTACAACAACTGCTGTGAAGTGTGCTGGTTTGCCGAATTGGGTGCATGCGAGTCATACGAGAAAAGTGCATGATCCAACAGAAATAGAAGAGGAACTGTTGAGATTACCAACAGTTGAGAACATTGAAAACAAAAACACAAAAGTGAACAAGATGTTGAGAATGACATAGATGTACCTACTCCTATAGCAGAGGAAAAAGAACAGAGTAGTGAAGAAGTTGAACAAGCTGCAAAAGGAGTAGAAGAATCAGTCCAAGAAGAAAGATACAAGACTGATTTCAAGCTGAGGAGGGTGTCCTTGAAAGAAGGTGAAACACAGGAATCAACAATGAAAGATCTGCTCAGAGGGAGGTGACCTCAGCAACAGGTGGTTTGCGAAACCAAACTGAACAAGAGACAGGCATCATTGGGAAAGGAATTAAGAATAGTCCCTCCCAAGTGGATTATACTCTTCCAGAACCAATTGAGGGAACACCTGAGAAAAAGGTCCAAAGGCAAGTGAAGACTCAATACTGGGAAAATTACTGACAAAAGGAACATTGAAAGGAGACAATTGGCCAGAAAAAGTTGCAAAGAGTGGGAAAGTTGATGTAATACCACCGATTCAAGAGGAAAAAGAATTGCATGGAGGAGAACACACTAGTGGAGAAGAAAGTGGAAGACACCCGAAAAGTAAAAGAGTTGCAAGTAAGAGATATGTTTGACCTGAATAGGCATATTTGAATACAAGTGACTGGCAAGAATAATTTTTTGAGCTATTGTTTTGACAGAGACTTAGAAAATTCTTATTTTGGAATGTGAAGACGTTCAAGAAAGAGACTTTGGGTAAGAAAATTGAGTTTGAAAACTCATACTGAAGAGACAAATAATAAAAATTACTGGAGAAGACGAATTAATTACTGAATTAGACAAGCTGCTATACTGAACCTGACAAAGGAACTGTCCAAGAGTGAATGAAATATTGAAAAAAAAAAAATTAGGAGGGATATTTGAAGTTTTTTTTAAGTGTTTTTGAAATTTTTGTTTTTTTATTTTTTCAACATAGAGAAATGAGTAACTCACATAACCAAACCGTGGGATTAGTTGTTGCAAAGTGTTTAATATTGGCTTAGTGGTAGTAAGTGTGTTAATATGTTTATTGTTGTTCGTAGGAGTGTCTGTTTATGAGATGGATGGAGTTAACCAGACTACGAAAATAAGTTCTTTAGATTTGGTTAATAAGTCACTAACTAAAGATAAATTAAGGATAGATGTCAAGTACTTACACAGAGAGAAAGAGTTTTCTTCTAATGTTTACTATCGTTTATTGCATGAGTATGTTGAGGTAATAGACGCGAATGATTGTTATGTACGGACAGAGATTCCGACTTCAGTGGAAGGAGGAACTCCTTATCCTAGCTTGCCTGTAACTTATGCTATAAATTGCAGTCTCTTGCTAAGGAGTTTCTATAATTAAGAATATATTCAGTACTTTTATTCACACTATGACATGGTATTGTCTTTTGTACCTGTTATAGGTTATTTGAATAAAATAGCCAAAGAAAATAACATAGTAATTTTGACAGATTTCTTTGAGTCGATTTGAACTTTTGGCACAGCTTTTGCATGTCGCAATAGTTGAACTTGTTTACTAACACCAGTAGAAAAGAAGTTTTTGGATAACACAGAAGATAAAAGGAGAGAAATAAAGGCAAAGATAGATAAGAGAACCATAAGTAGAAAGCCTGGAATAGATTATGTTTATAGTGACATTACTAATCAAGGAAAACTAACAACATATGCTGAGCTTGTAGGAAAACTTTGTATACATAGACCCTGGAGTAAAAATGATAGAGTGTTTGTTGGAAAGAGGGAATTTAGAAATGATTTTATGTTCAGGAGTAAGTGGGATTTTATGATGAATGGACAGGATCCTCCAATACCTGGGATTTACTATATTTGTGGAAGAAATGCATATTGCCGTCTTCCTAGAGGATGCTATGGAACGTTTTATTTGGGAATAGTCTTTCCAAAAAGCTATCATTAGGAAGACTTGAGTAAGATTCCTGATTTTATTAAATTTCAAGCGACATAAGCGAGAATCAATTTCTAGCATTGTGGGAGACATATATGGGGCTATAACTCCTTCAGTGGGAGTAGTCCTAAATTTGATTACGAATCAGAAGTTGTCTACAATAGTAGATAACATGTTGACAAGATATTCCTGAGCTATCATTCTTCTGGATACAGAATTGGCTGCTACAAGAGCTATGGCACTTCAGAACCCCTTGCGTTAGACATTCCTTTGGCGACAGAAGGCAGAGTTTGTAAATTATTAGGTTCTAATCATTGTTGTTCTTACATTCCCGATAACTCGGGTAAAGTCAAGGAGTTAATTACTAATATAACAAACACTAATAGTAAGGATCTAAAATAACTATTAGAAACTACAGTTTGGGAAAAGGCTGGAAAAGGAATTGAAGCTGTAAGAAATTGGATTAGCACTCTGGGGAGAAATTTTATTTTGACAATAGCAAAATGGGTGTCAATAATTGTATTTAGTTTGATTGGAATTTGGGGAACATATAAAGTGAAAAAATGGATTAAAAAAAGAAAATTGGAAAAGAATAGAAGACATTTTTAAATACAAATGAATACATTTTACAAAGGTAATGAAAGAAGAAGAATAAATAATTTGAGGATAAATGAGATAAAATTTTGAAATTAATGACAATAAATACATTTATTATGGAATGATGTGATGACATGAATAGTCATCAGAGGAGGGATTGTGAAAGTGTGAATTTTCTAATATGTTGATTAGTGATTTTTACACTAAAATGTGTAATGAATTAACGCGCAAAACAAATGACTTTTGAAAATGTTTGTTTTTCAGTTATTAGCTGAGTGAAATTCTAACTGAAACTCGTGGTTAATTTCCATGATTCAAAAGCTTACATAAAGGTTTTTTCGAAGTTTATGTAGACGTGCTCACAGCTACTCCTAGTGGGTTGCTGCGTTATGTTTTACAAGCTCATGTTTTAACCAAGCATTGCATAAGTTGAAATGCCCTATTGTTTGACAATGTTACTAATATCTGGTCATTCCTCGAGGATGGAAGTAGATCTCAACAGTAAAAGCTTCTTCCTGAGACAAGATATTCGAGAGGCGATGAAGCAATAGAGCTACAGATGAGACAGAAGAGGAAAATATACTTTTGAAGAAAATGTTATAGTTAGCGTAGATTTGTTGTCATGGCATCGTAGTGCATGGCGTGGGCAGTGCAAGGCCCCAGCCCCCGCACTGGCTTTCCACCAGCCCTTACATGGCGGAAAGCTGGGTTGCAATAAACCAGGTGACACTGAGTTCAGCACCACCCTGGTTGAGTACAACTCAGGCCGCCATCACTACATTGGGAACCATGTTCCTTGCAGGAATGGCAGTCCTTAGGCAGATCCGCCCACCAGGGTTGTAATGTGGCTGTCAGGCCACCTTGAGTGTGGTGGTACGACTATCACTGCTAGTGTGGTGGTCCGCAGACTGCCACACTCTTAATGGGGGGCAAAGTCTTTTACCATTTTTACAGCAAAGTATTTAAGCATAGAATTAGCAAGTGCAATCAATGCTGAGCTGAAAAAAGTAAAATGCCTTATAGGCACACTATACTATTTTGGACTGCTGGCTCCTAACGCTTGTGTCCTGGAGCATTAAGTGCTATTTTCTCAGTGGAAAATGAATCTTCTGCCATATTTTGAAAATAGTGTTTAATGCTAAATTAAGATTCTCAGATAATTAAACATAATTACAAATACTTTTTCAGAAATTATGCTAGAGAAAATTATGCCAGTAAGGCCCACCCCTATTAAGAAGCTGTAGTTTAAAAAAATATATATATATGTCTCTTTACATTTTGGTACTCCATTTATCAAATAGGTATATTCTTTTTTTTTATCTGGGTCTGGCTCTATTTTCAATGTCTGCCTCCCCTTTCTACCCCGTATACATTTGAGTAATAGAATTGTGACTGAGGATGTACTTTCCTTTGTATTAATTACATTATGATGATGTAAAAAAATTAAATAATTGTATTATTATCTTTTTAATAGAGTGGATGCACTGTGTCATATTGTGCTTTCCAAGTGTGTGCCTGGATATTTTTATTGTCCAAACTTTCCTGCTTTTTCGTTCTATAGTGACAATGCAGGGTATATAAACACCATTGATCATACAGCTTACCCTGTGATATGTGACTGCGTTTCTGGTTTGTATGGTATGTTAATGAGGCATGTTGGTTGTAGAGAAAGTGCCCAATTGTTTTCTACACTCTGTCTCCTAACAGTAGGATGTCTCCTTATAACCCCGCGTCCGGGGCTATAAGCCATAAATAATTCACCGATGACAGTAATGGCATTTGTCAGCAATATTATCACGCAAATAGATTTATGTTGCCACTGTTTGGATTTGCTCAAATCTATGGAAGGTATTTTAGTTTACCATCATAAAATTGCACAGTTCTTGATTTTAGGATCATATTTCACAATTTAGGGTGTTTTATAGTTATTAGTGATGTTTGAATAAATAATACTGTCCGCAACAAATTCAAATACCACAATCAGCATCTATCCAAGAGAAATTCAAATAACGCCGAGACATATCTGATGGTGTGATAGGACCAACAACACAACTAAATTACGTTTTGGACATCATGAAACTCTTTATGTGGTACAGTCCCATGTGCTTGATCACGTGCTTTCCTCTCTCTTTCGATGACTAATCTTGTGTCTGTATCACCGCTATTACTAATACTAAATCGCACCACACTGTTGTTCAAACATTCTCTAGGAGGAAACCAATGTAATAATAACTAAAACTCTGCATGGTTGAAGAAGCCACTAATGTGACATGTTTCCATTTTTTTTTGGAAACAGACAAATAGAAAATATTTTTCAGCAATTGCTGTGTTTCTTCTCTTACAAGATAAGTTTTAATGAATAAAGACAACAAGGTCATTTGGCCCTTAATAATAGATGAATGCACATGGTAAGGCCAATTAAAAATGCACAAGCACACTGTTCTGTCTTTTCCCGTTCTATATACATCCTATGGATCTACAGGAAGTTCAGATTCTCACGTAGAGGACTGATGCATTCAGAATTAAAATGTGTTCACAAGAATGAGCCATCTCTATCCAGGAGGGTTACTTGAACCGAGGAATATTTCAAGTGCTTACTAGAATGTCAAGATCACTAGCAGCGTAAAGGCAGCAGTTGTTCCAACAGATGAAGCATGAACTGAATCTGTCAAGGAAAATTAACCTAATATGGTGAAATTGTTTTTCCTTCTTAACTGCATGCCGGCAACGGAGAAATCTGCTTTGGTTTTGTAAATATCAAAGATTCATTCAAAAAAATTCTCAAGTGCAACATTGCCTTGAGCTACCCATCAGCGAGTCTGTATATTCAAATGAAGCAATTATATTTCTTCTTAAACAAATCCATAGAAATATTTGCAATGTAGTACAGAAATACTACGTCTTAAAATGTATTTCCACATATAAGTCAAAACATGTAAATCATTGTTGAAATAGTATATGTGCCACCAAAATCACATGTATTAATAAACACACCACATGCGACTATTAAACTTGGAACATTTTGAATATTTTTTCAGATTTCGATAGTACAAATGGGCCTACTTTTGAGATTAGACTCTGTGACCCGTCATTTTTGTGTAGATTAGGTAGCAGGACCACATGTCAAAACTCACATCAAGTAACGGGACAAAGCATTTCTTCAAAGGAATTTGGCTCCATAAATAGCAATGCTCAATTCCACATAGATCATTGCAAAAAGACAATGCATTCTTAGGTGCGAACACATTTGAAAATCATAAAGGTTCCAATCAAGCAAGAAGATGGTGGCAAACAGGAACATACATTTTCTAAAACAGTACAATATTCAAAATTAAAGTTCGTCTAGATCATTTGTGTCAAGAGAACAGCGTGGTAGATAGGAACACATTGACCTGCTTTCAAAGCTGTACGAGGGAGCATTTTCTGATTATCACAGGCAGAATTTTCGCAGCGAATTGCCACTTCACTTTACTGTGCCAGATTCTGAAGTGCTGGAATATTTAATGATTTAGCTTCAGAACTAAATGCACATCCCTTTTTTTATAATTATGATTTATTACTTTACTATTCGAAAAACCCTCTGCAGTTGATACACAAAAACAGCATCAGAGACAAATGGAACAACCTATTATCAATACAAGTACATTCAGTAGAATAAGGTCTTGCTCAATCGTAAGATCTAATACGTTTTCCGAAATATCCTACAAATGACTGGAATACTTCTCAATGAAAAGGTAACTCTTTCAATGGAGGCTCATTTTGTAAGCCCACTTAAAACGTCTTCATTTTTACAGCACCATTAACTTCGCATAGAACTGTTTTAGGCACACCAATTTCTGTTTGAATCTATAAAGTTGTACCATAGTTCACATTTTCATCCTCTAAAACTATGTAAAAAAATGATTTTCATAGGAATGATGTATCACACTTACCAACGATCAAGCCCATTTCTGACAATATATCCAATTCAAAAAACCCTATGGGCATGACATCCCACCTTTATTGGGCTTCTGGTTTTAGACCTCTGCTGTGATGTTATAGATTCACAAGTGGAGTCTCTCCCACTGCAATGCTCCATGAAAACTGATGCTTGAGACACAACCTTTATTGCCCTGCTTTTAGCATTAGATCATCTTCCCATGTACAACTAGGGTTAAAATTCCAGGTAAACTGCACATAACATGTGTAACATATATGTACACATGGAAACTGAGGAAGGATGACTTTTGTCTGATTCAGATTGTCACAAGTACAAGGAAGTTCATGTGGCAGATAAGTACCATTCTAAATTATGAACATGGGTGCAAGATATAGTAAGTTTGAGTAGGACTGAGCGTCTATAGTTCATTTGGAATCAAGAAGGATACATATTCCTTTTAATAAAGTGTACTGCATGCAGAATGTATACATGAAAGAGAGAGTGTATTAATATATTGGGTTAAATTATATTTTCCAACTGTCCCATGACACAGAGTCTAAAGACAGTTATCTATAAACGTTTGAAAGTGTCCACAATTGAGATTAACGATCTATTTCACTCTAATCAAACATGATCACTGACCTAATTACATTTCTGTGGTCCCAGGGGGCAGATCTCAAACCTTTTAGACAATTGACATTCCATAGGGGGCTAGATTATGCTGCTTGAGAAGGGGGACACGATTTAAATTTTTATCAGACTGATTCAGTCTCATGATAATTAGTTCACAAGCTAGTCTCAGCCTGGACAAATGCAGCCTGGGCAAAATGAATAGGGCAGACTCTGGTCTCCACTTCTCCCCAGAAGAGTTCTTTGGAAATATTCTAAAGAGGATGTGTTAGACCTGACAGCCTTGGGGTGGTCACCCCTAACCTTTTGCCTGCCTCCCTCCACTTTTTAGATACTGTTTTTTGCTGGTTTTAAGATTCTGCACACTTTACCACTGATAACCAGTGCTAAAGTGCATATGCTCTCTCCCTTTAAATATGGTAACATTGAATCATACACAATTGGACTATTTAATTTACTTATAAGTCCCTATTAGAGTGCACTATATGTGCCCAGGGCCTGTAGAATAAATGCTACTAGTGGGCCTGCTGCACTGATTGTGCCACCCACTTAAGTAGCCCCTTAACCATGTCTCAGGCCTGCCTTTGCAAGGCCAGTGTGTGCAGTTTCATTGCCAATTCGACTTGGCATTTAAAGGTACTTGCCAAGCTTAAACATCCCCTTTTTCTACACATAAGACAACCCTAAGGTGTGCCCTGGGTAACCCCTAGGGCAGGGTGCTGTGTAGGCAAAAAGGCAGGACATGCACTTATGTAGTTTACATGTCCTGGTAATGTAAAACTTCTAAATTCATTTTTACACTGCTGTGAGGCCTGCTCCCTTCATAGGCTAACATTGGGGCTGCTGATCTTAAAGAAGTAGAATGGTCATATTCAGTATGGCCAGAATGGTGATACAAAATCCTGCTGACTGGTGAAGTTGGATCTAATATTTCTATTTTAGAAATGCTACTTTTAGAAAGTGAGCATTTCTCTGCACTTAAATCCTTCTGTGCCTTACAATCCACGTCTGGCTGGGTTTAGTTAACAGCTCCCTTGTGCATTCACTCAGACACACCCCAAACACAGGATACTCAGCCTCACTTGCATACATCTGCATTTTGAATGGGTCTTCCTGGGCTAGGAGGGTGGGGGGCCTGACATTTACATGTCAAAGGACTGTAGCCTGGCCTCACACAAAGGAATGCCACACCCCCTACTGGGACCGTGGCAGACAGGATTGAACTGAAAGGGGACCTTGTGCACTTCGAAGCCGCTCTTTGAAGTCTCCCCTACTTCAAAGACACATTTGGGTATTTAAACAGGGCCTCTGTCCCTACCAACTCAGACATTTCCTGGAGAAGAAACCTGAACCAGAACCTGCATCCTGCCAAGAAGAACTACCTGGCTGCCCAAAAGACTCACCTGTCTGCTTTCTGTGAAGGACTTCTGCCTTGCTTTTGCCCTGCTACCTTGCTGCTCTCTGGCTGTGGTGAAGAAGTGCTCTCCAAGGGCTTGGATAGAGCTTGCCTCCTGTTCCCTGAAGTCTCAGGACCAAAAAGACTTTGGGGGTCATTACAACCCTGGCGGACGGTGTTAAAGCGGCGGTAAAAAAATTGGAATTACGACCGTGGCGGAAACCACCAACAAAGACAGCCACTTTAACACTCCGACCGCCACGGCGGTACAGACAAACAGCGCGGCGGTCACCGCCAACAGACAGGCGGGAAACAATGTACCGCCCATACTATTATGACAGGCCAATCCGCCACCTTTTCCGGGGCGGATTCACTGCGGATAAAAACACGGCAGAAACAGGCATTTCGAATGAAAAACGCTCACCTCTGCACACTCCACGAGGAACGAGGACAGCATGGAGCCGGAACTTCATATTCTCCCAGCGCTAGTCTTCCTGCTCCTCTACGAGGAGCACCAACGCCGGCGGCGAAGACCACGGTGAGTACTGCACCTACGACATAGGGGAGGCAAAAAACAGGGACACACACACTCAACACCCCAACCCCCACCCAACCCTCACCCACTACAACACACACACCAATGCATATCTATACATTACAGTAACACCCCCAAAACCCCCCGGAAGAATGCAAAGACAAAAGGACAAAAGGAAATGAGTGTAACTATTGTAATATATCAAAATGCAGTAAGCAAAAACATGCATATATATATATATATACACTATAAACAAAATATACACCACGACTAGTAGTCCAGGTTTTGCACCATTCATAGTCCGTGGACCACTGGGCCCAAAATGCATGGGCGAAGCCCACACAAGATACTCGAACATGACGGAGAGAACACTGCAGGGGCATCAGATAGAAATACAACACCAGAAATACAACAGGCACCTCAGGGGGAAGGGAAGGAGGGGCACCTCAGCCGGATGAGTGCACGACGCCAGATCCACGAGGGGCATCATGCCCATTGATGTATCCTGGGGAGTGCAAAGCCACAGTTTCTCAAGTCTCTACAGTGGGTGGGTTGCTCACTGATCAATCCTGGGGAGTGCAAAGCCACAGTCTCTCAAGTCTCTACAGTGGGTGGCTTGCCCACTGTACCATCCTGGGGAGTGCAAAGCCACAGTCTCTACAGTGGGTGGGTTACCCACTGTACCATCCTGGGGAGTGCAAAGCCACAGTCTCTCAAGTCTCTACAGTGGGTGGGTTGCCCACTGTACCATCCTGGGGAGTGCAAAGCCACAGTTTCTCAAGTCTCTACAGTGGGTGGATTGCCCACTGATCAATCCTGGGGAGTGCAAAGCCACAGTCTCTCAAGTCTCTACAGTGGGTGGGTTGCCCACTGATCAATCCTGGGGAGTGCAAAGCCACAGTCTCTCAAGTCTCTAGAGTGGGTGGGTTGCCCACTGTACCATCCTGGGGAGTGCAAAGCCAGAGTCTCTCAAGTCTCTACAGTGGGTGGGTTGCCCACTGATCAATCCTAGGGAGTGCAAAGCCACAGTCTCTCAAGTCTCTACATTGGGTGGTTTGCCCACTGTTCCATCCTGGGGAGTGCAAAGCCACAGTCTCTCAAGTGGATGCATGTCTCCACTGGTTCTGAAGGGGGCTCTGTGCCCAGAGTGCTTCATCCTGCTAAGGACAGAGGTAGGTGATGACAGTCTCCACTGGTTCTGGAGGGGGACTGGTGCCCAGAGTGCTTCATCCTGCCAAGGACAGAGGTAGTGGATGCATGTCTCCACTGGTTCTGGAGGGGGACTGGTGCACAGAGTGCTTCATCCTGTGCAGGACTGAGGTAGTGGATGCATGTCTCCACTGGTTCTGGAGAGGGACTGGTGCCCAGAGTGCTTCATCCTGTGCAGGACTGAGGTAGTGGATGCATGTCTCCACTGGTTCTGGAGGGGGACTGGTGCCCAGAGTGTTTCATCCTGTGCAGGACAGACGGAGTGGATGCATGTCTCCACTGGTTCTGGAGGGGGACTGGTGCCCAGAGTGCAGCACTCACCCCGTGACGGTCCCAGTTGTGTCACTGCCCCTGCCGCTAATGGGCTAGCGGTGCTCGCATTGGCGGTCTTTGCCCTGTTCAGCGGTCTTTGCCCTGTTCAGCGGTCCTTGCCTTGTTCAGCGGTGCTTGAGTTGGCGGTCTCTGACCTGTTCACTGGTCCTTGCCCTGTTCAGCAGTGCTTGCCCTGTTCAGCGGTGCTTGCCATGGCGGTTTGCCCTGTTCAGCGGTCCTTGCCCTGTTCAGCGGTGCTTGCCATGGTGGTCTTTGCCCTGTTCAGCGGTCCTTGCCTTGTTCAGCTGTGCTTGAGTTGGCGGTCTCTGACCTGTTCACCGGTCCTTGCCCTGTTCAGCGGTCCTTGCCTTGTTCAGCGGTGCTTGAATTGGCGGTCTCTGACCTGTTCAGCGGTCCTTGCCCTGTTTAGCGGTGCTTCCCCTTGCGGTCCGTCATTGCCCAGCTGGGCTGTGGCTGGCGGTCCTTCATGGGTCAGTTGGGCTATGGCTTGCGGGGCCCTCCTGGTCAGTTGGGCTGTGGCTTGCGGGGCCCTCCTGGGCAGCAACGATGGGGCTGGGGGTGGCCTCCTGGGCAGCTGGGCTGTGGCTTGCGGGGCCCTCCTGGGCAGCAACGATGGGGCTGGCGGTGGCCTCCTGGGCAGCGACGATGGGGCTGGCGGTGGCCTCCTGGGCAGCGGGGATGATGGCAGTCTTCTCCGCCATGCTGCTCCTCCCAGACTTTGCAGGTTTCTTCTGCCCCTTCCCCACCTTGGGAGGATGCACAGCTGAGTCCACACTCCTCCCGGGACCCCTGTGAGCGGCTTGGCTGGCAGGAGTCTTCCCCCTCTCCCACCGGGCACTGGCCAACTTCTGGTGCTTCACAGGGGGGGGACTGGCTGTGCTGTGGCTCTGTGACAGACTGGCTGGCCTGGTGGCCGGTGCACTCCACATACCTGTGACAACAGGCACCACTGGTCCCAGAGATTTTTTGGCTGAGGTGCTAGTACGGGACCTATGAGTTGGACGGGGGGTGGTGGGAAATAGGTTAAGGGGAGACAGGAAAAGTTGTTTGGACACACTGGGACAGGTAGCTGGAGGGAGTTTGGGACTGGAGGAAGAGGTGGTGGTTGTAGGAGGTGTAACTTTTGTGGATTTGGGTGCAGGTGCATGCTCTGGAGGCTGTCGTGAGGTGGATGGCTGTTGGGTGGGTGTGTGCCTGCGTTTGTGTATCTTCGAAGGGGGCATCACAAACACACTGGGAGAGGACACAGGGGACGTGTAAATGGTAGTGGGGGTGGTGAGTGCACGTGAGCGGGGTGTGGTGGTGGGTGTGCTGGTGTGGGACGTAGTGGCTGTAGTGGTAGTGCATGCAGGTGTGAGTGTAGACGAGACTGGGAGGGAGGAGGGAGACGAGGAGGAGGGGACACAGTGGAGGCAGTGGATGTTGGTGTGTCTGTATGTGTGTGATGCTTGCGTGAGTGCCTGTGTGATGTGTGGTGATTATGTTTGCCTGAGCTTCCCTTGTGTGGTGAGGTGTGTGCATGCTGGTCTGATGGTGTGCTTCGGATAGGCAGAGGTACAGGGGATTGGGTCTGGGTGGAGGAAGTTGGAGGGGGAAGGCTAGACACAGGGACAATGGCTGCCATCAGTGCTAAGGCCAGAGTTTGAAGGGTTCGATGAAGGGCAGCCTGACGAGAATGAATGCCCTCCAGGAATGCATTTGTGTGTTGCAACTCCCTTTCTACACCCTGGATGGCATTCAAAATGGTAGACCGCCCAACAGTGAGTGACCTGAGGAGGTCAATGGCCTCCTCACTGAGGGCAGCAGAGGTGACAGGGGCAAGGGCTGAGGTGCCTGGGGCGAAGGTGATGCCCACCCTCCTGGGTGAGCCGGCACGGGGCGAAGGCTGAGGGGCTGCTGGGAGGGCGGTGCTGGTAGGGGGGTGGCGGATGTACCTGTTGAAGTGGGGGGCACAGATGTTGCCGCCACCACAAGGGAGCTCCCATCGGAGGACGAGTCCGTGTCGCTGGTTGCAGATCCTGTGACCGCTGTGGTGCTCCCCTCGCCCTTCGACCCACTGGTGTATTCAGAGTCCGTAGTGTGGGCCACCATGCCCATGTGGGATGCAGCTCCCTCGTGCTCCGGTGCCACTGTACCTCCACCTGATGATGCTAATGCACACAAGAACAGGGAGACCGCAAAAAAAGGGGGGGGGGAAACAGAAAAAAGACAGGTTGAGTGCATGGCTTACCGCTATAGTTGGCGGACAATACAGACACAGCAGCCCTCTGCACTACGTCGCACTGTTGGGCTCTACAGTTCAATTTCTGGGAATTGGCCTAAAAGGCTATGGACGACATCTGCACACATAGATGACACAGGGGCATGAATAGCTGTACTTGGCACTCTACAGAGGTGGGGTGGGGGGCCACAGGGCCATGTCTTACGAATGGGCCTAGCCTACGGAACTCGCCCTGGCCTAGGGAAACCCACAGCCCTCCTCTCCCACCCAGACACCTTCACTGCGCGCAAAGTCAGCTGAATGATAGTGTACTCACCCCCTTGTGTCTGCTGTGATGCCCTCAAGCGCCCATCCAAATCAGAGTAGGCCACCGCCAGGATCCGGAACATCAGGGGGGTCATGGTTCGACGGGCACCCCTCCCACGTTGGGAGGCCATCCCCAGCTGAGCCTCCGCCGTCTTCTTGCTCCAGCGGCGAATGTCCTCCCATCTCTTCCGGCAGTGGGTGCTCCGTCTGTGGTGGACCCCCAGGGTCCAGACGTCCTTGGCGATGGCACGCCAAATATCCTTCTTCTGGTGGGCACTGACCTAAATGAAATGTACAGGGGAAGAAGAGAAGTCATTACCAACTGCACCGTCAAAGTGAGTGGCCCACTTCCCTCCCCTTGCCATGTGGCACATGCTCCCACCGTCTTTCATGCACGCAGAACTCTGCCCCCTTCCTCCTTACAACCAGCCCTCTCCACACAGGCATAGCCCACACAACATGCTCCCTGTGTACTTACCTGTTGGTCTGGAGGACCGTAAGAGTAGCGTGTACTGGGGGAGGACCCCTTCGACGAGCTTCTCCAACTCCTCTGCAGTGAAGGCAGGGGCCCTTTCCCCAGACGCACGAGCCATTGTCTCTTCCAGACCAAGGTCATAGCAGCACTTTCAGTGTAGGTCCTCTCCTGTCGAAGATCAGGTATAGAGTGATTAAACAGTTAGAAAATGGCGGTCACGTCCGCGGCGGTCACGTCTGCGGCGGTGCGTACCATCACCGCCGGCGTACATCGGCATTGGCTCCTGGGACCCATAGGGTCCAATGTTAACCAATGCAGCATTGCGCCGCGGTCTTCGACCGCCTACCGCAACGATGTACAACGCCAGCGCAGTTACCTCACATCCCATTGTCCCGCTTTAGAGGTCAGGCAGCCGCCATTTCAGGGGCCCACATGGCCTAGTTACCAACTGCATCACACATATCTAGACTCTCAACACACATACAGGCCAGATTTTGTGTATGATTGGTGTTCTGTGTTGACTGTGGGTACATACCTCTGAGTTGTTTGACTCTGTGCTCGCTGTTGTCCTTCATAGGCACCGTCCGCTGGGACATGTGAGGAGATGGCGGAATCCTCCGGTGTACCGACCGATGGTGGACCTGTCGACAATGGAGGAAAGAAATGTGATCATCACCTACAGGTTTGACCATACCACAATCAAGGAACTGTGTACCCAGTTGGAGCCAGACCTGATGTCAGCAATCCGCCATCCCACTGGCATCCCCCCTCAAGTGCAGGTACTATCACTGCTCCATTTCCTTGCAAGTGGGTCTTTTCAAACAACTGTGGCCATGGCATCAGGGATGTCCCAGCCGATGTTTTCCAACGTGTTGTCCAGAGTGTTGTCTGCCCTGCTGAAACACATGCGGAGCTACATCGTTTTCCCTCAGGTGGAGGATTTGCCTACAGTGAAAGGTGACTTCTATGCCCTTGGACATATCCCCAACATCATAGGTGCCATTGATGGGACTCATGTGGTTTTGGTCCCCCCCCCAGGAGTGAACAGGTGTACAGGAACCGGAAGAGTTATCATTCCATGAATGTACAGATGGTATATTTGGCTGACCAGTACATCTCCCATGTGAATGCCATGTTCCCTGGCTCAGTGCATGACGCCTACATCATGCAGAATAGCAGCATCCCTTATGTGATGGGTCAACTACAGAGGCACCGGGTGTGGCTATTAGGGGACTCTTGTTACCCCAACCTGTCATGGCTACTGACCCCAGTGAGGAATCCCAGGTCCAGGGCAGAGGAACGCTACAATGAGGCCCATGGGCGGACTAGGAGGGTGCTCGAACGCACCTTCGGATTCCTGAAGGCCAGGTTTAGGTGCCTCCATATGACAGGTGGATCCCTTTTCTACTCAACAAAGAAGGTGTGTCAGATCATTGTGGCCTGCTGTATGCTTCATAATTTGGCTTTGTGACGACAGGTGCCTTTTCTGCAGGAGGATAGTCCAGATGGCGGTGTTGTGGCAGCTGTGGAGCCTGTGGACAGTGATGAGGAGGAAGCAGAGGAAGAAGACATTGACAACAGGGACTCAGTCATCCAGCAATATTTCCAGTGAAACACAGGTGAGAATACATTCCTGCATACTACAAGTACTTTTACACTTCTACCTCTATCCTGTCTGTCGATTTCACGCAGTGTATGGTCACTGAGTTGTCACTTTCCCTTACGGTTTCACAGGTGTGGTTTCCAACGTGTGTCATCTGCTTAGATTCCTCATGGACTAGAGCTGTTTGACATAGGTATGTTGACATTACTATTTCCTGGAAATTTGGTCACTGTAATTGTAAATACACTATTTCAAAATCACAGACAGACTCCAGATCTTTTGGTGCTTTAGGTGTGTTTATTTAGATACAAAATATTGGAGGGGGAGTTAAATGGTGAGGGGTGATGGCGGAGGAGTGTCCATGGCAGAGTCCAGTCTATTTGTCTCATAGGTGCATTGCCCATATGGGCACAGGAAGTGGAGCTGGGGCAGTTCCAATATGGACAGGGTGACAAAGTGGGACAGTGGGTTGACAATCAGGGTGGTCTCATTTCTTGGCAGGGGTCTTGGCATCGTGATCTGTCTTGTTCCTGGATCTCAGGGACCCCTTGCGGGGTGCTTCTCCATCTGCAGGGCGTGCGGTGCTGGTGTGGGGGTCCTGTGGTGGTGCCTCCAGTCCACTTGCGCCGGCTTAGGTGGTGGGCAGTTCATCGTCCATGCTAGTGTCAGGGGCCCCTTGGAGTGCCACAGTGTCCCTCCTGGTGTTGAGTATTTCCTTCAGCACCCCTACGATGGTGCCCCGGGTGGAGCTGATGGTTCTGAGCTCCTCCCTGAACCCCAAATACTGTTCCTCCTGCATGCGCTGGGTCTCCTGAAACTTGGCCAGTACCGTTGCCATCATCTCCTGGGAGTGGTGGTATGCTCCCATGATGGAGGAGAGGGCCTTGTGGAGAGTGGGTTCCCTTGGCCTGTCCGCCCCCTGTCGCACAGCAGCCCTCCCAGTTCCCCTGTGTTCCTGGGCCTCCGTCCCCTGGAACGTGTGCCCACTGCCCCCAGGTCCCTGTTGTTGTTGGCGTGGTGGGTTACCCTGGGTTCCCTGTAGTGGTGGACACACAGCTGATTGACGTGTCCTGGGGACGGAGGTATGGGCCCGCTGGGTGGGTGCTGTGCTGGTGTTACCAGAGGGTGGAAGGTCTGTGGTGGCCTGTGCCTGTGTGAGGGGAACCAACTGTCCCGAGGCCCACGATGGATGGGGCTGGTCATCTGGATCCAGTTGGACAGATCTACTGTCATCACTGTGGGCCTCTTCTGTGGGTGGGGTGGAGATGTCTGGACCCTCCTGTCTGGTGACGTTGGGTAGTGGTCCTGCAGGGTTGTAAAAGCATAATTATTGCATCTGTGTGTGTCATGGTGTGCAATGGGTGGGAGACTGTGTACCCCAGTGCTAGCATTCCTATGTGGGGACTTGTGTGATGATGGTTTAGGGGGGTGTATGGGTATGTGCAGTGGGCATGCTTTAGTGATGGGTGTCCATGCGTTGGTGTTGCATGCAGGGCTTGGTGTTGGGATGTGTGGTTTGTGATATTATTACATTTGTGAGGAGTTGGAGTGATAGGGGAGGGGGCGAGGGTGGGGGTATGTGATAGCATGCATGTAGGATGGGGGATATGGTCGTTAAAGGTTTGACTTACCAGAGTCCATTCCTCCACCGACTCCTGCGAGGCCCTCAGGAGGCAGAATCGCCAAGACCTGCTCCTCCAATGTTGTTAGTTGTGGGTGAGGAGGTGGGGGTCCGCCGCCAGTCCGCTGAACCGCCAGGTGGTTTCTGGAGACCACGGAACGCACTTTTCACCGTAGGTCATTCCACCTCTTCCTGATGTCCTCCCGATTTCTTGGGTGTTGTCCCACTGCGTTGACCCTGCCGGCTATTCTTCTCCATAGCTCCATCTTCCTTGCAATTGAGGTGTGCTGCACCTGTGCTCCAAATAGCTGTGGCTCTACCCGGACAATTTCCTCCACCATGACCCTGAGCTCCTCCTCCGAGAACCTGGGGTGTCTTTGCCGTGCCATGGGGTGGTGTAGGTGATGTGTGGGGTGTTGTGTGTGGTGATAAGTGTGGTGATATGTAGTGGTGTGTGGTGTTTTGTGCGTGGAAGTTGTGTGGGTGATGGTGTTGAGTGACTGTGGATGCTAGTTTGTGGATGGTGGTGTCTCTCTCTGGCCTTCTCTCTGTAATATTGGTCATAGGGGTTTGTGGGTGATGTGGGTGTGTGGTTTATATTGTAATGGGTGTGTGGGAGTGGTGTGTGTATGTGTATCAGGAGTGTGTATTTGGGAATTGTCCAATGTGGCAGTGTTTTGTAGATGTGTGTGTATTTTGAGCACAGCGGTGTGTACCGCCAATGGAATACCGCGGTTGAAAGACCACTGCGTGGATTCGTGGGTCGTGATAGCGTGGGCGTATTTCTGTTGGCGTGACGGTGTTGTTTTTTTTCCCACCAGTTTATCACTGACCTTTGTTGTGGCGGACTTGTGTGGGTGTCTGAATTTTGTCGGATTTCGAGATGTGGGTCATAATAGCTGTGGCGGAATTCCGCTGCTGCGGCGGTATGTTGGCGGTCTTCTGCACGGCGGTAAGCGGCTTTTACCGCCAATGTTGTAATGACCCCATTTATCTCTACAAGAAGGACTCCTTGTGTGGCGAAATTCGATGCACAGCCTGCCAGAAACGATGCACTGCACGCCGAACTGGAACGACTCAGCCCGACTTCACATCAAGAAGATCGATGCAGTGCCAGTGTAGTGACCGGAACTTTGATGCACAGCCCACCTGATCGATGCACAGCCGAGCCGGAACGACGTAGCCGACTTCTAGAGAGGAATCGATGCAGCGCCTGCTGTGTGGTACAAAATTTAACGCAACGCCCACCGAATCAACGCAGCTCCTGTGACTTCGTCCTGGCAGCTCAGGAAATCCACGCATTGTCCCCGGGGCTTCCGAAAACCCCGCAACCCGAAGACTGAACGCCGGAAATCGACGCACAGATGTCCCTGCATCAAAATGAAATGGTGCATTGCCGTGTGAGGCCCGAGAAATCGACGCACACCCCGTTGTTTCCACGCATCTCCTCCTCTTTGTTTTTTTGTGGTGATTTTTCACGCGAACCAGGTACTTTGTATTTGAAAGAGACTTTGATGGCTTTTAAAAGACTTAACACACTTTATATCACTTTTACATTGATATCTTAACATATACTTATTGCATTTTAATCGTTTTGACATGCATCTTATGAGATAAATATTATATATTTTTCTAAACACAGTGTGGTGTATTTGTTTAGTGCTATATGGTGTTATGGTATGATTTATTGCACAAATACGTTACACATTGCCTTCTAAGTTAAGCCTGACTTCTCAGTGCCAAGCTACCAGAGGGTGGGCACAGGCTAATTTGGACTGTGTGTGACTTACCCTGACTAGAGTGTGGGTCCTTGCTTGGACAGGGAGTAACCTGACTACCAACCAAAGACCCCATTTCTAACAGGATGGCTCTAATTACCAAGGTAAAGGTAATAGAGCTGATTTAACTTTTTTTTTTTAAACAAACCCCATATCTGAACCGTCTGATGACGCTCCCTTGAAAACCTAATGCACAGAAAGAGAGCACGGAGAAGATGATCATAGACTTGCAAGGACTTGCAAAGTACTCTTGCCAGGAAAGCTAACTAATTTTTGCTTTTAATTTTGATTTTTGACTCAATGGCACTAGACACCTGACTCTTTCCAAATGCCACTATGTGGAACTGCTGTCATGTATTGTGGCAACCTTGCTGCAATGACTCCTGAAGGTTCAGGCACCACAGGTTTCTATAAACATATACATTTTTTACTACGCTCTCATATCAAATGCTTATGGCAAATGCATTAGGCCGGTTGCTTACATTTACAAAACATTGTTAATCAGTCTTGTAATACTGTTTTGTTGTATTTTAAAACACTAATGGCAAATCAAACAAGCAAGAGTGTGTTTATATTTGAAATTCTAGCTACAGGTGTTACAGTTCAGGATCTTCGTACAAGAGTCTGGAGTCACTTAGGAATGAGGGTTGCTCTTTATTCCATGTTAGGGCCTTAGGTTAGAGCAGCAGAAGACAGGTAATAAAAGTGTTCCATCCTCCCACCAACTGTTCCTCTCTCCCAGTTTCTGCTCCATACCACACCACACCACATATCAACATTCCATTTCACCATTCACTCTCAGCTTTCCAGACAGCTGCTCAGACATACAGGTAATAGGGACACACAGGATACTACATGCCTCCCTTTCTTACAATGAAAACTCCATTGCATATAAAACACAGGGACAATCATTCACAATTTCTCAGTCTCCAACATTAGCTTACACATTCACCCAAAAACAACCTGTTAAGTTCCCCAGACCCAATGCAGACATACAGGCAACGAATAGCAGTCACAGAACCCTTATAACTGTCAAAACTTGATTCTCCCCAAACCTCATGTCAAACAAAGAAATGCAGTAGCAGCTAAGCTGTGATTACCAATGCACCAAGATGTAAGATTAAGACATCTTGGTATATCCTTGGGCATGAGGCTTTACCAACATATGCTTGCACACTTCAAATGACACCTTACAACATTTATGTACACATGACATATACTCACGGATGCCCAGTCATCCAATAGCCAGGGCACAGAAACATAATATCTTCCTTCAAAAAGTGATTTCCTCATCTTCCCTAGGTCTACATATTCAAAGAACAAACAAAAGAGATTCCAACACAAAACCATTCCATTCATCACAACTGCATTCAAACACAATGCACACAGGCACATTACTAAACTACTCAACACAACAAACTCTCACACTTTCTCCATCACCCACAGGCAACATACTTATCACAAAAGGAGAAAAATGCACCATATATGAACAGACAAAAATGCAGCCCTGTATTCAAACAAGACCCCACACAATCACACTACCTGGCCAAACCACCATGATTAAGTGTCATGCCGAAAAACCCACTTAGGTGGTCATTATGAACATGGCGGTAAACACCGTCAGCCGTTGTGGTGACGGTGAACAGAAGACGGCCATTGGCGGTGAATAGAAACCCACCATATAATCATGCAAAAAACAGAAACCACCAAAAACTTCCACCAGCCACTGCCAGGGCCTTGTCAGCGGAAAGGCTGCACATCCCACCCCACAAAGCAGACATTTCCTGGCCCTCCAAATAATGATGCACAGATTACCGTTGCGGACAGTGGATGTCGAACAATCATTGGCGGTACAGACCGCCACGGCCAGCAATGGGACCCAACAGCAAGAAATGCACACATTGGCAAGTTTGAAACCCACACACCTGACACACATCCACAACACTATAAAATACTCACAGACACACCCCACAATCCTTTGCATCGCCAATAGGACAACTGAGACTGACAACACAACATGCAGACACGGAACGCAACATCACACAACTCACACACCCAACCACACAACAGTACCTCACCAATATCCACACAACACCCCACCCACAACACACACCATGGCACCCCCTAAGCACCCACGCTTTACAGATAGGGAGCTAAGAACAATGGTGGATGAAATACTCAAGGTCAAGCCACAAATCTTCGGGGAACAGGTCCAGCACACACCCATCGCCAGGAGGATGGAGTTATGGCAGACAATTGTAAACAAGGTTAACCAGTGGGAAACCATTCCCGCACGAGGGACGACATTCGCAAGAAATGAAACGACCTGCGTGGAAAGGTGAGGTCCATGGCATTGAGGAACCTCCTGCCCCTATTCCCTGAGGTGCCTGGCTGCCCCATTGATATCCCTTTATGGTGGAGTACCATGTGCACAAGTGGGAGTCAAGTTCGGGCCTTTTGGGCCCTTCAGCATTTTTATGTTGGACTGGCCAATGGACTTATTTGGACATTGAATTTTCCGCAATTATTAAAGTTTGAGTGCCCAGTTTTGCTGTTGGCATACTCTGGAGACGTGGTTCATCATTTCATTGTCGGGGTATGGTGTGCACATGTGTGTACTTTGGAGAGGTTGTTTTGGACTTGTGTCGGGTAAGTACCTCTTGTTCTGGTGTGTATCGCTTGTGATGCTGTGAGGGGTTGGGGTGGGTTGCAGGGCGGGTGGGGTGGTTGGGTGTGTAACTGTGCCCTATCTTTCCTTGTTTAGTAGGTTGAGATACTTACCGTCGTCGTCTTCGTAGGCGGTCACGATCGTGGAGGTATATGGCAAAGAGCAGGACTGGCATGATTTCCAACTCTCTCTCCATGTCTGCTTCGGCATGTTCTGTGTGCCTACAGTGAGCATTTCCTTTTATATTGCTCGTTTCTGCCAGCCTTTATGTGGTGGTGGTTCCTGTCCCGAAACTGACAGCGGTCTTGTGCTTCATTATTTGTTGGGCAGGTAGGGCCTTTCCGTCAACCTGTGGGTGGCCTCTTCCGTCAATGTCGGCACTTCTCTGCTGGCGGTGAGTGGTTATTTGCTGGTCCAGACCACCAGCCCGTTGGCGGTAGTTACCGCCACCGCCGGCAGTGCGGTCTTTCCCGCCATTTTCATAATGAAGGCCTTGATCTGCAGCCAGTACTGTGTATTCTGAACACTGCAACAAAAAAGGTGGGGGCATCTTCTGAACAAAAGACAGCCTGGACAGCCTCCATTAAGCCACAGCACAACACTCAAACACTAAGGCAGACGAACATTACCGCCATTGACACAAGACAACTTCATCAGGTAAAGAAGTACTCACCTACAACACAGTAGATCTACATTAAAAGTTACCATACAAACATTGGCTGGCTCTATTGTATACAAAATGAGTAAAATGCACCACAAAACAGCCTAAACGTACTCTACCTCCTGATCAACAACTATGCCAAATTGTCCCATTTACACAGAATGATGACTCAGGCAAAATGTGTGTCCATCACCATAGTGTACTATACTTCCCCACATTTTCACTCCATGGGATACTTTTTCTTGCAACTTCTTGCAACATGGTACTTCTTTTCTCCTCCATAACACCCATAGGCTACTCCCCCATGCAGGGTTTCTCAACTGTTATTATTCTTCCCCAGCTTAGCACATCATGGGAGACTCCCTCATTAAACCTCTCCCAACAGGACACAATTGAGTGCTGCCCCATGCAGCTTCCCGTGACATATACTTCCCCAACTTTGCATACCATGGTGTACTTTTCTATACAATGTATAGCAAGAGAGTATAACTCTTCCCCATCTTTGCATGTTTAACCTCGAGCAACAGAGTACAGCACTTTCCACAGTTTGTTTCAAAAAGACACATAAGTGTACTACGCAACAGGGTACAATGTATCTATCCATCAGCATACAGAAGAGTACTACACTGTCCCCAACTTATAACCAAAATCCAAATGTAGTTAAAAAAGCACAATCAAATAGTGCTTGAAACGTAACCTATGGGCATATAAATTAAACTTCCCAACCAATCTTGCTGAACTAAACATTCAGCATACCACAACCATAAACATAAACTGCAATTTCCAAACATCACAAGTCAACTTACACAGAAACATACTAACCTGACACCAATAGATGCATATGGCACATGTCATTATGCAAGAACCAATAATCAAATGTTTCCAGCAATAAATAAACCTCATAGTTAATGGGAACAGGTCATATCTCTTAACAGAAGCAACTCCACCAATTAACAACCAGATTGCCATATTTTTACACCACTTTGGGCAAGTGCCAGGCCGGTGATGTTTTGGCTTTCTATGATTTCAGGACACAACATACCCTTCAACAGCACAGTCACATTTCTATCTTGAGTGTCCCTCTTCTTTCAGCGCTGACTGGTTTGCAACCGAAAGGACATTTTCCATTTACCTGGTGTTGTATATTGTCCCAAGACAGTGATAGTAGGAGCTATTATATCTCCTTTGGTGAAAGCAGCCTGGGAACTATAAAATATAAAGAAAGCCTTTAACCAGCACTGTTAGAGACCATGCGCTGCCCTTCTCAAACTCATTCAGGTCTCATGCACTCAACAGTGTATTTGTCACACTACACACACCAATCTTATGATGCAGGCAGATCGTGTGCCTCTCAACAAACTAGTGAGTGGATCATGAGTGCCTTGTGAGCCCTGCGCACATGAAACTTAATTTTAAATGGAGCAATGTGTGGCTGTTGCTATAAACTAACACTAGCCGGGCACATGGACTCTCCAAAGTCAAGGACTAATGTTTGCTACAGTTACTTTAGGAAATTACCATCTTTGGCATGGGGTACCTCTAGATTTTTTCCCTACTGTTTTTTGCTGGCTGTATAACTCTGTGCACGTTATCCATGCAAAACACTAGGAAAGTGCCTGTGCTCCCCCTTTTAACATAGTTGAATAGGCATTTTCCTAATTGCCATATTTAACATGCCTATGGGTCTCTAGTATATGGTACAAAATATTCCCAGGGTTTGAAAGTTAAAACCTTTGAATGTACTGCAGTGCCCATAGTGCCATCGACTACACTAACAATGCAAACCTGGATTCAGGCCTACCATTGCAGTCTGACTGGAGCAGTTTAAAAACTGCAGTTCAACCTGTCAAAATACATCTTTTTGACAGGTCTAAACCTTTCTTTTAAATTCCACCTGTAAGCAGGCTTCACAGCCCATCAGGCAAGGAGAATCCTATTTAAAAGTAGGACATGCAGAACCCTAATGTGACCCGTCCTCCAAAAGCTATATCCACTGTAGCAAGGATGGATGTTCCATAGAGAAACACTGGGATGTAATATTGAATATAATATGTAACAGCTAGAAAATAATTCAAAAACTACTTTTAATATGCACAAAAATCTCAATTCAATGATGAAATCAGATTGGTTATGACTATTAAGGATTATGCATTTTTAGAAATACCCTGACGAATGCCCACTGAAAGACCTGCAGCTGGAGTCTAATTCAATTAGCCTCCAACTGCAGCCCTTTCAGTGTTCAAAGCCTGAATGAGGTGAATTGCTCCCAGAACAAAGAAACAGGCCTAGATAAGGGAGGTGTTTTGTTCCTTTGGTAGGGTGACCATTTGGACTACATTCAGGAACATAATTTACTTCAAAGTTGCATCCCTTGTCATAGGCAGATATCAAATGACACCTTCTTTTTATTCCCGAGTGAGACAGGCACCCATCTTATTTGGTAAGTACCCACTGTTGGACCTGGCCCTTATTGCAGGGGCATCCCCAAACTTTTTGCCTCCTTCTTCCTATATTATCTGACCAGTTTTGTTGGCTTTAGGACTCTGGGCACTCCTAATCAGTGCTAAAGTGCATATGCTGTCTGTGTACATTGAATTGGTGATTGATTTTGCCATGATTGGCACATTTGATTTACTAGTAAGTCCCTAGTAAAGTGCACTTGAGATGCCCAGGGCCAGTAAATCAAATGCTACTAGTGGGCCTGCAGCACTGGTTATGCCACCCACATGAGTAGTCTTGTAAACATGGCTGAAACATGCCACTGCAGTGTCTGTGTGTGCAGTTTTAACCTGCCAATTCAACCTGGCAAGTGTACCCACTTTCCAGGCCCAAACCTTCCCTTTTTATACATGCAAGGCATCCCTAAGGTAGGCCCTAGGTAGCCCAATGGGCAGGGTGCAGTGTATTTTAAAGGTGGGACATACACTGATGTGTTGTACATGTCGTAACAGTGAAATACTGCCTAATTTGGTTTTCACTGTTGTAATCCCTATCTCTCTCATAGGTTAACAAGGGGGCTGCCTTTAAATAACCTTTAAGTGAAATTTCCCTTTGGGAGCAGATAGATAGTTGGAGTTTGGGGTCTCTGAACTCACAATTTAAAATACATTTTTTGGTAGAGGTGGTTTTTAAATTATCATATTGAAGCTGCCACTTTTAGAAAGTGGGCATTTTCTTCCTTAAATCACTCTGTGACTCTGCCTGTTTGTGTATTCCCTATCTAGGTCAGACTGGCAGTTGGTCTGTTTGTGAATCTCCACTAGACAGTGACACAAAGGGAGCTGAACTGTAACCTGCATATCCTGATGGGCCATCTGGGCTAGAGTGGAGGGAGGAGTGGTCACATCTGAATGGGCTCTTCCTGCCCTCACACAATGCAGTCTCTAACCTCCAGGTGTGTGTCTGGAGTCAGTCCTGGGCAAAGCAGGATCTTGTGAACAACAGAGTCCTACCTTTGAAGTTTGCCTACTTCAAAGGCAGAAAGGGGTATAACTTGTGGAACGAAAACCTCAGATTTTCAGATTACTTCTGGAACCAAGAGGAACCTCTGCCAAGGAGAAGAGTTGAAGAACTGGAGGAGGAGTATTGCCCTCATATCTGTGACTGTGCTTTGCTGGGTTGGCCTGCAGTTGCTGCCTCTGCCTGAAAGAGGACAAAGACTGGACTTTATGGTATATTCCGGCTTGTGGAGTGTCTCCAAGGGTCGGACTGAGCTTGCCTCCTGTTTTGAAGTCTGTGGGCCATCAAAGACTTCCTCTGCCAGTACTTAGACTCTCTTCTGAGACGCCTGCCCTGCCAAGTGGTGCCCTATCCTGTCCCTGGGCCCTGGAAAGGTAAAGCTGGTAGAACGACGACTGAAATCCATGCACAAGGAGTCGTGCAGGGAAACTTTTGACACACCACCTGCAGCTCGGCTGTAAAAATGACGCACCACCTGCCTCGCAGCTGAAATCGACGTACCACCTTCCTCACGGCTGGGAAATCGATGCCTCACCTGCATCGCAGCTGGAGAAACAACGCAAATGACACAAACCCCCTGCAGCTTGGTTTTCCATCAGCGTGCGGCTGGATTTCTCAAGCACCATCGCTGGGTGTCAAAATCAATGTGAACATGCACGGATCCGAGGCGCCCCGTCCGGAAATCAGCGCATCGCTTGCATGTAGGAGAGAATTATGTCAGATTGCCTAACGGACTGGAGAAGAAATTATGCACAGCCTCACTTGCGAGTAAGCAATCAATGCGTTGCTAACTTTTCCTATGTATGCTCGCATGTGCAACCTTATTTTTGACGCAAACCAGGTACTTTGTTCAACAACAACTTTTCCATTGTTTTCTATGGAGTAAGACTCTTTATTTAAAAAAAGTATATCTTGACTTCTGTATGTTGGTTTTTTTTTGATTTAGGTAAACATTGGCTATTTTTTCTAAACTGGTGTGGTGTCCATTTTGTAGTTTTTCCACTATCTTACTGTGTGTTTGTGGTACAAATTCTTTACACCTTGCCTTTGAGATAAACCTGACTGCTTGTGCCAAGCTACCAAGGGGGTGAGCAGGGGTTATCTTAAGTCTGCACCTCCATTGCCCTGACTAGAGTGAAGGTCCCTGCTTGGACAGAGTGCAAAGTGACTGCCAACCAGAGACCCCATTTCCAGCACCCACAACTAGTCATAAGGCCACAATCACAAGGTACGGTCTAGTCAAGTTCTCAATAAATGAATCCCTTGCTCAACCTTTGGTTGCTGGCAACGAGCCGGCAGGCTTAACGTAGGAGAAAGTTGTGTAAAGCATTTAAAAACAACGATACATTACATAAGTAAGACAAAACACACAATAAAAATCCAACAACAATATATATAAAAATATATAAAAATAAGAAATATTTTTATGATTAAAATAACACCTAAACTATAAAAATCCAATGTAGGGAACGGGAGATATGCATTTTTAAAGAATGCATGTTTTCTAGTGCCAAAAGCATCCCATTAGGGATATCTGGTCATGCTTGACTGAGAAAAAGCCAAAGTTTCAGACCAACAGCAATGGAGCGCGGGTCAGATACACCTATCTGTAGGGTACGTTTATACCTTCTAACTACTTTTCTGTCGCTTTTTCTCTTGTCGTCAGGTGAGCCTCGTCAGGATGTGATTGGACATGAAATTGGTAGCTTGGCTCAGCAAGAGGGCCTGACAACTCCTGGAAGTCTCCTTGATGGGGAAAAACCCTGGAGCTTCAGCGAGACCAACCTGAAATTGAGGCTGGGTCGTGGTTCTACATCGGCGGCTTGACTCTTGTTGACAGGCCAATCATCTTATGGAGCTTTTTTCAAAGTTGCTCCAAACTTCTTCAAACTTTTTGGATCTTCTTCCAGAAGTCCTCCTTTGTGTCTCCTGTGGCCCACAACACCAATCCAAGGGTCTAGAATCTCTGAGATGGTCCTAGAGATGTTGGGACTAGGTTCCCATGAATACACCTGACCAATCCTTAAAAGGCCAATGAAGGTGGTCAACTGGGTTCTTCTTTGTAGAGTTGATGCAGGTGAAGCTATTTTAACCTCTCGTTTACAGGGATTCTACTCCTTTACTTCTGGAAGCCAGGCAAACTACTATGAGCTGTTGTTCCTCATTGTACAGGAGGTGAAGGCCTCCAAAATGCAGTCCCTAGGGGTGCAGACTAGTGTTACAGAAGAACAGTCCTTCTTCTCATTCCAGTTTCAGGCAGGGATTTGAGTTGCTCGGCAACTCTCCCACATTTATTCAGTGTCCTTGGCATGGCAAGCAGGGGCACCCCTGACCAATAGAGTTCCCCCCTGGGGTGACCACTTCCTGCTTAGTGTGGCAAAAATGAATCCAGAAAGCGGATTCTTTCAAAATTTAAACTCTCTCATGGAGGTTGAGATCTGGCTAAGCCATACCACTGGTGTGGCTACATTTCCTTAACATTCCCCCTCCAGCCTCTCTGCTATTCAAATTACTTGGGCTCCTATCTGCCTAGGGTGGCAGGAAGTGGGGGTGAACCTCTGTCCTACCCTAACTGTCATTCCCTCTTTGAAGACCAGTTTGGCTGCTCAACCCCCTTCCTGTCTTTTGCTCTGCAGCTTGCAGATCTCCACCAACCAGATGTCCCGCTGTCTTAATGCAGACCACTTCACACCTCATTAAGGCTGCTTTGGCTTATCAGAAAAGCAAGTTCTATAACTTCTTTTCTGTGACAGTTATAAGAAATCTAACAGTGTCGAGTTGGATTTATTCTATCATTTTAGGTCCAGGAAAAACATTTTTAGCTCCTTCCTGGTAATAGTTATACATTAAAAAAGTATTCCTATGTTAACCTAGTGAGCTAATGCACTACAATGGCAAAAAACAAAATTGGCAGTTTTTACTCTAATCAAGGCATATAAACTATTTTTATAATGTCCCTGCTGATAGATACAAGGCTCCCTACCCCTAGGGCACCTAGGGGAAACCTTTGCGGTAACCTATATGTAAATATAAGGTAGTTTAAGACTTTGGAAGTACTTTTGATTCCAAAGTCGAATTTGCATATAAATGTAATTTAAAGGTAGCCTGTAATGTAGGGCTGACCTTTAAAATGACAGTGGGCCCAACAGCAGTGCACACTTATCCATTAAATCTGCTGGACCTCTAACCCTATATGCCCGACTATATATTAGAGACTTACAGGTAGATTGTCATGCCAATTATAATTAAGCCTACTTTGCATATACCTTTTAAACAGAGCACTAGCACTGGCCCTGGGTCTGGTTAGCAGAGCCCATGGCACGTCACTCAGAAACCACCTGTATCAGTCAAAAAATGGGAATGATCAGGGCAAAAAGGATGACTTTCTCTCAGCCCCCATCATTAGTTTGGAGTTGCCATAGATGAGGGGCTTCTCATTACCCTGGCCACATCTCTGGGTGGACACAGAAGCTCTTCACAAGGGAGAAGAGTTTCACCATCAGAGGGACACTGTGAGATTGTATGCCATTGAGCAGACAGGAAGTGCTGCTACCGTAGGGTAGCGTGCCCCCTGGGAACCCTTACCACTTTGGTTAGAGCGGGTCCTGGGTCACCCTCATCTAACAGGTAGTTCCAGTCAAAAATGCAACATCCCATGGTGTTCTCTTCAGAACACTTTCTGGACCGGGGAAAGAACAGAAAAGGACTCGACTTGTAGTCTGTGCCATAAGACGAACCCTGAAGTACTGGACCTCCTCTCTCTTGTACGCAGGACCCAGGACAAAGAAGTGAACTTCAAGGGTTCTACGGTTCATTTTAATCATGGTCAACCTTGCCACATTTTGAGGTCAGAGACCAGTCCCAGACAACTGCATGAGACGCACTGAACACGTACTCTGAAGACACACTGGCTACCGGAAACGCCAGATACTTTATTGCTAACCTGCTTAACTCTGGCCTTTGGCTCATCTTCCCATACAAATAGACCAATGGATTGTGATCTAGGTAGACCTCTTTTGGGTCATCCAGATAGTCTTGGGCCAACCTCCGAATGGTCATTGGTGCCACCAATTGCTCAACATTTTTTGCTTTCACCACAACACTTGACTTAAGCCCTGCATTTGATTACAGAGGTTGGGTCGGATTTTGCTGTTGCTGATGATGATACCAGGGCCTCTAACTTCCAGTTTTTTTTCTTCCAGGTCTCTCACTTGTTATGCCAGTGTGGCTCATAACAGGAGATCAGCTAAACTAGCCCTTGGAGTCACTTCTGAAATCCTGGGTGCTGGTGGTAAAGCAGGCCTCTATAGCAGGGCTGGTCTCTGAAAGTTCCAAGCAAGCTCCAGGCAGCAAAACATTCCTTCCAGGCACAGCCTGATACAGCAGTCTGGCAGATTGCACCGCAGGTGACAGCAGCTGGCTGTTCTATGAGAGACCTTCCGCAGGTCTAGTAGTGAACTGAAGATTGGGTCTGAGATCCCTATTTTTATACCCTATTGCCCCTCTCCTAGAAGTTGGGAGAAGTTTCAAGAAAGGTTCTCTGAAGTTCCAGGAATTTTCTGACTCCCCTGCCCTGGCTGCTACCTGGCTGCAGTGACAATACAGAGTTGTAAGCCTATTATGTGGTGGCAGAGCTCAGCTTATTCAGTTGCAAGTGAGGCTGTGCTTAGCTCGTCCCCATCAAGTCAGTTAGTGGCCCATTGAGGCTCTGCTAATCCCGCTATTGTGTGTTTGCCTGGGGTGAATTCACAAAGTCCCAACTGACAGTTACACCCTGTCATGTGAACTAAGGAAGGCTACAGGCAGAGATGGCTAAGGGCAGGACCATGCAAACTTTCTAAAAGGTGCATTTTCTAACTTGCAATAATAAATCCAACTTTACCATTGAGGGCGGTCTATCATTACAAATTCATAGATGCCAAACATCTACCATCTCTGGTTTGGGAACTACAACATATTAATTTTAATAAGGAATCCCCAATGTTACCCTATGGAAGGGGTAGGCCTCGCAGTAGTGAGAAAACACATTTGGGAGTTTTCCACTACTAGGACATGTAAAACTAAAATATACATGTCCTACCTTTTAATTATTCAGCACCCTACCCTATGGGCTACCTAGGACCTACCTTATAGGTGATTTATATATAAAAAAAAGGGAGCTTAAGGCTTGGCAAGGGGTTTTAAATGCCAAGATAACATAGCAGTGGGACACTGCCTTCAGGCTGCAATGGCAGGCCTTAGAAAAGTTTTAAAATGCTACTTAATTGGTTGGCACAATAAGTGTGGCAGGCCCACTGGTATTGAATTTAGAGGCCCTGGCTATATAGTATACCACTCTACAAGGGGCTTACATGTAAATTCAATATGCCAATTAGGTATATGTAAATAAAACAATTTTTAGGGGGGTGAGCACATGCACTTTAGCACTGGTTAGTAATGGTAAAGTGCACAGAGTCCTAAGGCCAAAAAGCAAAAATCCAGCAAAGTGTCAAAAAGTAAAAAATGTTGAAGATGACACTGTAGAGAGGGCCATTCCCAACACCGTGTGTCAAGTATTGTGGCACATATGTACACTCTGGAGGATACAGCCTTTTTTTGCAGCCTTGGATTAATAGACAAGTGAAGGATTACCTCTGAAACAATACATATGCTTCTCTGTTCACACTGGATAGGCTTTGTACCCCTTTTTTCAAATTGACCTGTAGCGGATGCGACAATGAGATTGCTTGGCTCATCATACTGACTTCCTTGCTGACTTACAGTGTGAAAACCTTAAAAAGAAGTAGCATTCGTGTCAAGCACCTGACTAGCCCCATTTGCCCCTCATCATTGTAATGTTTTTCCCAGTTGTATCCTCTCCTGAACAGAATAAATGAACAAGCCAGTGCTCAGTTGATAAACCAGTAATCCTACTTCCATAAAGGTAGATCCTGTGCATCATCATTGAGCAGTCGATGGAATGTAGCTCCCTCATGTCAACTTCAATGACTATGAGAAGGCATTCAACAGTGTGGGCAATGAGATCCATTAGGAATTCCTCTGCCACTACGGTGTGCCATATAAACTCATAAGAACCATCAGGAACTTATGAGGAAATGACATGCAGGATAGTCCATAGAGGACAACTCACGGAAGCCATCAAATCCAGGACCAGAGTCTACCAGGGGGGTTTTCTCTCACCTTTTCTCTTACTGCTGGCCATTGACTGAATCATAAAGACATTCACAGCAAGGAACACAAATTGGATCCAGTGGACACCACGGACGCAGCTCAATGACCTGGACTTTACAGCCAACCTGGCCTACTCTCCGATTCATATCTGCAAATGCAAGAAAAGGCTGATAATGTGGCAGGCACCTCAGCAAAACTTTGCCTCAACATCTACAGGGGAAAAACAAAGAAGCTGAAGGCTAACGTGGTCAGCACAACGGGAAACACCCGGAACAACGACTCTGAAACCACGAAGTCGTGATAAACGAAAGTGAAACAACGCTTTCGTTTTCCATGACTTCCTTGTTTTGGTACCTTAACCACGCATGTCTGAACAACGTACATGCGTGGTTAATGTACAGAAGAAGGGAGTCGGAGTCGACGCAGTGAAGGAGGAGGTAAGATGGGCTGGGACTGGGGCTGTTTTTTGGGGGGTTGGGGGTGGTTGGGGGCACGGGGTGATTAGGGTTTAGGTGGGCAGGGTTTAGGTTTAAGGGGTGGGTTGGGGGTTGGGGGTTGGGGTGTTTAGGTTTTAGGGGTGAGGGTGGGGACTCAGGGTATTTTTTGTTTTTGGGGTGGGGTGGGGTGCTGGGGGTGATTAGGGTTTGGTGGGGGTCAGGGCTTAGGTTTAAGGGGTGGGTTTGGGGGTTGGGGTGTTTAGGTTTTAGGAGCAGAGGACTCTGGATATTTTTAGTTTTTGGGGTGTTGAGGGGCTTGATTAGGGTTTAGGTGGGGAGGGGGGTTAGGCTTTAGGTTTAAGGGGTGGGTTGGGGTGTTTAGGTTTTAGGGGCAGGGTGGGGACTCAGGGTATTTTTAGTTTTTGGGGTGGGGTGGAGGGCTGGGGTGATTAAGGTTTAGGGGGAGGGGGGTCAGGGTTCAGGTTTAAGGGGTGGGTTGGGGGTTGGGCTGCTTAGGTTTTAGGGGAGGGGGTTGGGTTCTGGTCATTTTGGGCGTGGTGGGTTGGGGTAGTTGTGGGGATGGGGGGGTCGCAGTAATTTGTTGGGGGTGGGGGGCTAGACGGGAAACATGCTGGATCGTGCATGCTAATCACTAATTCCTTTACCAGGAATGCGTTTAGAATGGTAAAATCGTTGTAAACGCATTTGTGGTAAAGGCATTAGTGGTTAGAACGAGGTTGTTGTTCCGACCTCATTGTTGAGCCACGGGTGCTTGAAGCACCCGTGGTTCCGACATATAACCCAGCACAACTGTAGTCACTCCTACAGGGAACACACTGAAACAGGTTGAGGCCTTCACCTACCTGGGTAGGGTCATAGACGAACAAGGTGGCCCAGATGTGATGTCAAGGCAAGAAATGGTAGAACATGTTTCATGAGTTTACAATATGTGCATTTAGTGCTTTGTCTATAAAAGGTATTTCTGGTTTAGTGTATCTGCAGGACAGTTTCCTTGTTATTTCATAAGGTTCTTTTACATTTCTATGGCATGCAGTTTTCTGAGCTTCCTTGGTAAGATCATCAATTGAATTGTTACTTGTCTGCTCTTAAACTCCTTTTTGCTCCGTTGTTGTTCTAGTGTCTGCGCTCTGAGCTTTAGTTTTTTCTGCTCTTGTTCGGCTGCAGCTTAATTTTCCTTTCTCTCTTGGATTTTGTGGAGGGTCTTAGTGGAGATCCATTGTTTATGCTGTTGTTTTTTGGGACCACATACCTTCAGGTAGGTTGAGGGCACTGTTTCTATGATCTTCTCCTACTGACATTTTACTTTTTACTGGGTCCATGTCGTCCTCTTGTTCTTGCAGGACAAAAAGCTTGTTCCTAAGGGTAACTGAATATTCACTCAATTTCTGTACATATTTGAAGAAGGTGGTGTTATATTACTAGTGCTGGTTTGTTGGATCCATCACCACTCTCTATAGCTTTAGCCTGGCTACAACAAGGTAATGGTCTGACACCACATCCGCGCCTCTCATCACTCTTACATCTGGAAGGGTCCTCTGGAACTTTTTGGCAATGCAGACATCATTGATCTCAATCTCTGTGGAATGGTCTGGTGACAGCCACATTGAGTTGTGTATTCTTTTGTGTGGGAATACACTATCGCTTATCACCAGGCTGTTGAGGGCACAGAGAACTGTGAGCCTTTCACCACTTTCATTCATGTTTCCAAGGCATGGTTGCCCATGACATCTTTGCACCCAGTGTGGTCACTTCCAATCTTGGCACTGAGGTCCTTCATCATTATAGACATGTCTCTCTCAATGCATTTCACCAGGACAGACAGGAGTCTCTTGTAAAACTGGTATTTTTTCTCTTCTTTTCTGTCACTTGTAGGTACAGGGCACTTGATAACATTCATGTTGATCCTCTTTTTCTTTGTGTGGAAGGTTGCTGTGATGATTCTGGGACTGGGCTTACAATCCCATTAGAGCTTTGTTGGCTGCTGGCATTAACAGCAGTGCTACACCTTGAGTGTGTGGGTTGTATCCAGTATATAGCGGCATTCTTTTTACAGCCAGTATTTTCTGTCCAGGCTGTGTCCATCTGGTCTGGCTGATGCCAAACAAAGCACAGTTATATTTGTTCATCTCCATTGCCATTTGGGCTGTCTTGCCTGTCTCATACAAGGTCTTCACACTCAAGGTTCCGATGGTGATGGTGTTGGTCAAAAGCAGTAAATAGGCTTTATGGCTTCCAGAGACCTCTGACTTTCGCCAAAAGGCGTCATAGCCCCTTTGAAGGAGATTCCTCTCTCGCTAAGACCTGGATGTCTTTTGGTCGATGTTTCTGAGCTAGGACTATTTTGCACGGTGAGGTAGCCAGTCTTGGGACCAGCTATGGTGAAGTTACAATCAGGTTGATGTGATGTGCCAAACACAAGACCCTAATATATCCACCATCGGCAGTGGCCTTGAATATATTACTGCCATTGCCTGTGGCAATAGTCCAATTCAGAGATTTCTGTGCCAAAGTCATTCAAATGCTTTGCTGTTAAAGACTTCCAGGATGTTTACAGATGTATTAGATTTATCCATGGCGAATATCGCTACTGTAGCATGGTGCTGAATGCCCTTAAATCTTTCTTCAGTGCTGAGCCTGCAGATAGTTGTTGTCTAGCCACCACAAAAGAGATTCAGCATGCAATAATACTAATGTGAGCAGTTGCTTGACAACTGGTCCACATGTCTGTCATTCGTTGGATAGTCTGAACAGCACTCTGCTGCATAGCTTTGCCAACCACTTGCAGAACACATGATGGAATGCTGGAACAGAAACTCTGGCAAAATAAGTTCAGTTAGGAACAATCCATTTTGGGCAGATGGCCACCAAAAATTATGAAAATCTCACTCCTTCCACAAAATAAAAAGGGAGGAGGTCAAGCGCTGGATGGTTGCATTTGTAGGGCCACCTATGGATAAACATGCCCATAGTAGTAGCTTGGATTCTATTAATTTGAGGTGCCATTAATTCAGGAGATATTCAGAGAAAAGAATGAGACCATAGATTCAGTGTGCGTTTTGAAGAAGGAATCACTGCAATCTGGCACTGTCTGCATTTAAGTCTTGTGCCATTTGGAAGGTGCTGATGTAGGCATGGTGGTACACTAAAGGAGAAACTAGTTGCATCAGAGCTGCTTTTTTGTAATCCTCTCATTTCTCACAACCATCTTCCTCTTCTAACACTGTGAACTCAGCTGCTTCCCCACTCTCATCACCACCACCACCAGTTATCTTTTTAGGGTGCTCCTCCCACCAGATTGAGTAATTTATTTTGTTTATTCAGATGGGATGCTTGGCCTCCCCTATCATAGTGCAAACGTGGCTTACCTTCTCAAACACTTTCATGGCAAATGGAATTTATTTCAATGTCATCCTCTTGCTTGCTAATCAAAAAAACATCCCAAACTCAGAAGGATAACTTTTTTATGTGCCACTGCCAATGCCTTAAGAACTGAAGGTAGGTAGTAGGCCTGTCAGTTGTCATTCTGTAGGGCATACTTGAACTCTGGTAATGGTAGATGTAGGTCTCACAGGGGTCTTACAAATATGGAAGCCAACGGTGGTGTTGTAAGCACATCACTCTGAGCAAGTTAAATAGAGGGGGCATCTCAGCATCGTCTGAGATGCCCTCACTAGTCACAATCACTGGATCAAAAGGCTTTCAGAAACTTTCCTTTTCCCTTGTCTCTCATGGTGGGTTTTGGACTCTGCTGATGTACAATCCATGGCGAGATCATCCGAAAAGGACTTGAAGAAGGTGATGGGGTACCTTTTCTTTTTCTTGCTAGAGATCCTAAACCAGTGGTTGAAGACCAACATCTTGCTCAGCAGGATGTTCAAACTTCTGTTCTCCTCCTACTCCAGAAAGAACTGTTGCTGGCTGTTGCTCCTGTTGTCAGCTTTCCTGTAATGATTGGGTTAGTAAAGGGTGAGAAAAATTCAGTTCAGTTGTTGCAATGAATGCAGTGGCCGCATTGCTGAGATACATGGGCTTGGGCTTAGGTTGATGTGGTGCTGTTGATGCAGAAGTACTTGTCCCAGCCTTTTGCGGCCCAGAGAAGGGAGCGCCAGGAACAAAAGGTGGAGGTTGGCAGGCCAGTGGTGGTAATCTCCTTCTTCTTCTCCTCACTGACCACTTTCTTGAGAGGAATACCATTCTTTGGGGTCATCTTCAAGTTCTTAGCTCTGGCAGGTGCCACTTAGCTGTACAAGAGGAAAGAGAGGAGGACTTGGTTGATGTCACCGCCATCCTTCTGTCTGTCAGTACTGTGTGTGATGTTTCCTGTGCACCTAAAAGCAAACAAACAACAAAAAAATCTGTGCAATACAGCATTTGCAAATTGAATCTTTAGACAACATAATTTAGTGAGATGCCCACAAATATTTAACAATACTTTATCCATTTCAAACCATGCATAAACATAATATTTCAATAGCAGACAGATTGAAAAGGCTACTTTATGTGTCTCTAGTGCCTATGAGGCATCTGTTGGCAGGCAGGAGTTGCAGGGGAAAATATATTAATTCTTACCAAAATCATTGCTAGTGTGAGATGTGCATATAGCCTACGAGACACCCATAGTAGGGAGCGGGTGAAGGGGAAAATGGAAGACTTCTTAACAAAATATTCCTAGTGTGCATCTATGGCCTATGAAACAGCTATGTCAAGTGGGAGGTGCAGGGGAAATTGTAATAATACTTTAAAAAAAATATTGCTGGTGAGTAGTGCGCTTATGACCTCTGATGAGACATATTGCAGGTGGGGGAGCAGGGTAAAATGGAGTAATTCTTAAAGACATATTTCTAGTGTACACCTATGTCCAGTGAGACACATGTGGAAGGCAGCAGGTGCAGGGGAAAATGCAATAATTCCTTAAAAAATATATTGTTGATGTACTCCAATGACTTATGAGACACCTATGTCAGGCATGGGGTGCATGGGAAAATGATTGTTAACAAAATTATAGCGGTGTGCTGGGTTCTTAAGCCCTATTATATACCAATGACAGACAGGGATGCAGAGGAAAATGTAATAATAATCAATCAATCAATATTTGTAAAGCATGTCTACTCACCCATGAAGGTCTCAAGGTGCTGGGGGGAGGGGAAGGGAGGGTCCTCATCTGAAGAGCCATGTCTTAAGGTTCTTCCTGAAGATGGTGAGTGACGGACTGTGTCTGAGGTGTAGTGGGAGGTTGTTCCAGCTCTTTGCTGCAGTGTAGGTGAAAGATCATCCCCCGGCAGTGGTTTTGAGGATGCGAGGGACGGTAGCCAGGGCCATCTGGGTGGAGCAGAGGGATCTGGCGAGGGGGTGGAAGGAGACGTGGTGGTTCAGGTAGGCTGGTCCTACATTATTTATGGCCGTGTACGTGTGGGTGAGAAGCTTGAAGGTGATTCGCTTCTCAACCGGTAGCCAGTGGAGGGTCCTCAGGTGTTAGGAGATGTGTTCTCGGTGAGGGAGGTCCAGAATGAGTCTGGCTGTGGCAATCTGGATGAGTTGAAGTTTTTTGATGTTCCTAGTTGAGGTGCCAGCGTAGAGGGCATTGCCGTAGTCGACCTTGCAACAGTCTGCTAGGATCCATCTAAAGATCTTCCAAAGTTTGCGGAGTGTGTGTCAGCAGGAGGTGGCGACAGAGTTTACCTGGCGGATTATGGATAGCGAGGAGTTGAGGATGATTCCTAAGTGGTGGGCATGCTCAGTCGGTGCAGGGGGGGCGCTGAGGGATGTGGGCCACCAGGAGTCGACCCAAGCTGAGGTGGCGTTTCCGAAGATGATGAGCTCCATCTTCTCGGAGTGAAGCTTGAGGCAGCTTTCTCTTATCCAGGTGGCAACGGCTTCCATTCCTGAGCAAAAGTTCCTTTTGGGCGTGTCTGGCCTAATATTAGTTAAAATAACTATTGCTGGTGTGTGCCTATGGCCTGTGAGACACCTAAAGCAGGTAAGTGGTGCAGAGAAATATCAAACAATTGAAAATAAATATTTGGTTTTGTTCCCCTAGGGACTACTAGAAATCTTATGGGAGTCTATGAGGCTTGGGAGAAAATGGGAAAAAAATAACACAAAAACACACTGTACTGCATGGACAACAAGAACACATGGAGGCCTATGTCAAAAGCACACTGAATATGCAGTTGGGCCAATAGCCACACTTTCACAACATTCATAAAGGCATGGACAGCAAACAAAGAGTTTATGGACACCTATGACAAAAACACACTGGCTACACAAAGTGGCTGCCCTGCCACATGGTCCCCAAGGGTGAAGGCATGAATAACAAAGAACACATGGAGGTCTATGTGCAAAGCATGCTGACTGCACAAATTGGCTACCAGCCATATGTTCACAACAACAAGCAAGATGTGATGAACACGAAAGAACACACAGGAGCCTACTGCAAAAGCACACTGGCTATACAAATGGGCATCCTGTGACATAGCCCCAGGGGCAAAGGCATGGATAGCAAAGAACACATAGACCTATGGCTTTAGCTCACTGACTAAACGCAAAATGGCTGCCAGCCACATGTTCACAACAACAAGCAGGAAGGCACGGGACAGATGGAGGCCTATGGAAAAAGCACACTGGCTACACAAAGTGGCTGTCCTGCCACATGGCTACCAAGGGTGAAGGTATAGATAATGAAGAACACACGGAGACCCATGGCAAAAGCACACTGGCTTCACAAAATGGCTGCACTGTCATATGGCATGGATAACAAAGTCAAAATGGTGGCTTATGATAAAAACACACAGTCACACACACATGCACACATCCACACCCACTTGCACACCCACACAATGCACACACACACACACACACACACACACACATACACACACTCATGCATACACAATGGCCACACAAAAAGCCACTTGACAAGCAAAGAAAAAGGAGATGCAGTAAACAAATACGAAAATACTACTATTATTTTAGCAATGCCAAAAATGAAAAATAAGTCAACTTTAAACATACCCGACCCACAAAC
This sequence comes from Pleurodeles waltl, assembly GCF_031143425.1. Classification (NCBI taxonomy): domain Eukaryota; kingdom Metazoa; phylum Chordata; class Amphibia; order Caudata; family Salamandridae; genus Pleurodeles; species Pleurodeles waltl. The sequence goes on from NC_090437.1 coordinate 898,845,130, forward strand.
TTCCCAGGGCATCAAAAATTGCTCCACCAAAATACACTGAAACACTTTTCAGAAAAATGTAAAATACAAAAAAAAACATTTTGCAATTCATCCAAGACCAATAAATAGATGCCTTAAATAATATAGCACTGAAAATTGGAAGAAAGTATCCTCTTTCTAGAATGCTTATCCCCATTCTTGGCCTGTTTGTCAGTGTTTGTCAGTGTGTTTTTACTGTGTCACTACGATCCTGCTAGTCAAGACCCCAGTGCTCATAGTTTGTGGCCTACATGTCAGTATGTTTTACTGTTTTGTCAGTATGCTTGGCTGTGTCACTGGAGTCCTGCTAATCAGAACTCCAGTGCTTATGCTCTCTCTGGCTCCAAATTTGTATTACATACTGGTAACCCAGTATGCCACTCCAAATTGGCATATTGTACCTCCCTTATAGGTCCCTAGTATATGGTACCTAGGTACCCAAGGCATTGGGGTTCCAGGAGATCCTTATGGGCCCGCAGCATTTGTTTTGCCACGCATAAGGAGCTCATACAAACACTTCTTCAGGACTGCCATTGCAACCTGAGTGAAATAGTTTAAGCACTATTTGACTGCCTTTTCACTGCACCAGGTCACATATAAGTCACCTATTTGTCTAAACTTCAGACCCTGTAGGTTAGGTACATAGTACCTGTGTGTGAGGGCACCCCTGCACTAGCAGAGGTGCCCCCACATCATCCAGGCCCATTGTGCCGGACTTCGTGAGTGCGAGGACACCATTATAAGTATGCACTACATATAGATCAATACTTAAATGTAGCTCCACAGTGGTAACTCCAAATATGGCCATGTAAGGTGTCTAAGAACTGGGAATTGTACCCCCATACTGATTCTAGTATTGGGGGCCATTGCCCCCCAGTACTGTCATACCAGCCTTCTGAGGTTTTGACTGTAGCCCCAGCTGCTGCCACCTCACAGACAGGCTTCTGCCCTCCTCTGGATTGAGCAGCTCAATCCCAGGAAGGCAGAACAATACATTTCCTTTAGGAGAGGGGTTTTACACCCTCTCCCTTTGGAAATAGGTGTTATAGGCATGGGAGGGGTTTCCTCCTAGAGCCTCTGGAAATACTTTAAAGGGCACAGATGGCACCCTCCTTGCATAATCTAGTCTACACTGGTTCAGGGACCCCCATTGACTGCTCTGGCATGAAACTGGACAAAGGAAAGGGGTGTGACCACTCCCCTGTCCATCACTACCCCTGGGGCGGTGCCCAGAGCTCCTCCAGAGTGTACCTGCATTCTGCCATCTTGTTTTCAGGATGATCAGGGAACTCTTAGAGCATTTGAGTGGCCAGTGCCAGCAGGTGAAGTCAGAAACCCCTCCTAATACGTCCATACCTGGTTCGGTGACCAATTCCCCTTCAAGGGCTATTTAGGGTGTCTCCTGTGGGTGTTTCCTCAGGTTTGGATTTCAAGACTCCAGCAGGAATCCTCTGCAACCCCTCCTTTACCTTCTACTGTTGGATTGACCACAGAACTGCTCCAGGAACTCTACAACTGCAACAAGGTATCCAAGAAGGCTACTGTAACTCCGTAACTTCAGCTCCTGCCAGAAACTGGAACAGTTTCCAGGCTGTGCACACTCCAAGGGCTGCCTGTCTTCATCCTGCACCAGAATGTACGAGGGAATCTCCTGTGGAGTGACGGAGTCACTTCCCTGCTTCAACAGGCACCTCTCTGCAGCGACAACCGGTATTCTGGGCCCCCTCTCCTGATGACAAGCTTGGATCCTGGAACACAGGTAGTGTCCTTCATGCACAGTGTAGCCCAGGTCCCCAGCACTCTATCCTGCAATGCTCAGCTCCTTGAGTTGTTCCGCAGCAGTATTGGACATCTCTGTGTAGTGCTGTGACAACTGCGATTTGCAACTCCTTCGTCCCTGTGTCCTGGGACTTCTGGGGGTGCTGCCTGGTCCTTCTGAGGGCTCTCTGAAGGGCCGAGAGCTCCCTCTGTCTCCTCAGTCTGAGTTGAGAACTCAAGGTCCCGCCTGGGCACGGGTAGTGCCTTTTCCCGCCAAACGCGCCCCTTGCATTAGCCAAGGTTTGTTGGCAGAATCCAGTGATGAAAACCAGCCTGCATTCATCTCTTTGACGTGGGACGTCTCTTGCACCAGCAGCTGTCTTCTTTGGTGCATCTCTGACTTTTTCTTCTAACCAGAGGTTCCACTTGTGCACCTTCATCCAGGTTATAAGGGGATCCTGTTACTCCTGGACTCTACAGCTATTCTTAGACTTGGTCTCCTCTCTCTGCAGGTCTTCATGTCCAGGAATCCATCATTGGTATCTTGCAGTCTTGCTTGTTATTTGCATAATTCTTTATCATGACTTCTAGGGTGTTCTGAGAAAACTTGCCGTATTTTACTCCTGCTTTTCTGGGCTCTAAGGTGGGGTACTTTACTTACCTTTGGTGTTTTCTTACACTCCAAGCACCACTCTACACACTACTCTTGCATAGGTGGAGAACCAACATTCGCATTCCACTATTTTAGTATATGGTTTTTGTCCCCTCAGGCCCATTGTAACCTTTGGTGATTTTCACTATTTTCACTAGTTTGTGACTGTTTACCTACCTAATGTTGGTTATTAGTGTATATTTCATGTATAATACTTACCTTCTAAGGGAGTATTGCCTCTAAGATATTTTGGCCTTGTGTCACTAAAATGAAGTACCTTTATTTTTGGTAACACTGAGTATTGTCTTTCTTGTGTGTAAATACTGTGTGACTACAGTGGTATTGAAAGAGCTTTGCATGTATCCTAGTTCAGTCTTGGCTGCTCTGCCTACAGCTACCTCTAGACAGCCTGGCTTCCAGACACTGACTACATTTCACTAATGAGGGACAACTGGTCCTGGTATAACTTGTAAGTACCTTTGGTACCCACTACAAACCAGGCCAGCTTCCTACAAATATGTTTTTGATAGATACCCAATGCCTATTGGCTGGCTGTGGCCTTTTAGCAGACTTGGCCCCAGACAGTAAAATGAGAAAAATAGTGAAAAAATCACAAACAACACACAAGAAAATAGATAAAAGATATTTTAATACTAGGTCCATGCCCTCCCAAAATATGTGATAGACTGATTTGCCACTCAATAAATCGCCTAGAGTGTTATTTATGCTCTTGACCTTTTTGATAAACATTCATATCAAGGTGTAGCTGATTCTGCTTTCAAATGGAAACTCCTTGTTGAAACTGATCTATGTGAAACATCTGGTCTAACCAGGCAAGAGTTTTCCAGAATTTCCAGATAATGGACAAATCTTACAGTTGAACAAAAGTGCTTTAGACGTACCCTGACACATGCACATTATGTGTCAGTGTCAACATTATGGCACTCTTTCACTCATAGACAGTAGCTGGCCCCTGGCTCAATGGAGGATGTCTTGATGTATAACAGCCTGTCTTCCTAAAATGCTCTAAAGTACCCAGCCACCTCTCCAATAGGATAAGCACTTTTGTTGCATTTGCAGACCCACAAAAGTTGAACTGTCATCAGCCTGGCATGTGTTGGATAAAACCTGGGAAGAAGACATGAAGGATCTTAACAACAAAGCAGCATAGGAGACCAGAAAACAGAGGATTGTCAAGATTTCACTGAAAGTTGTCCTTGGAGACACAATAATATCCTATTCCCCACCAGCTGACATTGGTTCCAGAGGACAAAGGTAACATCCGACTATATATCAGAAGAATGAAGGTGGGGAGAAATTACACCCTCTTCTAAACCTTACATAGTTTGATAATTAAAACAGCTGGCTATGTTTTTTAGCAGTGAAGTTTTCAATGTGGTTTTATTCTAGTGCCTACTCAGGGAGTTGAGGAGTGGATAGAGGTATATAGAGGATACACTACTCTGTGCTGAGGTACCTCACTTTTCCTTTGCCTTGTAATTTTGTAATCTATCTGGGTTGTAACAGTTTGAACACATTTAGGCCCTTACTATGAACCTGCCATTTCGTTTTTGAAGGGGTATCTTAATGCAACTTAGCTAAGAATATAGTTAACGGTTGATTTTCAATTTATGGCCAAAATAATAATTTTAACAGAACATTTTTCATAATATGTCTTACTGGCTTCTGAGTGCACACCCGCCACAGTAGAGTATTCTTAGTCTGCTTTAATACACTCTCCTCTGTCAGAGCCTCCTACCCCTATACAATCCATTTCCATTAAGGAAAGAATTCCAGAGTGGACCCTGTCACCTCAGGCATCTCAACAAATGTCGCCCTTGGTGAGTTTGGAAGATCTACAAACTACCCTAAAGGCCTAGCACTGACAGTGCATGTTTCTTGTTTAGTCTAACACCATCACCATTGCAATGTGCTAATTGCCCTGAAGTCAATATGTAGATAGATGTTCTTTGACACTCAGCTTCACAAGATTATTGTTGTCATCCATCTGGAACATAAACCGTTGCAATGGTATTGGCGCATGACTGGTACCCTGCATGGTAAAGCATTTGTACTCATGCCTTGAGTGACCCAACTGCAAATTAACCTGACATGTTGAATTTATTTTGGTATCAATACACTTGAAATCCAGCATGCATATCACAGGCCTAGACCCAGAATTTAGATTGGCCAAAAGTCAGACTCTGAGGTTATGGGGGAGTGCCAGAAGCATTTCCTACACTAGATAAGTGACTGCTGTCTGTGTTGTTGGCCATGGGCAGTAAGTGATGGTGGCAGTGTACTGTGTTTTTAATGATCAGTAACTAAGCAAGCATTTTTAACTGTTGAGAGATATGGGTGTGATGCCTAGAGGCCTCCTCAGGTATAGTTCCACTCACATGTGCTGGAATAGCTCCAGTCTATTGTGCGCATGCATGGTGTTTGGCTGAAGAACATTTGGTGTTACCAATGAGATCCAATTGAATCCATTGTAAATTGCCTTTTTTCTGACATGGCACCAGCTGGAGGCTATGCAACAGTAGAAGTGTATTGCTTGCATTCCTGAGGAAGAGGGTTTGATTCTAGATATAGAAATTTGGAGGGATGGAAGCAAGACGGGTTTTGGAAATTCTATGTAACCTTTTTATAATTGGATTTGTGATAAATCCTTCGTGATTGCTTCCATTGGACTAATTATGGGATGGGCATATATCAGCAGGGAGAATTACTAGTAAAAATTCAGTTTTTGTGGAGAGCCTACACTCTTTGTTTCCCACTGAATGGCTCATACTGGCAAGCTGATTGGAACCAAGTACAGACCTTCACAGTTATTGTGCTTATGTTGTGATTATTCCTGTTTGGGGCCAATATAGTCAGTCAGACAGTCAGTCATAACGTCTTTATTTGGCAATTGCCATAAAAGTACATAAAATATCACATAACTTGAAGAAAAGCAAGGCAACACATTGATAGATAATTTAAATGGGTAGCCCAATATCAAAACAAGATTAGACTACCATAACAACCTAGATTTATCTGTTCCAATTTGCCCTTGCAGGGATAGAAGAAAAATTTGGTGAAAATAAATTTAGTACCCTTTAGAATTATACAAACTCATGACAATTCTTGTATTCCAAGGCATTTTCTAATATTATAAAACAATAAAATATAATACTAGGATTATTTGGATTACCTAAAATATAATAACAGATCCTCACTCAGTGCAAAATCACAAATGCATATCAAAGCATATATAAAGATAAATTTGCTAACCTCTAGAATTGTACAGATTCTAACAATTCTTATATTACAAAGCATATTCTAAAATTAAAAAGAACAATATAATATTATGCTTAAATGTTAAAATTTACCCAGAGCATAATAGCAAGTTCTCACTTTGTGCAAGGTCATAAATGCGTTTCAAAGCATAAGTAAAAATTCATTTGCTACCCTTTTGGATTTTACAAATTCATAACAATTCTTATATTATAAAACATTCTCTAAATTTATAAAAACAGTATATTATGCTAAAGTAGTTAAAATATACCCAAATTCATGACGATTCTTATATTACGAAACATTCTCTAAATTTATAAAAACAATATGATATTATGCTAAAATAGTTAAAATATACCCAGGATATAATAGCACATTCTTATTTTGTGCAAAACGTTAATGCATGTCAGAGCATATCTGGTTCCGTTATAAGCTCATGGAACGGTAACAAAGGTGTTAGTACCGTTTCCTAATAGTGATAGCAGATCTAAGAAAGTTTAATGCATGGTAACAAATTTGAGTTTCTGACAATTTTTGAAAGTATGTCAGGGCATACTTATACTGAATAGGTCTTCATTTACATAATAGAGGTAATATGAAAGCATGTCTATGGGTAGCATAAAGTGTACAAAAGAGTAAAAAGTGAGAAGTACTCTCCTTTGATCTGGCATCACCAGGACAAAGTGGAAGATCTTTTTGCCAGATACACTGATTAGGGAAGGCTACCTTAAAGTGTATCAAATTTAATCTAAATAAAGTTAGAAGAGAATATATTTTTGGACTCGAAAACCAAGTCAAATAGGGTTCCATATTTGATGCCGTTGCAATCTGAGCATAGAGATCAAAGGTTTTCAGTTTCAAAGAACTGTGAAATCTTATATTTGAGATATGCTCAGAATGGCATGATTTCAGCAACTCCTTTGCATTTGTAGGTATGGACTGTGGGTCTTCAAACATGTTCCCAAGCCCCAGCTTTTCAAAGGATGATTGCAAATATGAGAGCCAAGGAATCCTATTTGATTTGGCCAACTGTAAACATTCAACAATACATTCGTGCACGAGACTTGCCACTGGGTTCATCCAGCATCTAATCCACAGCAAGATAGGAGCAATAGAAACCATATCCTCTAAAAACCGTAAGCTCACCTCCTCATGGCAGATGATGTTTGCTATGCTAAGCTCTTAGGTATCATCAATAACCTACGTATAAATGTATTCTCAACACGTTGGAGAGTAGGTACTTTAGCGTAGCCCAAAACACCTGCCCCATATAGGGCTGCTGAAACACACTTGGAGTTATAGAGCGTTAAGATCTGGGGTTATGGTCTATGGCCCAATTTATCAGTGAAGCGGAAAATTGCTTCTATATTCCTCACCATTTGCTGGGTCTTAAATTTAAAATGGGGATTCCATAACATGGAAGAGCTCATGTGCATGCCTAAATAACAAAAAATGTCACCTTATTAATAATATTTCCTCCCATATCAAATTGCTTGGACTTATTATTTCGAGGGCCACATGTCATGACATATGTCTTAGAGTAGTTAACTTTCAGATCAAGGTCCAGCATGAAAGTTAAGAAAAGGTCCAGCAGGCCTTGTAAACCTTTTGCAGTGCGAGCAATTAATACTGCATTATCTGCGTATAATAAAACTGGGAGCAATCTCTGGCCCATCTTTGGTAGATCTTTTCCATATTTTTTCAAAAAATCATAAAGTCAATTTATATATATCAAGAAGATAAAGGGGGCTAAAATACATCCCTGTCTAACTCCCTGAGTTGAAGGAATAGGGGAGGTTCTCTGACCAGATGGGCCAAACTGAACTGATACCTTTAGGTTCGTATGTAGGTGCTTTATGAGCTCCAAAAGGCTCGCATCACACCCCATGGTTCCCATAATTTGCCATGGCTTCTCTCTATTTACCAAATCAAAGGCACTAGTTAAATCAATAAATGCCATATGAATGGACTCTTTTTTGGCAGTTACATATTTACTAAGAATAAGGTGCAAGTTTAATACTTGTTCCCCTGTGCCTAGTCCAGGTCTAAAGCCAAATTGAATGGGGGATAAAATCTGTGCCTCTGTCACCCAATCCTCCAAACGTGATAAGATCACACTACCCAAAATCGTGGCTGTAGAATCAATAAGAGATATTGGTGTATAACAAGAAGGATCTTGTCTATTACCTTTTTTTAATATGGGAATAATAGTTGGCAGTTTCCATGAGGAGGGTATATTACTTTTTACAGCACTCCTTAACACGTTTGTGACTAGGGGGCCACAGAGATTGGGCATAGATTTAAATATTTCTACAGGAACTCCATCAGGGCCGGGAGCCTTCCCTAGCCTAGATCGATTAATGGCTCCAATGACCTCGTGAAGATCGATCGAAATATCTAAGACATTAGTATTGGGATCTATGGAGGTCTGCTTAATAGTTCTATCCTCCTTGATCAGAGTGTCATTTTCTGGGTGAAATACTTTCGTAAAGAGCTTTAAAAAAGGAATTCAAAACTTCACCTTTGTTTGAATGACTAAAGTGGGTTAACGACTCTCTGCCCTCTATTGGGATGCCACATAAGTCTGGGGCTTCCTGACAGCATAGGGGAGTATTAAAATCACCGACCCATAAAACAACTAAATCTTCTTCCTGAAATTCAGTGGATGAATCAATAAAATCTATTACATCCTCAAGGGTTCCCCTGAGGAGACCACGCAGTACATTATTGTAGAAGTTTAATATCAAAATACCTTTACTCCCCCTAATAGATAATAAAACAATCATAAAATAGGGTGAGGACCAAATTAGGGTCGCCTCCATTTGTGGCAATTGCAAAGAAACAGGAACTAAAAGGCCTCCTTTTGCCCTTTTGCCATTGTGGAAGTTAATGCTGGTTGATAAAAAGATAAATAGCTATCCAATAGGAACATGTCCTTTGACCAAGTCTCCTGTAAACAGATTATGTCAAATGTTGATATGAATCTCATCCAGTCTAGGTTGTTTTTTTTTTACCGAAGCCCCGCAATGTTCCAGCTAATCAATGTTATAGGTTTATGTCCTAAACATAGTACCAATTTGTCGATATTGTTAGTAGGGGAAATGCCTGTTAAAATCTTCCTTTCTTCCGGTATAAATTTATTGTGATCATCATCAACCCTTAATCCCACCAGATTTTCTGTTCCAGGACTGACAGTAACTGTAAGGCAATCGTTCTCATCAAGAGAGTTAAAAGCCAGGAAGCGATTGCTAGTGGGAACATTTACCTGGGGGTGCGGCCCATCTGATCCTAAACTGTGTTTACAGGGGTCAACAGTGGGATATAGTGGTAATAGAGAACGGTCATAAAAGTGGCATAGTGAGTAAATTTGAATCCCGTCTTCAGACCTGTTACAATGTTCAAAGTTAGCCAACAGGTGGTTAACTAAGCAGGGATTAGCAAAATTAATTACAACACAGTCTCCATCATACACTTTTCTCAATAAGCCAACCCGTTTCAACCTGCATGCCATGAGGATGTGATTATTTAGATGGTAGTTAGATTTAAATTTAGACCTCAGCCAGTGGGCAGACTTCCTCATTAAGGCTTGAGTATCTTCTTTTTTATTGCTATCCAGGGGAGGCACATTTGTTAGCACCAGAACATACGGGATGCATTCAGGTGGTAAATGCAAAGATTCTTCACGATTTGTAGATATAGAAGCAGGGGGAGGTTTAGCCCAGAGGAGTAAACTTCCTTACGCTTTTCCAAGGGCAAATCGTGCGCGATATTGGCAAGTCCAAGACCATCTGAGAGATTAACCAAGGATGTACCAGGTCTATTAGGTAGAGGTTTGAGTAGTGAGTTGTCCTTTTTTGAACAAAATCTTGACTATGTACTTTCCCCGCTTTAGGTAGCCCTGAGTTAATGGTTTGGGAAAGAGTACTGATCACGTTATTACAGAAACAATCAAGTCTTTTAGTTATCACAGTAATAAGTTTCCCCTCCAGAGTTACACAAAAAGATTTAAGTATGGAATCTATTGTACGGGCAAAGTCATTAGGGGCATCCTTCTTCACAGTGCATTCATCAGTTAAGACCAAAGCAATTGATTCATTTGCTTTATTTTCCGGTAATGAATGGCTTCTCTTTTTTGGCCCCAAAGCTTTTTTTATATTTTTAACCCTTATTCCCGCCACTCTTCTCTACTTTGGTGGGGGGGAATCTGCCTGAGAGCATTCCAAAGTTGAATTAACGCTTAGGACAGTAGTTTTAGTTAAGTCGTGCAAAAGCACGCCACAGTGAGCAGACTGTGAAATGCTTGTATTCGAACCCATCGGGGGTGACCCAACCTTTGGTTTAGTGATTATATGAACAGAAGGCTCCAGGGGTGGCCGCTGAGCAGATTTTTGAGCAGCCCCAATCCTTTCTTCAACTTGCTCCAATTCCGATTCGGTAACCCCAATTACAGAGGATAGATAGCTGGTAATGGATGGTTGGACTGAAGAACCCAGCCCACCTTCCCCCTTTCTCAAACTGTTCTTTCTTTTCCCCATTTAATATATTGTTTGCACACCTCCAAGTTAAACTTAATGGGAATTAACAATAGTACCTTCCTTCCTCTGCGTCTTCTCCTCAGGGCAGGTAGAAAATCTAGTCACTACATGCTGTGAGAAGTCATCATCTTGCACTAACAATCTGAGCTGCAGAGAAAAAAGAACTACGTAAGGTAATCATACCAAACTGCTTTCTAAACCTGGGCAGTCATTTGAAATCTCTTGTCTGAAAATGCCATATAGAAGTGTGTCTCAAACTTCCCACTTTGTTCCAGAGGAGAGGAATGGCATCATTGATAGCTACTTTCCCAAAGACAAAGGGACATTGCCTAGTTTCTGCAAAAAGGATGGATTTGCTGGTGAGCGATCCTGGGTACAGCTTGCCTGCTTAGAGTGGAGAAAGGAGAGACTTGTCCCAGAGGAGCCTTTCTGTCTCTGGAGGAGAAACTGTCTACTGCGTTCAGTGTGAGGAGCGTTCCAAAGGCAGCAGAGGAAATGTAAGAGAGTGACAAGAAGCCATGCAAATTGAACAAAGTCAACATGACCCCCTGCGCACCAGCAGCATCAAGTGTGATTGAGAAGAGGTTGTGTTCTAATTGCCAGTGAACTGCAAAGAAAAGACTGCCCGATTAGGAAACTTATAGAGAGAAAGACAAATAAGTACTGTGCTGACTGGAACTTTGTTGCACTTTATAGATTGCACAAGTGACTGGACTGAAAGACCAATATCCTTTTACCGCATATGCTGGAGCAGACTGCTGGTGGCATCTTCATGAAGCTGCTGCCATGTCAACAGGCTAAACACAGAAAGGAGAAGAGGAGCCCTGGTGAGTACGACATTTAACCCTATTCTTTGTCCAACTGCACACCTGTGCTTGGTAATCCTGCGTGCACACCACATCAGGAAATGCCATATGCTTGATCGTCATTGACTGTGAACTTTTATCTAACACAGTTTGGTGGGACACCTTTTTGAGAACTGCTAACCCTGAACAAGGACTGGAACATTATTTCATATGAACGAACTAATGGGCCACAGAATGCAAGAAAGTTGCTTTCCTGCAACCTAATGAGTCTGCACCTGAGCTTTAATCATGTTTACTTCCATGGTTTTATTCTGTAGTGAACCCCATTTACCCTATAGTACATCCATGTAGAGCTGTTTATTCTGTGTGCATTGAATTATGTTATACTGGTATCAAAATACATATTTTATTCCAAAAAGACAAGCATTGTGTAGTATATTACATCATGCTTGGCCCTTCTGCCCTGGGAGTCACGTTTGGAAACAGTTTACTTGTCCAAGTTTGTAGTGTCCTTTTAGGACTGACCCATAGCACCAGTGAAAAGTAACCTGAGCCACGATACATGGTGCCCAGAAGCCCCAATCTTCCTTTTGGCCCCAGATAGGGTTTGATAGAAAGGAATGTAGCCGACCAACATGCTTTGTTAAGTGCAGTCCAGCAGTAACCCTATTTCTCTCTCAAAATCTTATCAGGGTCATTGTATGCCTTGATGAACATCATACAACAAGCCCTGTAGTCACTTTGTCCAGGTCTAGGGATCACTTGACTAATTCTTCAACATCCTCGGCTCTCTTTGTGATTGTAATTACCAAGTTGAACATTGGAAATCAGTTGTACATCAAGAACCTTTCTGCAGCAATTAGAGTAACTCCTCAAGTGTATCTTGTCCCATTGGCTCATCAATGCTTTTGATTAATTGTTTTCCGATGCAAGCATATGACCACTTCTTGGAAATATGTCCAAAGTAGGTAATCCCTTGAAACCAGAAATCTGCATTGATTGTAGTAAGAAGGAATTCTCACGCCAACGTTCTGTAAATTCTTGGAGTTAGAGATGTGGAGGTTGCTGGCAGTTTAAAGTGACCAGTCATCTGTCAGGTTAATGGTGGTTTGCTGGAGTTACAGCTCTATTCATAATAAATTACTTGCTTTCATCACCTTTACGCGGTTCATGTAAGATTCGTACAAAATATGAATTGAGACAAGGAATGAATAAGCAAGCCACCTCACCAGTTACCCCACAGAAGATGTCTTCAATATCATAACCATGGCCACTAGAAACACTCCATTTGAGCAAGATGCAATTGAATTTCCTGATCTCACCTACTTTAGTTGTGAAACGATTATAACTCAATGTTCATGTAAGATTTTTGCATACAAATGATGACAACGAGGATGGGATAAAGCGAGCCACCTCCTCGATTAATCCACAGAACATTTATTCAACATAATAACCATGGCCACAAGAGACATTCCTGTTGGGAAAGATGCAGTTGAATTCCCTTATCTCACTATTTTAATCGTGAGAGGGTTTTAACTTGGAGAAAATATACCAACTGCTGGTGAGACACGTGCATTCCGTTCACAGTACAATGGTGTTCACTTGAAAGGATGTGTAAATCTGGGTAAACTGAGCATGCACCGCATATTGCATTGCAAACCTGTTCCAGAGTCACTGTTGGACTGCCAGTTGGTATTCTAAGTATGTGAGACTTTGCTGAGCAGTGGAAGTCTGGGTGCTCTTACAACTATAATGCACACTGCATGTTACACGTTGCACGTCAAGAAGCATCCACTAATATGTGAAAAATGCAGAAAAATATCAAACAATGTTATGGAGCTGAGGTGACAGCAACATTGATGAAGCACACAGAGAAAGCTGTGCCTCCTTAGTGTCTTTGGATGCATTGTTAAGCTGGATCCCCAGTTGCTATTTGTGAGTTTAAAACAACTCCTGATCACATGTATACGACGCCACCTGGACATGAATGTGTGAAAGGTAAAATACTTCAGGTGTTGGAAACTGAGTAATGTTTCTCAAACAGATGACAAAAGATTATTGTTGCCTTGTACAGAATATTGTCACATGGTAAACACATAATAACCATTTAGAACAGGTTATTTCATCACTCAGTGAGTAGAAGATGCGTTAGGTTAGTTGGTGATGCTCAAATCTGAGATCAGCATTTGTCCTTGTTATTCATCAAAGCAACACAATAAATATTGCTGAAAGGAACATTGTGTGTCACAAATCAGTTATATTGGTTGGAAAGGACTTTTAGGAACAGTTTAGGGAAGGCATATTGAGGAGTGTTTAATCCTGTTGTGGTCTTATTAGACAGTGTATTTTTTAATTTCATATCTATATTACAACTAAACATGCAGGGTCCGATTTTCAAAGGTAAACTTAGGCAAAAGGTTTAAGTTTAAACCAAAAGTCTAAGTTTTGACTTTTGGTCAGCTTTTTTAAACACATATCTGACCTTGTGGTGAATGTAGATGAGGATATGGCTAATTATAAGGAAATGATATAAAAACTAGATATCAGGTTTGATATTCAACGTAGACTAGTGGTCATTAGGGACAATATTTTCAAGAGAACACAAAAGTCTGGGAAAGTGCTACGTAATAGATAGCACTATGGAGATTGGTATCTGAATGTTAATTTGAGACTTTTGCCGCCAGTTGGTTAATAAACTGTTCAAATTTCACTGTCTGGACAAAGAGTTTCTTTAAAAAGTGTTATCCATAGGGAATCCTACCTTGGACGAGGTCATTTATATTGCCAAAGCATTGAGGCTTCACAGGTGACCACTAGGGGTTGGACGATAAAGGGGACAAATAAGTATGTGGTGCACGCTAAGAGAAAAAAGACGTGCACGGAATAGAGGGGTGAAAACAATGTATGTTTCAGATTTGGATACCACATACACATCAAGGAAAGCAAGCCATTTCAAACAAAGACTACAACATGTTCTGCATGTAAAAAGTGATGTCATTTTGCCGGTGTGTCAGAGAGCAAGGCGCAACACTAAAGTGTCCTGCATTCCAAAAGCAACTGTTAGGACAATGAGATAGAAGTGTAAAACTACTTAAGGCACATAGGCCCAGATTTATGAAGGCCCTAGTGCCACCTAGCACCACACTAGCATCATTTTTTTCTGCTAGTGTGGCATTAGGTTAGCAAAAATGGTGCACCAAATTTATAAAGCTGTACAATGCACGCATTGTGCCACTTTGTGAACCCTTGCACCACATTATGCCTGTGCCAGGCATAATGTATGGAAGGCGTGTGTTCCTCTGTCAGGAGGCCCAGAAAAATGGCACAGTGGAAATCTTTCAGAGTCCACTGTGCCATTTTTCTTATCATTTATAATGTCTGCTCAGTGCAAGTGTTAAATTGAGGCACACCATTGTTTATAATGGGCCTCTATGTTCTTTGTAGGATTAGTGCCAACATTTTTAAGCCCTAATCCTGCAAAGTACCACAATAGCATCAGAAATCATGATGCTGTTGATCCTAACATGTGCAATGGTGCGCCGTGTCATTATTACAGCACACACATAGTTGCGTGAGGGTGGCACAATGGAGCCCAAGAAAAGCGGCATTCCATGTAATGAAGCACTACTTTTCTTAATCCTGGGCCACAGTGTTTGTGGTTGATGAAGAAGGAGTATGGTAGTGCAAACCAAAAGAGTGTGTGGATCCATATATTGAAGTGAAATTTGGTGAGAATCATTCAGGTTAGTAGTGGATTTAGTGGCCAGGGTTTCAATGTTCCCTTGTGAGTTATTAACTAAACATGGAGAGATAAGGTGCTTGATAGGACACCTTTGTTGTATGAGGGGAAGAGGGTAGAGTTGGAGGTCTACTATGAGAATATCCTGAAATATAGAGGTACAACAATTCTGGGTAAAATGTATGTAGAAGTGAAAGGACTGAACATATTAGTGTGGGTCCACCAGGGATTGTTTACATGGACCTATGAACAGTTGTCAAAGAATTAGTCCTAGCTGCATGAGAGGAGAGTTTTGTTGAAGAGATCATAAATAGGTACCCCATAGTATTTTCAAGTGGTCTTGGCAAGATCAAAGGATTCAAGCACAGAATCGGGGTAAAGGTGGGGACATTTAAGCACAAACTGAGAGGCATATTGTTAAGTGTAAAAGATGATTTGGAAAAATAATTGGAAATCTTATGTGAAAAGGATTGTTGAACCAATTGAATCATCTCTATTATTGTTACAGTTAGTAGTAGCATACAAACACAGTGAAGAGATGAAAATATATTGACTGTTTTGGAAATTGTTACATTATTTATTAAGCTGGGTTTAATGTCAACTTAACATCATGTTGAACTGGACCTCCAGCTCAGAAACAATACTGCTTTTTGCCCCCAGTTGGTAGCTTCCAGTTTTAGAGAATGCTATTCAGTTTGGCTTTGGGGGCTTCAGTATTTCAGTGCATAATGTTTAAAATGTTCAGAGATGACAAAGGGGCATGTGCTTTCCAGGAATATGTCTTAGTTTAAGCTGCTACTAGAGAAGAACATGATGTGTTACTTGGGAGGGTTATTGATATATTCTGAGAGATCATGAAAGTTGTTCTAAAGAGAGACAAATCTGAATTACGGAATGATTGTGTGGAATTCCATGTCATTTATTTCTAATGAAGGGGCCTAACCACACCCAGAGCCAGTAAAAGCCATTGGAGAATCTCAGGGCCCTTCTAATGAAGTAGCTTTCTATGAGCCATGCATGCTTTGTACAGGATTATGCTATTAATAGGAGGTTGCTCACTAGTTTGCTCAAAAAAGGAGTTTGTATGTGATCAATATTCCAGATTAAATACTAAATATAGTAAATATTTGCTCTAGTGAACCCTGTTGCAATCTCTAACACACAAGCACTTCACAAGGAGCTCTTTACCATTTTAATTTGAAACCAGACTAAGGTGGTCATTCTGACCTCGGCGGTAAAAGGCGCCTACCGCCGGTCAGAAATCCTCCATAATCCCGCCGCGGTCGCGGAAACCCGCCACGGTCATTCTGACCCGCAGAAGGCAAACCTCCGAAAATCCGACCGCCACAACAGACCGCCAGACCAGCGGTCGGCGGAAAGGTGGAGGTGACCAAACCTCCACCGCCACGCCAACAGAAATACGCCCATCCCATTACGACCCACGAATCCACGCGGCGGTCATTCAAACGCGGTATTCCATTGGCGGGACACACCGGCGCGGTCAGAATACACACCAACGAACAAAACTCACCCACATTGGACGATTTGAATCCCACACACCTGATACACATACACACACCACTCCCACACACACAATACAATATAAAACACCCACCCACATCACCCACAAACCCCTACGCTTACAAAATCGTAAAGAAGGCAAGAGCGAGACACCAGCATCCAAAACATAACAGCCACAGCCACTCAACACCATCACCCACACACTATCCACACACAAAACAACACACACCACCACACTCAACTCACTTAAATACACATACTCCACCCCACACATCATACACACCACCCCATGGCACCCCAAAGACAACCCCGCTTCACAGACGAAGAACTCAGGGTTATGGTGGAGGAAATCGTTCGTGTAGAGCCCCAGCTGTTCGGCACACAGATACAATACACCAGCATTGCCCGGAGGACGGAGCTATGGCAGAGGATTGTCGACAGGGTGAACGCAGTGGGACAGCACCCCAGAAATCGGGAAGACATCAGGAAGCGATGGAACGACCTACGGGGGAAGGTGCGTTCCATGGTATCCAGGCACAACATCGCCGTGCAGAAGACTGGCGGAGGACCCCCACCTCAACCCCCACAATTCACATCATGGGAGGAGGAAGTCTTGAACATCCTGCATCCTGACGGCCTCGCAGGAGTCGGCGGAGGAATGGATACTGGTAAGTTGAAGCTTCAATACTGCTTCCCCCCCACCTGCATGCCAAATCAGATCCCAACCCTCACCCCCATCCTCGAACCCCATCCTCACCCCCACCCTCACCCCCACCACCATCCTCACCCCCACCACCATCCTCACCCCCAACACCATCCTCACCCCCACCCCCACCACACCTATTCCCCGCCAATGTCTCACCATCACAACCCACTCATCCCAAAACCTAGGCCTGCATGCGTCCACTAAGCATGGACACCCATCACCAAAGCATGCCCAATGCATATACACATCCCCCCCACAAGCCACCCTCACCAAAGCCCCCACACACGAATGCCAGCACTTGGGGACACGAGAACCCACAGATACACCCATATGCGACACATTGAAACTATAACCATACCTCTATACCCCTGCAGGACCCGACCGTCAACACACCGCGGCGGAGGGGCCAGAATTATCCACACCCCCCACCCAAGAGGCCGTCAGCGATGACAGCAGCTCTGTCGATCTGGACACCGATGACCAGCCCGGACCATCGGGGACCTCTGGACAGTCGGTTCCCCTCACACAGGCACAGGCCACTATAGACCCTAACCCCTCTGGGAACACCAGCACAGCTCCCACCCAGCGGGCCCATGCCTCTGTCTCCAGGGCGCGTCAATCTGCGGTGTGTCTACCACTACAGGGCACCCAGGATAACCCACCACCCCAACAACAACAGGGACCTGGGGGCAGTGGTAGTGGGCACACCGGCCAGGGGGCAGAGGCCCAGGGAAACAGGGCAACTCGGCGGGCAGCTGTGCGACAGGGGGGGGAGGAGAGGCCCAGGGAACCCACTCTCCACGAGGTCCTCACCACCATCATGGGAGCATACAACCGCTCCCAGGAGACGATGGCGACGGTACTGGCCCGGTTCCAGGAGATCCAGGTGCTGCAGGAGGAACACTATCGGGGGTACAGGGAGGACATCCGAGCCATCAACACCACCCTGGTTACCATGGTAGGGCTGCTGCAGGACCTCGTAAACAGCAGGGCGGACACTGAACAACACCCAAGGGCCCCTGCCACTAGCCGGGACCAAGAACAGCCATCCACCTCCGCCGGCGCTAGTGGACAGGAGGCCCCCGCACAGCAGCAGCCCACCAGACCCCCACCTCCTGCAGGAGAAGAACCACCCCGCAAGAGGGCCCTGAGATCTCGCAAGACAGAGTAGGATGTCAAGACCCCCGCCAGCAATGGATACCACCTGATGTCATCCCACTGTCCCACATTGTCACCCTGTCCATCCTCGAACTGCCCATGCTCCATCTCTCCACAGGCCTCTGGACAATGCACCTGTGTGACTGTTACTCTGGACTCTGCCATGGACATTCCTTCACCATAGCCCCCACCCACTTGAAACCACCCATCCCATTTTGAGCACTTCAATAAACACCTATTTTGCACCAAAATATCAGGAGTCTGGCTGTGATTTCAATAGATTGTAATTGACATGACAGTGCAAATATGTCCTTGTACATGGTGAAGTCAACAAACAGCTGCCACAAAGCTGTAGTCCATGGGGAAACGAAGCACAGGACTCGTAGTGGGGACCCCAGATCTGAAATAGGGAGGGAAAAGCCAAAACTCAGTCATCATACACTGGGGCAAATAGACAGGCAGCAGAGATGCTGCAGAGTAGTTAACATTTACTGAATTATCTTTGAAATGTTACCTGTGTCCTATTGGAAGTACTGTTCAATGATTCTGTCCCTGTTGTCTGTTTCAGCCCCGTCGTCTTCCTCCTCGTCACTCTCCTCAGGTTCCACCGCTGCCACAACACCACCGTCTCGACCATCCTCCTGCAGGAAAGGCACCTGGCGGCGCAAAGCCAGGTTGTGAAGCATGCAGCAGGCCACGATGATGTGACACACCTTCTTAGGTGAGTACATTAGGGATCCACCGGTCATATGCAGGCAGCGAAACCTGGCCTTTAGGAGGCCAAAGGTGCGTTCGATCACCCTCCTAGTACGCCCATGGGCCTCATTGTACCGTTCCTCTGCCCTGGTCCGGGGATTCCTTACTGGGGTCAGTAGCCACGACAGGTTGGGGTACCCAGAGTCACCCACTAGCCATACACGGTGTCTCTGTAGCTGTTCCATCACGTAAGGGATGCTGCTATTCCTGAGGATGTAGGCGTCATGCACTGACCCTGGGAATTTGGCATTTACATGCGAGATGTACTGGTCAGCCAAACACACCACCTGGATGTTCATTGAATGGTAACTTTTTCTGTTCCTGTACACCTGCTCCCTGTCTCTTGGGGGAACCAAAGCCACATGGGTCCCATCAATGGCACCAATTACGTTGGGAATATGTCCAAGGGCGTAGAAATCACCCTTCACTGTAGCCAGTTCGCCCACCTCAGGGAAAATGATGTAGTTCCTCACGGATTTCATCAGGGCAGACAACACTCTGGATAACACCTTTGAAAACATGGGCTGAGACATCCCAGAAGCAATTCCCACGGTTGTCTGAAATGACCCACTTGCCAAGAAATGGAGTACTGACATGACCTGCACCAGAGGGGGAATCCCTGTGGGTTGGCGGATGGGGGACATCAGGTCGGGCTCCAGCCGGGCACACAGTTCATGGATAGTGGCATGGTTAAGACGGTAGGTCAGGATAATGTGGCGTTCTTCCATTGTCGCCAGGTCCACCAGCGGTCGGTACACGGGAGGATTCATCCGTCTCCTCGCCCAACCCAGCGGACGGTGCCTAGGAAGGGCAACATGGAGCACACAGTCAGGCAACCCACAGGTACGTACTCACAGCTAGCACAGTATACGATTCTCTATGCAGTGAATGGCGTGTCTGAGTGGCTATGCAAGGCCTAGGCCTGTGTGACGCAGTTGAAATTGAGCCATGTGGGCCCTGGAAATGGCGGCTGCCTGACCTGTGAAGTGTGACAATGGGATGTGAGGTCAATGCGCTGGCGTGGCACACCGCGGCGGGCGGCGGGCGAAGACCGCGGCGCGAAGCCGCATTGGTTAACATTGAAGCCTATGGGTTTCAGGAGCCAATGGCGAAGGGCGCCGGCGGTGGCGGAACACACCGCCGCGGTACGCACCGCCGCGGACGTGACCGCCATTTTCTATCTACTTATCCACTTGCGACTTGAACTTTCACAGGAGAGGACCTATACTGCAAGTGTTGCTGTGACCTCGGTCTGGAAGGGACAATGGCTGCTGCGACTGGGGAAAGGGCCCCTGCCTTCACTGGAGAGGAGTTGGAGAAACTTGTGGATGGGGTCCTCCCCCAGTATGCGCTACTCTACGGTCCTCCAGACCAACAAGTGAGTTTAATTCTATCTGGATTTGGGGCCACTGGCTGGCTTGGGGGCCTGGTGGGGATGGGGGGCATGTTGGGCCTGGCGGGGGGCCTGGCGGGGATGGGGGGCATGTTGGGGCTGGCGGGGGGCCTGGCAGGGGGCCTGGCGGGGATGGGGGGCATGTTGGGCCTGGCGGGGGGCCTGGCGGGGATGGGGGGCATGTTGGGGCTGGCGGGGGGCCTGGCGGGGGGCCTGGCGGGGATGGGGGGCATGTTGGGGCTGGCGGGGGGCCTGGCGGGGGGCCTGGCGGGGATGGGGGCCATGTTGGGCCTGGCGGGGGGCCTGGCGGGGATGGGGGGCATGTTGGGCCTGGCGGGGGGCCTGGCGGGGATGGGGGGCGTTGGGCCACTGGAAAGGAAAATGCTGAGTAACTTGAACGTGGTATTTCTCCCTCCCTGTACGTGTCACATAGGTCCGCGCCCATGAGAAGATCGGGATTTGGCGTGCCATCGCCAAGGAAGTCCGGGCCCTGGGGGTCCACCATCGACGGGGCACCCACTGCCGCAAGAGGTGGGAGGACATCCGCCGCGGGACCAAGAAGACCGCCGAGTCTCTGCTGGGGATGGCCTCCCAACGTAGGCGGGGTGCCTGCCGTCAACTGAGCCCCCTGATGTTCCGGATCCTGGCGGTGGCCTACCCTGATTTGGATGGGCGCGTGAGGGCAGCACAGCAGACACAAGGGGGTGAGTCCAAGCATTATCTACTCTGTTGTTGCGCAGTGGAGGTGTCTGGGTGGGGGAGGAGGGCTGTGGGTCCCCCTAGGCCAGGGCGATATCTGTAGGCTGGGCACCCCCGTAAGCCCCTGTGTCCCCAGCCACCACCCTCAGTAGTGTGTCAGTACAGCCATCCCTGGGCCGTGTCATCCATGGGTGCAGTTGACAACTCTAGGCGTGTAGGGCATGTTCCACGGAATGCGTAGCGGACCCCAAGTGCGCAACTTAGTGCAGGGGGCATCTGTGTCTGTCATGTCCGCTAACTGTACCGGAGATCCATGTAATCAATATCCCTTTATTTCTCTCTCCCCCCCCCTTTTTGTTTGTCTTTCTGTGCTTGTGTGCATCAGCATCATCAGGCGGAGGAGAAGTGGCATCGGGGCAGGAGGGAGCTGCATCTCACATGGCCCAGGAGGGCCATGCCACAGAGTCAGACTGGACCAGTGAGACGGAGGGCGAGGGGAGCTCCACGACGGGGACGACTGGAGCCTGCAGCGACACGGACACGTCCTCGGAAGGGGGCTCCCTTGCGGGGGTGGCACCATCCGTGCCCCCCGCCATTACAGGTACAGCCGCCACCCAGCGCACCATCTCCGCCCTCCCAGCAGCCCCTCCGCGTTCGCCCCGTGCCCGCTCTGCCAGGAAGCCGGGCATCTCCTTCGCCCCAGGCACCTCAGGCCCTGCCCCTGTTACCCCCGCTGCCCTCAGTGAGGAGGTCATTGACCTCCTCCGAACGCTCATTGTTGGGCAGACTACCCTTTTGAATGCCATCCAGGGGGTGGAGAGGGAGGTTCATCGCAGCAATGCGTACCTGGAGGGCATTCATTCGGGTCAGGCTGCCCATCAGCGATCGTTCCAGGCTCTGGCCTCAGCACTGACGGCAGCCATTGTCCCTGTCTCCTGCCTGCCTCTACTAACTCCCTCCTCCCAGTCTCCTGTTCCTCTGCCTGTCCCACCCACACCATCAGACCAGCCTGCACACACCTCAACACCCAAGAGAAGCTCATCCAAACATAAGCACCACAGATCACGCAGACATTCACACACGCAACATTCCGATGCAGACATGCCAACAGTCACTACCACCTCTGTGACCCCCACCTCCTCGTCTCCCTCCTCCCTCCCTGTGACGTCTACACTCACACCTCCATTCACCTCACCATCAGCCAGTGTTTCCATCACCAGCACACCCTCCACTCCAGTCCGCACACGTGCAGTCACCACCCCCACTGCCATTTACACGTCCCCTGTGTCCTCTCCCACTGTGTCTGTCACCCCCTCTTCCACACCACACAAACGCAGCCACCCACCCACCCAACAGCCATCCACCTCACGACAGCCTATCCCTCCTGCACCTGCACCCAAAGACAGCAAACGTGACTCACCTACAACCACATCCTCTCCCTCCACTCCCATTCCCACTGTACCTACCACTCTCCATTGTCCCAAGAAGCTCTTCCTCGCCACTACTAACTTCTTTCCTGACCCTGAGCCCCCCCCTCCTTCTCGTCGGGGTAAGAAGAGCACCTCAGCCACCACCAGCCCTGCAGCCCCCTTGACAAGGGTGCAGGGGTATTGGAGCCCGCCAGCCCGCATGTCTGGATCTTCGCCCAGCAGCAAGGGGACAGCCAGCCCACCCCCTGGGAAGAGGAGCAGAAGGCGGAAGGGGCGCCGCAGGAGCCCACCTTCTACATCCCCCCCGGACACCACCCAGAGACAGTCACCAGCCACAGCTCCAAAGGGAGGAAAGGGCCACAGGCCGACGACTAAGGAGGGCAAGGGCAGCAAGTTGGAGAGGTCAGGCAGCAGGCCTGCTGCCCAGGAGGAGCCCACAACCCCCATAGCCGCTGCCCCGGGAGGAACCGGCACAGCTGCCCCGGGAGAGCCCACCAGCCCCATAGCCGCTGCCCAGGGAGGACCCAGCCCAGCTGGCCAGGAGGGCCCCACCACCCACAGCCCAGGTGGGCAGTGAAGGAGCACCATCCCCGCTGCCCAGGAGGGCACCACCAGGCATTTAGCAGTTGGCCATAGACCGTCCGCCGTCTCAAGAACCGCTGAACTGGGCCCTTCAAGGCAAGAACCGCTGAACTGGGCCCTTCAAGGCAAGAACCGCTGAACTGGGCCCCGCCGTCTCAAGAACCGCTGAACTGGGCCCTTCAAGGCAAGAACCGCTGAACTGGGCCCTTCAAGGCAAGAACCGCTGAACTGGGCCCCGCCGTCTCAAGAACCGCTGAACTGGGCCCTTCAAGGCAAGAACCGCTGAACTGGGCCCTTCAAGGCAAGAACCGTTGAACTGGGCCCCGCCGTCTCAAGAACCGCTGAACTGGGCCCTTCAAGGCAAGAACCGCTGAACTGGGCCCTTCAAGGCAAGAACCGCTGAACTGGGCCCCGCCGTCTCAAGAACCGCTGAACTGGGCCCTTCAAGGCAAGAACCGCTGAACTGGGCCCCGCCGTCTCAAGAACCGCTGAACTGGGCCCTTCAAGGCAAGAACCGCTGAACTGGGCCCTTCAAGGCAAGAACCGCTGAACTGGGCCCCGCCGTCTCAAGAACCGCTTAACTGGGCCCCGCCGTCTCAGGAACCGCTGAACTGGGCCCTTCAAGGCAAGAACCGCTGAACTGGGCCCCGCCGTCTCAAGAACCGCTGAACTGGGCCCTTCAAGGCAAGAACCGCTGAACTGGGCCCTTCAAGGCAAGAACCGCTGAACTGGGCCCCGCCGTCTCAAGAACCGCTGAACTGGGCCCTTCAAGGCAAGAACCGCTGAACTGGGCCCCGCCGTCTCAAGAACCGCTGAACTGGGCCCTTCAAGGCAAGAACCGCTGAACTGGGCCCTTCAAGGCAAGAACCGCTGAACTGGGCCCCGCCGTCTCAAGAACCGCTGAACTGGGCCCTTCAAGGCAAGAACCGCTGAACTGGGCCCTTCAAGGCAAGAACCGCTGAACTGGGCCCCGCCGTCTCAAGAACCGCTGAACTGGGCCCTTCAAGGCAAGAACCGCTGAACTGGGCCCTTCAAGGCAAGAACCGCTGAACTGGGCCCCGCCGTCTCAAGAACCGCTTAACTGGGCCCCGCCGTCTCAGGAACCGCTGAACTGGGCCCTTCAAGGCAAGAACCGCTGAACTGGGCCCCGCAGTCTCAAGAACCGCTGAACTGGGCCCTTCAAGGCAAGAACCGCTGAACTGGGCCCTTCAAGGCAAGAACCGCTGAACTGGGCCCCGCCGTCTCAAGAACCGCTGAACTGGGCCCTTCAAGGCAAGAACCGCTGAACTGGGCCCTTCAAGGCAAGAACCGCTGAACTGGGCCCCGCCGTCTCAAGAACCGCTGAACTGGGCCCTTCAAGGCAAGAACCGCTGAACTGGGCCCTTCAAGGCAAGAACCGCTGAACTGGGCCCCGCCGTCTCAAGAACCGCTTAACTGGGCCCCGCCGTCCCAGGAACCGCTGAACTGGGCCCTTCAAGGCAAGAACCGCTGGCCCTTTGGCAGACGTGGCAGGGCAGGATCTATCTCGGGCAGGGCTGCAGGATGTCCTCTGGCCAACTTGCCTCCTCCAGTGGCAGTGGGGTCTGTTATGGACTGTTTGGACTGTGGCTTTGCTCTCCCCAGGATGGCCCAGTGGGCAGGCCACCCACTGTATGGACTGTTTGGACTGTGGCTTTGCTCTCCCCAGGATGGCCCAGTGGGCAGGCCACCCACTGTATGGACTGTATGGACTGTGGCTTTGCTCTCCCCAGGATGGCCCAGTGGGCAGGCCACCCACTGTATGGACTGTATGGACTGTGGCTTTGCTCTCCCCAGGATGGCCCAGTGGGCAGGCCACCCACTGTATGGACTGTTTGGACTGTGGCTTTGCTCTCCCCAGGATGGCCCAGTGGGCAGGCCACCCACTGTATGGACTGTTTGGACTGTGGCTTTGCTCTCCCCAGGATGGCCCAGTGGGCAGGCCACCCACTGTATGGACTGTTTGGACTGTGGCTTTGCTCTCCCCAGGATGGCCCAGTGGGCAGGCCACCCACTGTATGGACTGTATGGACTGTGGCTTTGCTCTCCCCAGGATGGCCCAGTGGGCAGGCCACCCACTGTATGGACTGTATGGACTGTGGCTTTGCTCTCCCCAGGATGGCCCAGTGGGCAGGCCACCCACTGTATGGACTGTTTGGACTGTGGCTTTGCTCTCCCCAGGATGGGCCAGTGGTCATGGAGTCCCCTCGTGGATCTGGCGTCGTGTACTCAAGTGGCTGAGGTGCCCCCCCTTCCCTTCCCCCTGAGGTGCCTGTCCTATTTTCTTTCTGATGCCCCTGCAGTGTTCTCTCCGTGGAGTTCTTGTCGTGGGACTGGGCCTTGCCCCTTTGCACAGGACCCCTGTGATCCACGGACAGTGGTTGGACTACATTTAGTAGCTGTATATATTTTGTACATAGTTTATTTATTTTTTGGGATTAATGGCGTACATATTTCAATATATCTGCCCGTTTATGATCTCTTCTTTTGGTCTTTGCATTATTTCGGAGGGGGGTGGTTTGTGGGTTGTGACAGTGATCTGTGGGAATGCATTGATGTGTGTGTTGTAGTGGGTGTGGGTGGGTGGGTGTGTGCCGGTAATCTTTTCCCTCCCCTGTGTCGTAGGTGCAGTACTCACCGATGTCTTCCGCGCCGCCGGGCGTGCTCCTGGTATATGAGGAGGAATAGGAGTGCGGGGATGACCTGTAACTCTGGCTCCATACTGCCGGAATCTCGCGTGGAGTGCGTAGAGGTGAGCGTTTTCCCGTTCGTAGTCTCTTTCCGCCGTGTTCTTATCGGCGGTGCTCCCGCCCCGGAAAAGGTGGCAGATTGGTGGGTCGTAATAGGGTGGGCGGTACTTTGTCTGCCGCCGGGCTGTTGGCGGGAACCGCCGCGCTGTTTGTTTGTACCGCTGTGGCGGTCGGAGTGTTAAGTTGGCGGGCTGTGTTGGCGGTTCCCGCCAGGGTCAGAATGCCATTTTTAATACCGCCGGTCTGTTCGCGGTCCGACCGCCGCCTCTCCGCCGACCGCCAAGGTCAGAATGAGGGCCTAAGTGCACGTAGCCTGGCTTCAAAGAACTAACTCTAGTAGAAAGGCACAGAGGAATTTTAAAAATAAAGCACCCCTCACATTTCAGTGAAGCCATTCCTAATACTCATCATCTCATTCCCTTGTGGGCTAACCTGATTAATCCCCCTATATTCTAAGGGCCTAAACCAGATGGTTTTAAAAATGTCAAGCATCAGTGCTGTTTAGAAAAACAGTGTGGGTCACCATTACATTAATAATTTTGCCCATTCTCTTTCTGACAAAAGCATAAAAGAATTGCATGGAAATACTACTAAGAAGACTTATTGAGTACAATGATCTGCTGTATGATATCAAATCAGGCTCTATGTCAGATGGTGGCAGTAAAACCACAATATTAGAAAATGTATACAAGGGTCTCTACATGTACTACATACCGGTGCTTCTTGATCTTCCCCAAGCTCTTAGCTAGATTTGACAGGGTGAGCCATATCACTTTCCTAGATACCGTTATGTTGAGGATAGTGGTCATCATTAGGTTCAAGTCAACAAAATGTCCAATATTCTCTCCATATCTGACTTTCATTACCATGGAGTGTTCACCCTGTTCAACATTTAGATGGGGCTTCTAGCTTTCACTCTCAATCACACTAACATCTCATTTAACTTCCACAGTGATGACTCCCAGAAGTAAATAGGAAGTAAATCCCCCAAGAAGTTCAATACCTGACCATAATTCCCAAAGGTTGGCTTTCCCTTCATTATGTAAAAAGTAACACACTCAATTGCGGACCCAAACATTCATTCCAGAAACATATTTTAAGCAGTAATCGGATCACTGTTTCTGAAATTTGACTATGGCAACTCCTTACTCACAGGTCTAGCAACGGCACCTTGTTCCTCCTATCGTAATTTGTCATGGTATTGTCAGGCTGGCCTCTGTAGTGGGAATATCAAACCACATCTCTCCTGCTTTAATCTCACTGAAGTGGATCCTAATAGAAGCAAGAAACATCCTCAACCTAGCCTGCATTTTGCTCAAACCCATTTTCTTGGTGCTGACCAGCCATTGTGCACAAAACCAGTAAATGTTCCAGCAGTCAATGCCTCTTGAAGATGAAAGCCAACTTTCCTCTTGCAAAATGAACATTTAAGAAAACAACACCAGAACAATTGCTCTCTGGAAGAGCATCAAAAGTGTGGAAACTCCATGGTCCCAGTCTCATGAGGACGTTGCCTCTGGGACCTATAACATGTCATCAAAAAGTATTTTTATATATTGTCATACCCATTTCCAAGTGTGCTAGTGTTGTTCCTTTGTAAAACGTCCTTGCCCAGGCTTATATCAATAAATGCATACATTTCTTTTTCATTCTTTGTATAGCTAAAGATAAATAAGTATTAGGACAAATCATTTGGAACTATTCTATTATTTTATTTTATTAGATAGGAATGGCAAAAAGGTAGCAACATACTGTTAGCTTACTATTTTATTGTTGTTTATGCAGTAGATTTGCATAATGCTTTTGCTAACACCCAGAGTTCATAATTGAAAAGGTTTTCTTTGGCAGCTCAAACACAGAATGCCAATAGTATGAAGCATGGGAGGATGCTTTGATCACAGTTTCCAGGCAAGATTTCTATTCTAAATATTTAGCTCGAACTCCTTAAAAGTTTATCAAACCATTGCTACTCTAACAGGCAACTGGTCAATTCCAACTGCCAACAACATCCACATACCGAACACCAAGATTCCACAGAACATTGGTGTGAAAATTCTTTATACTTAAAGCAACAGAGACTGCATTGCATGAGCTCCTTTTTCGAAAAACAAATCATATTAAAACATGAAATCGTATATGAAAAGAATGAAAAACGACTTAAACAGTATGTGTGTGTATATTTTATATAGTGTGGCTTATCACCCACAGGGTATCAAGGCGCTGTCCATGGGCATGAGGAGATTAAGGCCCTTGTTATGTCCCTGTCGGTCTTCTGACCAGACCACCACATTATGAGATTGGCGGGTTGGCTGCAGCCAACCAGCCGCTTCTCCACTCATACCGCCATGGTTGTAAGAGCCGGCTGGCCGGAGATGTCTATCTCCAGCCTGACGGCCGGCATAGTACCACCCATAGCATTATGAGCTGGCCTACCACCATGGTTTTCGTGGAGAAACCCATCAAAACTATGGTGGTAGGCCCTACCCGTGGCAGGGAATTCCTTACCTATCACCAGTAGGCTCCCCCACCCCCACACCCAACACTCACCTGATGCCCCCCTTCCATCCATACTCACCCGTCCACCCACCCGATACACAAACCTAACCCCCCAACCCTTTCCAATCCACTCACTCACCCCCCACCCCCATACAGGCACACACAACACAACGGACCTCATCCCCCACAGCCACACATAAACACATCACCCCCCACCCCCACTACAGTCACAGCATCCGTCACCCCACACCCCCCTCCCCGCATACACGCACACAGACACCCACACGCACCAGGCACACACCCATTCACTTACACTCACATACACGCATTCATTCACACACTGACATACACACATTCATTCAAGCATACTTCCAGACATGTTCACACACATTCTTACACACAATCACACTGACATGCAGACATGCACTCACTTCACCATTCTTACATGCATTCACTCACATGCATACACCCATGCAAACAACACACACACTCAGACATTCATGCACACACTGAGACACACACACACACACAACACCCTCACCCCTCCTTCCCTGTCAGAAGCCTGACTTACGTTGGGCGAGGAGGTCTTCCGGCATGGAACGGTAAAGGGCACTGCTACCGTCAGCAGCACCCCACCAGCAGAATACTGCCAGCCATATTACTGGTCATAATATAGCTGGCGGTGTTCTATTGATGTGGCGGTGCTGGTTGTAGCAGCTCCAGCTTTTCACTGCCCACCACCATGAGCACTGCCGGATTTCCACCCTTATTGTGGAAGTCAAGCAGTGCTCAAAATATGGCGGACGGATGGTAGCTGCGGTGGCAGTAAGTTGGCAGCTGTCACTGCGGCGGCAGGCGGTATGTTCCGTCAATGTTAAAATGAGGGCCTAAATAATTTGCCCGTTGGACATTGCACTGATGCCGAGGTGCGAACACGGATACCCAGTTCTCGAGAAGGTCACTCTGACCACTGTGCTACTTCCTAGTACTAGCACACTAAAGTTGAAAGAATAAACATGCATAAGATTAGGCCAACTGATTTTTTCACTTCAGTGAATTCCTTATGGTTGAAACAAAGGTCCATGGGCTCCTGCAGACTGTGAAATCATCTTTTTTCCCATATGTTCTTACTAGCCAAATCATCAAAGCTTCTTCTTGAGTTAACTTTTGCCATTCTTTCTGTATTACACAAATGCTTTTGTCCCACTCTATACTATTGCCACATATTTTATCAATAAATGATGGGTCTCCATATTTCCAATCTCCCTTCTCAGTTGAATATGTATCTTGACACATACCACATACCACATCCCCCAACTTTGAATGTTGAACTCTAAGTATGTTTCTAGTATTATAATCTTTCTTTTGCTTCTGTTGAATTCTACCAACATTTGATCTCACAGCTTCATCAAGGTAACATTCCAAGTGTCCCAATTTCATCCATTTAGCCAGCCTAGCTAGAAAAAAGAAAAGTAGAATACGGGTCCCTTTCCTCTCAAAGTTTCAAAAGGAAAAATGTTGACAGTGAAGTGGAGTGTACTGCGAGAAAACCAGGGCATCAATCTTACCATATTAATCAAACATGCACCTATTTTTCAGTGCCCATTGGATGCATTCCCCCAAAATTCAATTTATCCATTCAACCAAACCATTTTGTGAAGGAGACAATTTTTCAAAGTGTTTTACTCTATCTGACTCAAGGAACACTGACAAACTGGACATCATTGTCCCCTACTAGACACCTTTGGAACCCTTCGTGCAGACATATGTATCTAGGAATGTCTACTGTATATTTGGAACATGGTTCAGTAATTAACTGTACCATTGAGGGGAAGCACGGAATGGGCCTAATAATCTAATTCCCAGTTTAATCAGGGTCTCAAGGGCAATTCAGTTAGATGAAGGGAAGTAGTAGTCACTTTCAACTTCTGATCACACCCTGAACAAATGACATAATTTGTGACCTTCTTCTCAATGCCTTTATACATTCCAAGCCACCAATAGGCTCAGTGAACACAATGGTTGGTCTGTGTGGAGCATAGTTGCCCCTCATAAGCTAACAACATTAATTTAAATCTCAAATTAGCAGGTGCTCCCAGCCTTTCATCATACATCACAAGCCCATCTTCCACCATCAGCTCATCACTCTCCTTAACAAAGAGTTGAATGGCTTCAGTAACAGTTTTTTAGCCCAGTTTATCTTGATTAAATGAATGGCATGTTTTGGTACAACCACTGCCACCAAGCTGTTTTCCCATTCATCCTCATTGACATAATCTCCAATATATCTTACTCTTGGGAATCTCAATAGGAAGGTGAATAATGCCAAACTGAAAATGAAAACATCCTGTTGACAATCTAGCAATTCTGAGAGTGTGATTCTATGGTCTGCAGCAGCTCAAAATGTATACTAAAGATTTGCAGTCTGTCTGAATAGTAAAAGTCCTACCCCAAACATCATTAGAAACCAAAATTGCTAGTGTTAACTGTAAAACATCACTGTAATCTGGGATCCTATGGTTTCAATGCTTGGGTACCCACCAGTTGCACTTCAATCTAGTCAATCCTCCAGTGGATCATCAGGGTCTTTCTTGGGCATTGCTCGCAGTTACTATCAGGTATAGAGTGTGACAGTTTAGTTTTGAGAGAGAAGGAAGATTTAGCAGAGCTCTGTTTAACAAAGTTCATGGGAAAGGGATCATTTGAGTCAGGTATGTACTTTTTGTGCTTTGTTCATGGCTGCTACATGAAGCATGGGTATTATTTCCTCTGATGATAAAGTTGTGAATTAGAAAAAGAGTAGACTTAAGTCTGTTGCCAGGCAATTGGGGACCATTGGCAGTGACTGCCACCTACAGATTTTCTATCAATAACCTGTGCAGAGGCTTAAGAGTTGCAGAGAATCCTCAGTTTTAGGTGACAAGGGGCTGTGGTCAATGGCTGTATTTACGCTTCCCTTTATGATAATTTATTACACATCAGGACTCATTTTAGGCCAATGAATCTTTTGACCCAGTTGAGAGACACCTTAGGACGAGATAGCTAATCAATATGTCAATCAATACGTCAATAATGTCATCAACATTTATCATAACAAAACATTTCAAAGTCATTAGTCAATTCCAAACTCTACCATGACCTTGCAGCCATGAATAACCACACCAGTTTAGTAGAATTGTATAAGTTTTATTCCCTATTGGTTACAAATCTAAGAACAGATGCGTTAATCTCAACGCCAAGAAACATAATAGCATAGTCACAATATGGCAACTTTGATAAGATTTCATTAAGGCAAGAATCACAAACATCAGAATATAACACGGCATGAACATAGATCAATATAACAGAGTGTCAAAAACGCATCAGTTCAACAAAACATAGATTTGGTTGTTTGTCTATTTGCGTCAGTTTAGTGAACACCTGTCCTAACCACTGATTAGCATTAGCATGTTGGGCTTCATGCAAAACGATTTAGAACACCAATTTGGAAAACATCTAAATGGTCTCTGTCAAAAGTAAGCAGTTGGTACCTAGAAAGGAAAAGCAAACACACAAATCACAAATGCATTGTCATAATTACCCTCCAAAGTTTAGGTTCAGCGCACAGACTCAGTCTTCATCTTCAGGACATCAGTCAAATCGCCATCAGTCAGGACTCAGCTCTGGGGCAAAAATGGGCACTTCCCTCATAAGGAGGTAAAGTGTAGTATGGACAAATCTAAGGGCGAGGATGGTTTTAAGTAAAGCAACAAGTCACCAAACAGAGTGACAAAGTTTCTGGATAAAATCAGTAGCATTCCCTAACCCACCTAGATGGCTCCCTGTGTCATGGGTTTTTATCCCTTTTTCGTTGTACATTCCCCAAAATTCTATTGGACATTTGTTTCACCCCACTATCTTTAACCTATCAGAAAACACATTGGGTCACCTAACTCTTCACCCCATATTATTTTACAAGTCTTTGATTGGTTCTCCCCTTCGATGTCTTCAGAGGTGGCACGTCCGGTATGATTTCATCTTTCTGTAATTCTTTGCACATCTTTTGGTCAGTAACTTCATTGTCTTCACCGGTTTGAATGACCTTGTACATTACATTAATCTACACTGTTTCATTTTGTTTTTAACATTATTCTACAAGCAATGGAAAAATACATGGGAACGGATCTAGCATGGTTACATTTGTCTTCTAGTTTTGAAGAAAAAGTAAAGGTCGTGTCCTTTGTGAGTCAGTGTAGGAGGCTGGCCTGGCTTGTAGTGGGTACCAGAGGTACTTACACCTTGTGCCAGGTCCAGTTATCCCTTATTAGTGTAGAAGAGGTGTTTCTAGCAGCTTAGGCTGATAGAAGGTAGCTATGGCAAAGCAGCTTAGGCTGAACTAGGAGCCATGTAAAGCTCCTGCTATACCACTGGTGTCATATGCACAATATCATAAGAAAACACAATACACAGAAGTACTAAAAATAAAGGTACTTTATTTTTATGACAATATGCGAAAAGTATCTTGGTGAGTACCCTCAGTATGAGGATAAGTTATATACACAAGATATATGTACACAAACCAAATTATGCAGATAATAGCAAGAAAAGTAGTGCAAGCAGTGTAAAATTACAGTAGATTGCAATAGGAGCACATAGGTATGGGGGCAACACAAACCATATACTGCAAAAGTGGAATGCGAACCACGAATGGACCCCAAACCTATGTGAGCTTGTAGAGGGTCGTTGGGACTGTAAGAAAACAGTGAGGGTTAGAAAAATAGCCCACCCCAAGACCCTGAAAGGTAGGTTTAAATTGTACCTTCTACCCCCAGAGAGCACAGAAGTCGTGATAGGGGGTTTCTGCAGGAAGAACAAACACCAGCAATGCAACAACAGTGGATTTCCGGACCTGAGTACCTGTAAGACAAGGGGACCAAGTCCAATAGTCACGATAGTGTTGAGAGTGGGCAGGAGCCCAGGAAATGCCAGCTGAGGGTGCAAGGAAGCTGCCACCTGTTGGAGGAAGCTTGGATTTCTGCAAGAAAGAAGAGAGCTAGGAACTTCTCCTTTGGAGGATGGATATCACACGTCGTGATGAACCTTGTAGAGGTGTTCCCATGCAGAAAGACTCCAAACAAGCCTTGCTAGCTGCAAGAGTTGTGGTAGAGGTAACTTAAGGCCTATAAGGATTCTAGCACATATTCAATGATACAATTATTAATAATTAGTAAAAACGTATTCAATTTAATAGTAATACATAACATTTTAGTCACCATTATTAGTCCACGTATACATTGGTGACCACTCCCACTGGTCACATTTCAGGTGCACGTTTAAGCAAAATTATTATTACATTTTTCTATGAGGTATTATCACACATTAATTCATAAACATTTCATGTTAATATAGATTATATAGGCTACGCTCTCTCAGTCCCTCCTCTGATGACGTTCGTCATCACACAAACCTTTCCCTGTAACCTTTCACTTAATTTTTTCACCTTGCGCATAATGCGAATTTCAACATCTTGTCCCTTGTGTGAACTCTCCCAAATTTCATTAAACGTTTTCTCCCTTTCACTTTCTTCATTCTTTTTATTCCTCTTTGTCCAATTTATTTTAATGTTATCATTAATTTTGCTTGCTCCCCATAAACCTAATGAACAGGCCAGAACAATTAATAGACCCCTAGTATTTTTGCAAGTACCCCATTCCAAATATTGCTAAACCAGCTCCCTACTCTGGCAATTCCTTTTCCCACTTTCTCCCACACTCCATGTTCCTTTAAATCCTTAAAATCTGCACTATCTTTAGTTAAGTTAGTAAGCATACCCCTAAACGTTTTACTATTGTCTGGTATATATGAGCAACAATGACGCTCGTTGAGCATCTTGCAGACTCCGCCGCTCTTTGCTAAAAGGATGTCTAAAGCAAGGCGATTTTGAAGAGTCATAGCTCTTATCGCAGCAAGTTCAGTATCCATCAGGAGTATAGCCCCTGTGAAATTTGACAGCATGTTATCAACAATAGTAGACAACTTTCGAATCTTTATGGAGTTTAAGATAACCCCTACTGAAGGAATTATGGCTCCAAATATGTCACCAACGACAGCAGCCGCTGTCTCTCGTTTTTGTCTAGCATGTTGTAATTCAGACGTTTTAGGTATTTGCTTTAAGTCATCAATCTGGTAAATCTTTGGGAAAACTATTCCCAAATAACATGTCCCATACCATCCCTTAGGGAGACGGTAATAAGCATTAAGTTTACAGATATAATAGATCCCAGGGATCGCTGGGTCCTGTCCATTTAACATGAATGTCCGTTTACTCTGAAACAAAAACACATGCCTGCATTCACTCGTTCCCACAAATAAGGTGTCATGTTCAGATTTTGGCCTATATATACAAAGCCTTCCTACATGTAATGCATCTATAGCTAGTTTGCCTTGCGCTTTTATTGCAGTGTAAGTATAATCATTTGCATATGTGCGTTTCTCTAGTCCCTTTTCTAGTCGCTCTTTTAATGCTTTGCGTCTATCATCAGTGTGATCTAAAAAGCTTTTCTCTACAGGTGTCAATAAGCAAGTCAGATTGTTGCGGTGTGCATAAGCTGTCCCAAATGTAAGCGTCGGTTCAAAGAAACCTCTAACTAATTTTATGCTATGCTCCTTAGCTAATTTGTTCAGAAACTCAGTCACCGGCACAAAAGAAAACACTACATCCAAATTTGAATAAACATATTGCACATGCTCTTGATTATAGAATCTTGTTAGTAGCAAACTACAACTTATCACATAAGTTAAAGGCAAGCTATGATAGGTGACCCCTTCTTGCACTGATGAAGGAATCTTTGTGCACACATAACAGTTTTTCGCATCCATGGTCTCAACATACTCATTCAGCAAGCGATAGAAGACATTAGTGGAACGTTCCTCTTTTGAGTTAGTTCCCTCATGCAAGTGTTTTGCATCCTACTCAAACTTTTCCCACGGTGTTAATGTTGAAGTCTCAGGTTTTGAAGCATTGTTAGTCACCTTCTTATCCAACCATGGCATTCCTACAATCACACCTACAATTATTATTGCACACATAATACCTAATATAAGACTTAACCAACCACACACCTTACCCTTTTTGTTACTACCTCTATTATAAGCCATGTCTGTAAAGATTCAGATAGCAGAATAACAATCAACTTGAGGACGATATAAACTTTCCCTTTTTTTTTTTTCTTGATATAAAGTCTCTTTCTTTCTGCGTGTATTTACAGCGTTTCACTCACTCCAGGACCCTATTGTCAAATCAGGTTAGCAGCTTGTCATAATTGGGTTTTCAAAGTCAATTCAGGGTATCAGTGTCACATCCGGTAATTTATAAGTCTCTTTCCCAGCTTTTCAGCATTTAATTTCAAATTTTAGTTTTAACAAAGTCTCTCTCTCTGATTGATTTCAGGTACCGTAGTATTGGCCTGGTACTTCTCGATCAAAACAGAACCCTAAGAATTCTTGTTGCCATTCCGATGTCGTTGCATATGCCCATTCAGGACCTGCGTACCTTCTATTCGCGGTTATTTTCCTTTTCAATCTGCGTTCGCCTTGCAATTCTCCTTCACTTAGATCCTCTATTCGGGATGTATCAGTTTCTTCTGTTATTGTTTCACCTGGTACGATCCTTTCTTTTGCAGCCTGTTTCTCTGGCCAGTTATCATCTTTGTGCATCACCTTCCTGCTTGTCCTTTCAGGACGCTGAACAGCACCTTCCTCTTGTGCTATGGTGTTTTCACTTGATGGACCTGCAACTGGCTCAGGGGATGCCGGTGTGCTTTGATCTTTTTCTACTATTTCCCCCTCTTCTTCTTCTGGATGTGTGACAGGTTCAAGCTCTAACCCGTATCTGTCTGCTTCTGGGAGAACCTCTCCTTGATTTAGTTCTCCTGCTGTCTCTACTGAGATAGGCACAGTGTCACCTCTCTCAAACTTGTTCACTGTTTGAGGGACTAGGCTGTTCTCAGAGGGCTCTCCTACAGTCTCAGTTCCCCTTTGGCTATTTTCAGGCCCTGAGACTTCCTTCTCTGTAATTGTTGAGTCGGAAACTTCAAGTTCCTCATCAGTTGGACACGTTACACTTCTTTGTGTGACTGGCATGTATCCAGTTTGAAATGCCTGCACATTTCACAGCAGTGGTTGTTGTCAGTATTACTTGATATGGCCCCTTCCAGCGTGGTTCCAAACACGACTTTCTTACATGCTTCTTGACAACATCCCAGTCACCGGCTTGCAGGTTGTGACCTGGATCACTGATCAGTGGCAATGTGTTGGCCTCCACCTGGTGGGAAAAAGAGCGAACCACATCAGCCAAACCTTTGCAGTAGTCCAACACCATATCATCTGTGATATTCACAAGAGCATTTGCAGGCACTGCGGGCAGTCTCATAGCTCTACCCATAAGGATCTCATGGGGTGATAGTCCTGTCTTCTTATCAGGGGTGTTCTTCATTGACATCAGCACTAAGGGCAATGCATCTGGCCATTTCATATTGGTAGCTGCGCACATCTTTGCCATTCTCGACTTCAAGGTACCATTCATCTGTTCCACTAATCCTGATGCTTCAGGGCGGTAGCTACAATGCAGCTACTGTTCGATGTCTAACGCAGCACACAAAAGCTTAATCACCTCATTGTCGAAGTGTCTGCCCCTATCTGATTCTATAGAAACCGGAAACCCGAACCTGGGTATTAGTTCCCTAAGCAGCAGCTTTGCAACTGTGAGACTGTAATTTCTACATGTGGGGTAAGCTTCAATCCAGTGGCGGAAAACACACACAATCACCAACACGTATTTCAATCCTCCACAAACAGGCATCTCAATGAAATCCATTTGCATCTTGCTAAATGGACCACCAGCTCTCCCTATGTGGCTCAAGGTTACCACAGTCCCTTTTCCGGCATTCATCTGTTGACAGATGATGCACCTGTGACAAGTAACTTCTGCGGCGTGTCTGAATTTTGGGTTAAACCAGTCAATCTTGAATGACCTGATCATTGCATCTCTCCCAAGATGTGCCTGTCCATGATAAAGCCTTGCAAATTGCGACAGAAGACTATTTGGCAAAACCAATTTTCCCTCCTCTGAGACCCATAAATCATCAGCCCTTTGTACACATTGCATTCTCTGCCAGGAACGTTTCTCCTCTTTGCTAGCACAACCCTGTAATGGTTTTAGCTCATCTAGTGTATCAACCACCCTTAATGCAAGGTTCAAACATGTGTCATTTTCAGTTTGCGGTAACAATTCCCACTGATACTTGAACGATATACATTTCAATGCGCAAAACCTCACGACTTGATCTGCATAGCCGTTTCCCATGGACTCAAAGGTGGTCATTACAACCCTGGCGGTCGGTGTTAAAGCGGCGGTAAGACCGCCAACAGGCCGTCAGTAAAAAAATTGCAATTACGACCGTGGCGGAAACCGCCAACAAAGACAGCCACTTTAACACTCCGACCGCCACGGCAGTACAAACAAACAGCTTGGCGTCACCGCCAACAGAGAGGCGGGAGACAATGTACCACCCACACTATTATGACAGGCCAATCCGCCACCTTTTCCGGGGCGGATTCACCGCGGATAAAAACACGGCGGAAACAGGAATTTCGAAGGGAAAAAGCTCACCTCTACACACCCACGAGGAATGAGGACACCATGGACCCGGAACTCCAAATTCTACCTGCGATAGTCTTCCTGCTCCTCTACCAGGAGCACGAACGCCGGCGGCGAAGACCACAGTGAGTACTGCACCTACGACACAGGGGAGGGGGAGGCAAAAAACAGGGATACGCCACACGCAACACCCCCACCCTCACCCACTACAACACACACAAATGCATATCAATACATCACAGTTACACCCCCCAAACTCCCCGGAAGAATGCAAAGACAATAGAAAATGAGTGTAACCATTGTAATATATTAAAAACAAGTAGGCAGAATATATATATACACCATGTACAAAATATATACCATGCATAGTAGTCCAGGTAGTGCACTAAGAAAGTCCGTGGAACACTGGGACCACACGGTATGGGAGAGGCCCACACAAGATCCCCGACCATGACGGAGAGAACACTGCAGGGGCATCAGATACCAAGATAAAACAGGCACCTCAGGGGGAGGGAAAGGGGGGGCACCTCAGCCCCTTGAGTGCACGACGCCAAATCCACGAGGAGGCCACATGCCCACTGTTACATCCTGGGGAGTGCAAAGCCACAGTCTCTCAAGTCTCTACAGTGGGTGGCTTGCCCACTGTTCCATCCTGGGGAGTGCAAAGCCACAGACTCACAGGCCTATACAGTGGGTGGGTTGCGCACTGTTCCATCCTGGGGAGTGCAAAGCCACAGTCTCACAAGTCTCTACAGTGGGTGGCTTACCCACTGTTCCATCCTGGGAAGTGCAAAGCCACAGTCTCACAAGTTTATACAGTGGGTGGGTTGCCCACTGTTCCATCCTGGGGAGTGCAAAGCCACAGTCTCACAAGTGGATGACAGTCTCCACTGGTTCTGGAGGGGGCATGGTGCCCAGAGTGCTTCATCCTGTTAAGGACAGAGGTAGTGGATGACAGTCTCCACTGGTTCTGGAGGGGGCATGGTGCCCAGAGTGCATCATTCACCCCGTGACAGACTCGGTTGTGTCAGTGCCCCTGCCGCTCATGGGCTAGCGGTGCTTGAGATGGCGGTGCACTGTGCAGCGGTGCTTGAGATGGCGGTGCCCTGTTCAGCGGTGCTTGAGATGGCGGTGCCCTGTTCAGCGGTGCTTGAGATGGCGGTGCCCTGTTCAGCGGTGTTTGAGATGGCGGTGTCCTGTTCAGCGGTGCTTGAGATGGTGGTGCCCTGTTCAGCGGTGTTTGAGATGGCGGTGCCCTGTTCAGCGGTGCTTGTGCCCTGTTCAGCAGGGCTTGAGATGGCGGTGCCCTGTTCAGCGGTGCTTGAGATGGCGGTCTCCATTGCAGGGTCTCAGCTGCTGGCGGTCCTTCATGGCCCAGCGGGGCTGGTGCTGGCGGTCCTTCATGGCCCAGCAGGGCTTTTGCTGGCGGTCCTTCATGGCCCAGCGGGGCTGGTGGTCCTTCATGGCCCAACAGGCCTTTTGCTGGCGGTCCTTCATGGCCCAGCGGGCTGGGGCTGGCGGTGGCCTCCTGGGCAGCTGGGCTGGTGCTGGCGGTTGGCTCCTGGGCAGCTGGGCTGGTGCTGGTGGTGGCCTCCTGGGCAGCTGGGCTGGTGCTGGCGGTGGCCGCCTGGGCAGCGGGGATGATGGCGGTCTTCTCCGTTGTGCTGCTCTTCACAGACTTGCCGGGTTTCTTGTGGCCCTTCCCCACCTTGGAAGGTGTCACAGCTGACTCCACACTCCCAATGGGACCCCTGGGAGCAGCTTTGGTGGCTGGAGTCTTCCCCCTCTCCCGCCGGGCACTGGCCAACTTCTGATGTTTCACAGGTGGGGGACTGTCTGTGCTGTGGCTCCGTGCCACACTGGCTGCCCTGGTGGGCAGTGCACTCCAGAGTCCGGTGACTACAGGCACCACTGGTCCTGGAGATGTTGTGGCTGAGGTGCTAGTTTGGGACCTTTGAGACGGACGGGGTGGGGAGGTGTGGGAAAGAGGTCAAGGTTGGACAGGAAAAGTTTTTGGCACACACTGGGACAGGTAGCTGGAGGGGGTTTGGGAGTGGAGGAAGAGATGGTGGTTGTAGGAGGTGTATGTTTGGTAACTTTGGGTGAAGGTGCATGCGCAGGAGGCAGTCGTGAGGTGGATGACTGTTGGGTGGGTGTGTGCCTGCGTTTGTGTATCTTGGGAGGGGGCGTTACAGACACACTGGGAGAGGACACAGGGGACGTGTGAATGGTAGTGGGGGTGGTAACTGCACGTGAGTGGGGTGTGGTGGGGGTTGTGCTGGAGAGAGACGTAGTGGCTGTAGAGGTAGTGCGTCCAGGTGTGAGTGTAGACGAGACTGGGAGGGAGGAAGGAGATGAGGAGGAGGGGGACACAGTGGAGGCAGTGGATGTTGGTGTGTCTGCATGTGTGTGATGCTTGCGTGAGTGCCTGTGGGATGTGTGGTGCTTTTGTTTGCCTGAGCTCCCCTTGGGTGTTGAGTTGTGTGCATGTTGGTCTGTAGGTGTGCTTGGGATAGGCTGAGGTACAGGGGATTGGGCCGGGGTGGAGGAAGTTGGAGGGGAAAGGCTAGAGACGGGGACAATGGCTGCCATCAGTGCTGAGGCCAGAGTCTGAAAAGCTCGCTGAAGGGCCGCCTGACCAGAATGAATGCCCTCCAGGAATGCATTGGTTTGTTGCAACTGACTCTCTACACCCTGGATGGCATTCAAAATGGTAGACTGCCAAACAGTGAGTGACCTGAGGATGTCAATGGCCTCCTCACTGAGGGCAGCAGGGGTGACTGGGGCAGGGCCTGAGGTGCCTGGGGCGAAGGTGATGCCCACCCTCCTGGGTGAGCGGGCATGGGGCAAAGGCTGAGGGGCTGCTGGGAGGGCGGTGCTGGTAGGGGGGGTGGCGGCTGTACCTGTAGATGCGGGGGGCACAGATGTTGTCGCCACCACAAGGGAGCTCCCATCAGAGGACGAGTCCGTGTTGCTGGTGTCAGCTCCTGTCCCCGCCGTGGAGCGCCCCTCACCCTCCGTCCCACTGGTGAATTCAGACTCCGTAGTGTCACCCTCCAGGGCCATGTGGGATGCGGCTCCCTTGTGCTCCGGTGCCACTGCTACTCCGCCTGATGATGCTAATGCACACAAGAACAGGGAGACCACAAAAAGGGGGGGAAAGACAGAAGAAAGACATGTTGAGTGCATGCATTACCGCTACCGCTGACGGACACAACAGACACAGTAGCCCCCTGCACTACGCCGCGCTCTTGGGCTCCACTGTTCAATTTCTGGGAAATGGCCTACAAGGCTATGGACGACATCTGCACACATAGATGACACAGGGGCATGACTAGGTGTACTTGGCACTCTACAGAGGTGGGCTGGGGTGCCACATGGCCTGCCTTACGGAGGGGCCTTGCCTACGGAACTCGCCCTGGCCTAGGGAAACCCACAGCCCACCTCCCCCACCCAGACACCTCCACTGTGCGCAAAGTCAGCAGAATGAGAGTGTACTCACCCCCTTGTGGCTGCTGTGATGCTCTTAAGCATCCATCCAACTCCGGGTAGGCCACCACCAGGATCCTGAACATCTGGGGGGTCATGGTGCGACGGGCACCCCTCCCACATTGGGAGGCCATCCCCAGCTGAGCCTCCGCTGTCTTCTTGCTCCAGTGGCGAATGTCCTCCCATCTTTTCCGGCAGTGGGTGCTCCGTCTGTGGTAGACCCCCAGGGTCCGGACGTCCTTGGCGATGGCACGCCAAATATCTTTCTTCTGGTGGGCGCTGACCTACATGAAATGTACAGGGGAAAAAGAGAAGTTATTACCAACTGCACTGTCAAAGTGATTGGCCCCCATCCCTACCCTTGCCATGTGGCACATGCATTCACCATCTTTCATGTACGCAACACTCTCCCCCCTTCCTTCTTACATCCACCCCTCTCTACACAGGCATAGCACATACAACATGCTCCCTGTGTAGTTACCTGTTTGGATGGAGGACCGTAGAGTAGCGTGTACTGGAGGAGGACCCCATCCACGAGCTTCTCAAACTCCTCCGATGTGAAGGCAGGGGCCCTTTACCCAGACACTCGAGCCATTGTCTCTTCCAGATCGAGGTCACAGCAGCACTTGCAGTGTAGGTCCTCTCCTGTCGAAGATCAGGTATCGGGTGATTGAACAGATAGAAAATGGCGTACATCGCCATTGGCTCCTGGGACCCATAGGGTCCAATGTTAACCAATGCAGCATTGCGCCGCGGTCTTCGACCGCCTACCGCGACGGTGTACAACACCAGCGCAGTTACCTCACATCCCATTGTCCCACTTTACAGGTCAGGCAGCCGCCATTTCAGGGGCCCACATGGCTTCATTTCCAGCTGCGTCACACATACCTAGCCCTAGACTCAACATACATACAGGCTACCTTATGTGTATGATTGGTGTTCTGTTTAAACTGTGGGTACGTACCGCTGAGTTGTTTGACTCTGTGCTCACTGTTGTCCTTCATAGGCACCGTCCACTGGGACATGTGAGGAGATGGCGGCATCCTCCGGTGTACCGACCGTTGGTGGACCTGTCGACAATGGAGGAGCGACATTTGATTATCACAGGCTTGACCGTGCCACAATCCAGGAACTGTGTACCCAGTTGGAGCCAGACCTGATATCAGCAATCCGCCATCCCACAGAAATCCCCCCTCAAGTGCAGGTGCTGTCAGTGCTCCATTTCCTTGCAAGTGGGTCATTTCAAATAACAGTGGCCATAGCATCAGGGATGTCCCAGCCTAGGTTTTCATACGTATTGTCCAGAGTGTTGTCTGCCCTTCTGAAACACATGTGGAGCTACATCTTTTTCCCTCAGGTGGAGGATTTGCCTACAGTGAAAGGGGATTTCTATGGCCTGGGACAAATCCACAACATCATAGGTGCTATTGATGGGACACATGTGGCTTTGGTACCCCCCAACAGGATTGAACAGGTGTACAGAAACCGGAAGAGTTATCATTCTATGAATGTACAGTGGGTATGTTTGGCAGACCAGTACATCTCCCATGTGAATGCCAAGTTCCCTGGCTCAGTGCATGATGCCTACAACCTGCGGAATAGCAGCATCCCTTATGTGATGGGTCAACTCCAGAGGCACCGTGTGTGGCTATTAGGTGAGCACCTGGAAGCAAGTCAGTGGGAATGGTTGTCTGGGTCTGGGGATATCCCTCCAGATTAGTGCATGTCTAACAGTTGTCCCTCACCATTTGCAGGTGACTCTAGTTACCCCAACCTGTCATGGCTACTGACCCCAGTGAGGAATCCCAGGCCAAGGGCAAAGGAACGCTACAATGAGGCCCATGGGTGAACTAGGAGGGTGATCGAGCGGACCTTCGGCCTCCTGAAGGCCAGGTTCAGGTGCCTCCATATGACAGGTGGATCCCTATTCTACTCACTAAAGAAGGTGTGCCAGATCATCGTGCCCTGCTGTATGCTTCATAACTTGGCTTTGCGACGACAGGTGCGTTTTCTGCAGGAGGATGGTCCAGATGGCGGTGTTGTTGCAGCTTTGGAGCCTGTGGACAGTGAAGACGAGGAAGCAGAGGAAGAAGACATGCACAACAGGGACTCAGTGATCCAGCAATATTTCCAGTGAGACACAGGTAAGAATACAGACCTGCCTACCACATGTACTTTAACACTACTACCTCTCTACTGTCTGTCGTTTTCACCCAGTGTATGGTCACTGAGTTGTCACTTTCCCTTACGATTTCACAGATGTGGGTCCCACTGTGTGACATCTGCTTAGATTCCTCATGGACTAGAGCTGTGTGACATAGGTATGTTGACATTCAACTTGAAAGAGCATTTTGTCACTGTAATTGCTAATACACTATTTCAAAATCATAGACTGTTTTGTGCTTTAAGTGTGTTTATTTAAGTGCTCAATATTGGAGGGGGTAGTGAAATGGTGAGGGGTAATGGCGGAGGAATGTCCATGGCAGAGTCCAGTCTATTAGTCTCACAAGTGCATTGCCCATATGGGCATAGGAAGTGGAGCTGCGGCAGTTTAAGTATGGACAGGGTGACAAAGTGGGACAGTAGGATGACAATCAGGGTAGTCTCATTTCTTGGCGGGTT
The DNA here is from genome assembly GCF_031143425.1 of Pleurodeles waltl. Classification (NCBI taxonomy): domain Eukaryota; kingdom Metazoa; phylum Chordata; class Amphibia; order Caudata; family Salamandridae; genus Pleurodeles; species Pleurodeles waltl. The sequence continues at coordinate 898,889,171 of NC_090437.1, forward strand.
CTTGGCATCGTGCTCTGTCTTTGTCCTGGATCTCAGGGACCGTTTGCGTGGTGGTTCTCCCTCTGCAGGGGGTGGGGTGCTGGTGTGGTGGTCCTGTGGCAGGACGTCCTGTCCACTAGCGCCGGCGGAGGTGGTGGGCAGTTCATCGTCCATGCTAGTGTCAGGGGCCCCTTGAAGTGCCACAGTGTCCCTCCTGGTGTTGAGGACTTCCTTCAGCACCCCTACGATGGTGCCCAGGGTGGAGCTGATGGTTCTGAGTTCCTCCCTGAAGCCCATATACTGTTCCTCCTGCAGGCGCTGGGTCTCCTGAAACTTGGCCAGTACCGTTGCCATCGTCTCCTGGGAGTGGTGGTATGCTCCCATGATGGAGGAGAGGGCATCGCGGAGAGTGGGTTCCCTTGGCCTGTCCGCCCCCTGTCACACAGCAGCCCTCCCAGTTCCCCTGTGTTCCAGGGCCTCCGTCCCCTGGACAGTGTGCCCACTACCACTGCCCCGTGGTCCCTGTTGTTGTTGGGGTGGTGGGTTATCCTGGGTTCCCTGTAGTGGTGGACACACTGATGATTGACTTGTCCTGGGGACGGAGGTATGGCCCCGCTGGGTGGGTGCTGTGCTGGTGTTTCCAGAGGGTGGAAGCTCTGTAGTGGCCTGTGACTGGGTGATGGGAACCGACTGTCCAGAGTTCCCAGATGGACCCGGCTGGTCATCTAGATCCAGTTGGACAGAGCTGCTGTCATCAATGTGGGCATCTTCTGCTGGTGGTGTGGACATGTGTGGACCCTTCTGTCCGGTGACGTTGGGTAGGGGTCCTGCAGGGGTATAAAAGGATGGTTATTACATCTATGTGTGTCATGGCGTGCAATGGGTGGGTGACCGTGTACCCGAGTGTTTGCATTCCTGTGTGGGACCTTGTGTGAGGATGGTTTAGGGGGTTGTATGGGTATGTGCAGTGGGCATGCTTTAGTGATGGGTGTCCATGCTTTGTTGTTGTATGCAGGGCTTGGTGTTGGGATGGGTGGTTTGTGATGTTGGGACATATGTGAGGAGTTGGGGTGCTGGGGGTGAGGGTGAGGGTGGGGGTATGTGATAGCATGCAGGTAGGGTGGGGGTTGTAATAGTTAAGATTTGTCTTACCAGAGTCCATTCCTCCAGCTACTCCTGTGAGGCCCTCAGGATGCAGAATCACCAAGACCTGCTCCTCCCATGTTTTTAGTTGTGGGGGAGGAGGTGGGAGTCCACCGCCAGTCCTCTGAACCACCAGGTGGTATCTTGAGACCACGGAACGCACCTTCCCGCGTAGGTCGTTACAACGCTTCCTGATGTCCTCACGATTTCTTGGGTGCTGTCCCACTGCGTTGACCCTGTCCACTATTCTTCGCCATAGCTCCATCTTCCTTGCAATTGAGGTGTGCTGCACCTGTGCTCCGAATAGCTGTGGCTCTACCCGGATGATTTCCTCCACCATGACCCTGAGCTCCTCCTCCGAGAACCTGGGGTGTCTTTGCCGTGCCATGGGGTGGTGTAGGTGATGTGTGGGGTGGAGTGTATGGTGATATGTGGGGTGATATGTAATGGTGTGTTGTGTGAGGTGCGTGGAAGTGTTGTGGGTGATGGTGTTGTGTGCCTGTGGATGCTGTTGTTATTGCTGGTGCTCTCTCTCTGGCCTTCTTTCGGAATTTTTTGTCATGGGGGTTTGTGTGTGATGCGGGTGTGTGTTTTATATTGTAATGGGTGTGTGGGAGTGGTATGTATGTGTGTCAGTTGTGTGTATTTCGAATTGTCCAATGTGGCTGTGTTTTGTAAGAGTTTGTGTATTTTGAGCATAGCGGTGTGTACCGCCAATGGAATACTGCGGTTGAAAGACCGCCGCGTGGGTTCGTGTGTCGTGATAGTGTGGGCGTATTTCTGTTGGCATGACGGTGGAGGATTTGTTTTCGCCAGATTATCACTGACCTTTGGTGTGGTGGACTTGTGTGGGTGTCTGAATTTTGGTGGATTCCGACATGTGGGTCATAATAGCTGTGGCAGAATTCCGCGGATGGGGGGGGGGTGTTGGCGGTCTTCTGCACGGCGGTAAGCGGCTTTTACCGCCAATGTTGTAATGAGGGCCAAAGTCTTGTGACTTAACATGAGCATTGCATTTCACCACAGCAATTTCAAGAGTTAACTGAATTGCATGTAACACATCCTTAATTTGTTCACCATTTTTCACTGGAGAACCAGAAGAGGTCATGAAACCTCTCTGTGACCACAATTGGCCAAAATCATGTACAATTCCAAATCTGTATCTGCTGTCAGTATAGATTGTGACTTTCAGATTTTCAGCTGCGTGGCATGCCTTAGTAAGGGCAATTAATTCTGCCACCTGTGTGGAATACACTCTCTCGAGCCAGGAAGCTTCAATGATACCAGCTATGGTACACACAGCATAACCAGCTCTCAGCATTCCGACTGAGTCTCTCAGACAGGATCCGTCAACAAACATAATGCAGTCATTTTCCTTTAACTGCGTATCTTGAATATCAGGTCGGGGCTTGGTACATAGTTCTGTTACCTCAAGACAATCATGCTCCACTTCCTCTTCATTATTAATCTCAGTACTTTCAAAAGGAAGTAGAGTTGCCGGGTTTAATACAGTACATCGCTTCAGTGAGACATTAGGCGACCCCAAAATAATTGTCTCATATTGTGTGAGTCGGGCATTTGTCATATGCTGGGTTTTAGTTCAAGTCAACAGAATTTCAACTGAATGTGGAACCATTACTGTCAAGGGATGTCCCATCACTATGCCTTCACACTGCGTGAGGCTTTGACCAACTGCTGCAACTGCGTGTAAACAACCCGGTAAGGCTGCTGCGACGGGGGGGCCAAAGTAGCTGAAAAATACGCTACAGGACGGTTTGCACCTCCATGGACCTGTGTCAAGACAGACAAAGAACAAGCATCACGTTCATGACAAAACAGTAGAAAAGGTTTTGTGAAATCAGGCATACCCAAAGCTGGTGCCCTGCACATGCACTCTCTCAATTCCATGAATGACTCAAGCTCTTCATTGGATAAGGTTATGGTATACGGTTCATCCTTAATCTCTTTGCCTGTCAGCTTTATCAATGGTTTTGAGATAATTGAGAAGTTGGGTATCCACTGGCGACAGTAGCCCACCATTCCCAAAAACATCCTGACATCTCTCTTTGATGTCGGGGGGTTCATTTGCAAAATAGCTGACACCCTTTCCTTTGATATTCTCCTGGACCCTCTCTCAACCAAGTGTCCTAAGTATTTCACCTCTTTCTGACAGTACTGTAGCTTCTTTGGTGACACTTTATGTCCGTTCTTTCCCAAATGATTCAGCAAGGAAATTGTGTCATACTTACAGTCATCTTTTGTCCTGGACGCAATCAGTAAGTCGTCAATGTACTGTACTAGAGTCGAACTGAAAGGCAGTACTAAGGATTCTAAGCCCTTTTTCAATATCTGATTGAAGATGGATGGTGACTCAGAAAACCCTTGTGGAATTCTGCACCAACTGTACACCTTGTCCAGGAATTTGAAACTGAATAAAAACTGGCTGTCCTCATGAAGAGGCACCGAAAAGAAAGCTTGTGACAAGTCTACAACAGTGAACCATTCAGCATCACACGGAACCTGAAACATGATCACTGCTGGGGTTGGCACTATAGGTTGCAACATTTTACCACAATCTTGTTTATTTTCCTCAAGTCTTGCACAATTCAAACCTTCCCACAAGGCTTTTTCAGACCCATTATCAGTGAATTACATGGGCTGCTCAATACCTCCTTCAGAACCCCTTGCTTTACAAAGTCCGCAAATATCAGCGACACCTGAATAAGGACATCTTGTGCCATGTGCTACTGCGGCACCTGGGGAAACACTGCATTTGGCTTGACTTGTACTTTAACTGGTTCCACTCCTTTTATCAGTCCCACTTCCTTTCCTATCAAATCCCACACTTTCTCTGTCACCGTTCCCTGTAATTCAGCTGGTAAGTCAGTCACTGTAAGCATCGGGAATAAGATTATCAAAGAGTAATATTCATTCCCAGTTTCTGCTTCTAACTCTGAGAACTGACCATCATTCCCTTCATCATCACTGTTTGTCTGCACCTCAATTCCATCATTGGAACAGGTAATCGAACATTTTGTCTTGCACAGTAAGTCTCTTCCGAGTAGGGATACAGGATTTGAATCGCAGACTACAAACTTATGCAGTCCCTGGAAGTTGTCAATCTCACTTTGCACTGGATCTGTAATCGGATTTGTCAAGTACTGGTTTGCTACTCCAACCACCCTTATGGTACGTCCTGAAAGTGGTAATCTTGGAACCTCTGCACTTCTGACTGTAGAACGTGTAGCTCCGGTATCAACCAAGAATGAAACCTTGTGTCCCATTACCTTTCCCTCTACATAGGGTCCCATCTGATCTACTTCTAGGGACGCTGCAAGTCTGCACTCTTCACTGTCTGAACTGTCATCCGACCATTCCTCATTCATTCCATCTTCACCACGCAAGGGGAATTGCTGTAATGTATTATTTTGGCTCATCACTTGACCTGTGACCTGCTGAGGAAGCATCACCTGCTGCTGACCCATTGGAGCTAATGGTAATTGCATTTGCTGCCTAGGTACCATGGGAACCTGCTGTTGCACTTGCTGTTATTTTGGAAGTTTGGATTTTGACTTCTCAATTTTGGACCTCTCATATTTTGTAATGTACCGACATTAGTGCTTTGTTGAACGACACCATCCTGCACCACATTTGGGCATTCCCGCTTACAATGCCCCACGCCCCGCACGCGTGACATGGAGACATATTTTTCATCCCTTGTACGTCATTTTGAACCACAACAGTATTCAAATCTGGACCGCGATTCACAAAACCTCGACCTCGACCTCTCGGTTGTGCCTGAAACACACCATTCCCTTGCGGTTATTGCTGTACCATCTGCTGGATTCCATTTCCCTGCATACCAGCTTGTGCTGCCCTTATCTGCATCACCATCACTCTCTCCTTCAGTTTTCCCTGCTTTAGCTCAATCTCATCACTACAGTATTTCTCATATTGCAACACCTCATCAATCGGCTTCGCTTGCCAACAGATCAAATGATTCTTAATCATCTGGCTAACCTCTGGTCTCAGTCCTTCAACAAATCTGAACACGAGATGGTTCATGTCTTTTGGCTCAATAGTCTCAGTACCACTGTAATGTTTGAATGCCTTCAACAACCTCTCATAGTAAGCATGTATCGATTCTTTAACCTCCTGTGAGGTCCGGTCGATTTTCTGCCAATCAGTCACTTTCGGCAACACTTTCTGCTTCAAAAGCTCAATTACTTTGTGATAATACTTCATCACTTCCTCAGAGGGTGCTCTGGTCACCTTATCCCTTGCTGGCTCCTGCGTCGGCCAGTCTACCCCTCTCTTGCACTCAAGCCATAAGTCGGGCGGAACAATGATCTCAAACAAGGTATTCAAGTCTTCCCAGAGACACTTTGCAAGCTTCACAAACCTATCTGTTTGCTGATACCACTCTATCGGCTTCTCTCTCAACCTGTGATAATCATTTGTAAAAGATAGGATGTCTCCCTTGGACCACAGTACATGAATTAGAACCCCACCAGCTGTTTCTCTCGTGGGTAACATCTTTACTGATTCCGTATCTGGTGAAGCTTTAGCTTTACCTGATCCCAGACTGTCACTTTTCTCCTTGTCTCTTTTCTTGGCCCATCTGCCTTCCACTTTTCTAAAGCCCCGCAAATTTGCGCACTTTGCAGTATATCCCAGCAGACCTCATATGCTCGAAGTGTTTGGAGTCAAAGTCTAACCTGTAGCTTCTTTTTAAATGTTTAGTATTCTCAATATCAATATTGTATTTGTCTACCAGGTTTTCTAATTTCTGATGTACCTTACCTACTTCTTTAGTGATTTTAGGGCACAGATATCTCAATTCTGCTTTGGTGTATGACTCTAATCTGTTTACTCCCATTGTTCCTTCCACCAATTCAGCAGCTTCCACAGCCAGTCTCACAAAGTTCAGGTACTCATCTCTCCCCAACCTTTCCGGTTCCACTGCAGTTGCTGTAGTCTTTTGTGAAGCAATGGTCTTCTCTAACCACTCGTTTAACTGTTGTACCATAAAACCTTGTGGTGAAATGTTCTCTGCGTGCATCATTGGCGACAGTGAAGCATTTGTACTTATTGTCTGTGGGGTTAGCACTCCTAGCCCTGCCTGTCTCATTGCCTCCAACAGTGCTTCAACCGGGTTAAGGTCTAACAAAGACCTCGGTTTTTCGACTGCTTGCTCTCCTGGGGCCATTAACTGGGGAGTTCCTATGGACCCTCCTCTTATTACATCTTGGGTCATTACTCCCTGATCACATATACCAGGCTTACCTTGTGGATACAATGGCACCGGTGGACCAACAGTAATTGGCAATGATATGGCAGCTGGTGTCTGACCTGGTCCCAGACCCCGTGGAGCAGCAACTCCAAAGGTCTGATTCTCTGAAGCCGGTGCAGGTATTAATGGAGGACCTGCTGCTGGATTATAACCTGGTATCAGTTGTGGCTGCGGCTGGGGCAGCAATTGTGGAGTTGGCTCAATCTGCACTAACCTCGATTTTGTGTATATCGGGTCTGGCGGCACTATCAGATTTGTAGTAGTCTCTAGTACTGGGACGTCTGGATAGATTCTCTGTATCTGCGGTGGAGGTTGCAACTGTATCTGCATGTCTGGCGCAGTGGGTACACTGACACCATTCTGTATCGAACCCGTATCACTAGTCTCTGTTGTATCAGTAACTCCCTTCTCCTGCGTCTGGTTCCCAGGATCCGCACTAGTGCTCGGGACATTGTCGCTTACCGCATAAGGTGGCGGGCGATCATGCAATAACTGATTTAGGAATGCTTCGTTATCTAAAATCATCTTCTACTTCCCAAGATGTCTTAGTTTCTTTAGGCTTACTAGAGTCTTTGTCTGTTTTACATGTGGCTTTCTTCCCCTGCACCTCATCTCCCTGTGTTATTGCTGGGAACAATTTTAGTCCGTCAACTATTCCCCGTCTCCACATTTTGCTCTCATTATCCCACCTAGCTTCCGCTAGAATCTTTTCTGCCCTTTTCATTCTTCTTTGGAACTTCTCTTGTCTTTGTTTAAGAGCCATTAAATCGCAAATTGCTAAAGCCTCATACTGAGCTGGCCTCGGAGGTGGCTTCTGTACACTTAACATCCACCTTAAATTCTCTAGAACTCTCGTATTGAACGTCCCGTGTTCTGGAAACGCCAAACATCCCTCTTTTTCTGTCAATTTGCGCCACTGTTTCATCCATAAACAAGGTGCGACACCTTTTTCTTCCATAACTATGTAAGCTGGAGTTCCCTCAGGCGGTGTAGGCTCTCCTTCACCCTCCATAATGTATGTGTCTCCTTTCAGAGCACTCCTAAAGCTTTGACAAAATTCATCTTTGCGTCTTTTCCTTTTGCTGTATTTCATCAGAAAGTGACTTTAATTCGCAGGACACTCTTCACCCACCTTTCTCAACCTATTGCCTCTCACGGACGGCAGCCAATCCGTGCGCGACCCCTCTCGACAACTGACCTATCTCAACGCTGCACCACTGACGTCACACTTACACACTGCAGCTGACAAAGTCTTGCGGCTTGTCCGCCCCTCACTGGATTCACACCAAACTAATGCAAAAATTATTGCGAGCACCTTTAACAACAATAACAACTCAAATTTGCCGGTTTACTACAGGAAGGGTAACACATTCGCTTCAGAACTTTACAGAGATTTCACTTGAAGCCTCGGCTGCTACTCTCTCCTTCTCAGTTCCCGCATCCGCAAGCAGAATTCAACCCGCAAAATTCTACTCTCGACTTGTCAATGGTTCGTTCTAGTGCACTTTAGAACTTGACAAATCTCCATTGAAGGTTTCACACATACAATTTTGACTCAAACTCGACTTGTCAACCACGCCCGATTGACCTAATTAAACCGCACAAATTATAACATAAACCCAAGTGTCTTGTACACTTGTCAATACACTCCGGAGTCTTAGACCACGACGGGTCCGTACATGAACAACCAACCACATGGATAATTTTGAGCACAAAGCGCCACACTCATATGAAGTACGCCGACTTCCCTACTCTCATACTGCGGAGTACGCCCACTCCTACTAAAACAACATTTACCTGACCTAAATACACACAAACTTCACAAACCACCTGTAAATTGCATATGCTGAGGAAGCGCAAAACCTACACCACACATGCTATGACGCCGAAAACATCCCCAACTCACTTAGGCAGGCTCTGAGATCCCGGGAAAGTCATGGTGAATGTAGAAACACATCATACCTCCAATTTGCATTATCTCAGGAAAACAATAATTATCCGTCCTAGGGCCCCAAAGGGTCAAAGCGTCGCTCTGCTACCAGAACTGATAACACGTCCCTTTATGATAATTTCTTACACATCAGGACTCGTTTTAGGCCAATGAATCGTTTGACCCAGTTGAGAGACACCTTAGGACGAGATAGCTAATCAATATGTCAATCAATACGTCAATAATGTCATCAACATTTATCATAACAGAACATTTCAAAGTCATTAGTCAATTCCAAACTCTAACATGACCTTGCAGCCATGAATAACCACACCAGTTTAGTAGAATTTTATAAGTTTTATTCCCTATTGGTTACAAATCTAAGAACAGATTTGTTAATCTCAACGCCAAGAAACATAATAGCATAGTCACGATATGGCAACTTTGATAAGATTTCATTAAGGCAAGAATCACAAACATCAGCATATAACACGGCGTGAACATAGATAAATATAACAGAGTGTCAAATACGCGTCAGTTCAACAAAACATAGATTTTGGTTGTTTGTCTATTTGCATCAGTTTAGTGAACACCTGTCCTAACCACTGATTAGCATTAGCATGTTGGGCTTCATGCAAAACGATTTAGAACACCAATTTGGAAAACATCTAACTATGGTCTCTGTCAAAAGTAAGCAGTTGGTGCCTAGAAAGGAAAAGCAAACAGACAAATCACAAATGCATTGTCATAATTACCCTCCAAAGTTTAGGTTCAGCGCACAGGCTCAGTCTTCGTCTTCAGGACATCAGTTAAATTGCCATCAGTCAGGACTCAGCTCTGGGGCAAAAATGGGCACTTCCATCATAAGGAGGTAAAGCGTAGTATGGACAAATCTAAGGGCGAGGATGGTTTTAAGTAAAGCAACAAGTCACCAAACAGAGTGACAAAGTTTCTGGATAAAATCAATAGCATTCCCTAACCCACCTAGATGGCTCCCTGTGTCATGGGTTTTTATCCCTTTTTCGTTGTACATTCCCCCAAAATTCTATTGAAAATTTGTTATACCCCACTATCTTTAACCTATCAGAAAACACATTAGGTCACCTAACTCTTCACCCCATATTATTTTACAAGTCTTTGATTGGTTCTCCCCATCGATGTCTTCAGAGGTGGCACGTCCGGTATGATTTCATCTTTCTGTAATTCTTTGCACATCTTTTGGTCAGTAACCTCATTGTCTTCACCGGTTTGAATGACCTTGTACATTACATTAATCTACACTGTTTCATTTTGTTTTTAACATTATTCTACAAGCAATGGAAAAATGCATGGGAACGGATCTAGCATGGTGACATTCGTCTTCTAGTTTTGAAGAAAAAGTAAAGGTCGTGTCCTTTGTGAGTCAGAACACTGCAAGATAGGAAAAATACATTTAATATGAGAGCCAAGCAGCTAAACCTCGGCTCATGCTAACTTAAGGCCTATAAGGATTCCAGCACAAATTCAATGATACAATTATTAATAATTAGTAAAAACGTATTCAATTTAATAGTAATACATTACATTTTAGTCACCATTATTAGTCCACGTATACATTGGTGGGCACTCCCCGTGGTGCACGTTTAAGCAAAATTATTATTACAGTTTTCTATGCGGTATTATCACACATTAATTCATAAACATTTCATGTTAATATAGATTATATAGGCTACGCTCTCAGCTGTAACTGGGGCAAGTTAAGAATTCTGGGATGTAAAGGCAGTGAATCTATGATGCAATGAGAGAACTTCACAAAGAGGACGCTTTGGAATGAAGACATTAGGATTCTGTCTGGTTTTGAAAGAAGGGGAAAGTGTGAATGGTGAGTAGGATGGACTCAAAATAGGGGGGAGGGAAGAGGTATCCTTGAAAAGAATGAACAATATTATATTTGGTCTCACATAAATTTGTTTCTGTAATTTCCAATTAAAAGATTCATTTTAAAGGTGATTTTTGGAGCCAATTCATTTTCCTCTGGGATAATTCTGGCACTATTGTTATCTACTACAACACTTTTGGATACATCTTTTATAAGCCATATCATGGGAGAGGGTTTGATCTAGCAATATACACACAATCCTTGAGACCTGTTCTCTATTTTTGGAGTAAATATTCTGTACTTTTTTTACAGATCTCAGGATATAATTGCCATTCAATAATTTAAACCCTTAGGCACAAATGCATAGTCCTCTACAAGCAAATATGAGAGTGGGTAGAGTGGGTGCATTAATACAGTACCCCAATCTGGTAGATTATCAGAATTTGGACTATGCATTCATGCAATTGTTTCCAGAGAGTGATCATTCTTGCAGCTTCCCTAGTATGTTAACCATCCCATTGTTTTATTGAGTCTAGAAAATAACACCACTTTTTGTGGCCATTGGTGCAGCCCCTTGCATTTTTCGTTTGTGTAGATGAGCACAGGTCTTTAAGCTGTTTTTGCATTTATCTGGCTCAGTCTTTTCCCAACAGTAGGTCTTTTTGAAGATTGTAATATTAATGCCTTTAAACTAGATATGTTCTAACATTACTGTGCCTTCCTTCTATTTCCGGCTATGCTGATATACCAGGATTCTGGTTCATATGCTAGGCCATAGCAAATCCTATGAAAATCTTCTTTATACCCAACTTATAATATATATGTATATTTCTTTTGTTTATCCCAATATTACCTTTAATAAACTTGTAATTGAAATTTAGCTACTGATGTAGTCATAATTGTATTCTTTCATATTAATATTCTTCTTTTCCTCCATTGCATGTATCTATGTATGGCTAATTTATCTCACAGTTGTCCGTGGGAAACCCCATTCATTTCATTTCAAGTGTTATACTCTAAAAACCCCTTTATCCTACATGCTAAATATAATTTTCTAGAAAAAACAGTATCAATTATTCACTTTTTTAATGTTGTTGTGGTCTTTTTTCTATATTTGCTTAACATTTTTGGTTCTATCCATATTAGAGAATGTATGTATGGAATTATTTATCCTGATCAGTTATCTGGTAGGCAATTTATTATGAGCTGCAGCTGAAATGTAACTAACTTTAGTGGTGAGTTGAAAATTTGCTATTGGTCTTTACTACTCATAAGACATGAGATCTGGCTATGAATATTGGCTCTTCTATCAGTATCAATTTGGTTTGATTGCCCAATGTAAAATACACTCTCTCAACTGTTACTACCTTTACAATATTGCTTGCTCGGTCACATTTTATTATGACATTATGTACTCTCTGCATGTTCCTGAATAATTGGGTTGCCCTTTTGAAACTAATATTTATTAGATGTTTCACCCAGTCCTTAGGATCACAGGATATATTTACTGATATTAGCATTCTCATAAATATTACATTGGTTCTCCTACACCTATCTTCTATCTCATCAAGCTTTTAGGTCAATTTGATGTCTTGATATTATCTTACTGGTCTTGTCATTACAATCTCCCATAGCAGTTCCTTTGTGTGTCAATGGGGTGATTGTGGGAACATTTCTTCAAGCTTTACTTCATCTTTAGACCTTTTCAGTGGTTTACAATGTATTTCAGTTATTTTTGATTGAAATGTTTTATTTTCACACACTCCTTTGAGGAAAACCAATATTGATATAATCTAATCAAAATATTTATGTTGACATTACTCACATGGTATTCCCCACTCTTTAACTTTGTTTTTACTTTGAAGTTTCAACTCTTTTACTCCAACACATTAATAGGTATCTTATTTGCTTTAGATGAACAGCCTTTCTCTATTTTATTTAATGATCAATCCATAATCCTAATTCTTTGATGTTATTTTAGAGTTGTGTTTACATTGTTTAGTTTATTTAGATCCAGAGGGTTTCCCTGATCTGAGCGGACTGTGTCTTTTTTATGTCACTGCATTGTATGCACATCTTTTTTACCCTCAAACAAAGCAAACCTCAAGTGTTTTATAATGGGACTAATTTAAATAGAACCCAAACACTCATCTGTAGCTCCCCCTACTGTTTGGAGTAACAATGAATTGAGAAAGGTTGCAAGTGTCTTTATTCTTCCAAATGTGTACTTAAAAAAAATGACAAAATTCAGAGACCCACAATGTGAATTCAACTGCCTTACAAGTGATTCACAGTATAAATAATTTGTTTTACCTTTCCTGTCCCACGTCCAAATTGAATATAGTAATAGGATAGGTGTTGGAAATGATCATCTTTTTCATGGCGTGTTTACAGACTTTTCCCTTAACTGTTTTTACTGGTTGTAGAACTGTATGCACATTACCCTTACTAACCAGTGATAAAGTGACTGTTCTCCCCTTTTTTATATGATGAAATTGGCATACCCCAATTGATATATTTACTTTATCTATAAGTCCCTAATGTATGACACAAAGCTACCCAGGGCCTGTGAGTTAAATGTCACGGGTGGCTTCAGCACCCAATGATGCCATCCACTACAGTGACAGTGTAAGCATGACTGCAAGTCTGCCATGTGTAACAGGCACAAACTGTAAAATATACAGGTCTAATCATTCTTTTGAAACATCTGTAAGTAAGCTGTATTGCCCAAGGGACAAGGTGCAAAAAAATTGAAAGTAGCACGAGTAGAGGTTTAACCTTAAATATATATTTACAGTGAGAGGGCCATAAAAACTACTTTCATTATAGCATGGTTGGCAGTTCCATAAGAAAGCATTGAGATAAATTCATTGAATAGTGCTAATGGTGTTATATCTAGCTAGGAAACAGCCACAAAGCTATTTCTGTAATTTTTGAAAAATGTATTACAAGTCCAATTCACTGGTAAAATCAAATTTGTCATATATATTTTGGACTATTTTCAATAGTCTGTAGAGGTCCGTGGGAAAATACCATCTTTCCTGGCATGTTACACCCATTTTTACATGTCAGTTTGTTTTTGCCTGTCTCACTGGGATCCTGCTAGCCAGGACCCCAGTGCTCATAGTTTGTGGCCTGAACGTGTATACATGTGTAGTGACTAACTGTGTTACTGAGGCTCTGCTAATCAGAACCTCAGTGCTTATGCTCTCGCTGCCTTTAAATTTGTCACTATAGGCTACTGACCACTTTTACCAATTTCAATTGGCACACTGGAACACCCTTATAATTCCCTAGTATATGGTACCTAGGTATCCAGGGTATTGGGGTTCCAGGAGATCCCTATGGGCTGCAGCATTTTTTTGCCACCCATAGGGAGCTCAGAAAAACCTTTACACAGGACTGCCACTGCAGCCTAAGTGAAATAACACACACATTATTTCACAGCCATTTTCACTGCACTTAAGTAACTTATAAGTCAGCTATATGGCTAACCTTCACTTGCTGAAGGTTAGTTGCCAAGTTACTAAGTGTGAGGGCACCCTTGCACTAGCAAAGGTGCCCCCACATAGTTCAGGGCCATTTGTGCGGGGACACCATTACACGTGTGCACTACATATAGGTCAATACCTATATGTAGCTTCACAATGGTAACTCCGAATATGGCCATGTAACATGTCTAAGATCATAGAATTGTCCCCCCATGCCAAATCTGGCATTGGGGTTCCAATTCTATGCATCCCCGGGGCTCCTCTATGGACCCCGGGTTCTGCCAAACCAGCTGTCTGGGGTTTTCTCTGCAGCTACCGCTGCTGCCACCCCACAGACAGGGTTCTGTCCTCCTGGGTTCTGGGCAACCCAGTCCCAGGAAGGCAGAACAAAGAATTTCCTCTGAGAGAGGGTGTTACACCCTCTCCCTTTGGAAATAGGTGTTAAAGGCTGGAGAGGGGTAGCCTCTCCCAGCCCCTGGAAATGCCAACCTACCAAGCTAATGTGTCAAAGGTGCATTGTGACTGAGCCAAAAGTTCAGGTTGCGGCCATTCTGAGCTTTTCCACTGCCTCAAATCCAATTCAGTGGGACATTGCAGCCCTTTACAGTTACAACCCACAGCCTGCCATGCTGGAAGAATCTGAGCTCCAAAAAAGTGACTAAGTCCAAAAGTAAATATCTTCTAGAACAAAGGTGAGAAAATAAAAACTTTTGGCCGGTGCAAGACCTTCTCTGGGCATGGAATTCAAATTTCTCCTACTCTGAGCTTTCCAGCCAAAAGTCAATGCCTTTACCAAGATCTCATCCAGCCATCTTCAGCTATGGCCTACTGCCTTGCCCCACTGAGTATTTTTGACTTTCATTTCAGAGACTATGGGCCTGATTTAGAATTTGGTGGATGGGGTTACTACATCACCAATGTGACTGATATCCCGTTTTCTGCATTACAATTCCATAATATCCTATTGAAATCACAATATGGCAGATTGGATATCTGTCACATTTGTGAAGGAGTAACTGTCAAACTCTAAATCAGGCCCTAAGTTTGAAGGTCAAATTTCAAAATTGGGTTATTCCTGGTTTCTGTATTCATTGAGATTTACATTGACTTACGTCTAGGTACCAGACAAGCGCAAACATATATCACATTTAAAAATTTTAAAATCATAACTCCGGCATCCAAGATAGGATTTTTGCTATTTTGTATTGCTAATATCCCAAGTTTGCTAAATAGGGTTGTCCAAGTTTGAACCAATACAATATTGGTAAATTGTTTTTCCTCTGTGAAAGGTCAACCATCTCAGTTGGCTGGTGAACCAATAAGTTAGATTACTATTGTTTTACCTTGATTGTCCCCTTATGGAAGCAGCTAAAGGACAGACAGAGTTTCTTTTAATAAGAGGGTTTTCTCTTTAAAAATTGTTTTAAAAGTAGAAGCTACTTCTTTAGTTCCTTGCAAGTCATTCAACTCTATAGTGATGTTGCCACTCTAATACTAGTAGATATACTACGGAGATAAACAACTATGACTTTATTGATATGGCTTGTGTTAAGAATAAAATGAACCAGTATTAGAATTTACCCTAATAATAGGTAAGCCTATTTTTCACCTTACATTCTAGTGTCTGGATTGGATCATTTAACTACTACAGGATTTAACAATGTGCGGTTTCAAACCCAATATAACTTGGAGCAGATTATTGTTAACTCTCATCCGGAGTCTTGCAATCCTATCATGTAAATTAATGTAAAGATACACAGCACAAGTACAACCTTACAAAAAAGCAAGTCTCCAAAATGGCAATGGGTCTCCAAGAATGTCATCTCCCCAGTAGCCTCTAGGGAGGTATTGTGCAGGCTTGGGAGAGTAGTGCTCCAATCTTTGAGCAATCGTAGCAAGACGTGTGTTTCAGGTGTCTGCTCATATCAATAATGTCTAAACTTGTAGCTTGGATAGTATTCCACTACTATAAAGGGACGCTGCTCTGCTCATCTTGACATCCAGGCCAAGAACTCATCTTAGAAGTTTGGGTTGATTCTCCAGCACATCCACTATTTGTTACTGTGCCGTCCTACTTCTTCCTTACTATGTTTGCTGCCTGTTTCCCTGCCAATCCTTCCAGTGAAGGTATTTTCTTTGTCCTCCTTCTTTGCAAGGTTCAGTCAACATCCTTCTCCATCACAAAACTTACCAGGCTCCAGCAAACACTTCACCAAGATAGTTATCAGTCTTCAGCATCCATATTCATCACAATACTTACCAACCTAAAGCAGTCATCTTCACTAAGATATTAATCAGTCTCCAGAATTCATTGATGAAAGATTCTTTCCAGTTTCTAGTGCTCTCTGATCAGTTCTGACTTCATTCACTTACGGACCCACAGATTCTTGAGTTCAGTCGGAGAACCTTTTTGTCTTTCAGTGAAGGCTGTTGTTTTACACGTGCTTCAACAAATAGCAGACTGTGAAGTCATCAGAGTGTTGCACTCACTGTAGAAAATGTTATTCAGGAGCTTCAAGACAAGGTATAAGATCTAACAATGCAGAATGGTTTTTTAATAGAAAGATTAAGGTTTAACAGGCTCTGGCCAGTAGTAATGGAACCATTGGTTAATTTACAGGCTACAGAGAAATGTGATGGAACTTCCAGAATGTATCATCTTTTCATACACCAGTGTCAGATTCACTTAATGTTTAAATCAGAGGCTTTTTCATCAGACCAGGTGAAAATAATTTTCATTCTTATAAACGTAACCAGTGATGCTACATTGTGAGTAGGCTTGAGTGGAAATATAATTCAGCTTGCGGAGTTGGCAGAATTCGGGTAACTCTGCATTACACGTGTAACACAGAGTTCCTGTCAAATTCTATTATCCAGCACATGGCGGAATTATATTCCCATTGGCACATGTGAGGCTCTGTAAACACGTGCTTGTGAGCTTGAATAAGTGTCACGATTCGTTCCCTGCGCTCTTGTGCAAACTACCAAGGGGTCGAATTGTGGGACTTTCAATTGCTGTAATAAGCTTTCAGATCATACCTTGCATGTAAATCCTGACTTCCAGCGATTTGGATGGTATTTGGAAATTGCCATCCATTCCTAATCTATTCTAGGTTTTGTGGACACCAGTCTGCTCATTCTACCTATAATCCCCTGCTAACTGCTTCGTCTCAACCCCTGCAGGCCAAGGATGGGTGGAGGAATTCAGCACACCTGTGGCTGACAGCTGCTAGCCTGCTCAGACCTGATGCATGTGATTACTCTGAGCTCTTTTAAGCCCCAGTTCCCATCAGTCAAGTGTTGGTCATTTGAAGCTGTGTTCCTATGAGACCAACCTTTGTTTTCCTAGCTTTTGCTATTCTTACTTTCCTGAGTTCCTGAGCTATAGTTATTGCCTGAACTGTAGCTATTCCTTGTTCCTTGAACTAGTACTGCTTGCAGTGCGACCTTGACTCCTGAGCCTTAGTTGTCCCTTAGTCCTTGAACTAGCAGTGCTACCTTGTTTCCCTAATTCCTTAACCAGCACTATCTTGTGCACCCTTGAAGCTTCTCCTTTTGTGTTTACCTTTTCTTGTGTTCCAGTACTCAGTTTGCTTGTTTCTAGTTCTGCTGTCTTGCTTATAGTTTCCTTGTATGTGTGTTACTTGCTTCCTGCCTAGTGTGCCCTTTGTTTTCCCTTCTTTCCTGTTAACCACTACTCCTTGCTAAGCTAGTTCCCTGTCTATTGTGGTTGTGTATTTAGGCCCAAATTTATACCTTTTTTGTGCTGCATTTGTGTCTTTTTTGACGCAAAAGCGACACAACCTTACAAAATATAATTGTATTTTGTAAGTTTGTGCCACTTTTCCGTCAAACAATGAGGCAAATGTGGTGCAAAAAAAAAGTATAAATATGGGCCTTAGTTC
Source organism: Pleurodeles waltl (assembly GCF_031143425.1). Classification (NCBI taxonomy): domain Eukaryota; kingdom Metazoa; phylum Chordata; class Amphibia; order Caudata; family Salamandridae; genus Pleurodeles; species Pleurodeles waltl. The sequence goes on from NC_090437.1 coordinate 898,906,770, forward strand.
TAAAACCTTGCTTTTACCACCTTGCGTGTTCCTGTTTAATCACCAGGATCCATGGGCTCAGCTGACAACCTAGGTGGTGTTTCTTGTCCACTGTGAGTATTGTCTTTGGGTTACTTTTATAACATAACTATAGGAATAAGCTCCACAAACCCTGCCTTTGCTTGTATAGCCAATATTTGGGTATTAGAAGTCAGTATCTTTAACAGCAATTTTGATTAAGGAGCTTACTGAGCTTTAGTCCTACCATGTGGAGCTCCCAAGTGTTTTACCCCCACATCCCATTCATCCCCTTTATAGTTAATTCATATATATGTCTTGCAGGTTCACCTTCAGTGTTAGTTAGTCTGAATGACACATTGCCTTTTGAATGCCTGCCCTTTCTGAGCCTTACCATTCCTATACCCTTGTACAAAGCTTCCCCTTTGGATGTCTTCTCTCCTCTGACTCTTCGTGTGACCTTGAACAGCTCTGTATGCAGTATTCTGCCTAATTTGTCATCCCCGTCACCAGTCCTTGCCAGAGACCAGACAATAGGATTTTACATCCACTAGAACAATTTCTGGACGCCACAGATCCTTCTGCTATCATTTTGTGACCCCGGAGATTGCAAGCAGTTGTGTCTCTGCTTCTCAAGTACATTTTCAACTTGAGAAGCAGGAAAATCAACTCAAAAATGCTTTTTCTAGTGAATATTCTACGTAAACAGATTGTTCAGGTTGTTTTATAGTGCAGAAAACATTTTTTTTATTTTACTTTTTTTTTCAACAGGAAGGAAGTGCCCCAGACACTCCAACATCATATTTCTGTCCAGAAGGCTCCTCCAAGTGTTGTCCATCTCCTGGTCACTTTTCATTTGGATTTCAAGGTGAAAGAATCACTCATGTTGTATTCAATTCCTGCTGCAAATTTACTACTGAAGCTGGAATTTCAAGTTTTAAGGACTCTGAGACTGACTCAGAGTTTGGTGGATGGGATTACTCCATCACAAACGTGACAGATATCCAGTCTGCCGTATTACATTCCCATTATTTCCTATGGGAATCATAATATGGCAAACAGGATATCCGTCTCATTTGTGACTGAGTACTCTGTCCTCCAAACTCTAAATCGGGCCCTTTGTTATGAACATTATCAGCTGCTGATCAGCATGGGAAGCTTATACGAGTTACACAGTTTAGAAAGGCTGATATAAAAGTCAATACGTTTAGCCTCTCTGTCTAGTAGGAGTGATAATCTTGCACAAACGTACCAAGATTGAGATAAGTTCTAGTTCTGTGACTACCTCATCTAAGCTAAATGACCCTTTATCAGCCCATGCTGCAAATTGCTAGGAGAATACTGAAGAAGACAGCTATACTTAACCAAAATATTAGATAGAGTATTGCAGAAAATCAAATGCACAAATATTGGTTAGGTGAGTGAGATTGTGATGTTGATACTCTTGCTCGTTAGGGAGATCTGGATCGAAAGATAGTTGGAAAAACATTGCAGGGATTGTCAAATTCTTTCTGTCAGTCAGGAAATAATTTAACCCCAAACTCATCCATTAGGCCGCCTAACCGCTTAATTCTCAGTTGACACCAAGTACCAAAATACAGAGAAGTAAAACATTCTGGTAGATCTTAATTATCGAACGGCAATGTATAGGTATGAAAGGGTGGGGTTCCCAAAGTCCTCCTCCTATTAGCCTTCATCTGTTCCAAGGCTGTCATGGTCTTTAATCTATTTTTTTTAATGCTTTGGCTTTTGAATTTGAAACTTCTAGAACCAGGATGCTTTTGAATTGAGACAGAAAAGAAACAGTTCTTAGGATAAAGGTCATACAACAACAGAATATGATAAGACATGCTGGACTAATAGTAAAGGCACCAGTCTGGAAGTGCCCATCCACCTTTAATTAAATGAAGTTTTAAGGTCTTTAGAGAGTTCCACTATTTCTTTTCCTTCAATGAAAAATTGTGTTACTATAGAGCCTAGCATCTTAAAATATCTCTGGGGATATATAAGGGCAATGCCCAGAAAATATACAACATTTTGGGGAGAATATTCATTTTGATTAGACTAATACAGCCAATTAGGGAAATAGGTAGATTTCTCCACTTATGCAGTAGAAATCCGATCTGTTGTAGCTGTGCAGTATAATTATATTTATATCATAACTTGAAAGTGGGTGCCAAGGTAATGCCCAGGGACCTAGCTCTAGTGGTCACTTGTGGATCATGGCTGCACGCTCCCCCACTAAGATAACTTGTTTTTGGTGAGCATTTATCTTGTACCCTGAAACAAGGCCAAAATCAATTGATATGCTCTCAACACACTTGATCGTAGGTACAGAACAAATTGAGACTATTAGTACATCATCTGCATGGATTGCAAGGGGGAAGCAAGAGATGGATAGAGATTAGCAGGGATGTTTTCCCATAGCAGCCTAATATGTGGTTCCATATATAGAGCGTAAAGGGCAGGAGAAAGGGGACAACCACAATGGGTACCTTGCAAAATGGAGATAAAAGGAGTTATCTCCTGTTGATTACTAATCTGGGCTCTAGGAGCTTAGTAAATAGCTTTGCTCTTATTAATAAATGTGAGGTTAAGATTTAAACCACCAGAGTAGTTCCCAAAGAAATTTCCAGAGTACACGATCAAATGCTTTCTCTGCATCAAGTAAAACAATATTGACAGATTGCTTGAGAGTCTTGGTGAGGTCTGATAGTGTAGTGAGTTGATTTGTGTGTGAGGTTGTATCCTTCCCTGGAATGAATACATGTTGTTCAGGTGATGTAAGCTGAGAAATAATCTTATTACCTCGATTAGCCAGAGGCTTGGTAAATATTATGGAATTGGTGTTAAAGAGTGATATAGGCCGATATAAACTACAGTCCATTTAGTCTTTTTAAAGAAATATTGTTATAATTACTTCATTCCAGGAGGATGGGACACCACCAGCAATGTAGATTTATTCTAGCAGTTCCAAAAGTTGCAGAGAGATTACAGATGCCAAACTCTTGTACATTTCTGATGGAATATGGTGTGTCCCAGATGTTTTTTTCTGATGGTAAATGGGTGATAACCCTTTTGAGTTCACTTGCTGAGAACATAAGGCCTCATTTACAAAGTTTTCCTGCAGGGCAGCGTCACAAGCCTTTTTTCTGCACTGCCCTGAGTCAAAATAAAAGGGCAGTAATGTGTCATATTTACACATTCCTGTCCTTGTCACCTGCTCTGGCTCCCAAATTTCTGCCATGTGCCAACACAAACACCCTTGCATCATGATGCAAGGACATCTACGTTGCGGTGAGGATTGTTTTTGTGCAGGGAGGGACAACTTCCTGCACAAAAACAATCATGAGAGGCACTTTCCTCCTTATATTTGTGGTGCAGAATGCAGCACACATAGAAAAGAAAAAAAGGGAAGAAAAACATTGTTATTCTCCCTGTTGCACCACCGATACGCTCCCCCCTGGGTGGTGTAGGAAACTGATGCATTCCTAGGCTAACAAAACCTTGTAACTCTGGGAATGCTCCAGGTTCCATGGCTGTTGCATGGGAACACCTACAGCAACACCCACGGAACACCCCTTTCACACCGAGTAACACAAACACATAAATGGGGGCCATGTCAATAAGGCCCTGTAAAGCCAAGCAAAGTAGCTTTGTGGGGCCTTGTAGACGTGGCCCTGTAGCCCTGGTTTTTCACCAAGTTTGCAAGACATGGCCCGGACTCGAAAGGCTTTTTCTTTGATTTAAACCATTGTTAAGGTAGAGATATGACCTCTCGGACCCATGATTTCAAATATATGTAGCTTGAGTGGTCGGACAGTGGGATATAACCTGTTTCATATAGAGTTTAATTAAGCTTTTATCTGCTGATGGCCCTCTCTTCCTCACCAACTGCTTTACATATTTGGGTAGTGAAGGATTGAGAGATTCCCCTAACATCTGCTTTCAGCATAACCCAAATCACAAAGGCATGAGCTGTCCCTTGATTAGTCAACACAAATTTCATTGTTAGTATACACAAGTATTGGATATAGTCAAGGTGGCCTACAATATATCTGAGAAAAATAACACTGACACGGATTGGTATTAGCACAGCAGTTACCTTCCAATTTTAGTACAATGACTGAGTGATCTGAATGTAAGAGCTGAAAAATCTTTGCTCTACAAATCTGAAGAATTGAGCAAGCAAGAGTAGGTTGGCAAAACTTTGTTCAAAGTCTTCAGAGCCCGTCAAAATCATGAGTAGAGGTAAGATTAGCAATCTATTTATTCATGGCAGTCTCAGAGCAGTCAGTGCTGCCAGCGGTCTCTCAGCCCTCCAGCACTCATACAATGTGCAAGTTAGATCTACGCAAACAGTTTTCAAGGTCTTCACATTTGCACTTAAGATGATTGATTTGGTAGCCCATTATTCCTTGTTTGATATCTACCTCAGTTGACTGCCTTTAACTGCCTGTGTATCTTTTAGAATGGTCTCCAGCAGGAAATTGGTAGTTACTGAAGTTGAAGAGCACATGGAATTGGCATCTGATTCCTCTACCTCAAAGGTGATTGGGTGTGTATAAAGGCAAAGGATGTAGTCTGTTATGGAGTCTTGTCTGGATTGATTGCCAACCTTCTTCCGTCATTGGGTGGCATAGGGGGCAAGCAGTGGTGACTGACTGGTTTCACCCCTTGTCCCAGGAAACACTGATTGTTTTGCATAGGTAGCATAGCTTATAGACATATTGGAATCTAACTTACCTAGTTTGTGCTGGTACCTCTGAATCACCATTTCCTGAGCTTTAGTCTTGGAAAATATAGTTAGTGCTCTTTTGGTGCATGTCTTCTCTCACTCTATCTCTTCAAGAGTGGGGCTCAGAAGATTCCACAGGCTGCATCTTGAAAGAAAGGATAAGCAATTCCAGTCAGACCAGTGGCACAAGGTTCAAAAGTGGCAGTTGTATCTGATTGACCTGGACCAGCAGCCAACATTTGCTTCTTTTCCCTCACTAGTGAGGTACTCATTAATAGAGATTGGGGAGGGTGAAGTGCCATCCTGTTCATGAAGGCTGCTACGCTACTTTCAGAACTAGGTGGAGGTTCTCTGTCAACAAAAGTATTTATTGCAGCAAAATTAGTTGAGGCATCTGCCACTTCTGCCATTGCCGACCTATGCTTTTGAATAGTGTTTGATTGTGTTGATATCCCTTGAGTGGTGAGCTGAAAATAGACTAGCACTAGGGGTTGAAACTCAGTATCAGACCATACAAAATTGTCAATATCTTGGCTCAGTGATGACAGAGATGGCATGAGGTGTCCAGTTCCATCAGGTGTGGAAGAGATCAATGTAATGGAAGAGCCAGTGAGACTTGGGTAATCTTTCTCACGCATGCACTGATGCAGCAGGGAGTGTCACCATCACCCCTGTCTTCACATATGCTTCCTCAATGGAGAAGTTGTAGGGCTTGTCAGTTTCTGAGCAAGCTAGTGCCTCCTGAGTCTCCTCAGTGAGCTTATTAGAGGTTATGGCAGCAGTGGAGGAGGTCCCCCGCATACTGGCTGAGGTTTGTTATAGGCGCCTTGGCCCTGTCGTCCTCAGGGCTCTCCTCAATTTATTAGGTTTATGTGATCCTACTCGAAGAGATCCTGGATTCCTGGGATTGCTTGTCCTAGATTTAATGCCAACCATTGCATCACTCAGTGAGTTAAGTGATAAAGATTAAAAACACATACAGATAATTGCAATAAGGTGCCTTCAGTCAATATTGAGGAGTACACATTTGAGGCAGAATAAAATCTTGTGCATACCTGGTAAATCTCCTCTCATTCTGCTACTGTAGCCTCTCAGAAAGTTTCATAGCTATAGGCAGTTCAATGCCACTCTCCCATTAAGTCAGAAATTAGTTAACTTAACTTAACAAACTCTGCTAGTTAATGAGGGTGAGTAGATAAACATTTTTAACCTGTACACCGAATTGATGGAACAAATAACTACATTTTTCGTAAAAGTAGTGAAAAGAAGAGACTGTCAAAAACATCATCCCAGCTGGTAGACTACAAAATGCTGGCCAGCCAAAAGTAGTCTTTTAGATGCTGTCAAGGTAGGAAGCCAGGCACAAGGAGGTACTGCTAAGGAGAACTACATAACAATCCTGATAGAGGCACCTCAACAGTGGCTGGAACTAGCAGAAGCTAACGAGCTCGGAGATGCAAACACATTTTGGAAGCTCATATCAGCAGGATCCTGTTCTATTGATGACCATCTGGAGACAATAGGTTCCCTAGAAAAATGAGTGGTCCATTTGAGGGCCTCTATAGAGAGGGGAATAATAAAAGGACAATGCCGCAGACTTATGGCAATGGCTTAGACAATAAGTGCTATGATTTGGTCAATTATGGATATGCCCTGGCCAATATAGATACCAGCATAGTGAGGTTTTCTCTCCTTGAAACAGCTAATGCTATAAATCAGGTAAAAAGAGAGAAGGCATTCCTGGTGACCTGTACCTTTCCCAGCCTCAAGCATGGGCCCATACCATAATGCTCTTAGCGATGGTATTTTGATGGGTGAGGGTATCCCCCTTTCCTGGAAAGGAGAAGTAATAATTCCTCAGTACAAAAAGGAGAATAGGGACGAACTAACCAACTACAGGCTTAAAACCCTAATAGACTGTAGTTAGATAATATTCTGTAGGCAGGTTCTGGTAAGACTCCAATCTTGGCTTGATGATAATTCAATTCATGAAGATGAACAGGCAGGCTTTAGGGCCAGGGTTAATACCCCAGACCAAGTCTTTCACTTCATGGTCTTATATTGAAATCACATCTCACTGAAGCAGGATCATCTATATGTCACTTTTTTAGATCTTTGAGCTGCTTTCAACCTGGGCCCAATAGACAAACAATGGGAGGTCCTAGAAGCCTATGGCATGCCAAGTGATCTTTTATAGATTTAGAGAACTTTACATAAAGATACATATGCCAAGGTAAGATGGAACAGGGGTTAGGACTTTACGCCTAGGAACCCCATCAAAAGAGGAGTTAGACAAGGGTGAGTACTTAGGACAACAATATTTAGCCTTTATATAAATGACTTGGGGCCAGATGTAGCAAACGATTGCGACTCGCAAACGGGCCGAATCGCAATTTGCGACAGTGCAAAATCGGAAATGGGATGCAAAAAGCCCATTTCCGACTCGCAAAAAGCGATGGGAGCCGTTTGCGAGTCGCATCCGGTGCGACCCCATTTTGCGACCCGCAAATTGCAAGTCGCAATTTGCGAGTCGCAACCCATATGCAATTGCAACTCGCAAATTGCGACTAGTCGCAAAAAGCCCAGTTTGCATGTCCCATTTACCACTAACTCAGAGCAGGTGGTAACCATTACAAAGTATAAAAGGGGACCCAGAAGGCATCTGGCTTACTCAAGATGGCGGAGATATACCTGATAGCAGTGAGGAGGAGAGTCTACGCAGCCCAGCAGAGGAGGAGGAGGGGCCACAGACAGGAGAAGATATATAGAACCAGGCAGACTCTTTTTCAGCAAACTGAAGAGGAGATCTATGACAAATACCGCCTTAGCAGCGCAGCCATTCTAGAATTAATAGATTTACTGAAACCACAGCTAGAACACAAGACTCAGCGTGGCTGCGCCATCCCTATGCATGTGCAAGTACTGTGCGCACTGCACCTCTTGGCCTCAGGGAGCTATCAGGGGGTCATTGCCGTGGCAGGTGGGGTATCCCAAAGTGCAGTGTCAAGGTTCCTCAGGGCATTCCTAGATGCCTTAGTCACGCACATGTCTCACTTCATATACTTACCAAGGAATGAGGCAGAAATTAACAGCACCAAGCTGGACTTTTACCGCATTGCCCACTTTCCTCATGTCATAGGGTGTGTAGATGGGACACACATTCAAATATGCCCCCCTGCTAATCTGGAACACATCTTCCGCAACAGGAAGTGTACCCACTCACTCAACATACAGGTTGTTTGTGATGCCCATTATGTCATCACGGACATCGTAGCTAAGTTTTCCTGGCAGTACTCATGACTCATACATTTTTAGGCATAGTGGGATACATCAACGCCTGGAACGTGGGGAATTTGGAGACGGTTACCTCCTAGGTAGAGCCACAGACACTTGCAGACATACACACAGGTCACTGTGCACGACTATCTGGACTTCCTAACAATGTACTTTTGTGCCCAACAGGTGACAGTGCATATGCTCTCAGGCCTTGGATCATGACTCTGTTTTTAACACCCAGAACTGAATCAGAGAGGCAATACAACAGTGCGCATAAGAGGACCAGGAACCTGATCGAGCGCACCTTCGGACTGCTGAAGGCAAGATTCAGATGCCTCCACCGCAGTGGAGGCGCCCTCCAATACACCCCCATTACCGCTTTAAAAATTGTGGTCGCATGCACCATCCTCCAGAACATAGCCACCCGACGTGGGCTACCTCTCACCCCTGCAGACCCAGATCCTGATGATGAAGAGCAAGAACAACCACATCGCCATCATGGGGATAGGAGTGTAGCTAATCAAGGCAGACTGAGACGGGACCACAATGCAACGCAATATTTTGGACGGTACGTGTCAACTCCCAACATACTCACCTATTAACCAAAAACTCAATTTGTGAAGTGGAACACAAATAACTGTTTTATTAATGTCATGAAGAAACTATCTACAAGTTGAAATTGTCCATGGGCAGGGAAATGCCAACCAGTCATGTGGCACATTAACGCCATGTGCCACATTAATCTATCCTGGCTGTTGTCTATGATCTCCTGCCCCTCCTGCCAGCCTGGCTGGTCCCTGCTGCGTCCATGGTGCTGTGCCTACCACTCCTAGGCACCCTGGCTGTGATGTCATCATCATGTGCCAGGAAGTGTTTCCAGAGTGTTCTGGTATGCTTTCTGGAGTGTTCTGCTGCACCTGCAAGCAATTTTGAAGGTAATCGCAATTTGCGACACCCACTCGCTAATTGCGAGTTCGTTTTTTGCACACTCGCAAACAGCGACCTCGCAAACTGCGGACTCGCACACAGCGTTGCGAGTCCAGCTGCGAGTCGCAAAATCGGATCGCTTTTTTTTCTGACATTCCAATTTGCGACTCGCATTTTGCGAGTCGCATCAACTCGCAAAATGCGAGTCGCAATTTTTATTTTTGCTACATCTGGCCCTTGGTGAACTAGCTATTGCAATGCAGGAACAATGCACCCAAACTTGCTGGAGTATTTATTCCTATGCTTATGTTTGTGGATGATACTCTCCTTATATCTAGGACCCCAATGGGCGCTGATGTGAGCTGGGAACCTTTGCAGTTTATTGCTCCGGAAGGGTATAAGAGCTAAATCTATCAAAGTCCAGGTTTATGGCCATCAATCCGCATTGGTCCTTCAGAGGCAATATGACAATTATTGGTGTTCTGTTAGAACAAGTTCAACATTTTGACTACTTAGGGGTAAGGCTGGCTGACAACATACATGAAGGCCCCAACGGGAGAAAAGTAAGATTACACTTTACCAAAGGTCAATGGCAATAGATAGGAGGTACAAGGCATCAGATAGGGGACCGGTATCACCTGCTTTAAAAGTTTACAGAGCTGCAGCTGTGACAGCAGCCATGCATGGGACTGAGATATGGGGTTATGTTAACGCAAATGTTTTGTCACAGATGGAGAAGAAGTTTATTAGAACTCTTTTCAACCTTCCTATGAGTGTGCCATAGAATACCTTTAGGATATGACCTAGCTCTTGCCAGTATCCATCATATAATTTCCTTGAATCCCCTTCTGTTTTGGGTACTGGTTTAGATGTCAGAGGAATTATCTCCATACAGATAATTACTAGCAGAATTAGTATCCTTAGACTCCCAACCACAAACACATTGGTTAAAACATGTTAAAGATCTGAGCAAAATGGTAAACATGGGGCAGTTATGGAATGAGCCAGGGACAATTGAAAAAGGTGTTATTCAGAAATAAATAAAAAAAGAGTACAGGGACTATGGCCCTCATTTTGACTTTGGTGGTCTTCCTTGAAGACTGCCAAAGCAGCTGGTGCCAGAAGACTGCCAGTGCTGGTGGTATTCTTCCCACCATATTACGAGTACTGCAGGATTTCAACTACATTTTGGGCACAAATTAAGCAGTAGTTGTGCTGGCGGGTGGAGGCACATGGGCCGTTCCACCACTGGCCCCACCCCACCAGAAGGACACTGCCCACCGTATTATGTGAAATAATATGGCGTGGTGGTGTCCTGATGGTGGGGCACTGCTGGTGGTGGAAGTGCTTGTTCCCTGCCGAACAACTATAGGAGGCTGGCCTGGCTTATAGTGGGTACCAGATGGTATTTACACCTTGTGCCAGGTCCAGTTATCCCTTATTGGTAGATTAGTAGTGTTCTAGCAGCTTAGGCTGATAGAGATAGCTATAGCAGAGCAGCTAAGGCCGAACTAGGAGACATGCAAAGCTCCCACTATACCACTTATATCATATAGCACTATATCATAAGAATCACAATCCTCAGAGTTACTAAAAATAAAGGTACTTTATTTTAGTGACAATGTGCCAAAAATATCTCAGAGGATATACTCCCTTAGGAGGTAAGTAAAATACACAAAATATACACACAAACCAAAATCAGGTAACTAAACAGTTAGAAAAGTAGTGCAAACACTGTAGAATACAATAGGATGCAATAGGCCTCGGGGCAACACAAACCATATACTCTAAAAGTGGAATGGGAACCACGAAAGGACCCCAGGCCTAGAGTAGTGTGTAGAGGGTCGCTGGGAGTGTAAGAAAACACCAAGGGTGTCCAATATACCCCACCCCAAGACCCTGAAAAGTAGGAGTAAAGTTACCCTACTTCCCCAGGAAACCAATAAAGTCGTGATAGGGAATTCTGCAAAGGCAACAACTGACTGCAAATCACTGAAGACTGATTCCTGGACCTGAGTACCTGTAAAGGAAGGGGACCAAGTCCAAGAGTCACGCAAGTGTCCAGGAGGGGCAGGAGCCCATTAAACCCCGGATGAAGGTTGAAAAGGGCTGCCTCTGGGTGGAAGAAGCTGAAGATTCTGCAACAACGGAAGATGCCAGGAACTTCTCCTTTGCACAGAAGATGTTGCACGGTGTGCTGGAGGGTGCAGAGTTGTTTCCACACAGAAAGACCGCAAACAATCCTTGCTACTTGCAAGAGTTGCGGTTGAAGATAATGGGTGCTGCCCGGGCCCAGGAAGGACCAGAAGCTCACCCCTTTGAGGAGGAGACAGAGGGGGCGCTCAGCAGCACGGAGAACCCAGGCAGAAGCAGGCAGCACCCGCAGAAGAACTTGAACAGGCATTCAAGAAATCTGAGCACGGCAGTCATCTCAACACTACAAAGGAGGGTCCCACGAAGCCGGTGGTCAACTCAGCAAGTTGAGCAAAGCAGGACGGAGTGCTGGGGACCTGGGCTGTGCTGTGCACGAAGGATTCCTTGCAAAAGTGCACAAAAGCCCTAGCAGCTGCAGCTCACGCAGTACACAGGATTACTGTCTGTCGTGGGGGCAAGGACTTACCTCCACCAAATTTGGACTGAAGGACCACTGGACTGTTGGGGTCACTTGGATCTAGCTCCTGTGTTCCAGGGACCACGCTCGTCAAGATGAGAGGAGACCCAGAGGACTGGTGAAGCAGATGTTTGGTGCCTGCGTTAGCAGGGGGAAGATTCCGTCGACCCACGGGAGATTTCCTTTTGGCTTCCAGTGCAGGGTGAAGGCAGACAGCCCTCAGAGCATGCACCACCAGGAAACAGTCAAGAAAGCCAGCAGGATTAGGCACTACAATGTTGCTGGTACTGATGAGAAACCCACAAGAGAGACCCTAAATGGCCCTCAAAGGAGGATTAGCCACCTAACCAGGTAAGCACCTATCAAGAGGGGTTCTGACATTACCTGGTGGCACTGGACACTCAGTGGCCTACATGGTGCCCTCACACCTCTACATTCAAGATGGAAGAGGTCTGGGACACACTGGAGGAGCTCTGGGGTGGTGATGGACAGGTGAGTGGTCACTCCTGTTTCCTTTGTCCAGTTTCACGCCAGAGCAGGGGCTGGAGGATCCCTGAACCGGTGTAGACTGGCTTATGCAAGGATGGAACCATCTGTGCCCTTCAAAGCATTTCCAGAGGCTGGGGGAGGCTACTGGGGAGGCTACTCCTCCCCAGCCCTTAACACCTATTTCCAAAGGGAGAGGGTCTAACACCCTCTCTCAGAGGAAATCCTTTGTTCTGCCTTCCTAGGCCTGGGCTTCCCAGACCCTAGGAGGGCAGAAGCCTGTCTGTGGGTTGGCAGCAGCAGTAGCTGCAGTGAAAAGCCCAGAGAGCTAGTTTGGCAGTACCCGTGGTCCATGCTGGAGCCGCGGGGATGCATGGGATTGGCACCCCAATACCAGATTTGGCATGGGGGGACAATTCCATGATCTTAGACATGTTAGATGGCCATATTCGGAGTTACCATTGTGAAGCTACATATAGGTATTGACCTATATGTAGTGCACACGTGTAATGGTGTCCCCGCACTCACAAAGTCCGGGGAAATTGTCCTGAACTATGTGGGGGCACCTTGGCTAGTGCCAGGGTGCCCTCACAATTAGTAACTTTGCACCTAACCTTCACTAAGTGAGGGTTAGACATAAAGGTGACTTATAAGTTACTTAAGTGCGGTGTAAAATGGCTGTAAAATAACGTGGACGTTATTTCACTCAGGCTGCAGTGTAAGAATTGTCTGAGCTCCCTATGGGTGGCAAAAGAAATGCTGCAGCCCAAAGGAGTCTCCTGGAACCCCATTACCCTGGGTACCTAGGTACCATATACTAGGGAATTATAAGGGTGTTCCAGTGTGCCAATCAGAATTGGTGAAAATGGTCACTAGCCTGCAGCGACAATTTTAAAAGCAGAGACAGCATAAGCACTGAGGTTCTGGTTAGCAGAGCCTCAGTGACACAGTTAGGCACCACACAGGGAACACATTCAGGCCACAACCTATGTGCACTGGGGCCCTGACTAGCAGTGTCCCAGTGAGACATATTAAACACACTGACAAATAGGGTTTCCACTATGAGCACTGGGGTCCTGGCTAGCAGAATCCCAGTGAGACAATAAAATTACCCTGACATATACTTACAAACAGGCCAAAAGTGGGGGTAACAAGGCTAGAAAGAGGCTACCTTCCTACAACGACCTCCTCCCCGGACCAGGTAAGTTAATCGTCTGACAGGGGAGGAGGGTACAAGGGTGGGGGATGTTGTGTGTACGTGTGTGAGTCGGTGTTTGTCTGCGTGTGTGTATGTGTGTTTGTGTGGGTGTGTGTATTCGTGTATGTATGGGTGTGTGTATGCATGTATGTATGGTGGTGTGTATGCATTTTTGGATGGGTATATATGTAGTAAGTTGGCTCTGTACACACTATTTCAAAGTAAGAAATAGCGTGCACAGTGTCCAAGGGTTCCCCTTAGAGGTAAGATAGTGGCAAAAAGAGATAATTCTAATGCTCTATTTTGTGGTAGTGTGGTCGAGCAGTAGGCTTATCAGAGGGTAGTGTTAAGCATTTGTTGTACACACACATGCAATAAATGAGGAACACACACTCGTAGACTTACTCCAGGCCAATAGGTTTTTATATTGAAAAATATATTTTCTGAGTTTATTTTAAGAGCCACAGGTACTTCACTTAGATACTTTAGGAACTTTGAATAAAAGCAATATCAGATACAGTCTTTGTAAAAATGGCAAGAAGCTATTTTCAAAGTGGACACTGCAAAAATCAACAGTTCCTGGGGGAGGCAAGTGAAGGTTAGGTTTGAAGGTAAGTAAAACACATACAAGTCTCAAATTGGGGCATAGGTAGCCCACCGTTGGGGTTTCAAGGCAACCCCAAAGTTACCACACCAACAGCTCAGGGCCGGTTAGGTGCAGAGGTCAAAGAGATGCCCAAAACACATAGGCTTCAACGGAGAACAGGGGTGCCCCAGTTCCAGTCTGCCAGCAGGTAAGTACCCCGCGTCCTCAGGGGCAGACCAGGGGGGTTTTGTAGGGCACCGGGGGGGACACAAGAAGGCACAGAAAGTACACCCTCAGTGGCACAGGGGCAGCTGTGTGCAGTGTGCAAACAGGTGTCGGATTTTAGATAGGAAGTAATGAGGGACCCTGGGGTCACTTCAACGATGCAGGCAGGCACAGGGGGGGCTCCTTGGGGCAGCCACCACCTGGGCTAGGCAGAGGGTCGCCTGAGGGTCGCTCCTGCACTGGAGTTCGGTTCTTTCAGGTCCTGGGGGCTGCGGGTGCAGTGTTGGTTCCAGGCGTCGGGTCCCTTGTTACAGGCAGTCACGGTCAGGGGGAGCCTCTGGATTCTCTCTGCAGGCGTCGTTTTGGGGGCTCAGGTGGGTCGTCTCTGGTTACTCATGGGCTCGCAGTCACCGGGGAGTCCTCCCTGAGGTGTTGGTTTTCTACAGGTCGAGCCGGGGGCGTCGGGTGCAGAGTGGGAAGTCTCACGCTTCCGGCGGGGAACGTGAAGTCTTTAAAGTTGCTTCTTTGTTGCAAAGAAGTTGCAGGTTTTTTAACAGAGCCACTGTTCATGGGAGTTTTTTGGTCCTTGGGTGCAGGGCAGTCCTCTGAGGCTTCATAGGTCTCTGGTCCCTGTTGGATGCGTCGCTGTTGCAGTTTTAGGCTGGTAGGGCTGGGGCCAAAGCAGTTGTCGTCTCTGTCTTCTCTGCAGGGCTTCAGGTCAGCAGTCCCTCTTCTTGTTAAGGTTGCAGGAATCTGATTTCCTAGGTTCTGGGATGCCCCTAAATACTGAATTTAGGGGTGTGTTTAGGTCTGGGAGGGCAGTAGCCAGTGGCTACTGTCCGTGGGGGTGGCTACACTCTCTTTGTGCCTCCTCCCTGTGGGGAGGGGGGCACATCCCTAATCCTATTGGGGGAATCCTCCAAAATCAAGATGGAGGGTTTCTCAAGGCAGGGGTCACCTCAGCTCAGGACACCTTAGGGGCTGTCCTGACTGGTGGGTGACTCCTCCTTGTTTTTCTCATTATCTCCCCTGGACTTGCCTGGCTGTGTCCAGGGGGCGGGCATCTCCACTAGCTGGAGTGCCCTTGGGCATTGTAACACGAAGCTTGAGCCTTTGAGGCTCACTGCTAGGTGTTACAGTTCCTGCATGGGGAGGTGTGAAGCACCCCCACCCAGAGCAGGCTTTGTTTCTGTTCTCAGAGAGCACAAAGGCTCTCACCCTTAGGTAGCAGAAACTCATCTCTCAGCAGCAGGCTGGCACAGACCAGTCAGTCCTGCACTGAAGGATTAGGTAAAATACAGGGGGCATCTCTAAGATGCCCTCTGTGTGCATTTTGTAACAACTCCAACACTGGCATTAGTGTGGGTTTATTATTCTGAGAAGTTTGATACCAAACTTCCCAGTATTCAGTGTAGCCATTATGGAGCTGTGGAGTTCGTTTTTGACAAACTCCCAGACCATATACTTAATATGGCCACACTGTACTTACAATGTCTAAGAATGGACTTATGCACTGTAGGGGCATATTGCTCATGCATCTACACCCTCACCTGTGGTATAGTGCCCCCTGCCTTAGGGCTGTAAGGCCTACTAGAGGGGTGACTTACCTATGCCACAGGCAGTATTTTGTGGGCATGGCATTCTGAGGAGGATGCCATGTCGACTTTGCCTTTTTCTCCCCACCAACACACACAATCTACAATGGCAGTGTGCATGTGTTAGGTGAGGGGTCCCTTAGGGTGGCACAACATGTGCTGCAGCCCTTAGAGACCTTCCCTGGTCACAGGGCCCTTGGTACCACTAGTACCTTTTACAAGGGACTTTTCTGGGGGCCAGGGGTGTGCCAATTGTGGAAACAAGGATACATTTTAGGTGAAAGAACACTGGTGCTGGGGCCTGGTTAGCATGGTCCCAGCACACTTCTCAGTCAAGTCAGCATCAGTATCAGGCAAAAAGTGGGGGGTAACTGCAACAGGGACCCATTTCCTTACAGTATATATGCGTTTTTTGATGGGTGTGTGTATGCGTGTTTGGATGGGTGTGTGTATGCGTGTTTCGATGGGGTTGTGCATGCGTGGTTGAATGAGTGTATGAGTGCTGAGGTGAATGTGAGTATGGATGCTTTTGAGTGAATGCATGTATGTAAGTGTAGGTGAATGAGTGTATGCGTGGTGCGTGTGGCTGTCTGTGTGGATGTGCATGTATGCAGGGAGGAGGGGTGGGGAAGAGGGGCACTCTACCTGGAGGGAGGGTGGAGGTATTGTGCTTGCTGGGGAATGTGGGGGGCTCGTCTACCAGTGATAGGGAAGAAAGGTGGCTCCTAATTCCGCTGGCATACTTCTGTGGACCGCCGGGTCAGAGATGCTCATCTCCGTCCCGGCAGGTCCAACTGCCCGCTGTATGAGTGGAGATGGGGCGGGTTGGCACACACCACCTCACACATCACCCACACCACATCATGGCACCTCAACGACACCCCAGGTTCTCTGAGGAGGAGCTCAGGGTCATGGTGGAGGAAATCGTCCGGGTAGAGCCACAGCTATTCGGATCACAAGTGCAGCACACCTCCATTGCAAGGAAGATGGAGCTATGGCGCAGAATCGTCCACAGGGTCAACACAGTGGGACAGCATCCAAGAACACAGGATGACACCAGGAAGAAGTGGAAAGACCTACGGGGGAAGGTGCATTCCGTGGTCACCAGAACCAGATTGCTATACAGAGGACTGGCGGTGGACCCCCACCTCCTCCCCCCCAACTAACAACATGGGAGGAGCAGGTCTTGGCAATACTGCATCCTGAGGGCCTTGCAGGAGTAGCAGGAGGGCTTGACTCTGGTAAGTCAAAGCTTTGCTATTATATCCCCCACCCTACCTGCATGCCATCACATACTCCCACCCTCATCCCTATCACTCCAACACCTCACATATGCCCCACTACCACAACCCACCCATCCCAACACCAAGCCCTGCATGCAACACATAAGCATGGACACCCATCACCAAAGCATGTCCACTACAGATACCCACACAGACCCCCACCCAAATATCACACAAGGACCAAGACAAGAATGCAAGCACTGGAGTACAGGGTCACTCACCCATTGCACACAATGGAAATCACAGATGCAATAATCATGCCTTTACACCCCTGCAGGACCCCAACCCAACATCACCGGACAGGAGGTACCAGACATGTCCAGTCCCCCCACAAAAGAGACCCACAGTGATGACAGCAGCTCTGCACAACTAGATCAAGATGACCAGCCCGGCCCATAAGGGACCTTGGGACAGTCGGTTACCCTGACACTGGCACAAGCCACCACAGAGCCTCCCCCCTCAGGAAACACCAGCACAGCACCCACCCAGCAGGCCCATCCCTCTGTCCCCAGGACACGTCCATCAGCACTGTGTCCACCACTACAGGGAACCCAGGCAAACCCACTAACCAAAGACAATCAGGGACCTGGGGGCAGTAGCAGTGGGCACACGGTTCAGGGGACAGAGGCTCAGGAAAACAGGGAAACTGGGAGGACTGCTGTGCGACAGGGGGAGGACAGGCACAGGGAACCCACTCTCCACAAGGCCCTCTCCAACATCAGGGAAGCTTACCATCATTCCCAGGAGGCAACGGTACTGGCCAAGATTCAGGATACCCAGCGGCTGCAGGAGGATCACTACTTTGGGATCAGGGAGTCCTGAAGTCCATTAACAACACCCTGTTCACCATTGTAAGGGTGCTGCAAGACCTTGCCAACACCAGGAGGGACACTGTGGCACAACAAGGGGCCCCTGACACTAGCCTGGACGATGAACAGCCCTCCACCTCCGCCGGCGCTAGTGGACAGGAGGTACCGCCACAGGAACACAACACCAGCACCCCACCCCCTGCAGATGGAGAACCACCCCGCAAACAGTCTCTGAGATCCAGGAACAAGACAGAGAACATTGCCAAGACCCCTACCAGGAAATGAGACCCCCCTGAATGTCACCCTTCTGTCCCACTTTGTCATCCTGTCCTTCCGTCAACTGCCATTGCTCCACTTCCTATGCCCCTTTAGACAATGCACCTGTGAAACAAATAGACTGTACTCTGCCATGGACATTTCTCCACCATCCCCCCTGCCCATTTTACAACCCCCTCCACTTATTTGCACAGAAATAAACACACTTCAATCACAAAACAATCTGGAGTCTGCTTTCACAGACGTGGATTTGCAATAACAATGGAATATAGCAATGTCAATTTAATTGTTCACATACCGATGTAACACAGCTGTAGGGCTGGAGGAAATATAGCAGAGGGCACAAAATGGGACCCACATCTGTGAAATGGAAAGGCAAAGTGACAAGTCAGGGTCCATACACTGAGTGAAAATGACAGACTTATGCTAGCTCCAACAATAGTATGAGATGTGGGAGGCAGTGACATCTTCTTACCTGTCACTCACTGGAAGTATTGCAAGATTATGTTGTTTCTGTTGTCGATATCCTCTTCTTCTGCCTCCTCTTCTTCACTGTCAAGAGGCGCTACAGCTGCCACAAGACCACCAGCTGGACCATCCTCCTGCAGAAAAGGCACCTGCCGTCGCAAAGCCAGGTTGTGCAGCATCCAGCAGGCCACGATGATCTGGCACACCTTCTTTGGTGAGTAGTAGAGAGAACCACCTGTCATATGGAGGCACCGGAACCTGGACTTCAGGAGGCCGAAGATGCGTTCAATTACTCACCTAGTTCGCCCGTGTGCCTCATTGTAGCGTTCCTCTGCCCTTGTTCTGGGATTTTTCACTGGGGTCAGTAGCCATGACAGGTTGGGGTAACCAGAGTCACCTGCAAATATCAAGGGACAACTGTTAGACACACACTAACCCGCAGGGACAACCCCATACCCAGAAAACTATTCACACTGTATAGGGTCCTTGTCCTCACCTATTAGTCACACACAGTGCCTCTGGAGTTGCCCCATCACTTAAGGGATGCTGCTATTCCTCAGAATGTGAGCGTCATGCACTGAGCCAGGACATTTGGCATTCACATGGGAGATGTACTGGTCGGTCAAACACATCATCTGCACATTCATAGAATGGTACCTCTTCCTGTTTCTATACACCTGTTCACTCCTGCGGGGGGTACCAAGGCCACATGTGTCCCATCAATGGCACCTATGATGTTGGGGATATGTCCCAGGGCATAGAAGTCACCTTTCACTGTGGGCAAATCCTCCACCTGGGGAACACGAAGTAGCTGCGCATGTGTTTCAGCAGGGCAGACTACACTCTGGACAACACGTTAGAGAACATTGGCTGTGAGATCCCTGATGCAATGGCCATTGTAGTTTGAAAGGAACCACTTGCCAGGAAATGGAGTACTGACGGACCTGCACTAGAGGGGGGGATTCCTGTGGGATGGCAGATAGCTGACATCAGGTCTGGCTCCAACTGGGCACACAGTTCATGGATTGTTGCATGATCAAGCCTGTAGGTGACTATTACGTGTCTCTCTTCCAATGTCGACAGGTCCACCAGCGGTCTGTACACCGGAGGATGCCGCCATCTCATCACCTGCCCCAGCAGACGTGCCCTATGAAGGAGAACAGCGAGCAGAGTCAGCCAACACTGAGGTGTCACAAATTTCATTTGCACACATTTATTAATCCACAATGTGCCTGTTACTGTGTGTATTCAAGGCCTACATTGGTGTGACACATTTAATATTAATGCCATGTGGCCCCCTGAAATGGCAGCTGCCTGACCTGTAAGGTGGGACAAGGGGATATGAGGTAACTGCGCTGGCGTTGTACACAGTTGCGGTAGGCGGTCAAAGACCGCTGCGCAATCCTGCATTGGTTAACATTGGACCCTATGGGTCTGAGGAGCCAATGACGATGTACGCCGGCGGCGACGGTACGCACCACCGCGGACGTGACCGCCATTTTCTGTCTGTTCACTCACTTGATAACTGACCTTCAACAGGAGAGGACCTACACTGCAAGTGCTGCTGTGACCTCAGTCTGGAAGCAACGATGGCTCATGTGTCTGGGGAAAGGGCTCCTGCCTTCACTTCAGAGGAGTTGGAGAAACTAGTGGATGGGTCCTCCCCAGGACACACAACTGTACGGTCCTCCAGACAAACAGGTGAGTACACTATGAGCATGCTGCATGGGCAATGCCTGTTTGGAGTGGTGTGGATGGAAGATAAATAGGGGGGGACTGAGGCCTGCATGTGCGGACGGTGAGTGTATGTGCGTCAGGGCAAGGGTGGGAATGTGGGCCAATGAGTATGACGGTCCGGACGGGTAAATATTTTCCTTTTCCCCTGTACTATTCCTCTAGGTCAGTGCCCACCAGAAGAAGGCTATTTGGCGTGCCATCACCAAGGATGTCCGGACCCTGGGGGTCCACCACAGACGGAGCACCCACTGCCGGAAAAGATGGGAGGACCTTCGCCGCTGGAGCAAGAAGACGGCGGAGGCCCAGCTGGGGATGGCCTCCCAACGTGGGAGGGGTGCCCGTTGCACCATGACCCCCCCTGATGTTCCGGATCCTGGCGGTGGCGTATCCGGAGTTGAATGGGCATCACAGCAGCCACAAGGGGGTGAGTACACTCTCATTCAGCTGACTCTGCGTGCATTACGAGGTGTCTGGGTGGGGGAGGTGGGCAGTGGGTTCCCCTAGGCCAGGGTGACCTTGGTAGGCAAGGTCCCTTGTGACGCAGGCTCAGTGGCACCCCAACCCCACTAGTGGTTAGTGCCATCTACACCTAGACAGGTTCCTGTGACTTCCACATGTGCAGCAATCAGGCTTAGGCCTTGTACCCTATGGGCATGTCATTAATCTAGGAACTATAAGTGCATGGCGTAGTGCAGAGGGCTGCTGTGTCTGTAGTGTCTGCCAACAGTAGTGGAGTTGCAAACACTGAACATGTCTTTCTTCTGTCTCCCCCCCCCCTTTTTTGTGGTCTCCCTGTTGCTGTGTGCAATAGCATCATCAGGCGGAGGAGCATTGGCACCGGAGCTGGAGGGAGCTGCATCTCTCTTTGCCCTGGAGGGCAAAACAACAGAAGCCACCAGTGGGACGGAGGGTGAGGGGTGCTCTACGGCGGGGACAGGAGCAGACAGCAGTGACAGCGACTCCTCCTCTGATGGGAGCTCCCTTACGGTGGTGGCCCCTCTGCGCCCCCGCATCAACAGGTACAGCCGCCACCCCCCTATCAGCACCGCCCTCCCAGCAGCCCCTCAGCATGTGTCCCATGCCCGCTCACCCAGGAGGGTGGGCATCTCCTTCACCCCAGGCACCTCAGGCCCGGCCTCAGTCAGCCCTGCTGCCCTCCGAGAGGAGGCTATTGACCTTCTGAGATCCCTCACTGTTGGGAAGTCTACCATTCTGAATGCCATCCAGGGTGTTGAGAGGCATTTGCAACAAACAAATGCACACCTGGAGGGCATTCATTCTGGCCAGGCAGCCCAACAGAGATCATTTCAGGCTCTGGCCTCAGCACTGATGGCAGCCATTGTCTCTGTGTCCAGCCTCCCCCTCCAACTTCCTCCACCCAGACCCAATCCCCTGTATCTCAGCATAAACCAAGCACACCATCAGACCAGCATGCACACACCTCATCACACAAGGGTGGCTCAGGCAAACACAAGCACCACACATTCCACAGGCACTCACACAAGCATCATACCCATGCACACACACCAACATCCACTGCCTCCACTGTGTCCCCCTCCTCCACGTCTCCCTCCTCCCTCCCAGTCTCTTCTCCACTCCACTACATCCTCAGCCACTATCTCCATCACCAGCACGCCCATCACCACACACCACTCACGTGCACTCACCACCCCCACTACCATTCACACATCCCCTGTGTCCTCTCCCAGTGTATCTGTGAGCCCTCCTCCTTAAGTACACAAACGCAGGCACACACCCACCCAACAGCCATCCACCTCACAACAGCCGCCAGCCCATGCACCTTCACCCAAATTCAGCAGACGTACACCTCCTACAACCGCTACCTCTACCTCCACTCGTCAAACCCCCTCCATCTACCCGTCCCAGTGTGTCTAAAAAACTTTTCCTGGCTAATATTGACCTCTTCCCTACACCTCCCCCCCGTCCTTCCCCTAGGGCCAGGCTTTCCAGGTCCCAGCTCAGCACCTCAGCCACCACATCCCCAGGCACAGTGGTGCCAGCAACTGTGGGGTCATGGAGTGCACCAACCATCAGGGCTGCCAGTGTGCCACGGAGCGAGGGCAAGGACATTCCGCCACCTGCCAAGGTGAGAAAGGTGCCCACATCCCGGAGGGAGAAGCCGAAAACACCTGCCACCAAGGGGTCTGGGAAAATGAAAGGGGATAGTGGCAAGACACAGCTGCGCCACCATCAAAGGTGGGGAAGGGCCAAAAACTGAAGGGAAGGTCAGGAGAGGGCATGGTGGCACCGACTGAGTGAAGAGTGTCACACCTTCTGTCCACGTCGACGCCAACCTGTACGGGGGAGAACACTGCCACATGCACCGCCACCTGCACTGCCACAGACCCCACCGCCAGCACCGCTGCCACAGACCCCGCCGCCAGCACCGCCACCACAGAGCCCGCAGCCAGCACTGCCGCCACTGACCCCGCAGCCAGCTCCGCCACCACAGACCCAGCAGCCAGCACCGCTGCGACTGCCACCGCTGCAAGCACCGCCACGATGGCCACAGCCGCAAGCTCTGCCAGCAGCCCGCAAAATCATCAGCAAGTGGCACCACAGCAACCATGGCTACCATCCCCAGTGGTCAGTCATCCGAGGCTGGTGGTGAGTTCCAGGACCCTGGGCAGCTTCCATGAAGCATCACTCTCATCACAGTTGTCACCTGCATATGGAATGCGAAGCCGCAGCAGTGTGGGGTATGTTGCTGCCTCCACGGCGTATCATGCTACCTGTACCTCGGCAATCTTGTGACACACACACCCAGGTGAGGGAATTGTACCGGCCACACAACACGTGGAGCACTCTGGGCACCAGGCCCCCTCCAGAACCAGTGGATAGATACATCCACTACCTCAGTCAGTGGCAGGATGAAGCACTCTGGGCACAAAGCCCCCTCCAGAACCAGTGGAGAAATACATCCACTACCTCAGTCCTTGACAGGATGAAGCACTCTGGGCACAAAGCCCCCTCCAGAACCAGTGGAGAGATACATCCACTACCTCAGTCCTTGGCAGGAGGAAGCACTCTGGGCACAAAGCCCCCTCCAGAACCGGTAGAGAGATACATCCACTACCTCAGTCTTGGCAGGATGAAGCAATCTGGGCACAAAGCCCCCTCCGGAACCAGTGGAGACTGTTATCCACTTTAGAGACTGTGGCTTTGCACTCCCTAGGATAAAGCAGTGGGCAAACCGCCCACTGAAAAGACTTGAGAGACTGTGGCTTTGCACTCCCCAGGGTACATCAATGGCCAAACCACCCACTGAAAAGACTTGAGAGACTGTGGCTTTGCACTCCCCAGGATAAAGCAGTGGGCAAACCACCCACTGAAAAGACTTGAGAGGCTGTGGCTTTGCACTCCCCAGGATACATCAATAGGCAAACCACCCACTGAAAAGACTTGAGAGACTGTGGCTTTGCACTCCCCACGATACATCAATGGGCATGGAGTCCCCTCGTGGAGCAGTGGCGTCGTGCATTCATCAGGTTGAGGGGCCCTCCCTCCCCCTCCCCCTGAGGTGCCTTTGTATTTTCTATGTGATGCCCCTCTAGTGTTCTCTCCGTTTGGAGTCAGGTATCATGTGTGGGCCTCGCCCATGCATTTTGGGCCCAGTGGTCCACGGACAATGATTGGTACACTATCCGGACTTGTGCAGTTGGTGTACATATTTGTATATACTGGATTTTGACTAATGGATTTTTATTGATTACACTCGTTACAATCATTTCCTTTTGTCCTTGCGTTCTTCGAGGGGGGATGGGGGTGTATATGTTATGTTGCAGCATGTATTTGTGAGTGTGGTGTTGTGGGTGAGGGTGGGGGTGTTGCGTGTTGCGTGTGTGTGTCACTCTCTTTTCCCTCCCCTTCCCTGTGTTGTAGGTGCAGTACTCACCGTGGTCATCGCCGCCGTTGTTGGAGCTCCTGATAGAGGAGCAGGAAGACCATCGCTGGCAGGATCTGCAATTAGGGCTCCATGGCGTCCTGGTTCCTTGTGGGGTGTGGAGACGTGAGTGTTTTCCATTCTGTGTACTGTTTCCGCCGTGTTTTCATTTGCGTTGATTCCGCCCCGGAAAAGGTGGTAGGTAGCCGTGTTGTGATAAGGGTGGGCAGTACATTGTCTCCCGCCTGTCTGTTGACGGTGTCCGCCGCGCTGTTTGTTTGTACCGCCATGGCGGTTGGAGTGTTAAAGTGGCTGTCTATGTTGGTGGTTTTCGTCATGGTCGTAATCCCATTTTGTTTCCGCCGGCCTGTTGGCAGTATTACCGCCGCTTTAACACCGACCGCCAGGGTTGTAATGAGGGCCTATGTCCTTCAAAGAGGTGGGGATGCAACTGGGAAAAAGACACAGACAAATGGAGATTAGCCAAATGCCTGACACAAAGGCTACTTCCTTCGGATGTTTTCACATGGGAAGTCAGCAACAAGGACAGCACAATGTGCCAAGCTTTAATGTTGTATCAATGCAACCGGACCAGTTATAAATGTGTTGCAAAGTTTCACCGGTGTGAATGAAGATGCACATTAGTTGATTGAGAGCTTCATCTTTCGCTTGGCTGTTATTCAAATGCTGAAAAGAGAGATCATGTCCTACAAAGAGTGCACCTGTGCCACAATACTTTTACCACAGTACAAATAATACTGGCCACTGTTGCTGGAATGAGAATTTACCTTAAAAAACAAAAGACAAGAGGAGTCTGGCAAAACAGGAGCAGTTCATTTAATTAAACATTATGGCAGGGAGAGCAGTTACAGAACCAGGGACTGAGGACTGTCTCTCAATGTACATCACTTTGCAGTAGGTTTTTATACATTTCTTTGAGTACCATAAAGTAATAAAAAACAATCCTTTCTTGGTTAACTATGTGAGCAGGTGTTGTGGACTCATAAATACAGTTCCAGATAAAGAATACAGGTGGACCTCAACCTTATGTGGACATAATGTGGAACACTGAGTACATGTCCAGATGTCCCGCCTGAGGAATGCGTGGTTGCAGCGTGTGCTGTGTGTGCGCTGTTCTGATTGGCTAAGTGCTCCTAACTACATATGGCATATAACTTTATGGCGTTTTTGGGAATGTACGCACCCATCTGGCCATTTGTGTTTTTTGAGGCCAGTCTCTGGGGATCATTGTGGTATCGCTTCCCCTATCTGTGAGATCTGATCTAAGTTTGACTGTTTACACAGTTGTTTGCTGGCTAAGTATTACCCCACCTGTGATCTGTCAGTCAGTACCCTCAGGCCTAGGTCTCAGAGCCTGCCTATCCACGTATCTACATGCAGGGATGACGGAGAGTTCAAAACAGGGGAATCTAATAATGGTGATGCAACTTTGTTTATGTAAATGAATGTATTGCTGTGCGCATCAACATTGACTACTCCAATATTAACACTCCCCCACTAGTTGAATTTTCAAATACATCATCAAACCCATGCAACATGACAGTCACATTGTCGAGAGCTTGTTGTCCCACTTACCTCGCCATTTCTATCCTACTTGATTTGAGTGCTGCATTTTTATGGAAGGAAACCGCCACTTGCAGGAAACCACACAATCAAGTAACACAATGAAATCGCGCTGCAATGATGTGCACAGACCAATCAGCCACCAGGGGAGCCAGGAGAACCAGTTTATGGACAACTCCTGCTCAGAGACACCTCCCTCTTCATGCATGTCTTTCTGTAGTCAGTGCAGTGCTTGCATGGCAAGAGTCAGAGTTCCTTTCTCCATGTCATTGCAGGTATGAAAGTACAGCATGATGCACCGATCTTCACACATACCCCACCCTTCATTGAGGTCATCAAGTTCAACATATACCGCTGTTGCATTAACATGAGGTGGATGGCTCTCAGTTCTTCCTTGATTGCATTAAGACTGAGCTCAGTACTGTTCATCATTTTGAGTATTTCCCACCTAGTTATGTGCAACCAGCGGACATTTGCTTTTGTCTGAAAGGTGAAGAAGGGTATGGACCCTCTGGTTCATACCTGGCTTGAGCTTCAGTGAACAGTCTACATTCCTCTGGAATGTCCTTGTGCTGAGCCCAGCCAAAATAATCAGCAGTTCTTTTCTCTCAAGCCGGATGCAACATAGCTGTCTTCTTCCTTGGCGATTGTTGGTACACAGTTCTGACACATTTTTTCTGGGGATGACCAGGGTAGGGGTATGTATGGTGACAAGGGAGCAGAGGCCACTCCATCAGGGAGTGAGCTGGGTGTAAGCAAACTCACCGCATTGTCAGTAGTTGTCCATCAGCATGGACGTGCCCTATTGCATGACTGGAATGTGTAGGACTGTGCCACAGTTTCCATTCGTACCCTGCAGAATGCCTCTGAAACATAAGGAATACAGGGAGAGTTTCCATGCAATTAGGAGTTGCCCCTTCCCTTATATCCACATGCACCTATCTATTTCAGTGTCCCAGATGTCCTGACAAGGTGTATCTATGCTGTTATGTAACTGTTTCCAAGAGACCCATTTCCCTTACTATTATTGAAGTGAATCGCTCTGTACTGAAACTCCATGTTGGGGGCCCACTTTAACGAAGACAGCCCCAGGCATGTTAAGGGCTACATTGAGACTACAGATGGAAGTGGGAGCAGACATTTTTGTGCACTGGTTAGGTGGTCTAGCTACCTCCATGAATCTTGTCTCTGGAAAATCCCCTATAGCTCCCTTTATGTGCATCATATCTAGCTCAGTTTGGATATAACTAGGCTCAGTGAGAAGGTACAGTGCTGGGGGTTGGTCTTGTAACGGGTCATATTTATTACTATGCTGGGGGGCTCTACTTTATTAGGCTGCATTTTGTCCCTAATTCTATATAAGTAGACATGGAGGAGGCATTTTGCTTCTTCAGGGATTATCTCTTGGGATAAGTAAAGCCTATCTGAGCCTAATGCATGCAGTATCACCTAACAGACGTAACATGACCCAGCTGATGTCTTGGAGCCCACAGCAGTCATGTGCTGATACCACATGTTGTGTAAAAGGGCGCTGTGCAGTGAGAGTGGAATGCTAGTTTTAGTGCAGTGTAATTATAAGTGACATGGGAGAGGTTCCTATGCAAGCGCAGTGACATTTTGTGTATAGACTCCATTAGACAAGGCCACTTTTTGGAAATGCATGGATTCGATAGCACCACTAATAACCAGAGGATGTAGAAATGTATAAAAACACATAACTTATGAAACATTGTAGTCCTTGCGATGATTCCATTGGAGATGTCCACGGTGTTATGGTGACTAGAAATTTCTTGAGTGCAAATAGTTAAAAAAAAGTATTTGGTGCAAGGTGTAGTTTGGGATCCTGTTAAGGGTGTTGATGTTGCAAGTTCTTAGAGCGGATAGTAGCTCTTGATCCTGTTGAATGTGAAAGCTCTTGGCACAGTTTGGGCTCTCAATCCTGTTGGGGCACTGTTGCGGCTGCTGTGAAGGTAATAAAGCAATGTAGAGGTGGTGCACTTAGTGGCTGAACTGCAGACCTAGACCTGCAGAACTAGAATGAGAGCTAGGTTTGGTTGTTATAAAAGAAAAAACACATTACATCCTTGCATGTCGCCAATTATTTCTTAGGAATTTGTGTAATGTACATGATTTAGTATGACACCAGAAGGTGGCCACACTTGGGATACCTAGTTTGGAAGAAATGGGTTATTGTTTAGGTACCCATTGATTTTTATGGGTTGTTGGACCTCCCTCCTCTCGATGCCTAACTAATTGTAGGTTTGAGGGTACGCTTTATCTGGTCATTCATGTTCATGCTGTTAATTTTTATTTTAACTGGTGCTCTTTTGGCATCGCCAGTCCTCCAAGTGTTTGCATGGGGTGCCATCAGTGTGGGCGGTGTGTTCGACCTACACATTCATGGGGGAGGTATAAAGAATAGGAGTGTCACACTGAACATTGGTTGGCAATCACAACATGCCCTGAGGTCATATGTGTGCCCCTCTAGTCCCCAAAATGTGTTGTGCAACGTGACCCTCTCAAGTGACACAGAAGTCTTGACTATGCCCTTTTCCAGAGGCTTTCTCTGGGCTTTTTTTTTATTAGTCTTGGGGTGCCTCCCTAGACCTTCATATGATCTGTTGTTTTAATTATTGTGACCTGGAGGGGGTTGAAGAGTTGTTCCGAAGCCACAGTCTGCCCCTCATTTTTGGCGTTCGAAATTGGGATTTTTGCTCCCTTCAAACAGTGTGTATGAGCATATCTCTGTGTTCTATTCTGCTCGGAGTTATGATGGGATTGTCACACTCCCTTTTTCTGGCACCCTCCTCTCCAATGGACCATATCTTGCTTGAACCTGCCATTCCCGGCTGATACTTGGACAACTTTGAAGGAAAAGAGGAGGCAAAAATATCACTGTATTAAGAGTCTGGAGCAAGGCCAAGAACTCACTGAAGGTTGCCCGAACTATAGGAATGGAAAGGGAAAGCTGGATGTTCTGGTAGACCCCCTGTATTGACTCAATGCCATGCAGTGTTTCAAAATCTGTCAGAACATGTGCATGTACTGTGGAGGTTATGGGGTCTTCTCTATCCCAACCGTAGGGGAAGCCTGTCTCCCGACACTGAAGGACAGCTTTGCTTTAGAACTAAAAGGGGGCCTCATTAGGCTGGAGGCCGTTAGCCTTCTGTGGGCTCTATTGTTGCTGGGACTACATGCTAAAAAAAACTCTCTGGCCTAGCTGGGAGCCCAATAATGGGGGCCTTTCGACTTCGTTATTGGAACCCATTCCATTTGACTCCTGGGTGCGAGAATCTGGGTGCTTGCTTTTTAAGCAGTGGTCAGGGAGCCACCCAGCCCTCCTTCATCAGACTGCCCTTCCCCTGGGGTGTGGCTAGCTGACCCCATCCTGGGAGACCAGCAGCATACATAGTAAGCCATAGGCTCTTGCCGGCACCATGAATGGCAAACTTTAGTGTGGATACCAAATTGGTAGCCGCAGAGCAGCTCTGAGTAGTAGATTCCAGTGATGATATCCAGTCGGCAGCTGCACAGCAA
Organism: Pleurodeles waltl; assembly: GCF_031143425.1. Classification (NCBI taxonomy): domain Eukaryota; kingdom Metazoa; phylum Chordata; class Amphibia; order Caudata; family Salamandridae; genus Pleurodeles; species Pleurodeles waltl. The sequence goes on from NC_090437.1 coordinate 898,936,007, forward strand.
CCCTGAGTTTCCCGAATGCAAGTAAAGGTTTAGGGGCCAGATGGACAACCTCGAGGTTTGCGACTCGCAATTTGCGACTCATTTGCGAGTTGCAAATTGCGAGTCACAAAACCATATGGTATGTACGACAGTGTACTTCACACTGTGTGTGATTCCCAATGGGGTCGCAAATTACCTACCTCATGAATATTCATGAGATAGGTCGTAATTTGCGACCCAATTGGGAATGGTGGCACTCATAGGGATGGTGGCCAGCTGGGGTCAGCAGACCACCATGGCTGTGACTGCTTTTAAATAAAGCAGTATTTTTTTTTAAATACAGCCCGTTTTCCTTAAAAAAAAACGGAATGCATTTCAAAAACAAAAATTAAAGGTTTTCTTTTCATTTTTTCAGAGCAGGCAGTGATCCGTGGGACCACTGGCTGCTCTGAAAAAATGTATTCTCATGCATTCACAAAGGGGAAAGGGTCCCCTTGGGAACCCTTCCCTTTTGCGAATCGATTAGCACAAATTTGAGACTGGTGCCAACTGCGATTGTTTTGTGGCTGCATTCATGGTCACAAAACAATCATACATCGGACTGCGACTCACAATTGGGAAGGGAACACCCCTTCCTAATTGCGACTCGCAAACCCTTTTTGCGATTCGGCAAATAAATTACCAAATCGAAAAAATGGGTCTGTACATACCAAAATGCATTTTTCTTGTCACAAACGGCCCGATTCTGAGAATTGGGACATTTGCAACAAAAAAAAGAGGTACGTACATGTGGCCCTAAATCCCTAATGTTGTCTCAGTTGCCTTTCTTTTGAGCTTTACTGTGGTGTATTTTAAGGTGCATGTAAAATGGATGCTTTGGTTTAGGAATATTAAAGTTTACTGCGCAGTTGAGTTCAGCATCTGAATGAAGGCAATGCTTCTACAAACAGTTACCCCCTCCCTGCTGCGATTGTGGCCCAGTCCTTGTTGGGCTGGGTTCCCTGCCTGTGTTTGCTGATGCCATGTGTTGGTCCAGCTACCTGACCCCTGTTTCTGTGATGCAGCAGTGGACTGACTTACCTACAACTGAGAATATAGGACACTCCGGTTTGACTGGGCTTCGTTTTGCAGATGGATATTTTGCGTGGCTTGGCCCCGGCTCATCAGCTTCTGCTCGTGGTGTCCCTTTAGTCAGCATCTGTTACACATGTGTCCCATTCTGTGGCAATAGAAGCATTTTATGGGGTTTGGCTTCTGCCAAAATCCCTGGTTTCTAAACTCTCTGGGGACTTGCAGTAGAGCTCCCTTCAGAACGTGTATGTAGGAAAGTACCATCTTTCTTGGCATGTTACCCCCATTGTTACCTGTATGTCAGTATGTTTTTGCCTGTCTCACTGAGATCCTGCTGGTCAGGACCCCAGTGCTCATAGTTTATGGCTTAATGTGTGTTTTTATATAGTGCTTGAATGTGTCACTGAGGCTCTGCTAATCAGAACCTCAGTGCTTATGCTCTCTCTGCTTTTAAATTTGTCACTATAGGCTAGTGAGTTCCTTTACCAATTTCAATTGGCATACTGGACCCCCCTTATAAGTCCCTAGTATATGGTAGCTAGGTACCCAGGGTGTTAGAGTTCCAGGAGATCCTTATTGGCTGCAGCATTTCTTTTGCCACCCATAAGGAGCTCAGACAAACCCTTTCACAGGACTGCCACTGCAGCATGTGTGAAATAACATGCACATTATTTCACAGCCATTTTCACTGCACTTAAGTAACTTATAAGTCACCTATATGTCTAACCTTCAGTTGCTGAAGGTTAGGTGCAAAGTTACTAAGTGTGAGGGCACCCTTGCACTAGCAAAGGTGCCCCCACATAGTTCAGGGCCATTTCCGGGGCTTTGTGAATGTGGGGACACCATTACACGTGTGCACTTCACATAGGTCAATACCTATATGTAGCTTCACAATGGAAACTCCGAATATGTCCATAGAAGGTGTCTAAGATCATGCAATTGTCCATTCCAAATCTGGTATTGGGAAGCCAATTCTATGCATCCTAGGAGCTCCACCATGGACCCCCAGTAGTGCCAAACCAGCTCTCTGAGGCTTGCACTGCAGCCACAGCTGCTGCCACCTCACAGACAGGGTCCTTTCCTCCTGGGGTCTGATCAGCTCAGTTCCAGAAAGGCATAACCAAGCATTTCTTGTAAGAGCAGGGTGTTACACCCTCTCCCTTTGGAAATAGGTGTTACAGGCTGGGGAGGGGTAGCCTCCCCCAGCCGCTGGAAATGCTTTGAAGGGCACAGATGGTGCCCTCCTTGCATAAGCCAGTCTACACCGGTTCAGCGACCCCTTGTCCATTGCTCTGGCATGAAACTGGACAAAGGAAAGGGGAGTGACCACTCCCCTGTCCATCGCCACCCTAGTGGTGGTGCCCACTGCTCCTCCAGTGTGTCCCAGACATCAGCCATCTTGCTTTGCAAGGTGTGGGGCACTCTGGAGGGCTCTGAGTGGCCAGTGCCAGCAGGTGACATCAGAGACCCCTCCTGATAGGTCCTTACCTGATAAGGTAGCCAATCCCCCTCTCATGGCTATTCAGGGACTCTCCTATGGGTTCTCTTCAGATTCCACTTGCAAGTTTCCAGCAGGAATCCTCTGCAACTCCTACTTCATCCTCTGACCTCAGATCAACCATAGTGTGCTCCAGGAACTGCTGTAACAGCAAAAGAGTATCCACAAGGGATACTCTTCTTCTGAAACTTCAACTCCAGTCAGCACCTGCAACATTTTCCATGGTGTGCACGCTCTGAGGACTCCCTGTCTTCACCCTGCACCAGAAGAACCAAAGAAATCTCCGGTGGGGTGACAGAGTCACTCCCTTGCTCACACAGGCACCTTCAAAGTCGACGATCGGTTCTCTTGGACTCCTCTCACAGCGGCAAGCATGCTCCTTGGAACACATAGAGTAGATCCCATCGACACAGACTGTCCTGAGGTCCTGCTGACGCAATTTGGAGAAGTTAAGACCCTGCCTTCCCTGAGAGAAACACTATCCTTCTGCACTGTGTCTTCTTCACCTCCTAAGGCCTCTGTGCACTATTTGCTAAATTCCTTCGTGCACAGCCTGGCCCAGGTCCCCAGCACTCTATCATGTGATGCTCAACTTGCTGGGTTGACCTCCGGCGGTGTGGGACCCTTCTTTGCAGTGCTGCACCAACTGCATTTTGCACATCCTTTGTCCCCGTGTCCTGGGACGTCTGTGGGTGCTGTCTGGTGTCATGAGGGCTCTCTAAAATGCTGATAGCCTCCTCTTCCTCCTCACACAGAGTTGAGGCCCCATGTCCCTCCTGGGTCCCGCCAGCGCCATTTTGAGGCAAAATGCAACTCAAGGCTTGTTGGAGACTTCCAACACGAAATTACATCTGCATCCATCTTCACATTGTGGGACATCCATTGTATCATGCAGGAACCCACCTGTATCTTCCTAGGGTGCATTTCTGCAGTCTTCGTCCAACTGGGGACTCTTCTTTTGTACCCTCTTCTGGGTTGGCAGGGGCTCCTGTCCTTCCTGGGACTTCTTTCAACTTCTGGACTTGGTCCCCTTCTTTTGCAGGTTTTCAGGTCCAGGAATCCAGCAGTTGTTGTTTGCAGACTGTTGGACATTTTTTTTTTGCTTATGCAGGGTCATCCCCAATCTTTTTGACTCCTGCCTTCTATTTTTTCTGACCTGTTGCTGTTGGCTTTTGAACTCTGAGCACTTTACCACTGCTAACCAGTGCTAAGGTGCATATGCTCTCTGTGTAAAATTGTATGTAATTGGTTTATCCATGACTGGCATATTTGATTTACTAGTAAGTCCCTAGTAAAGTGCACTAGAGGTGCCAGGGCCTGTAAAGCAAATGCTACTAGTGGGCCTGCAGCACTGGTTGTGCCACCCACATAAGTAGCTCTGTAATCATGTCTCAGACCTGCCATTGCCGGGTCTGTGTGGGCAGTTTTAACTGTAAATTCGACTTGGCAAGTGTAACCACTTGCCAGGCCTACACCTTCCATTTTCTTATATGTAAGGCACCCCTAAGGTAGGCCCTAGGTAGCCCCAAGGGCAGGGTGCAGTGTATCATTAAGGTGGGACATATAGTAATGTGTTTTATATGTCCTGACAGTGAAATATTGCTAAATTTGTTTTTCACTGTTGCCAGGCCTGTCCCTCTCATAGATTAACATGGGGGCTACCTTTAAATCTGATTAAAGTGTAGATTCCCTTTGGGAGCGGATGGACATGTGGAGTTTGGGGTCTCTGAGCACACAATTTAAAAATACATCTTTTAGTAAAGTTGATTTTAAGATTGTGTGTTTGAAAATGCTACTTTTAGAAAGTGAGCATTTTCTTGCTTATACCATTTCTGTGACTCTGCCTGTTTGTGGATTCCCTGTCTGGGTCAGTTTGATAGTTGGGCTGGTTGCACCTCACACTAGACAGTGACACAAAGGGAGCTGGGGTGTAGCCTGCATATCCTGATTTGCCATCTGTGCTAGGAGGGAGGGGAGGAGTGGTCACTTACACCTGAAAGGGCTGTGCCTGCCCTCACACAATGCAGTCTCCTACCCCCTGGTGAGTGTCTGGTGCCTGGCCTGGGCAAGGCAGGATTTCACATTCCAAAGAGACTTTACTTTGAAGTAGGCCTACTTCAAAGGAGAAATTGGGTATAAGAAGGGCACCCAAAACCACAAACTTTAGAACACTTCTGGAAACAAGAGAAACCTCTGCCTGGAGAAGAGCTGAAGAGCTGAGGAGAAGTGCTGCCCTGCCTGTGACTATGCTTTGTGGAGCTATCCTGCAGTTGCTGCTTCTGCCAGAGTCAGAGGGCAAAGACTGGACTTTGTGTACCTTCCATCTTGTGAAGAAATCTCCAAGGGCTTGATTTAGAGCTTGCCTCCTGTTGTTTGAAGTCTCAGGGACAGCAAAGACTTCTCTCTGCCAGCACCTGGAGTCTCTGGAGAGACTCCTGCTCTGACAAGTGGTGCCCTATCCAGTCCCTGGGCCCTTGAAAGGAAAGCTGGTGAAAATCCAAGGAAATCGACTTCGGACGACTTCGGACCGACGCCGCTGCTGAATCCGGTGACGCTGCCTGCAACTGACTACGTGATCTTCGCTGGAACGCAACGACCTTCACAGGCCCGACGCCTCTGCAGCCCCGCTGGAGTCTGCGACTCCATGGAAGTCGCTGCACCACGTCATGACCGACGCCGCTCGAAGTGCGCGGATTCAACGTTTCGCACAGACTCCGTGATCCCCGATTTCGCGCATCGACTTGTTTTCACTCTTCACCAAAGGTACTGTACTTGGGGGTCTATGCGACTCCATGTCCGGCGCCGCTGGTGTTGGCTCGTTGGGAATGACTCCGTCACAACGCCGTGTTAACACCTGTGTATGTCGGATTTTTGTCGTTTTGGTCTTGTTTTGTTTAGATAAATATTTCCTATTTTTTTAAACCTGTGTTGCGACTTTTTGTAGTGTTTTTATTAAGTTACTGTGTGTGTTGGTACACATACTTTACACCTAGCACTCTGAAGTTAAGCCTACTGCTCTGCCAAGCTACCAAGGGGGTAAGCAGGGGTTAGCTGAGGGTGATTCTCTTTTACCCTGACTAGAGTGAGGGTCCTTGCTTAAACAGGGGGTAACCTGACTGTCAACCAAAGACCCCATTTCTAACACAGACTTATTTGGTTATTGCAATAATTCCAATCAGGAGGTGTAGTGTGTCCTAAGGAAACTTGCAGTACTTTACTCCTACTTTTCTGGGCTCTGGGGTGGGGTAATTTACTTACCTTTACTGTATTCTTACTCTCCCAGCATTCTGCACACACTAGACTTGTCTAGGTGGGAATTTGTGATTCGCATTCCACTTTCTTAGTATATGGTTTGTGATTCCCCATGACCTATTTTCTCCCTTTGCATTCTACTGCATTTCCTATTGTTTGCACTATCCTATGTCTAATTACTTGCCTTATTTTGGTGTCTAGTGTATCTATTGTGTACAATACTTACCTCCAGAAGGAGTATTGCATCTAAGATATTTTTGGTACTGTGTCACCCCTTGTGTATAAGTACTGTGTGACTATAAGTGGTATTGCATGAGCTTTGCATGTCTCCTAGTTCAGCCGAAGCTGCTTTGCTAAGCTACCTCTATCAGCCTAAGCTGCTAGATCACTACTTCTTCACTAATAAGAGATAACTGGACCTGGTATAAGGTGTAAGTACCCAGGGTACACACTACAAACCAGGCCAGCCTCCTACAGTGTGCCATTTTCATGCATACGCCCAACTTGGCCCCCCACGGATGGTCTTCCTCAATTTATGTTGAATCAACTTAGTGGTGTCCCGCTGGGCCTGCTCCTGTTTTTCCTTATCCTTTGCCCTTTTGTGAAAACACAATACGTCTGCTTGTATCTCCCACCAGGGTTTGGTGTTTAGCCCTACTATGCTGTCCAGTCCTCTTTGTATTTAGGTGGCAGCACCTTTCAAGGCTATTGTAAAGGAAGATGACCTGAGGGACCATACCAGTCCATGACAGTCCTGTCTCCTGCCACCACCATTCTCTCATCCTGTCTAGGAAATCTGTAGTGCTCCCCCAGGTTTGATGGTTTCTGCTGTCAACCCTCCTATATCTGGGCAGTCAGGGGACATTTTCCTCAGGGCCATCCTTATTTGGTGCCAATATGTGTTGAACGCGGCTTGTCATGCTCAGTGTTTTTCAGTGTGAATGCTGGGATGCAGGCTCAGGCGAACACCATGTTAGTAAGACCACTGATAATGCTGCTTAGTAGACTCTTGACATTGCCAATCGCTAAGATTATTCCAGCGGTGCTCTTCTCAAAGCATAAGATACATTTCCTGGCCCCATCCAACAACTGCAGCAGTTTGGCTTTTAGCTCTTCCTAATTCATCTGGGCCCACGGCACATAGATGGTCCCTGATATGCCCTTTTGTAGTAGTGGGCATAATCTTATTTTGAACAGCTCCACTGGTTTTCCATCAACATAGCATTTCCATCTCCTCAGACAATCCTGCATATAAGGGAAATTCCACTTGGGTTCTCATCCTCTGTGCAAGATGCAGTCTACCGCAACAGCTATGTCCTCTGGTTTGAAGGATCCCTCCTCTGGCCAGGGTCTATCATATTGATCCCTTCTTCAGTCAAGCGAGCCAACACTGGCATCATGGTTGTGCAAAAATCTCACCTTCATGAGCGACCATGTCCCTTGGGATAAGTTTAGTTGTCCTGTATGCTCGGTAGGAGCAGAAGCCCTCTTCTTCGCAGCTATCCTCACGCAGACAAAAAGGTGCCATCTTGGTTCTTATTCTATGTCTAAGCCGCTTTTGCACATGGCCACCTTGGTGCCTAAATTACTGGTCAGCCCCTTTCCTTCATTGGTGCTCTGATGAGGCTCAGACCCCAGTCAAAAGCCTCTGATTCTACCTTAGATTCCTCCTCAAATATGGCTCTGTGTCAACCCCTGATCTCCTCAGGTTGAGGGTGTGCTGTTCTACTCTCTCACTGGGTTTAGAGGGTGCAAACTCTCTCTCTGTCCCTCCTTAGTTCACTCCTTTCCTCTGACTACCACTTAGATTGCCTCCTTCGTTCTAAGCTATACTCTGTTCTTCTACATTGGGACGCGCCCTCAAGCTCACTTTCCATGGTTTCCTTAGCTACCAGAGCATACCCACTGACTCTTTCCTCGTCATAAGATCACAGAGGACTGGGACCCCTCTCCTCACCCCCATTGGTTGTTGCGCTGTCCAGAATTGCTATGAATCTCCCTTTCATTCAGTTGATTTCCACAGCACCAGTTGGAGTGCGTGTTCTCTGTGCCCCTGAGGTATGGTTGGCCAAACGCAACGGACGTGGGGTCGAGCTTCAAGGAATTCTAACACTGGAGTGGAGTGGTGCAGGGAGTGCCTGCGCTTGTTGGCCTGTTAATCTGTCATGCCTAGACCTGACAGCTTGTTGTTTGGTAGGGGCCCCTTGGGCTCCCTTGAATGGCAGACTGGTATTTCCTAATGTGAGGATAGCAAGCATCAGGGAGAGCACCTCCATTCCTGCATGTGGCAGGGGAGGTGTGAACGCCTTGATTGCAGGTTAATTGCATTGGCCTGGGCCTCCTTGAAGATGGCCCATAATTATATTCATGAATCTCTTTTGTTCTTCTTTTGCTCTGTATATTTTGTTTGTATGTGTGTTCAATGATGTTGTTGTCAAAGGTTCCCTCTTTTGACTAGGGGAGCGCGTGTGCCCTGGTATGTGAATGTAATTTATGGCAAAACCTTTCAGGTTTTTCAGTCTGTGTGGGGAACTTATTTTGCATATGCTTTAGGGGAGATTCCATGGTGAATGTGGGTAGTCTTTTAGGGGATAGTTACTATTTCTAGTTGTATGCTTTTAGGTGATCTTGAGTTATACGCATTCTAACTTCTCTGTTGTTAGAGGATTTGTAGGTTTTATTGTGGTAACGGGGAAATATGCACATGGGGATTACCAGCTCTACTCTGGTAGTGGGAAATATACACAGAGAGATTAGTAGTTCTACTGAGCTCAACATTCATTACAGATGCATTAAACCAAACATAAGCACAAACATTAATGCTTATGAAGAACCACAACCTAGGAAAAAGTATAATTGTTAATACAAAACAAGCATGAAATTTGGCATCAAGATAGCAATCCTGGAATAAAATAGCAATTTGTAATAATTAGCAGTGTCTTCAGAGGAATTAGCAGTGTCTTCAGCGGTGCGGTCATTACAACCCTGGCGAACGGTGTTAAAGCGGCGGTAAGACCGCCAACAGGCCGGCAGTAAAAAAATTGAAATTACGGCCGTGGCGGAAACCGCTAACAAAGACAGCCACTTTAACACTCCATCCGCCATGGCGGTACAAACAAACAGTGCGGCGGTCATCGCCAACAGACAGGCGGAAGACAAAGTACCACCCACAGTATCACAACCTACCAATCCGCCCCCTTTTCTGGGGCGGATTCACCGCGGACAAAAACACGGCGGAAACAGGACTTCGAAGGGAAAACGCTCACCTCTACACACCCCACGAGGAATCCGGACGCCATGGAACCAGAGCTGCACATCCTGCCAGCCATTATCTTCCTGCTCCTCTACCAGGAGCACGAACGCCGGCGGTGAAGACAACAGTGAGTACTGCACCTACGACACAGGGGAGGGGGGAGGGAAAAAACAGGGACACACACACGCAACACCCCCACCCCCACCCTCACCCACTACAACACACACACCAATACAGCATGATACATTACAGTTACACCCCCCAATCCCCCCTGGAAGAATGCAAAGACAAAAGCTAATGAGTGTAACCATTGTAATATATTAAAATCAAGTACGCAAAAATATATATATACACTATAAACAAAATATACACCAAGCTTAATAGTCCAGGTAGTGCTCCAATGAAGTCCGTGGAACACAGGGCCATCACAGTATGGGCGAGGCCCACACAAGATTCCCGACCATGATGGAGAGAACACTGCAGGGGCATCAGAGAGCAAGAAAACAGGCACCTCAAGGTGAGGGAAAGGGGGGGCACCTCAGTCGGTTGAGTGCACGACGCCAAATCCACGAGGGGGCCACATGCCCACTGTTCAATCCTGGGGAGGGCAAAGCCACAGTCTCTCAAGTCTCTCCAGTGGGTGGTTTGCCCACTGTTCAATCCTGGGGAGTGCAAAGCCACAGTCTCTCAGGTCTCTCCAGTGGGTGGTTTGCCCACTGTTCAATCCTGGGGAGTGCAAAGCCACAGTCTCTCAGGTCTCTACAGTGGGTGGTTTGCCCACTGCTGCATCCTGGGAGTGCAAAGCCACAGTCTCTCAAGTCTCTACAGTGGGTGGGTTGCCCAATGTTCAATCCTGGGGAGTGCAAAGCCACAGTCTCTCAAGTCTCTACAGTGGGTGGTTTGCCCACTGCTTTATCCTGGGGAGTGCAAAGCCACAGTCTCTCGTGTCTCTACAGTGGGTGGGTTGCCCACTGCTGCATCCTGGGGAGTGCAAAGCCACAGTCTCTCAAGTCTCTACAGTGGGTGGTTTGCCCACTGCTATATCCTGGGGAGTGCAAAGCCACAGTCTCTCAAGTGGATAACAGTCTCCACTGGTTCTGGAGGGGGCTTTGTGCCCAGAGTGCTTCATCCTGCTAAGGACAAAGGTAGTGGATGACTGTCTCCACTGGTTCTGGAGGGGGCTTTGTGCCCAGAGTGCTTCATCCTGCTTGTGATATTCAGCGGTGCTTGATGCGGCGGTGCCCTGTTCAGCGGTGCTTGATGCGGCGGTGCCCTGTTCAGCGGTGCTTGAGGCGGCGGTGCCCTGTTCAGCGGTGCTTGGGGCAGCGGTGCCCTGTTCAGTGGTGCTTGAGGCGGCGGGTTCCTCTGCAATGATTCATCTGCTGGCGGTCCTCTGTAGCCCAGAGTGGCTTGTGCTGGCGGTCCTCTCTAGCCCAGCGGGCCTTGTGCTGGCGGTCCTCTCTAGCCCAGCGGGGCTTGTGCTGGCTGTGGCCTCCTGGGCAGCAGGGCAGGTGCTGGCGGAGGCCTCCTGGACAGTAGGGATGATGGCGGTGGCCTTCTGGCCAGCGGGGATGATGGCGGTGGCCTCCAGGGCAGCAGGGCAGGTGCTTGCGGTGGCCTCCTGGCCAGCGGGGATGATGGCGGTGGTCTCCTGGGCAGCGGGGATGATGGCGGTCTTCTACGCCATGTGAGGTACTGGGTTTTTCAGAACCGGTACTGATCCGGTAACCCAGTGGTGCCAGGGTACACCCAAAGACCTCGGGTACTTTCCTGATTCAGACCACAGAAACTCAGAGTCTTCTAGGTGAAGTCAAAGATCGAATTTATTGGCTGCAACCAAGTAACAAGCGTCCTAGAAGTACAACAGCACGGTTTGTATGTTCTCAGGAGACTGTGTTTCAATGCAAAGTCAGGTTTCCTTATATACAGTTTTTTAAGCTTCAGGCAAACATTCTTGACATTTTGGTTGGTCATTCACATGTTTTCACTACAAAGGAAAAAACAGTGTCATGATGAAACCTCATATTTCATGTCATCCAACCCATAATAAATTACCCGGCAAGGCCTAGTATTTTACATCAGATAAGTGTGGACCCCCAATAAAAAGGGCACCTCCCCCTCGTAAAGTAAGAAGAAGTAAAGAGCAGGTGCAGGTGTGAGCAAGATTAGGCAGGGTTTGTGAGCGATAATAAGGGTTTTATGACATGGTGTGCCTTGATGCTATCTGATTCGGCCACTGGGAGAGGGACTGACCAAACAGGTTTGGCCTGAGGCAATGGTTCCAGCTTGCCCAGGTCAGAGAAAAGTCAATCAAGGTGTACGTGTCCTTGGAATCAAATCTGACTGTATTATAAGCCTATGTGAGGGCAACTTTTAAAAATGGCTACCGTGTATAAAATGGGAGCCACGAGTGCAGGACGAAAATGGCGATTTCGAGGTGAAAACGCTGCTGGAATTGAGCGAAAATGCTCATGCTTAGTGTACTAGTCATTATTGGTCTTTTGATACTAAAATCGTACTGCTGTGGCAAAGTAAATTACATGGGTCCAGAATTTGTAGAACCACAAACCCTCCTTTTGCCCTTACATAGGCAATAAACCTATTCTCATGCTAATCTGAGTCCAGGTCTATGTTTCTAAAGTCGTTGAGATGTTGCTGTAACATCATCCTAGTATTTAGCTCGTCTCTTGGTGCAGGTTTCCTTATGCATGATGTAACACAGAGGCCACATATCGCAGGAGCACACTGCACGCATAGACAGAACAGGAAAAGAATGGCCAAGATCATCCCAATGACCATCAGTATCTTCCATCCCCATGCTGATATCAGTTCCCAGAACCATCCCATTAATGACCAATCTCCTCTATCTAAATGAATAGATTCGGAAATTCTATGCAGTTTGGAGATGGCCTGGTATACTGTTGGAGCGTTATCTGGGACAAAAACACAGCAACTCGATTGGATCAATGTACATACTCCACCCCGGTCTGCAAGTATGACATCTAATGCGACCCTGTTCTGAAGGGTCATAAGACGATCCGACTGGAGCTCAGCAGTCAAGTTACCAAGGGCACCAGCGGTTTCAGCCACGGTGGATTCAACCACTCTTATCAATTGCCTTATGCTCCTGCTGTTACCTATTTGTCCCCAGAGCGGCAGAAAACCCTTTACGAAGTCCCCAAATTCTTGTCCTGCAGTGTCTTCTTCACTGAAGACGCCTCTAACTATCCTTGTCTTGTGGTAATCTGCCGCTGCTGTGTAGGTAGGGGGCAACAGGAACGAAACAAAGCATGTGCCCGAAAAGTCAGGGGGCAACCATGTAAAGGCTCTTTCATGGCAGATGAAATAGGTACCCTTAGCTGCCAAGAGCGGAGGGGAGGTCTGAGATGCGAAGACATATGTCTCAGTGCAGACGCTTCCCCTAGCTGAGCTCTGGGATTCTTGCCAGTACCTTGCAGACACAGGTGACCCTGATGGGGTACAACCCAAATCAGGGAAGATATCTTAGCTTGCTGTTTCTCACTCATTGTGGCTTCATATCCGGTCATGTTCCATCCTATATATGCTATTGTCTCATCTCTGGGGATAGTCTCGTAGAAGATATTGTCCTTCATCATGTCTATGATACCTTTGACTAAAGCATTTTTCTTAGGGTTGTCTTCCGCAAAACGTAGAGGGTAGTGTGCATAGATGAATATCGTTCTGAATGCCCACACGAAACCATTGTGGCTGAAAGGCAGGATCAGATAAGGGATACCTTTATCTGCTGTGTGAGGCATAAGGCCACACACCCAACAGTTAGTTGTATTTATCACTAGTTGGTGTTGGTGCAAAAGCTGGATGAAGGAGTTATTAATGAACTCTAGTCTCCTAGCAGATTCATGTTTAGGGAGGAGTTGAAAAGAATGTGGGGAAACAGTGGAAGGAGGAGGTGTAGACGAGGTAGTGGGTGCCAATATCACGTTAAAACAGAATAAAACATATCCTATAAAAAACATAAGTATACTAAATAACATAAAAATGCACAGCAGCAAAAACCGTTTCCTGGTTATCGTTTCACATATTCTCTTCTTGAAACTCAGTCTTTCAACATGTTCTCCATTTTGGAAAGATTCCATCCTCTAACCGTTGCCGTTTGTGGCGGTTGGTTTACTTCACTTAGGAGTGTTCTGAATGTTCCAGGCCGCCCTAGAACAAACCAGACCTGTAGACCTTGTGTCCACAGGTTACCCCCCTAAGTCTTTTTCAGCCACGATCCTACAGCTGAACCCGGATGGATGTTCGAAAAACATTTTCCATATTGGAGAACTTTGCTAAAGGGAAGAAAAGTAAACTGTTTTATTTGTCTTTTATTCTTGGTCGTAGATTATAACGGTTAGTCCCAGGTATTGTGTGGTCCTGAAAAAGGAGTTCAGGTTCTGTAGTGTCCAATCGAACTGACGGTGATACTGCTGATTGTAAAATGTCATCACTTTCTTTCTCAGTGAGTGTTCCTTTTATTCGTGCATCGCTGAAAGGCAGAAAACGTGGCACGGTTTCAGTCTCTGAGTCGGCGACACCTTCCTGGACCCACCGGTCATATGGCAGAGGTAGGGGTACCCTTTTGCAATGGGTCCTATGGATCCAGTGTTTCTTCCCTTCTACTCGAACAGCTGATCTTGTGGAGAGAAGAACGAGGTGCGGTCTGGTCCACCTGGGCTGCTCGTTTTTGGTTCGCTGAAAGTTCTTTATTAAAACCCAGGATCCAGGCTCAATGGAATGACCTGGAGATTCAGAGACCGGAGGCAGGGTGTCGTGGACCTGTTGATGTAAAACACGCAATTTAGCCGTCAATTCATACAGATAGTCAAGCAAAACAGGATGCTCTATCTCGCTAAACTTCTTGGGCCTGAGCACTCCCCATATATTGGCCGGGTGGCCAAAGACTATTTCATAAGGACTAAGTTTCACTCGTGAATGCACAGTCATTCTGGTTGATAGGAGTGCTAGGGGTAGAGCGTCAGGCCATTTAAGACCAGAGCTCGCTTGTATCTTGGCCAATTTTAGCTTTAGAGTGCCATTATAGCACTCCACTAATCCAGCTGATTGGGGGTGATTTGCAGCGTGAAATTTTTGGTTTATGCCTAGCCCTTCGCATACTTTCTTCATCACTTGACCCACAAATTCACTTCCATTGTCACTCCAGATCATTCTCGGCATTCCAAATCTAGGGAAGAACTCTTTCACAAGGGCTTTGGCTGTGGATAGCGCAGTATTGTCTTTTAGGGGATAGGCTTCCACCCATCTTGAAAAGGCACAAACAACAACGAGTACGTATTTTAAGTTGTTGCACCTCTCCATGTGGATGAAATCTAGCTGCAAAACCTCAAACGGATACGTAGGAGGTGCAAAATGACCAGCTGGAGTTGGGGTTCCTCTACCAGGGTTGTGTTTCAGGCATACCATGCAATTTTTAACCACATTTTCTGCGCACTTGGGAATTCCTGCATTTTGCCATACTGGGGCCAACAACTTAGAAATCCCTTTTACACTGATGTGAGCCATTCCATGAGCCATTGTAACTACTGCAAGCACATACGCATCGGGTAGCAACCATCTTTGATGTTCTGACAACTCGACCCAACAACCATTCACATCCAATTTACCCGTACTTTCTCTCCACACACTCAATTCTCTCTCTGTGGCTTCAGCTTGAATCGATTTCACGCTTTCTATCGTGTCTTCACACATTCCAACATCACCAATCCATCTTGCAGGGCCCGCGACATACATTCGGCTCATCACATTCCTTGCTGTTTCTTTTGCGACCTCGTCAGCAAATGCATTCCCACGACCAACATCATCAGTCACCTTTTTATGTGTGCTACACCTTACAATCGCAACTTGCAACGGTAAAGTAAGTGAATCAAGGAGCTCATTTACCAACTGACCATGCTGTATTTTAGTTCCATGCGAGGTCAGGAACCCACGTTCCTTCCACAAACGCCCAAAACTATGGGCCACACCAAACGCATATTGGCTATCGGTATAGATAGTCACTTTCATTCCTTTTGATACTGTACATGCTCTTGTTAGGGCTATTAACTCAGCTGCTTGGGCTGAATTGTGTGGGATACTTGCAGCTTCAACAATCGTACACAAAGTTGTCACAGCATACACCGCAGTCGTGTCACCATTCGTGAGCTTAAAGCATGAACCATCCACCCACAAAGTACCATCACTATTTGCAAGGGGAGTGTCCAGAAGGTCTATTCTCCCTTTCGTTTCTTCTTCTGTTCTATGGAGACAATCATGTTGTTCAGAAGTATCTAACTCCGTCACGATTGGCAATAACGTAGCTGGGTTAAGTGTAGTGCATCTTTTTATATGTACATGGCTTGCTAACAATGTCAACTCGTAACCTGACAATCGAGCACTAGTTAAATGCTGTGTCTTGGTTCTGTTTAACAACGTGTCCACTGCATGTGGAACCATTACGATTAATGTGTTATTCATCACTAAACCAGCAGACTGTCGGATAGAAACAGCAGTTGCCGCTGCCGCTCTTAAGCAGCTTGGTAGTGCCTTAGCTACTGGGTCTAAGGTTGAAGAGAAATAGGCGCATGGACGCTCCCTGTCTCCAAACTGTTGTGTCAAAACTGCTAACGCACAACCTTCTTTCTCATGGACATACAATGTAAAAGGCTTGCTGTAGTTGGGGGTACCCAACACAGGAGCTGAACATAATGCATCACGTAATTCGACAAAACTTTTCTGACAATCTTCAGACCATGGGACGGGATTTGGTGTATCTTTACAAGTTAATGCCACCAAGGGTTTGGCTATTAACAAAAAATTAGGTATCCATTGTCTGCAATATGATGTAATACCCAAGAAAGCACACACTTCTCTCTGTGTTCTTGGCACACTCATTGCTGCAACAGCCCTGATTCTCTCTGGGGTCAGTTGCCTTCCCTCCTTCGAAAAGAGATGACCTAAATAGGTCACTTCTTTTTGACAATACTGTAACTTTGAAAGGGACACTTTGTGGTGTAAATCAGACAAATGACGCAATAATGACAATGTTGCTTCTTTGCAGATCTCCTTAGTATCTGCAGCAACTAGCAAATCATCGACATATTGAATGAGAGTG
Source organism: Pleurodeles waltl (assembly GCF_031143425.1). NCBI lineage: Eukaryota > Metazoa > Chordata > Amphibia > Caudata > Salamandridae > Pleurodeles > Pleurodeles waltl. The sequence continues at coordinate 898,952,192 of NC_090437.1, forward strand.
GCGCCATCAGGTAACATAAGAGTGTCAAGTTGTGCTTTCAAAGCCTGACTATAGATAGATGGACTTTCACAATAGCCTTGAGGAGCTCTCTTAAATCTGAAGCTTCGTCCCCCCAATTGAAGCCAAAAATGTCCCTGCTCTCTTCTGCAATAGGGATGCTGAAGAAAGCATTTTTCAGGTCTATCACTGAAAAGCAAGTGGCTGAAGCTGGAATCATTGTCAACAATGCAGTGATATCGGGGAAGACTGGAAACTGTGGCACAACTATTTTGTTCACCTCTCTAAGATCAATTACAAACCTATAAACATGTGGCTGAGTAGGGTCAGTATGCTTCAAGACAGGCAAAACAGGACTATTGCAAACGTTGCCTCTTGTCTCTTCAATTACATCCTTCTCAATCAGGTCACAAATAATTGCTAACAACGCTTTTTCCCCTTCACTAGAGATCTTGTATTGGGGAATACGTGGCATTTTAACATTGGCTTTTAATGTTATCACATATGGCTGAATTTCCAAAAGACCTACATCATTAGGTCCAGTAGCCCAAAGAGTATTAGGAAGAGACGAAAATTCTGGTGGAAATCTGTCTTTTGACAAATACATTAATGAAACCACTTTCTTACCCAATGTGAGTTGCACTCCAGAAGGAGAGCAATACAATGTCGCATACAATCTCTTTAACAGATCTAATCCTAACAAGTTCTCGCCACAACCTGTCGTCAAAATAAGGGGTGTTTCAAATTTACAAGGTCCAACAGAAAGAGATAAAGGGTTAGAAATCGGATTTCTAACTGGGGCGCCGGAAAACCCTACTGATACATTTGTTTCGCCAGACAAAGGTGCGCCAGGGAGTTTTGAGTGCATAATAGAACTCTTGGTAGCACCAGTATCCAACAGAAAAGGTTCTGACACACCTGATGCAATCACCTTAACATAAGGCCCACTCTGATCTACTGGAACTGAAACAACTCCCTCTCTTTGTCTATGGCTGTCCTAGCAATCATTACTGTCCAAATGCTCATCCTCTGTATAGTAATCATCAGTATAGTACTGAGCCGTCCTACCAGATGCATTAACCTGTTGATCAAATCTGTTCATTGAGTTTTGAGGGAGGAATGGGCGCGTGCTCTGGGGAACATATCCACGTCCTCTTCCTCTAGGTGCTTGTGGAACACCTCGACCTCTTAAACCAGAAGTACCATTTGCGCGCTGTAGCAAAGCAGGGCAACTATACTTGAAATGACCCTCTTCCTTGCAATATGAACACTGATTGGGACCTACTGGGATACGTGGTTGAGCATACTCGGCTCTTTGCGAGTTTCTCTGAACGGTTGGGGCTGATAGTTATTCTGATAGTTGTTCTGATAGTTACTCTGTGCACCACTATTTTGACCACCACGTGGCGGGTACGCTTGTTGTAACAGAACCTTTGTTTTCAATTCTTTAGTTTTCTTCTCTCCTCTATCTCTCTCATCTTTATCTCTATTTTCGTAGTACTGTGCAGTAGCCAATATCTGCGCTGAAGAGGAAACTGCCCAAGAACTTTCTGAATCTTTTAACTTTTTACACAACTCAGGAAGCAGATTATGCACAAATTTATCGACGAACAAACGTTGACCACCTTCCGTGCTCATATCTTGACCACTGTGGTCCACAAACGTTTCTTCAAACCTGGTGAAGAAATCTGATACCGTTTCTTCTTTCTTTTGCTTACATGCAGACAATTTATCCCAGTTTACACGCATCGCAGGCATTATAGTTTTCATGTAATCAATAATCCTACCAGGAAGCTCTGTCACTAAAGGCTCAGGTTTAGCACCACCAATTTGTCGGGCATCTGCAGCAGCAATATTAGCCCATGTGTCACCTAACTCTTGAGCATGGTCTGTATGGCGAATCTTTCCCCATAAAGGCTGTGGAACAACATTCCCAAACAACATGTCTATGTCAGCTAAATTCATAATGCAAGACCCCGCAGTCTGTGACAATTCCTTGTAATACCCTGTAGGATTCTTACGGGGATCAGGCAATGTCTGCTTAAGGGCTAAAACTTCAGCTCGCTTCCATGGAACGTGTACCCATACACGCTGGAAATGAGGCAGGACAGGTGGATTAGCATTTGGGTCCCCTTCCCTCCATTGTGGGGGAACTTCTCTCATGGGGTACTGTTTCCTTTTCTTTTTAGCAGAAGAATCATATTTAAACAATAACCTGGAAACACCTTCAGTCCTAAACGACAATAACATCGCAACTGCTTTCTCGACATCTGAACCCACAATCAAACCTGTCGCAAAATTGAACCGTACACGACACAACTTAGGCGGATTGGGCTCCAAACCATTTTCCTCTAAACCCTCAGAAAGAAAAGTACACATTTTCTCAAAAACGTGTCTCTGTTTCGGTTCTTCCCACTGATGGAAGACATCCATAACAAACTCTAGTTCATATCTCGCTGGTTCAGTAACCCATTTATGCGCCAAATAATTCAGTGTCTCTTTCTCCCTACCATCAGGCAATTGGCTACGCAATTGTTTACGCTCTGAAACTGGGGTCGTAGCTAATGACCCAAAGAGAGGGGATAAAAGACTAGTCATAGTGTTTGTCATTCTCTGACGGATAGAGGGAGAGGTTGACAAATGAACAGGAGGAAAAACAGAATGAGACAAGGCAGAGACAGAAGCAGTGTCAGAAACAATACCAGGAGTGGTAGTCGCTATAGTAGTCAAAGTTGTAGGAAGTAAAGGCAGAGCAGATGTCAAAGCCGGTGGCCCTTGAGGAGGCTGCACCGGAGGAATAGGAACCAACTGAAGAATAGCTGGTGGGTGCTGTGGAGGAGCAGGAGGCAATGCAACCACTGGTTGTGCAACTAGAGGTTGCGGAGGTGCCGTGGCATTCTGCGCATAGGGTGGTGGCAAACTTAGCAAATGCGACATTAGGGGATCTTTTTCAGAGTCTTTTGCTGCATCTTGCTGAAGAGGCGGCAAAACTGGATAGCATTTATCTACTGTCATTTTATGTCGCCTATGCAACTGCTCATTCAACTGTTCTACTTCGTTATCTTTAAACTGTATAGCAGCTTGCATAATCGAAATACCTTTTTCTCTCTTATTTTTCTTAGCTAATTTAATTTCCTTTTGCTTGGCTTCCTTACGCCATAAGCGGAAAGAATCAAACATTGCCGGCCGGGCTTTCTTCTTAAAAAGTCTAACTTCGAGGTTATCTAAGATTTCTGTGTCAAAGCTACCATTTTGGGGCCATTTTAAAACACCATCTTTTCTGGTGTAACGGATCCATACTTCATTATATGTGATGGGGCCTACTCCGTGCTTCACATATAGTTCATAGGTTGGAGTTCCAATCTGAGGAACCGGACATGAGTCCTCCAACCGGGAGTCCCTTTTACAACCAAGGCAAAACACATTTCCAAGCCTGCTAAGACCCAGGCATCTTCGCTCACTAGTCTAGCTTCAAACTTCAAAGGATTATCATTTACGATAGTCTCGTGAATACACGAGTCCTTCGGCTTTGGTACTTGCAAGTTCCAAATCAAAGTGATCCCGAAGGGATACCAAACCAAATGTCCAACTAAGGACCAAACCAAGTGTCCAACTAAGGACTGGGAGACGCTCCACTTATACTTAACTGAAAATATCGATGACGTCACAAGAAGACTCGTCTTATCGTTTCGCTCTACCAAACATCAAGGGTCCAAATCAGGGCGATAGCCAGGGCAGCAGTCCTTCGTAGCCGTCGGGAAGCGGGGAACCTCGCAGCAAAGACTTTCGGACCACGTCGACATGCAGGGGTCGATGAAGTGGCGGCCTTCCTCCAGAATTTTCACACGAAGCTCCTCATGGACCTCAGGCTTGGACCGGTACCGCTGGTATCGCCCAACGTTGGGCGCCAACTGAGGTACTGGGTTTTTCAGAACCGGTACTGATCCGGTAAGCCAGTGGTGCCAGGGTACACCCAAAGACCTCGGGTACTTTCCTGATTCAGACCACAGAAACTCAGAGTCTTCTAGGTGAAGTCAAAGATCGAATTTATTGGCTGCAACCAAGTAACAAGCGTCCTAGAAGTACAACAGCACGGTTTGTATGTTCTCAGGAGACTGTGTTTCAATGCAAAGTCAGGTTTCCTTATATACAGTTTTTTAAGCTTCAGGCAAATATTCTTGACATTTTGGTTGGTCACTCACATGTTTTCACTACAAAGGAAAAAACAGTGTCATGATGAAACCTCATATTTCATGTCATCCAACCCATAATAAATTACCCGGCAAGGCCTAGTATTTTACATCAGATAAGTGTGGACCCCCAATAAAAAGGGCACCTCCCCCTCGTAAAGTAAGAAGAAGAAAAGAGCAGGTGCAGGTGTGAGCAAGATTAGGCAGGGTGTGTGAGCGATAATAAGGGTTTTATGGCATGGTGTGCCTTGATGCTATCTGATTCGGCCACTGGGAGAGGGACTGACCAAACAGGTTTGGCCTGAGGCAATGGTTCCAGCTTGCCCAGGTCAGAGAAAAGTCAATCAAGGTGTACGTGTCCTTGGAATCAAATCTGACTGTATTATAAGCCTATGTGAGGGCAACTTTTAAAAATGGCTACCGTGTATAAAATGGGAGCCACGAGTGCAGGACGAAAATGGCGATTTCGAGGTGAAAACGCTGCTAGAATTGAGCGAAAATGCTCATGCTTAGTGTACTAGTCATTATTGGTCTTTTGATACTAAAATCGTACTGCTGTGGCAAAGTAAATTACATGGGTCCAGAATTTTTAGAACCACACATGCTGCTCTTCCCAGACTTGCCAGGTTTCTTGTGGCCCTTCCCCACCTTGGAAAGTGTCGCAGCTGACTCCAAACTCCCACCGGGACCCCTGGGAGCGGCTTTGGTGGCTGGAGTCTTCCCCCTCTCCCGCCGGGCACTGGCCAACTTCTGATGCTTGACAGGTGGGGGACTGTCCGTACTGCGGCTCCGTGCCACACTGGCTGCCCTGGTGGCCGGTGCACTCCATAATCCGGTGACTACAGGCACCACTGGTCCAGGAGATGTTGTGGCTGAGGTGCTAGTTTGGGACCTAGGAGACGGACGAGGTGGGGGAGGTGCTGGAAAGAGGTCAAGCTTGGACAGGAAAAGTTTTTGGGAAACACTGGGACGGGTAGCTGGAGGGGGTTTGGGAGTGGAGGAAGAGGTTGTGGTTGTAGGAGGTGTTCGTTTGGTGACTTTGGGTGAAGGTGCATGCGCTGGAGGCTGTCGTGAGGTGGATGGCTGTTGGGTGGGTGTGTGTCTGCGTTTGTGTATCTTGGGAGGTGGCATCACAGACACACTGGGAGAGGACACAGGGGACGTGTGAATGGTAGTGGGGTGGTGACTACACGTGAGCGGGTGTGGTGCTGTGTGTGCTGGTGATGGCAGTAGTGGCTGTAGATGTAGTGCATGCAGGTGTGAGTGTAGACGAGACTGGGAGGGAGGAGGGAGACGTGGAGGAGGGGGACACAGTGGAGGCAGTGGATGTTGGTGTGTCTGCATGTGTGTGATGCTTGCGTGAGTGCCTGTGGGATGTGTGGTGCCTATGTTTGCCTGAGCTTCCCTTGTGTGTTGACGCGTGTGCATGCTGGTCTGAAGGTGTGCTTGGGATAGGCTGGGGTACAAGGGATTGGGTCTGGGTGTAGGAAGTTGGAGGGGGGAGGCTAGAGACGGGGACAATGGCTGCCATCAGTGCTGAGGCCAGAGTCTGAAAAGCTCGCTGAAGGGCCGTCTGACCAGAATGAATTCCCTCCAGGAATGCATTTGTTTGTTGCAACTGCCTTTCTACACCCTGGATGGCATTCTAAATGGTAGACTGTCCAACAGTGAGGGACCTGAGGAGGTCAATGGCCTCCTCACTGAGGGCAGCAGGGGTGACTGGGGTAGGGCCTGAGGTGCCTGGGGCGAAGGTGATGCCCACCCCCCTGGGTGAGCGGGCACGGGGCAAAGGCTGAGGGGCTGCAGGGAGGGCGGTGCTGATAGTGGAGGTGGCGGCTGTACCCGTAGAAGCGGGGGGCACAGACGGTGCCGCCACCACAAGGGAGCTCCCATCAGAGGACGAGTCCGTGTCACTGGTGTCAGCTCCTGTCCCCGCCGTGGAGCTCCCCTCGCCCTCCGTCCCACTGGTGAACTCCGAATCCGTTGTCTCGCCCTCCAGGGCCATGTAGGATGCAGCTCCCTCCTTCTCCGGTGCCACTGCTCCTCCGCCTGATGATGTTAATGCACACAAGAACAGGGCGACCACAAAAAGTGGGGGGAAAACAGAAGAAAGACATGTTGAGTACATGCATTACCCGCTACCGTTGGCGGACACGACAGACACAGAAGCCCCCTGCACTAGGCGGCGTTCTTGGGCTCCACTGTTCAATCCCTGGGACATGGCCTACAAGGCTTTGGACGACATCTGCACACATGGATGACACAGGGACATTACTAGGTGTACTTGGCACTCTACAGAGGTGGGGTGGGGTGCCACATGGCCTGCCTTCCGGAGGGACCTTGCCTACTAAACTCGACCTGGCCTAGGGGAACCCACAGCCCACCTCCCCCACCCAGACACCTCCACTGCGTGCAAAATCAGAAGGTACTCACCCCCTTGTGGCTGCTGTGATGCCCTCAAGCGCCCTTCCAACTCCGGGTACGCCACCACCAGGATACTGAACATCAGGGGGGTCATAGTGCGACAGGCACCCCTCCCACGTTGGGAGGCCATCCCCAGCTGAGCCTCCGCCGTCTTCTTGCTCCAGCAGCGAATGTCCTCCCATCTTTGCTGGTAGTGGGTGCTCCGTCTGTGGTAGACCCCCAGGGCCCAGATGTCCTTGGCAATGGCACGCCAAATATCTTTTTTCTGGTGGGCTCTGACCTACATGATTTGTACAGGGGGAAGAGAAATGTTATTACCAACTGCACCGCCACAGTCATTGGCCCCCATCCCTACCCTTGCCATGTGGCACATGCATTCATCGTCGTTTCATGCATGCCTCATTCTCCCCCCCATCTTTCATCCACTCCACTCCACACAGGATTAGCCCATACAGCATGCTCCCAGTGTACTTACCTGTTTGTCTGGAGGACCGTAGAGTAGCGTGTACTGGGGGAGGACCCCATCCACGAGTCTCTCCAACTCCTCCGATGTGAAGGCAGGGGCCCTTTCCCCAGACACTTGAGCCATTGTCTCTTCCAGACCGAGGTCACAGCAGCACTTGCAGTGTAGGTCCTCTCCTGTCGAAGATCAGGTATCGAGTGATTGAACGGATAGAAAATGGCGGTCACGTCCGCGGCGGTGCATACCTTCACCGCCGGCGTACATCGTCCTTGGCTCCTGGGACCCATAGGGTCCAATGTTAACCAATGCAGCATTGCGCTGCGGTCTTCGACCGCCTACCGCGATGGTGTACAACGCCAGCACAGTTACCTCACATCCCATTGTCCCACTTTAGAGGTCAGGCAGCCGCCATTTCAGGGGCCCACATGGCTTAATTTTTAACTGCGTCACACATACCTAGGCCTAGCCTCAACACACATACAGGCCACTTTTCAGATTATGATTCGTGTTCTGTGTAAGCTGTGTGTACGTACCTCTGAGTTGGTTGACTCTGTGCTCGCTGTTGTCCTTCATAGGCACCGTCCGCTGGGACATGTGAGGAGATGGCGGCATCCTCCGGTGTACAGACCGCTGGCGGACCTGTCGACAATGGAGGAAAGACATGTGATCATCACCTACAGGCTTGACCGTGCCACAATCCATGAACTGTGTACCCAGCTGGAGCCAGACCTGATGTCAGCTATCCGCAATCCCACAGGAATCCCCCCTCAAGTGCAGGTGCTGTCAGTACTCCATTTGCTTGCAAGTGGGTCATTTCACACAACAGTGGCCATAGCATCAGGGATGTCCCAGCCTATGTTTTCCAACATGTTGTCCAGAGTGTTGTCTGCCCTGCTGAAACACATGCGGAGCTGCATTGTTTTCCCTCAGGTGGAGGATTTGCCTACAGTGAAAGGTGATTTCTATGCCCTGGGACATATCCCCAACATCATAGGTGCCATTGATGGGACACATGTGGCTTTGGTCCCCCCCCGCAGGAGTGAGCAGGTGTACAGAAACCAGAAGAGTTATCATTCACTGAATGTGCAGATGGTGTGTTTGGCAGACCAGTACATCTCCCATGTGTATGCCATGTTTCCTGGCTCAGTGCATGACGCCTACATCCTGCGGAATAGCAGCATCCCTTATGTGATGGGTCAACTCCAGAGGCACCGTGCGTGGCTATTAGGTGAGCACCTGGAAGCAATACAGTGGGTATGGTTGTCGGGGTCTGGGGATATCCCTACAGGTTAGTGTGTGTCTAACAGTTGTCCCTCTCCATTTGAAGGTGACTCAGGTTGCCCCAACCTGTCATGGCTACTGACCCCAGTGAGGAATCCCAGGACAAGGGCAGAGGAACACTGCAATGAGGCCCATGGGCGAACTCGGAGGATTATAGAACGGACCTTCGGTCTCCTGAAGGCCAGTTTCCGGTGCCTCGTTATGACAGGTGGATCCCTATTCTACTCACCAAAGAAGGTGTGCCAGATCATCGTGGCCTGCTGTATGCTTCACAACTTAGCTTTGCGATGACAGGTGCCTTTTCTGCAGGAGGATGCTCCAGATGGCGGTGTTGTTGCAGCTGTGGAGCCTGTGGACAGTGAAGACGAGGAAGCAGAAGAAGAAGACATGGACAACAGGAACTCTGTGATCCTGCAATATTTCCAGTGAGACACAGGTAAGAGTACAGACCTGTCTACTACATGTACTTTAACACTACTACCTCTTTACTGTCTGTCGTTTTCACCCAGTGTATGGTCACTGAGTTGTCACTTTCCCTTATGATTTCACAGATGTGGGTCCCACTGTGTGACATCTGCTTTGTTTCCTCATGGACTAGAGCTGTGTGACATAGGTATGTTGACATTACATTTGAAAAAGCATTTTATCACTGTAATTGCTAATACACAATTTCGAAATCACAGACTGACTCCAGATTGTTTTGTGCTTCAAGGGTGTTTATTTAAGTGCTCAATATTGGAGGGGGTTGTAAAATGGTGAGGGGGGATGGTGGAGGAATGTCCATGGCAGAGTCCAGTCTATTAGTGTCACAGGTGCATTGCCCAAATGGGCATAGGAAGTGGAGCTGGGGCTGTTTGAGGATGGACAGGGTGACAAAGTGGGACAGAAAGATGACATTCAGGGTGGTCTCATTTCTTGGCGGGGTCTTGGCATCTTTCTCTGTCTTTGACCTGGATCTCAGGGACCGTTTGCAGGGTGGTTCTCCCTCTGCAGGGGGTGGGGTGCTGGTGTGGTGGTCCTGTGGCGGGGCGTCCTGTCCACTAGCGCTGGCGGAGGTGGTGGGCAGTTCATCGTCCATGCTAGTGTCAGGGGCCCCTTGTTGTGCCACAGTGTCCCTCCTGGTGTTGAGTACTTCCTTCAGCACCCCTGCAATGGTGCCCAGGGTGGAATTGATGGTTCTGAGTTCCTCCCTGAAGCCCAAATACTGTGCCTCCTGCAGCCGCTGGGTCTCCTGAAACTTGGCCAGTACCGTTGCCATCGTCTCCTGGGAGTGGTGGTAGGCTCACATGATGAAGGAGAGGGCCTTGTGGAGAGTGGGTTCCCTTGGCCTGTCCACCCCCTGTCGCACAGCAGCCCTCCCAGTTCCTCTGTGTTCCTGTGCCTCCGACCCCTGGACCGTGTGCCCACTACCACTGCCCCCAGGTCCCTGTTGTTGTTGGGGTGGTGGGTTAGCCTGGGTTCCCTGTAGTGGTGGACACACTGCTGATTGACGTGTCCTGGGGACAGAGGTATGGGCCCGCTGGGTGGGTGCTGTACTGGTGTTTACAGAGGGAGGAAGGTCTGTAGTGGCCTGTGACTGTGTGAGGGGAACCGACTGTCCAGAGGTCCCCGATGGGCCGGGCTGGTCATCTAGATCCAGTTGGTCAGAGGTGTTGTCATCATTGTGGGCCTCTTCTGTTGGCGGTGTGGACATGTGTGGACCCTCCTGTCCGGTGACGTTGGGTAGGGGCCCTGCAGGGGCATAAAAGGATGTTTATTACATCTGTGTGTGCCATGGTGTGCAACGGGTGGGTGACCGTGTACCCCAGTGCTTGCATTCTTGTGTGGGACCTTGTGTGATGGTGGTTTATGGGGTGTATGGGTATGTGCAGTGGCCATGCTTTGGTGATGGATGTCCATGCTTTGGTGTTGCATGCATGGCTTGGTGTTGGGATGGGTGGTTTGTGATATTGGGACATTTGTGAGGAGTTGGAGTGATGGGGGTGAGGGTGAGGGTGGGGGTATGTGTTGGCATGCAGGTAGGGTGGGGGATGTAATAGTTAAGATTTGACTTACCAGAGTCCATTCCTCCATCTACTCCTGCGAGGCCCTCAGGATGCAGAATCGCCAAGACCTGCTCCTCCCATGTTGTTAGTTGTGGGGGAGGAGGTGGGGGTCCGCCGCCAGTCCGCTGAACCGTAAGGTGGTGTCTTGAGACCACGGAACGCACCTTCCCCCGTAGGTCGTTCCACCTCTTCCTGATGTCATCCAGATTTCTTGGGTGCTGTCCCACTGCGTTGACCCTGTCTACTATTCTTCGCCATAGCTCCATCTTCCTAGCTATGGATGTGTGCTGCACCTGTGCTCCGAATAGTTGTGGCTCTACCCGGACGATTTCCTCCACCATGACCCTGAGCTCCTCCTCCGAGAACCTGGGTGTCTTTGCCGTGCCATGGGGTGGTGTGGGTGATGTGTGGGGTGGTGTGTGTGGTGATAGGTGTGCTGATATGTAGTGGTGTGTTGTGTGAGGTGCGTGGACGTTCTGTTGGTGATGGTATTTTGTGCCTTTGGATGCTTGGTAGTTGTTTTTGTTGTCTATCTCTGGCCTTCTTTTGGAATTTTTGGTAATAGGGGTTTGTGGGTGATGTGGGTGTGTGTTTTATATTGTATTGGGTGTGTGGGAGTGGTGTGTGTATGTGTATCAGGTGTGTGTATTTGGACTTGTCCAGTGTGGCTGTGTTTTGTATGTGTGTGTGTATTTTAAGCGTGGCGGTGTGTACCGCCAATGGAATACCGAGGTTGAAAGACCGCCACGTGGATTTGTGTGTCGTGATAGTGTGGGCGTATTTCTGTTGGCGTGATGGTGGAGGTTTTGTTTTCGCCAGTTTATCACTGACCTTTGGTGTGGCGGACTTGTGTGGGTGTCTGGATTTTGGCGGATTCCGAGCTGTGGGTCGTAATAGCTGTGGCTGATTTCCACGGCCGCGGCGGTGTGTTGGCGGTCTTCTGCACGGCGGTAAGCGGCTTTTACCGCCAATGTTGTGATGACCCCCTAAGTCATCAACAAATACAACACTCAAGTCAGACACAGTTACATTCATTTACCTACATCACAATATTAAAACAACAGCCTTTCCACGTCCCCCGAAGGACAGCTGCCATGGCACAAGAAATAAAGGGAATGGCATTTCAGAAATACTGTGGCTTGCTCATAGTGCATGTTATCCTGTGACCAAGGGAATCTCAGTGTAGTGCTTAGGTCTAAGCAAGCCTGATAATCTTGTTGATATCCGCTCCAGGTAAAGATAGCAACAATTTATGTGGAGAAAGAAAGGAATAACTTCAATAACCATAGGCCCTTCTTGACCAGACTCAAGCCATGCCTAATCTCCGGGATCCCAATCGTTTTAGTTTCCTAACATCCGAATTACACGCTATGTCACACCAAGGGATCCTGTGCACCATCTGAGTAATGCCTAGCGGTCCAAGTGGACACAGCTCTCACTTCTTTCAAATACTTACAGTGTTAAGAAACCAGTAGCACTGAGAAAACCTCTTCATTGAAGTGTGGGCCCTATATCACACCCAGAGCCTATGTATAAGATATGTGTCTTGCCCAGTGCTCCAAGCAAAAGGCACCACTTGCAACAGTACCATCTGTGTCATGCTCAGCAGTCCAAGTGATCAGCAACTAAAACAAAACAACAATATTCATCTTCCATGATGCTGTTGACCCGCAAAAGTTGACTTCCACGAGTTATGGGCGTTACGCTTTTTCTTAGTTTGCCACACCCCAAATGCTGGGACTAAGGCTCTGATGTAGTCTACCATTTTAACAGTGGCTTCAGGATTGACGTCTGTCCTGCAGATTCAGCAGAACCTTCAAATAATTGCGGACTCACTCACCTTTCTTGCGGCACAAATGTGACTCTGTCTGGAAGGGGTCCCTTTCTTTCCGTCGCAGTCACTAAAGTGTTGCTAAATTTAGCTTGAAAAAACAAAAGACAAGAGGCATCTGGCAAAATAGGAACAAGTCATTTAATTGAAAATTACAGCCAGGAGAGCAGTTACAAAACCAGGGTCTGAGGACTGTCTCTCAATGTACATCAGTTTGCAGTAGTTTTTTATACATTTCTCTGAGTACCATAAAGCAATAAAAAAAAAATCTTGCTTGGTTAGAAATGCGAACAGTTGTCATAAATACAGTTCAGATAAAAAATGCAGGTGGGCCCCGTCCTTGTGTGTCTAGATGTCCAGCCTGAGGCACGTGTGGTTGCTGCATGTGCTGTGGGTGCATTATTCACAATGGATAAGTGTTCCTAACTACATATGGAATCTAACTTTATGGTGTTTTTGCAAATGCATGCATCCCTCTAGCCATGTGTGTTTTTCTGTTTGCATATTTGTCTGCCGGTTAAGTGTTACCCCACCTGTGACCTGTCAATCAGTAACCACAGGCCTAGGTCTCAGGGCTTGCCTGACCACGCACCTATATGCCGGGTTGATGAACAGTTCATGAAGGGTGAATCTGATAATGATGATGCAACTTTGTTTGTGTATGGAAATATATCACTGTGTGCATCAACAGTGATTACTCCAATATGAACACCACTTTCATTCCTTTTTCAAAAATGGATGTTTCACTATACAAGATGTTGATTGTTGTTGAGCAAGCGAGAGACCTGGAAGAAGAAAGGCTGAAAGTTAGAGTCCCTGACAGAAGTTTTGTTGTGCAACCTTTAACCTCCAGAGAGGGCAGTGCTGTTATCTCACAGCAGCCAATACCAGCAACACCAGCAACAATACCAGCAACAGAAGAATCAGATTCAACCTCTACAATTGTTTCATTTTAAGTCGTAGTGCTTAATTCGAATGCAGAAGCAAAGTCAACAGAGGTCCAGCAAGTGGCAGCACCAATGACCATTCAGAGGATGATCCAAGACTATCTGGATGGCCCAAAAAAAGGTCTACTTGGGTCAATACCTATTGGTCTACTGGTATGGGAAGATGTGCCAAAGGCCGGAACTCATTAGACTGGCAATAAAGTATCTGGCTTGTCTGGTAACCAGAGTGTCTGCTGAGCTTGCATTCAGTGTAGCTAGCACAGTTGTTACAGTCAGAAGGACCAGTCTCTCTCTTCAAAGCATGGAGAGATTGACCATGATTAAAATGAACTAACACTTCATACCACACAATTACACTGTTCCTGAAACATCACAGGAGGAGGATGAGGGTGATTGGTCAGACTAAAGTGCGATAGCGGACCAATTTCTGGGTGAACCCTCTGAGTTTCTAGATGAATTCTACTTCCCAGACTGAGTAGGCTACTATAAAACTTTCAGATTATCATTGAACTGCTTTGAAAAAAACATATATATAGCTAAAGGAACGTTATTATATAGGCTATATTTGACTTATAGCCCCACCATTTATTCACATGGATGTCATGATCAGAGTTGGACCAGTGTGCACAGAAGAAGCTTCCCCAGCACTTAAAGGAGATTAAGACAATGCCTGCCTCCATCCCAAACCTCTCTTTCTTTTTTTTATTCCTTAGTTGGGCAGCCCAAGTACAGATCATTAATTTACAAGACTGCCGGTGTGTTGCTTCCATGGGAAAAGAATAAAGAGGAGATGCAATACAATCATTGTGTACCACCATCTTGCATTGAAATAGGCAACCATTGCACCAATGAGTGATAGATTTTATTCAGTGAATATGAGTGATGATCATTAAGGGTGGGCAGTAAACTCTAATCCACTGGGTTTTTTTCCACTTGAAGTGGAGCATGGGGTTCGGCAGAAAACCCCATCCACTGCCATGTAGCAGATTTTACTGGCACCTGAATAATGCTAATGTGGAAGGGGACCTATAATTGGTGACATGTCAGCCAATCATAGTGTGCTGGAAGAAATTACAAATCGCTGCTTGGCTGTGGAGTCTCCCCTTGCCTCTGTCTGAGCCATCTTCTGATGTCAGCTCTTTGCTGTCCAGTTTTTGTAGCAGTAGTATAGACCTACAACTGCCCATCAATGTAACAATGTTCCACTGAAATGTCAAGTATAGTATTTTATAGTATAGGATCACTGCCCTCCCCCCACCAGGATGGTGTATAACAAATACCAGTGTCTGGGATTGAGAACCCCTGGCATTTACTACAATGGATTAAGGAAAAAGAGACTTGTGGGTGGTATCAGAAGATAATCAATCAACCCCAGTCAGGAGCCACTCTTTGCTAGACTAACCCCTTGCCACACCAGTGGGACACTGATGGTCAAAATCAGTAGAAAAAACAACCTGAATCCCTTTTTCTGAGGTACGAATATCACAGGCTTCTATTGCCAAGAGACCATCAAAGATTTCCCTAGAAACCACGTCAATGTCAATTGTATCATACAACTCTGAATCTAGTGATTTCCTTTGTACATTCAGGATGTCTGGCATGATGAGCGAGTTGCATTTTGAATGTCCCTTAAAATGTTTGCCTTCCTCCACCTCTTTTTCTGACCTTGTTTTTGTTGGCTCTAGGACTCTGGGCACTTTACCACTGCTATCCAGTGCTAAAGTCCATGTGTAAAACATGGTAACGTTGGCTCATACTCAATTGGCATATTTAATTTACCTTTATGTCCTTAGTAAAGTGCACTAGATGTACCAGGGCCTGTAAATGAAATGCTACTAGTGGGCCTGCAGCACTGATTGTGCCACCTACATAAGTAGCCCCTTAACCATGTCAGAGGTCTGCCATTGCTAGTCCTGTGTGTGCAGTTTCACTGCCACTTCGACTTTGCATTTACAACTACTTGGCAAGCCTTAAGGGCCAGATTTACAAGGCCCTAGCACCACCTGAGCATCACTTTTAGCAACGCTCCAGTTGCGCTATTTTCTGCACCATGTTTACAAGGAGTCATTAAGCCATTTTTTTGTTGCTTAACACCTATTTGTAATTATGGGCCCCTCCGACTTAGTTTTCCGTGACAAAGTTGCATGCAATGGGTTTTGCTGTGGGTGTTCCACCGCAACACCCATTGCTTTTGAGGATGCCCCAGATTTATGAGAAATCATAAAGCTGTGGCTGTGCTAAAAACTACCACCACCCCATGGGTAGCATTAGCATGGCGCAGTGAGAAGGAATACTTTTCTTCCTCCTCCTTTTTTACTTTTCTATGTGTGCTGCATTCTGCAGCACATATAGAAAAAGCAAATGCCCATGAATGATTGTTTATGTACAGAAACGTGTACCTTCCTGCACATAAACAATCATTTGAAAATTATGATTTAGTACTTCTATGTGTGCTGCATCCTGCAGCACACATAGAAGTGCCAAATGGCCATTGTTTATATGCAGGAAGGGAGACATTCCTGCACATAAACAATTCACCCTTCCATGCAGACACCCTTGCACTATGGTGCAAGGATGCCTTCATTGGTGCTGGCTACTAAATTTAGCACCGGCACAGGGCGAAGCATAGGGATACACTATAATTTTGTAAATAAAGCGCATCCTTGAATTTCAAAAGTGTGTGGTGCTGAGAATTGTGTCATAGCGCTGCACTACTTTGTTATAAATCTGGGCCTAAATTCCCCTTTTCCCCTAAGGTAGGCCCTAGGTAACCCACAGGGCAGGGTGTGATGTAAGTAAATGACATTACATGTACTTTTAAGTTTTACATGTCTTGGTAGTGAAAAACACCCATAGACCAGCATGATTAATTCCATGTTATGCTTTTAAGTGGTAATTTCTGATCTGAGAGGACTAGGCTTGTCATGTTTGGTAAGGTTGAAATGATAGTGAGAAATCCTACTTACTGGTGAAGTTGGATTCTACATTACTATTTAGAAATGCCAGTTTTAGAAAGTGGGTTTTTCTTTGCACTTACTGCCATTTGTGCCTTACAGTCTCTCCAATCTATAGCTGGTCTATGCTGGTTGACAGCTCCCTTGTGCATTTCACCCAGACAGCCATAAACACAGGACACTCAGCTGCATCTGCATTCATCTACATACATATGGGTTTCCTGGGGCAGGAAGGGTAGAAGGGCTCTCCCTTACACTTCAAAGGACAGTGGCCTGCCCTCACACAAAGGACTGAACCCCCCTCCCCACAAGGGCCCCTAGCAGACAGGGATGATGTGAAAGGGGAACTTGTGCACTTCAAAACCACTCTTTGAAGTTTCCTTCACTTCAAAGGTACTTTTGGGTATATATTTTTGGGTGTATATGACTTCTGGACCTACAACTGTACTCTGTCAGAGGGACTGCCTTGCTGCCCAAAGGACTCATCTGGACTGCTTGGCTGGAAGGACTTCTGGCCTGTGTGTTTCCCTGCTGCCTCCTGACCCCTGACTCTGTTAGAAGGACTCTGCCTTCCTCCTCAAGTACTCTGCAAGTGCTTGGATTGAGGATGCCTTCTGTTCTCAGATCTCAGGCTATCAAAGACTGCACCAAAGAGAAGAACATTCAGCATATCAGAAAATCAATGCAACACCTGCAGAATTCAACACAACTCCTAGAGGACCGATGCACCACCTGCTCTGTAACTGAAGAATCACTGCATGGCCTGCAGGCTTGACACAGCACCGGTTGACTCTGTTCAAGGCATTCTGGGTTTTACACGCATTGTTGCTGGGTGTCAAAATATCCATGCATCGCCATTTGGGGGCATTGCTTTAATTTTTTATGCATCTCCTCTGCTGCCCCCCTGCATTGTTATTTTTGATGCATCCTATGTGCTGTGTTTTAAAAGGATACAACCTGATTCTTAAGGATTGAGCCTCATTTAAACCTTAAAAGTGACATCTTGAATTGTGCATATTGGATGTTTGTCATTTTGGTCTTATTGTATTTAGATAAATATTATCTATTTTCCCAAACTGTTGTGGAATACTTTTTGTGGTGTTTTCACTGTATTACTGTATGAGTTAATACATTGCCTTCCAAATTAAGCCTACCTGCTCTGTGCTAAGCTGCTGGAGGGTGAGCACAGGATAATGTAGGTTCTGTTGTAACTTACCCTGACTAGGATTGTGGCCCCTATTTGGACAGTGTGCATACCTCTGACAATTGGAGACCCATTTTCTACCACCAGTATAGAACTTTATTAAATAATGACTTTTTACTCTCAAAGCAAACTTTGTCCAACTTAGGGACATTAATCCATTTAAAGTTCTAGTTACCCATACAGGGTTCAGCAAGGGTAGGGCTCCTGTAGGTAGGCCCGCACAAATTCCTATCCAGCTGACCATGCCTTGCATGCCCTCTAAGGAATGTCCTGGTGGATCCTGGAACAATAGTTTCACTGGGGGACCCAACGGTGTGGATGCCTAAACAATTGTGGGCACATCTAGAGTCCTGTCTACAGCCTATGCCATGCTGCTCATCCGAGTGTCTACCAGATTGTGAAGGATAGCAGCCTGCCAGGCCTTCTGATGCCCAAAGAATTCCTTTGACTACACAGTGATGAAGCTTCTGTGGTAGGTTGAGCAGGTGGCATAGAAGGGCAAGGAGGCATAGGCAGAAGTGGATTAGTAACACAGGTCTGTGAATTAGTGATCTGAGTAATCAAGTCAGTTGCAGTATTTAAGTTGCTTTATAGAGACTTTACCAATTCCTTTAAGCCCACCACTTCATTACTCAGGGCAAGCACTATTTCACACAAATTGGATGTAGAGTCATGTGACTGAGTGATAATGCTGACCTCCTCCCCCCTACAGTCCAAATCTGGCAGACCTTCTACCTCATCCTCACACTGGGGTGCGAACCTATTAGAACAAATCACCACTGGTTCGAGAGGTGAAGTAGGTAAAATTGGCTGAGCATTCATAATCTCCCCTCCTGCATCTGGTGTTAGGAGGGTACTGGTCTAATGAGTTCCTTATTAGTGCTTGGCAGTATTCTGTCAGGTTTTTTTACCAAACATGCTTCAGAGTGTTGATTTCACGCTCTTTTTGGAACCACTATTCTGATTTGGTAAGGGTGGGTTTAAGATTGTTGCAACCTCTTCTATTAAATCATTTACTTGATTAGGGATAGTTGCATGTTTGGTTTTCCTAGCACGATTGTTGGGCTTATTAGTGATGTAGCAACATAAGTAGCCTTCCGCTTCCCCATATCTTAGAATAAGTGGGGGTAGAGAGGGGATTACCAACAAGCCTGTTCTCACCAGACTAATAAATGTAAAAAATGCTTCTAGCACTGGCTGCAAGCAGGAAGCAGCACTAAAGAAAAATGGCCAGGGGAATGACCTAGCAGTAGCAGACCTACTAAATAAAAAAGATAGTTTAAACAGTACTTTTGGTAAACAGATTGAAAAGTATTTGGATAATAGTGAGCAAGACCTACCACAATCGACCGCAATCTTCTTCCTGATTATGCTTTAGGGGAACCCCCAAGCTCTTCTCATAAAATAGAGTGGGGAGCCATGCTTGGAAATTAATTCCAGCAACCTGCCAAACAAATATCCTGATGAAATGGTGAGGTACTACAAGGTCCCAACCCGCCAAAATTATACTGAGCAAGAGATCAGGGGGGTGGCCAAGCCGAGCCTCCTATGAGCTCCAACTAGTGTGGACGGGCCAGTTCTTGGCCCAGACTTTACCAAGGCACTGCCTGAGCATGTCCCGTGTAGCAGGAGAAGGTCAGGGTCAGCACCCTCCTCACCAGGCCTCCATTGATGTCTGGGACACCAAGTCCCCTTAAAATGTCAAAAGTGCACACCAATGCATCCCGAACCACTGGAGTTCAGGCACTTTGTAGCACTTGTCATGTTGTAGGCAGGCCCTCCCCTTGATGTCTGGATCGCTGAGTCCCCTTGCAATGTCAAAAGTGCACACCAGTGTGTTTTGTGCTGTGGGAGACGTTTAGGCACTTTGTTGCACTCATCACATTTTGGGCAGGGTCAACCCCTCCTTCTCAGGCCTCCAGTGATGTCTGGGAACCGATTCCCCTTGCAATATCAAAAGTGCACCCCAGTGCATCCCACACCACTAGAGACGTTTAGGCACTTTGCACACTCATTGCTTTGTGGGCAGGGCCACCCCCTCCTCCTAAGCCCTCCAGTGATGTCTGGACAATGCGTCCCCTGGCAATGTCTAAAGCGCACACCAGTGCATCCTGCATTGTGGGAGAAGTTAATGCACTTAGTATGGCTTGTCACGTTGTAGTCAGGGTCAGCCCCTCCTTCTCAGGCCTCCAGTGATGTCTGGGGCATCGAGTCTCCTTCCAATGTCAAAAGAGCACGCCAGTACAATCCAGTTTAAGTAGCTTGCAGCTTTTGTA
The DNA here is from genome assembly GCF_031143425.1 of Pleurodeles waltl. NCBI lineage: Eukaryota > Metazoa > Chordata > Amphibia > Caudata > Salamandridae > Pleurodeles > Pleurodeles waltl. The sequence continues at coordinate 898,971,804 of NC_090437.1, forward strand.
GCTGGAGGTACATTTGGCGATGGCAAATCTCTCTGTCTGTGCAGATTAGCAAACCTTAACTAGAACTTGAAGGAGAGCAGAGGGGGGACACTAGAATTTTATGAAAGTGGCCTGTGTTTTTTAAGCAGGCTAAGTCAGGTATCTTTTTGCAGCCAGAAGGGCACCTGTTTACTGATCACATTCTTGAAGGCCTTAGAAATCCACTTCATGACCCACAGGGCCCAATTCGCATTGACAGCAATGATTGCAAAGACACCTCAACAATATGGAAGCACACAGTAATTGGCTCAGCGTGCAGGTTTGTGGAGCTCTTTCTGTTAAGTGCTATTTTTTCTTTCTACTCAGTTACAACTTAACACAAGACCCAGGCCTAAAAGTTTTGAAAAAAAACCATAAACAGAAAGCAAGTGCGTTCTTCGATTTCAGCCTTTCGGGGATTTGTGTTTTAAAGCAGAAGGCACACCGGAATTCATCATATGCACCAGAACTGTTGTCCTACCATCACTGCTTTGCTCTAAAGAAAACTATTCATTTCAATTGACAGTGTCAACTTACGCCTTGTGGCCAGTCCTTTACAGTAGCCTACGAGGACTATGGGGTAGTTCTCGTATCCCTCTCACTGCCATTCAGGATGAACCTCTAAAAAAACACTCAACAATGATGAAGATACTTCCCAAGCTTGGGGAGGGTGGAACATGATCTTGCGTTAATTCCAGTCACCACATCATCAATAAAAAATGTCCAAAAGTCAGAATTATCCCATTCAAATTCAACACAAAAGGATGCAATCCTTTATTAAAAACCACCAAGGGATACATCTGCCAGTTTACTTTTACCTACAGCAGCTTCAGTTTTTGCACAAACTGTTTCTGGTTATTTTGCTGACATTAACAATTTGTTTTCAAACTCGTCAGCATCATCTGGAACACCCGTTTCAAAAGTGCATACGTTCTACATGCGGCTTTAACATAACTATAACTACTATAGTACTATCTATGGATACTTCTGACTGTGCTTGCCTTTCTACTTTGGATTGTTCTATGTTTGTCTTCTTCTTCCTGGTACGTGGTCCTTATCTTTTTGAATGCTCTGCTGTTGAATTGGTGGATGATGTTTTAAAACTTTGCTTATCCTCACATAAAGTCCAAAGAGACTTGTCCCTTGTGAACATTTCCACTGTTACAATTCCTCATGGAATTATTTGGGATAAAGTACCATTTGATATCTTTGGCCCTACGGAAATCATTCAAATTCATTTTGTATTCAAAGTATCTCTGAATGATTTCATAACATCAGGAGTTGTTTCTTATGACCGGGATGTAAAACCAATTGATTCTATGCTTTCTGAGCTTGAATATTAGACTTTATTTGAAAGTGAAGATGTTTATACTACAGCTACAAATTATGGGGAAATGTTTCGTTTCACTATTATGGGCACCATTTTCTGCACAGGGCTAGTACCCAAAGAATAGTTTAGAATTATACACAATGGGAACAATGTCCGACTCGACCATTAGGAAGTTAAAAAACATGTAGAAAAGTTTAGAAAAGCTTTTGTAGTTTACTGGGCATGATGTTAAAAATACCTAGCCCTATTATTTTGAATTGTCACCTTCAAAATCACGGAACATTTTTTGAACTGTTTCAAAATTGATTTATTAAGAAGCCTTTGTTTCCCAGGTAGCTGTAGAAGGATACGGATATTGGTTGAAGTCATTTGACATAAAGAGTGAGCGGGGACGTAGAATTTGGCAACTACAGTGTAGGTAAGCTCTATTTAGAGCATGCCTCATTCCACTACAAATGATATTTCTCAATGAAACTGGACATCATACATGTTATTTAGGCTTAGTGAAAATTGAATAATTAATTGCACCACATATTCCCTCACCAGCTTAATTTTAAAAATGGCAAAAGTTTTCAAATGTCACTGAAGAAGAGCTCAATGGATGGGTTCAAAACAGCACCTTTAATTCAACACTTTCATGCCCCAATGGGTCATTATTTTGGCCAATGGACACAAAGGGTTGTCATGCACATTTCGTCAACTCTACACAGGGTTTTAAAGAAAGCAGACCGGACCATCGTTACGTCACCACACAACACTCTGATGTTGTCACCACATATAGCGTGGTCAAACTGTACCAATAAATGTTCAAATCTTCCACATTAACACCCATTAAGGAACACCGTAGTCTCCTGTCAGTAGATGTAGACTTGTTCTTATTAGGTCTCAGGAAACCATGTACAAAACAATTGTTATATGCAATATATAATGAAATTTAGAAGCTTTCCCAAAAGGAAGTTGCAGCCTGGTTAAGCAAAATAGATCAGGAAAATTTGCAGAAAGCTCTAGCCGTTGCTAATAAAGATGAACACAATTGTTTGATCACACATATACACTAAACAACATCATGTGGTTTGCAATTGACATTATTCAAAATGACATGTCACTTTTACACCATGGACAGCGTCAATATAGGTCCATTATGCAGTTGAATTGGATGTTATAAGTTCTTAAAGATGTCCGCGTGCCTTGGCAGCTCATTAACTCTAAGGAGTTATTTGCTGCATTCAGTTTGACACAGAACCACAAGATAAAGGCTAAAAGTGCTTAATGATGAAGTATGTTGTGGTGGGAGGGTCTGCTTTGCCTACATGCCTTTGGTCTCTGAAATTGTGACTTGTTGCAGAAATGTGCTTTTTCCCCACACTCGAGAGATTTAAAAAAAGCAGATATAGGGCCTTATATTGCTACTTCCAATGTAAATTTTTACAAGCTGAGCAGACTGAAGGCCCTTTTGTTTCAAAAACACATGGCGCTTACATTGGCCCGCAAGACTTATCACCTCCAAGTAGCAAGGTTGTCCGCAGAGATACAGTCCCTATTAAATACCAACTTTCCTAAGCATTTCTGTGAATTGATTTGTTGTATCTTTAATGCCTCCAACACCTCTGGGATTGTGCACTTTGTTAAGGCCGTTGGTTTTGGTTTTATTAGTACCTTTCAAACTGTCTTTGGAGTTATACCTTCAGCCATTCACTCACTATTTTTGAGTGTTTTTGGGGGATTCCCACTAACTTTGTCATTGATTAACTACAATTCGTTGTTGCTGTTTTTCTATTGCAATGACTGCCCCATCACAACAAAGAGGAATGATGGAGCTTCTACCAGCCCAACTTTGTTGTGAACGCATGATGCTGTAGTTTGGAATACCACTCCAGGAAGAAGCCTGGTTCTCAATTATGTCATTCAGCCTGGTTCTCAATTATGTGCAGCCCGCCTTCACATGCTTTTGGTGACCATTTAAACAGGCACCAGAAGTGTGTCTTGCTCTGCAGCATGAACCTTCTTTGAATGTGGGTCTGATTGTGTTCTTGATGAGGGTTCATAGTCGTGCGTGCCCATTGAGATTGTGGCTGCTGCACAATGCTTCCTATGAGCTGCCCTTCATGGATCTAGTTACTCCTGGTGCTCTAACATCTGGTACTGCATGGAATGCTGCCTCCTCAGCACAACCTTTGGCTGAGTCACAAGATCATGTGTGCTCCCTCCCTTTTCTTACTGACAAGCTGCTTAACTTATTGCCTGCCAGATTGGTATCATTCCTGGATTCCACCACTATTAATAATATTGGAGAGTTTCTGGAGGGTCACGTCTACTGTTGACTTTCACATTTGGCCTATATTTGAGTTTATTTTTGTTCAAGTTCCAAATTGAGCAATTTAATTTGGCCTGCCTTCAGCTTGTACTGCTTGTCAACATGGACATTTTATCTCTTTTTATGTATATTTTAGCCTGCTTTTAAATAGTAGTTTAGGAGTAGTGATTTTAGAAAAGGGTTTTTTAGGTTGGACCATGCTCTCTTGTACTCACAATGGGGAGGGTGTTGTGGGTCCATTTGTGCATTTTGCTTGGGCACACTTATTTTAGCTTTGGACCTGTGCCCTTCAACCTAATTTGTTTCATTTATTCCTTTTAATTATTTTAGCATGGCTTCATTTTAGTCGGGATGTTTATTACTTAAGCAGCTGCCTTTGTACGAAGACATTATTAGTTCCTTTGCATGACATTTTATCTTGTGCCTCCATTCAAGGCAGTACATGATAGTTTACCAAATATTGCCTGACCAAGATTACAAAGTCCACCTTGCACAAAAAGATGCAGTATCACATCAGGCCAGTTCTCAGAATACAACATATGTTATTATAAAAACACCATATACAAGAGTGAGGATTAGGTATGTCTTTTTTAGGTCCTGAAAAATCTTTTCAGACTACTCTAGCAAGAAACATGTTGACCTTTTTCATTTAGGCAGTATAGGGACTTCTGATTCTGCTCAATACTAAATCCCTAGACTCTAGGGTTTGAGGACATTGGACCCCAGATTTGAATAGGGTAAAATAGACATTAATCTTATTTTCCCCTTATCACTTTTTTGTTTTTAATCATGACAGAAGCCCATTTCCTTAATAAACATTTTCTTTCATGGTTCCCTCTAGTCAATTTTAACAGCTTATTTCACTAATCCCTCATAACTGCACTCACCACCGGCAAACATCTCTAAGAAAAGATCTCCGGCAAAGAGCCCCCTTGAGGAGCCCGTCAGGCATTGCAGTGCCAGCCTGAAGAGGAGCAAAGCCCGATGATGAAGCATATCACCAAATGGTGAGTGCGTTCCTGACTTAGGATACCCACAGGGACCTACTGATCTCTCACAGACTAGGACTAGATCCACCATCTCTTCTGTGGAACTGTGCATCCAGTCTTTTGTGATTTATATGGGAGGATTATGCACAGGACCATTCTCTTTGAAAAATCTTCCACCATATATGCCCTCCTTGTTTTTTTTTATTTTTATTTGACACCTATAAGTCACCCCTGTGGCAGGCCCTACAGCCCTGAGGGCAGGATGCAAAGTACACATGTGAAGGCACCCCTGCACTAACAGAGGTGCCCTCTACAACCTCCAGGACCATTTTCCCAGAATTTGTGAGTGCGGGGATGCTATTTTATGTGTGTACTTAACATAGGTCACTACCTATGTCCAGCTACATAATGGTAACTCTGAACACCGGCATATTTGGTATCAAACATGTAGGAATCATACCCCCATGCCTTTGCAAGCGTTGGTTGTACGATCCCATGCACTCTGGGGGCTCCTTGAAAGACCCCCAGTACTGCCACTATAGCCTTCTGAGGTTCTCCAGGCAGCCCCAGCTGCTGCCACCTCACAGACAGGTTTCTGCCCTCCTGTTGCTTGTAAAGCTTGAGCCCAAGAAGGCAGAACAAAGGATTTCCTTTGGGAGAGGGGTGTTACACCCTCTCCCTAGGGAAATACGTGTTACAGGCTTAGGAGGGGTAGCCTCCTCAAGCCACTAGAAATGCTTTGAAGGGCACATTTGGTGCCTTCCTTGCATAATCCACTCTACACTGATTCAGGGACCCCCAGTCCCTGCTAAGGCATGAAACTGGACAAAGGAAAGGGGGGTGACCGCTCCCCTGTCCATCACCACCCCAGGGGTGGTGCTCAGAGCTCTTCTAGAGCGTCCCTTGGGTTTGCTAACTTGGATTTCAAGTTGGCAGGGAACTCTGGGAGCATCTGAGTGGCTAGTGCCAGCAGGTGATATCAGAACCCTTCCCTGACAAGTCCTTACCTGGTTAGGTGATCAACCCCCCTTTCAGGGCTATTTAGGGTATCTCCTTTGGGTGGTTCTTCAGATTCAGATTGCAAGACTCCAGCAGGAATCCTCTGCATCCTCCACTTCAACTTATCACCAAAGAAACTGCATCTGGAACCTCCAGGAACTCTACAAACTGCAACAAAGAAGCAAGACGCCTTCTGCAACATTGTATCTTCAGCTCTTGCCAGCAACTGCAACTGTTTCCCAGTCGTGCATCCTCTGAGGACAGTCCGTCTTCAGCCTGCACCAGAAGGGTGAAAGAATCTCACTTGAGTTGAAGGAGTCACTCCTCTGCTTCAGCAGGCACCTACTGCAATGACAACTGGCTGTGTGGATCTCCTCTCCTGCTGAGCTGCATAGATCCTGCATCACGGGTGGGGGACCGTAGTAGTCCCGACGGTCTGGAGGTCCTACTGTCTAATTTTGGTGGAGGTAAGAGCTTGCCTTCCCAAGCAAGGCAGTACCACCCTTGCACCACATGTTGTGCAGTTGCCAAGGCTTGTTGGCATCCTTCCACAAAGTTCTTCATGCATCTTGTAGCTCCAGCCCCCAGCACTCTATCCTGCGATGCACATCTTACTGAGTGGTTCTCAGACGACATCTGATCTGAGCCTTTTTTCATAGTGCTTCATAAGACCCTTCTCGCACCTCCTTTGTCTCCATGCTGTGGGACTCCTGTGTGTGCTGCCTGGTCTTGTGTGGGCTCTCTAAGTTTCTGGGAGCCCCCTCTGGCTCTCTCTCCTGGGTAGAGTCCACTAGTCCCAGTCAGCGCCATGAGCTTTGCGTGTGCCAAGGCTTGTTAGCAACGCAAACCAGACTGCAATCCTCCATCTGACGTGGGTCATCACTTGCACCAACCAGGAACCTGACTCCGTTCTCTTGGGTGCAGGACTGACTGTTCTTCTTCACCAGTGGTTCTTCTTTTGCACCTTCACCCGGGTTAGCACGGGCTCCTGTTCTTCCTGGACTATTCTGTGCTTCTTGGACTTGGTTCCCATCTTCCACCGGTGCTCAGGTCCAGGAATTCACTGTTGGTGTCTTGTAGTCTCTTCTGGTTCTTGCAAAATTCTTCTTTTCATATCTGTGTGTGTTCTGGGAAAGTTACTGTGTTTTACTTCTGCTTTCCTGGGCACTTGGGTGGGTTCTCATACTTACCTTTGGGGTTTTCTAGTACTCCCAGCTACCCTCTACACACTACACTTGCATAGATGGTAAAACAATATTTGAATTCCTCTTTCTTAGTATATGGTTTGTGCTCCCCCAGGCCCATTTCTAACTATTATGATTTTCACTTATTGCACTGTTTTTTAATTGTTTTATGCCTATTTCTGCAAACTAGTGTATATAATTTGTGTATTACTTACCTCCTAAGGGAGTATAGTCTCTATGGTATATCTGGCATTTGTGTCACCAAAATAAAGTACCTTTATTGTTGTAACACTGAGTGTTTTCTTTCATGTGTGTGAGTACTGTGTGACTACAGTGGTATTGCATGAGCTTTGCATGACTCCTAGAAAAGCCTCGGCTGCTCATCCACAGCTACCTCTACAGAGCCGGCTTCTGGTCACTGCCTACATTTCACGAATAAGGGATAACTTGACCTGGTATAAGGTGTAAGTACCATAGCTACCCACTACAAACGAGGCCAGCCTTCTACAATGTGGCACTCTAGGGCCCTCAAGAAAATGTTTAGTAAACAGGCACCATTTCTCCTTGCTGAAAGACACCTGACTTAGCTTGCTCAGAAAACACAGGCCACTTTCACAAAGTCCTTGTGTCACCCTCAAGTCCAAATTAGGGTTTGCTAATTTGCCCAGGCAAAGTGACATGCTGTCACTAAATATACAGCCAACCAAGGACAAACTACTAAAACTGGGCATCAAGGGACTGACAATCTGAGGATGGCTCGGACAGCGGCAAGGAGAGACTCCTCAGTCAATCAGCACTTCGAAATGTCTTCTGATGCACTTTGATTGACTGATGTGTCACCAATTATATGTTGCCTTAAACATTAGCTTTCCTCAGGCACCAGTAAACTCTAGTGTGTGCCAGTAGGCAGAATTTTTGCTGAACTCTGTGTTCTAAGTGTAGCGTGGAGTGACAAAACTCTGTCGGCGGAGCAAAGTTTATCACCCACCCTTATTAATAAGGCACCCTGAGAAACCCTGCAATAAGATTTTGGAAGACTGAGAGAGGAGCGGCCATTGCTTCATCTATTCCAGTAACTAAGAAGTGAAGTAAACTATTTTAGTTAGTAACTTCTACTGAAGATTAAGATGTATTTATGTATGCTGTAGGCAATAAGCAAAAGCATACCCCTCTAGTGGCCAATATAGTTACAGAGAGTAGTAGGGCGAGGATGTAACTAACTGGCATACTATACAATTTGATAAGTGTCTGGGTGCTGCAAAAAGTGGCAAAAGTTAACCTCATCAAGCAGTACAACAGATCTACTATGTCTGTTTGCCACTTTGGCAGTGAGGTATTGTTTGGGTATATGTAAAGTAAGTAACCTAACAAATAAATATATGGCTACGGATTTCAGAATCAGATAGGAAAAGTCTAGGTTGAAAAGCTGATGTACAGTGTGTGACTGTTCAGAGAATAGTTCTTTGATTAAAAAACACAAGGCTACACTAAGAGGAAAGACAAAAGACAGATTGAAAGTGACATGCAAGAAACAAACTACCAATTTAACTTTTTTTTACAAAGAAACCCCACCTTCAATATCCACAACAGGCCCACCCCACTTGCCAAACAAATTGCTCCAATGTACCCATCAATGTCCAAACCTTTCCACAACTTCCCTTCCCAATTCCCCCCTCTACACCCACAACAAAAAACAAAAAATGGCTATTAATAAAAGGGCTTCCTAAATGGAATCCAGGCAGGCATGAAGTCCTGCCACCTCTTGAGCCAGGTTCTGTTGGCCCACACAAATCAGCAAATGAGTGTGAACAGCATGCTACTTGAAAAAAAAGATTATAATTTTTAGAACACCAAAAAATTATTATTACTCAACAAGTCCCACAACTTCAACACCTTGATGGCTGAGCAGGTCCTGTTACTAGTCGATCGTGTCCATCCAATGGTGCGCCACCTGCTGTGTTGCGTGATGCACCCCGGTGCTATGGCACATGCATCGGTGTACTCTCCCCCAAAGCAGACGATGCTCTTAGAAGACGTAGCCTTTCCAGAGCATGCCATCTGCTGCCAGCATGGAGGGGAGGCGGCGCTGAACCCAAAACTGAGGGTGACTACCTCCACCTCCACCTTGGTAAAAATGGGGCAGGGCTGCACACCTGAATGGAGCTGGTATCCACAGGGAGTGTGCATGGCATTGACACCACTGCTGCTTCTTGCTTCTGCCATGAGGGGTACTATGAAAGAAAGCAGAAAGGAAGGAATTGGAACAGGAGGAGGAGGAAGAGGACAGCCACACAATGAAAGGGAAAACACAAACAAAGTACAAAAGTCATGAAAAAGTTAAAAAAAAGACAGACATAAAATGCACAGACAGAAAGGCACAAAGTGATGAAAAAGAAGTAAATGAAGGGTGGACGGGTGAAATAACAATCTGATGGGGTAAGGATTAAGAGAGAGAGAAAAACAGGCACTGCTGCATCAAGGGAAGTAGAAAAGCAGGTAAAACAAAATGGCTGTGTCCATGAGCTACCAGTGTGAAAAAAACTGTGCGAAGAGCCGGATGAGGTTTTCTCTGCCTATTAGAGGAGTTCCTTGGTGTCTTTCAGAGTTTTTTTTATAACTCCGCGAGTTCTGACCAGGCCTAATTGTAGGCCACCCCCTTTATTCACAGCCCCACAACAACCTCACTTTGTGCCATTTGAAGCCTTTAAATTTGTGCTTAATTTTCAAGGATGCCAGGTCAGATAGGCCTCTGGGTGTAACCTGTTAGAGTTGTGTCAAGGTAACCATGATCTGATTTGGTACATTGAAAGATTCAAGCATATGAAATCCAATTGGAATGACCAGGGTCTTGCAGCTCACTTTCATTGCAGCCTGAGTGATGAAATTGAAGAGGTCCAGTTCCTCACACGTGTGCCCCTTTTTTAGAATTGGTCATTCAAATTGATCAAAGACTACAGGAAAGAAAGCTGGAAAGGAAAATGGAATAATACACATACCTAATTGTAGCTGTAGCTCTTCCAGAACATCTTTTAGAAGATGGCTTCCTGAAGAATGAGTGGAATATAATTCTGAACCGTTGCAGATTTTGAAAGTACAAAAGCTCCCTTAATGACAGAAGAGCTCAATATCCATGTTTATACTGTCAAAAGCCTAATTATTTCATCCACACATGTACTACAATATCTAAGCGGTCTGAAACGTTCACAGATATCTGAAGTTGGAGGAAGACCAGTGGAACAAACAGAATCTATGGTAACCCAAATCTGCCCTTTGAAAAATTGGGCTGTTGGTTGATGGGGTGTTGGCCCATCTGAGGCAACCACACAGTGTCAGGGTGAACCATAAAAGTCACACAATTAATAAACTAAAACTTGTGCCGTTGCCATGAACTGCTAATTACCCCACATATTACATTAGTAATGACCTCTAGTATGACATCATTCATAATATAACTGCAGCATTTCCAATAAAATTAGTGATAACAAACTGTGCATGTTGGGGGCGCGAAATATAGGGCATTAGTTATGGTATCCTGAGGTGAGTATAACTATAACATTAAATCTATTGAACCTAACTATAACATCCGTGTAACCTTTTTTCATTGAATATATACATGTAATATAATGTAAAAGCTTATAATATTTTAAATATAATGTATGCAAATTAATTTAAAAATATGTAAATAACGTTGCAGGCTGTAAGGGATAAACTGGCAATGCATAGGAACATTTATTAATACTCATGTATCAATGAAGATACCTAAGTATTCAATATGTAAAAAAGCTCTTATTATTATTAAAATATATTTTGCAGATTAATTTACATATATGAAAGTTATGTTTTAGGAGTGGAAATAGGGGAATGGGTGGACGAAGTGTATTAATACTCAAGTATGAACTAAGATACCTGGGTATTAAATATGTAATTTAACATAAAACTATTTAAAAAAAAAAAAATAATAATGATAATTAATTTATAAATATGTAATTAATGTTTTAGGAGCGTGATGTTAAGGATATAGGGGTAATTTATGGGGAATTGTATTAATACTAAGGCAACAATTATGATAACTTACTATTAAATATTTAATATAATATAAAATAATTTATTATTTTTAAAATAATGCATGCAAATTATTCTAAAAATATTAGAGCAATTTTAGAATTGGGATTTAAAGGATAAAGTGGTAAGGGGTTGGGAAGTTTATTAATATTCAGGTAGCAAATCTGATAACAGTGTAAGATAAAATAATTAATGTAAATATTTTTATGGTAATTCATTTTCAAAAAAGACTAATTATATAATCTAAAAAATAAAATATATTTTGAATATTACTGCAATAGGCACCTCACATTAAAAAAATGTAAGTAAAAAAATAATGAATTTATAACATTTAAAGTATTGAAAAAATACAACACATAGAATTGAATATATTTCTACTTATTATCTTACAACATTTAAAAATATGTATAAGACATAGCAAAATATAAATCATTTTTTAGAAACAAAAACATATTTTATAAATATGATAGAACAATTGTATTCACATTTTTAGTACATTTCCCAATGATTTCCATTATCTTCGATATGTGAAACTGTCTTTTTTTCAGGTTTGTATAAATATTTCAGCATTTACTACTGCAGTTGATGGAAGGTCGAGTTCAAGATCAAAATGCAGGCAAGAGCTTTGGTCAAGTAAGAGCGAGAAGGATTCCCCAGCGCAAAATCTTCACATCTACTCCAATGCTTCGAGCCACTGCTGCACTAACTCATCAATTCGTTTGCTTCACTTTGCATCCCAAGTCCTCATTGGCAGCATCCTGAAAAACAATGCAGGATCTCCCATTGCAACTCCGCTGCTCCTCAGAACCGGTGTATCACCTTGGCTGCATGATGCTTCCTTAACACTGGATCTCACAAAACTTCACAAACCAGTATCTAAGGTACTCTTGTTCAGCTGGTCTAATATCTGTACTTCATTGTGGTCAACCTGAACTTGCGAATGTATCCCAGTCTCAAACATGACCAGATACCCACAGTTTGGGCATTGTATTTCGTGGCTCTCTTTTCACCTAAATCCTTAAACCTTCATATCTCTGGTTCTCCCAGTTGGATTTTTGTTGTTTTGTTTTATTTATTAAAGATTGCTCTATTTTTCTAATCTGGTGCGGGATACCTTTGTGTTGCATTTTCAACATTTTACTTTTTGAAGTGTTACAGAAATGCTTTACACATTGCCTATGAGTTATGCCTGACTGCTCTGTGCCAAGCTACCCAATGGTTGAGCACAGGTTAATTTAGGGTTTGCTTGTGACTCCACCCTGATGAGGATTGAGGTTATTGCATGAGTAGGGTTCACCCCCCTACATCAGTAATCCAATTTCTTACACCCACTATTTTCACAAGTCATGCTGATGGTATTTTTTCTGTGCAGTTTTGATGAATCTATTTTTGCATATTGATTACCTTGAGGCAACAGCTCTTAGCAATCCAATTCTTTCGATAAGGTCCATACATAGGGCCTGAATTAGAGTTTGGTGGAGGTGGCTACTCCCTCATAAACGCGCTGAAATTCCAGAAGAGAAAAGCATCTCAGTGTCTATAATGAATGTGCAAGACTGCAAAAATACTCTTCAAATAAACATCTCTTCCATTAAAAACATACAATTCTAAGACATTGTGTTATCCTTAATACATGATACTTTAGCAGCCCCATAACCTTTTCACAAACTTCCTCATATCAGGTTGTAAACCTAAAATGAATAGTCAAGGGAAGCTGGGGTAATCTTATAGCATGCACATCTGCCACATTTAAAACTCATTTGTGCCTGTCATCCCCACTTATTCTTTAAGGGTCCATAAAAGATTGGTAACTCCAGAATACACATAATCATAAATGACATCACAGAAGTGTGCATATAAACAGTATTACAAGTACATAGCTATGCCTCAACAAATAATCATGCATCAATGATTTTTATCCTAGAGAGCTGAGAGCCTGGCTCAAAGCTTGTCTAAAAATTTCACAAGCCTACAACTGAGTTGTACATCCTTCCCATTGAACCTGGCCATAATTGTCTGTCTACACCTACACAGCCATCTTTGAAACCAAGCTGGCCGAAGGAGAGCTTTCCGGTCTACCGCGCTGCCATTGCAGAAACATTTCCGGTAGATCAACGTTTTTGGGGCTAGCTGGCAAAGCCAGCAAGCACTTGACAAATTGCCTAGTCTCCATGGAGGAAGATGCACACATGTCAGTAGGCATTCCATCCGGTAATGTTAAAAGGCTGCTTGAGTTCACGGTCTAACCACTATACCCAGGTACAGCTGTGGGACAAGTCTATTGTATGATGACAAAACAAGCCAAGCATGGTTTCTTTTTGTTAACACCTCTTTCTCTATTAGCTGTGAATACATTTTGACACTTTCATTAGTTACTCACTTGACTTGATCATTTGAACCTAAATGATCCCATTGATCTATTAGACCCAATGCCGTCAGAGAGGACTGCAAATAAAGCCAGGCAGGAGAACTGGACTGCTTGTTGATTTCCACTCAGAGGGGTACATTTTGTGTACCCTGACTTGCTGCATTAAGTTTGTAACACAGTTTAAGAAATGATCCACTTTTCAAAAGTGACTGTCTGACCAGCTCAACTTGAGGGGCATCCGGGCGGGCGATGTATAATTTGGTAAACACAATAGTGCCTTAAAGCGCTTGCTAATCATTTTGTCCAGTTGCCCATGTCTCTTCCTCTCAAAGCTTCACTTCCATATGTTATAGTTGGAACTAATTTGGCCTGGATGACTTTTAACAGAGTCAAATTAACTTATTGCATTTTTTAAAACATTTAAATGCAAAAGTGAGAGAAAGGGATTTCTGGCTGAGGTTTAAAGAAACCATTACAATCTAGGAGAACACTCACATATTTGTTTTCGCGCACAGCCTCCATTTCGCTATCACCCAGATGCCACTGGTGCCAGCGTTGTGTAGTTGCTATGAAGGACATTGTTTTAGATTTCCCCAGATTGATGACAAGAGCATTTTCTTTAGACTATGCAGCCATGGCTTTTAACAGCCTTTCTAGCCCTGTTCTGGCACGGCTTAACAGGATGAGATCATCATCATACATCAGACATGCCATAGCCATTTTCCCCAATCTTGGGAGATGGGAGTTAACTTTATCCAAACTTGATGATAGATTGGCCAAAAAAGGTTAAAGAGAAAAGGAGGTTATACGCCCCCCTGCCGCAGGCCCTGAGATGTTGGTATTACTCTGGAGAGGTGTGCGCCATCGCCCAGTTTAACTCCCACCCAGGTGTTTGTTTAGAGAAGAATTATCGCTCTTAACAAATGGGTCGGAATTTCCCACTTTGCAAGCTTGGTCCACAATTTCCCTCTATCCACACAGTGAAATGAGGCGGTATAGTCTATGATTGAGAGAAAGAGAGGCTATTTGGCCCACCAACTTTGATCAAATAATAAAGATGCCGCCATAAGTTTAGCAGCTGCGCATACCCCTTTCGAGGAACCTGTTTGATTAAATGGTATTAAATAATTATCTGCAGCCCAGGCTTCTAGATCTTTCAAAAGGCCCCCAACAAAAAACTTTGACTCAACATGTAAAAGCGATATTAACCAGTAATGTGCTAGATCACTGGCCTTTCCATGAATGTGGAATAATGTTGGAGGCAATTGTGCTGTTGTAGAGTGCTTACAGATGTTTTGCCCAAAAATGTGGGTCTTCTTCAAAAAGTGCGGTGGGATGCGATTGGGATCTGGGGCTCCCGCCCTCCGGCTTTTGGTGATTCACCTCTTGACTACTTCTGGTGAGATATAAAAACTGCTGTGGGTTAGTATGGGACATTGATCAGCCCAGAGTGCCACACTGGACGTGCCCTGACTCTGAGTTACTTCCTGGTTCAAAGGCAAAAAAGATGCTGATACCAGGTGGACTCAGAAATTTTTATTGTGGAATGAGGATTCATTATAGTGTTTAGGCTGTTGACATGCTTCCAGAATTGTGCATGCCTGTTAGTCTTAAGCGCCTACAAGAGCACACTTGTTAGACTAGATGCAGTGTCTCTTTGGCGTTACCAGAGATGTATCATGTAGGCAGACCTGGAAGGAGACACCAGCACCCTCAAGGTTGCATTTCCAGGTTCCCTTTGAAATAGGCGTAAAGCTCTGTTTAAGTTGCGTTTGAGTATCTTGATTCCCTGTTTCGGTGGTGGCTCTTTCAGTTTGTTATGCCTTGGGCCTTTTGATTGGTATGAACAGGAAGCAAGAAATTCCCTTGTAATCTCACACCAGGCAGTTTGCACTGCTTATCCGGAGGCTGTTTGGCCCAAGATTGTAGACCACATTTGTTTAGCTTTTTCAGACAATTCAGAAATGGTATCTAGTGACCACTTAAGCTTTCTACCGCTGTTTGTATACGTGACGCGCTGTAACACATCTGTTGAATCATAGCAGTCAATTGTGCAAGCAAAGTACAGCTCTTGCTGCAAATGATCACTTTCCACTCGATTTGCTATTTGAAATTTTAAAACTCGATGGATCAAGGAAGACAAAAGAATGATAAAGTCAATTAGCATTGATGCCTTCTGGGTATAGACAGTAAATCTGGGAGGCTGATCCATGCTGAAGCGGCCATTGATGGCTCGAAAGTCCACTGCTTTTAGATCTTTTACTTGCAATTTATCTAGTTTATCTGTCTTGCAGACTGCATATGTACATTTATCAGGGGCCTGCCAGAATATGTTCTGAGCCACAATGGCCTTCTTGGAGCACTCCATGCCCAACCAATTCATACTGAAATCCCCTGACAGGACTAGCTCAAAGCATGGAGTATTATCTTGTAACCTCGCTATCTCTTTTTTCAGGTGTGCTACGGCCTCTGATTTACAAGCATTTTCCGAGGAATACAGATATTTATAAGGACTAGATTAATTATTGAGAAGCCTAGAGTTATAGAAAGCAGAACAGTTTGTAAATGTTTATGCATGACTGGGGGCATATAGTGGTTCCCCTTCACGGGAGAATGCATGTAAATAATTAATCCTCCACTCAGGCACCCAAAACAGGCTTGTCTTATCGCCGGCATGTGATAATTCACATATCCTGGAATTACCAGCAATATTTCGGTCCAGGTTTCTTGCAGCATTATTATTTGAAAAGATGTTAAGTAATTCAACATATATTTGTCCTCTAGCTTGCCTAGAAATCCGTTAATGTTCCAAGAACATATGGTGAGTTTGACTTTATCCTCTGACTGGTCAATGGTCAACCTGCTTCTTCATGATTGATTTCCTGCTGAATTCAAAGATCTAGGAAGCCAGCTCTAATCATTTCAATAGGAGGGGGCCTTCGGGAAACGCAATGACTATCGGGCACCTTGCAGAGCTAAAAATGATGCCGAGTTGCTTTGTGCACCCCTGAAAGTTTTTTTAGCACCGCATTTGTGTCATTTTTCTACTCAAAAATGGCGCAAACTTGCAAAATACAATTGTATTTTGTGAGTTTGCGCCATTTTGGCATCAAAAAGGGGCGCAAACACGGCGATAAAAAAGTATAATTATGGGCCTGGGTTCCTCCGTGGCCCAACAATAACATAAGAAATAAGGGTATGCCAGTTCAGTTGCAGAAGAAACTTGGAAGCCCCAGTTTCTAAAAAAAAAAATCCCAAAACCCAATTTGCTACTTTGTAGACACCCAGGTCACTTAGCTTGTTTCATTTTTTTAGGATGCATAGGAAAGTCCTTGCACTTAAGGAAACAAAGCACTGCACCACGAGGAGATACCAGTAGAAGAAGCAGCACTCTTCACGTGCTGGGCTCTCTGGAGGCACTCAGGGTAACATAATAATAGGTAGTAGCGAACAGGGAGACAGCACCCCACAAGGAGGTAGAGGCAATCTCCTCAACCAGTCCACCAATGCCAGTCCAGCCCACGCCTGGGGGGCAGCTGGCGAGCAGGGCAACAAGCAGAAAAGGGATCCTGATGTGTCCTTTGTGCCACCTAGCAGGGGCCAGGCAGCAGGGCAACAACCATAAGGCAGTCCAGATGAGTCCTTGGTGCAGTCCAGTAGCCTCTCTATCTGAGATTCAGTCCCAGTTCCAAAATTGCTCTAAAGATGTGGGGTAAGCCCCCTGTAGTTAGGCTAATTTTGCACAGTCTCCACAAAAGGGGGACAAGGGGATCCAACCAGTCCTCACTGGTTCTAGGAGTGTCACCTCTGTCCTCCAGCACAGGCTCCAGACATCAGTGGGGGGTAAACAAGCCCTTTGTGTAAGGCCAGGGCACAGCCTTTACAAATGCAGGTGGGCGATTCAATATGCAGATGCACCTCTGTGACACTTCCATCCTCCCTGTGTACAGGCTGTCTAAAAAGTATGCACAAAGCCCAGCTGTCACTCTGCCCCAGACATGGATTGGAGTCAAGCTGCAAAACATCAAGGGGGTCATTACAACATTGGCGGTATAAGGTGCTTACCACCGTGCAGAAGACCGCCAATACACCGCCGCGGCCGCGGTAGACCGCCACAGCTAATATGACACACATCACGGAATCTGCCGAAATTCAGACACCCACACAATACCGCCACACCAAAGGTCAGCGATAAACATGCGGAAACAAATCCTCCACGCCAACAGAACACGCCCATGCTATTATGGCCCACGAATCCACGCTGCGGTCTTTCAACCGCGGTATTCCATTGGCGGTACACACCGCCGCGCTCAAAATACACACACATCTCCAAAACACCGCCACATTGGACAATTCGAAATACACACACCTGATACACATACAAACAACACTCCCACACACCCAACACAATATAAAACACACACCCACATCACCCACAAACCCCTACTACCACAAATTTGAGTTGAAGGCGACAGAGAGAGCACAGCAATAGACAACCCCACCACACAGAGGCACACCACACCATCACCCACACAACATCCACGCACAAAACACCACATACCACTACACTCACCACACTCATCAACACATACACCACCCCACACATCACACACACCACCCCATATCACGCCAAAGACACCCCCGCTTCTCCGAGGAGGAGCTCAGGGTCATGGTGGAGGAAATCATCCGGGTAGAGCCACAGCTATTTGGCTCACAGGTACAGCACACATCAATAGCCAGGAAGATGGAGCTATGGCAAAGAATAGTGGACAGGGTCAACGCTGTGGGACAGCACCCAAAAAATAGGGAGGACATCAGGAAGAGGTGGAACGACCTTCGGGGGAAGGTGCGTTCAACGGTATCCAGGCACCACATTGCGGTACAGCGGACTGGCGGCGGACAACCACCTCCTCCCCCTCAACTAACAACATGGTAGGAGCAAGTCTTGTCCATCTTGCATCCTGAGGGCCTCGGAGGAGTCGTTGGAGGAACGGACACTGGTAAGTCAAATCTTAACTATCATAACCCCCACCCTACCTGCATGATATCACACACCCCCACCATCACACCCTCTCCTATCACCCCAAATCCTCACCTATCTACCCATTACACCAACCACCCATCCCAAACCCAAGCCCTGCATGACATAACAAAGCATCGACACCCATCACCAAAGCATGCCCACTGCACAGACCCAGAACACCCCCCAACCATCAGCACAGAAGCCCCCCCCCCCAGAGGAATGCCTGCACTGGGGTTCACGCACACCCAACCACTGCACACCATGAAACACACACATGCAATAATCATGTATTTATACCCCCGCAGGAACCCGAAGGAACGTCACCACACCAGAGGGTCCAGACAAAACCACTCCACCCCCAGAAGAGGCCCACAGTGACGATAGCAGCTCTGCCCCACTAGATCTTGATGACCAGCCCGGACCATCGTGGGCCTCTGGACAGTCGGTTCCCCTTGCCCAGCCACAGCCCAACACCGAGCTGCCACCCTCTGGTAACACCAGCACAGCACCCACCCAGCGGGCCCAAACCTCCCTACCCAGGACAGGTCAATCAGCTGTGTGTCCACCACTACAGGGCACCCAGGGTAACCCACCACCCTAACAACAACAGGGACCTGGGGGCAGTGGTAGTGGGCACATGGTCCAGAGGACGGAGGCACAGGAACATAGGGGAACTGGGAGGGCTGCTGTGCGACAGAGGGAGGACAGGCCAAGGGAACCCACTCTCAATGAGGCCCTCTCCTCCATCATGGGAGCATACCACCACTCCCTGGAGACGATGGCCACGGTCCTGGACAAGTTGCAGGAGACCCTGCGTCTGCAGGAGGAACAATATTTGGGGTTCAGGGAGGAGCTCAGGACCATCGGCTCCGCCCTGGGGACCATCGTAGGGGTGCTGACGGACATTCAAAAGACCTTGAGGGACATCATGGCACTCCAAGGGGCCCCTAACACTAGGCAGGATGACAAACTGCCCACCACCTCCGCCGGCGCTAGTGGACAGGACGTCCCGCCACAGGACCACCACACCAGCACCCCATCCCCTGCAGACGGACAACCACCACGCAAGCGGGCACTGAGATCCAGGAATAGGACAGAGCAAGATGGCAAGACCCCCGCCAGGAAATAAGACCACCCTGATAGTCCTCCCACTGTCCCACTTTGTTACCCTGCCCAAATCGGAACTGGCCCAGCTCCACTTCCAATGCCCAGATGTGCAATGTACCTGTGAGACTAATAGACTGGACTCTGCCATGGACATTCCTCCACCATCATCCATCACCATTTTACAACCCCCCTTCATTTTGGTACACTTAAATAAACACCCTTCAAACACCAAAAAAAATGGAGTCAGTCAATGATTTGTAAATCTGTATAATCAATTACATTTGCATAATGTGTTACCCATTGGAAGGCTAACATACCTATGTCACACATCACAAGCCCTTCAAGGATGCAAACAGTTGACACGTAGGTTACCACATTTGTGGAACTGAAATGGAAGGGGACAACTCAGTTAATAAATAGTGAGTGAAATTGAGGTACAGGATATAGGTAGATGTGTGAAAGTGAATGTAAAGGTAAAATAGAAAATGTGCTCACCTGTGTCTCACTGGAAATATTGCTGTATGACTGACTCCCTGTTGTCGTTTTCGTCTTCCTCAGCTTCATCCTCATCACTGTCCACAGGCTCCACAGGCTCCACAGCTGCTACAACACCGTCATCTGGATCATCCTCCTGCAGAAAAGGCACCAGGCATCGCAAAGCCAAGTTATGGAGCATGGAGCAGGCGATGATGATGATGTCGCACACCTTCTTCGGTGAGTAGAATAGGGATCCACCTGTCATATGGAGGCACCTGAACCTGGCCTTTAGAAGGCCGAAGGTGCGCTCGATAACCCTCCTAGTCCGCCCATGGGCCTCATTGTACCGTTCCTCTGCCCTGGTCCTGGGATTCGTCACTGGGGTCAATAGCCACGAAAGGTTGGGGTAACTAGAGTCCCCCAATAGCCATACACGGTGCCTCTGGAGTTCACCCATCATATCAGGGATGCTGCTATTGCGCAGGATGTAGGCGTCATGCACTGAGCCAGGGAACATAGCATTTACCTGCGAGATGTACTGGTCTGCCAAACACACCATCTGGACATTCATAGAATGATAACTCTTCCTGTTCCTGTACACCTGTTCACTCCTGTGGGGGGACCAGAGCTACATGGGTCCCATCAATGGCACCTATGACGTTGGGGATATGTCCAAGGGCATAGAATTCACCTTTCACTGTAGGCAAATCCTCCACCTCAGGGAAAAGGATGTATCTCCCTACGTGTTTCAGCAGGGCAGACAACACTCTGGATAAGACGTTGGAAAACATAGGCTGGGACATCCCTGATGCCATGGCCACTGTTGTTTGAAATGACCCCCTTGCAAGGAAATGGAGCACTGACAGCACCTGGACGTCAGGGGGAATTCCAGTCGGATGGCGGATTGGTGACATCAGCTCTGGCTCCAACTGGGTACACAGTTCCTGGATTGTGGCACGGTCAAACCTGTAGGTCACGATTACATGTCGCTCCTCCATTGTCAACAGGTCCACCAGCGGTCGGTACACCGGCGGATTCCGCCATCTTCTCATATGTCCCAGCTGACGGTGCCTACGAAGGACAACAGCGAAGAAACAGTCACTATTCTTCCAGGTATGTACCCACAGTCGCACACAAGACTACCCCAGACAATAAACCCTTCCTGTATGTGTGTTGAGTGTAGGCCTCAGTATGTGTGACGCATTTGAAAATGAATCCATGTGGGCCCCTGAAATGGCAGCTGCCTGACCTCTAAACTGGGACAATGGGATTGTGGGGTAACAGCGCTGGCATTGCACACCGTCGCGGTAGGCGGTCGTAGAGCGCGGCGCAATGCTGCATTGGTTAACAATGGACCCTATGGGTCCCAGGAGCCAATCAACAGGTGCGCCGGCGGTGATGATGCGCCCCGCCGCGGACGTCACCGCCGCGGACGTCACCGCCATTTTCTATCTCTTCAATCACTAGATACCTGACCTTCGACAGGAGAGGACCTACACTGCTAGTGCTGCTGTGCCTCGGTCTGGAAGCGACGATGGCTGCTGCGTCTGGGGAAAGGGCACCTGCCTTCACATCGTAGGAGTTGGAGAAACTTGTGGATGGGGTCCTCCCCCAGTACACGCTACTCTACGGTCCTCTAGACCAACAGGTTAGTACACAGGGAGCACCTTGTAGGGGCTAGGCCTTGGTGGAGAGGGCTGGGTGGAAGAGAGAAGGGGGTAGAAGTCATACTACAGTAAAGCATGGGAATAAATGGGCCACATGGTCAGTGTATGGAGGGGGCCACACACATTGATGGTGCAATTGGTAATGACTGTTCCTCTTCCCTTGTGCATGTCATGTAGGTCAGCGCCCACCAGAAAAGGGACATTTGGCATGTCATCGCCAAGGACGTCCGGACCCTGGGGGCCCACCAGAGACGGGGTACCCACTGCCGGAAGAGATGGGAGGACATTCGCCGCTGCAGCAAGAAGACAGCAGAGGCTCAGCTGGGGATGGCCTCCCAACGTGGGAGGGGTGCCTGTCGTAACATGACCCCCCTGATGTTCCGGATCCTGGCGGTGGCCTACCCAGAGTTGGATGGGCGCTTAAGGTCATCACAGCAGACACAAGGGGGTGAGTACAAACTCATTCTGCGGACTTTGCGTGCAGTGACAGTGTGTGGGTGGGGGAGGTGGGCTGTGGGTGTCCATAGGCCAGGGCGAGTTAGTTAGGCAAGGCCCCTCCGTAATGTAGGCCATGTGGCACTCTACCCCACCTCAGAAAACTAGCAAGTTGAGGTATAGTTGCCCCTGTGGCATCCACGTGCGCAGATTTCCAGCATTGCCATGTAGCCCATATCCATGAAATTGCATGTGCAGAGGGCAGGAGCGCGGAGTTGTGCATGGGGCTGCTGCGTCTGTCTTGTCCGCCAACGGTAGCGGTATGCCATGTACTAAAACTCTCTTTCATCTGTCTCCCCCCCCTTTTCCTGCTCTCCCTGTCCGTTTGTACATCAGCATCAACAGGCGGAGGTACAGTGGCACCGGAGCACGAGGGAGCTGCATCCCACATGGCCATGGAGGGCCACACCACAGACTCTGAATACACCAGTGGGATGGAGGGCGAGGGGAGCTTCACGTCGGCCACCGAATCACCAACCAGCGACACAGACTCGTCCGCTGATGTGAGGTCCCCTGTTTTGGCGGCACCATCTGTGCGCCATCTATGCGCCACACTTCTACAGGTACAGCCCCCCTACCAGCACCGCCCTCCCAGCAGCCCCTCATTGTTCGCCCCGTGCCCACTCACCCAGGAGGGTGGGCATCACCTTCGCCTCTGGCACCTCAGTCCCTGCCCCAGTCACCCCTGCTGCCCTCAGTGAGGAGGCCATTGACCTCCTCAGGTCACTCACTGTTGGGCAGTCTACCATTGTGAATGCTATCCAGGGTGTAGAAAGGGAGTTGCAACACGGTAATGCATTCCTGGAGGGCATTCATTCTGGTCAGGCTGCCCTTCAGCGAACCCTGCAATCTCTGGCCTCAGCACTGATGGCAGCAATTGTCCCTGTGTCCAGCCTCCCCCCTCCAACTTTCTCCACCCAGACCCAATCCCCTGTATACTAGCCCATCCCAAGCACACCTACAGGCCAGCATGCAGACAAGTCAACACACCCAAGTAGCTCAAGCAAACATAGGCACCACACACACCACAAGCACTCACACAAGCATCACACCCATACAGACACTGCAACATCCACTGACTCCACTGTGTCCCCCTCCTCCTCTTCTCCGTCCTCCCTCCCAGTCTCGTCTACACACACACCTGCATGCACCACATCTACAGGCACTAGGACTCGCACCAGAACACCCAGCACCACACGCCGCTCACCTGCACTCACCACCTCCACTGCCATTTACACGTCCCCTGTGTCCTCTCCCAGTGTGTCTGTGACGCCCCCTCCCAAAGTACCCAAACGCCGGCAATCACTCACCCAACATCCATCCACCTCACGACAGCCGCCAGTACCTGCACCTTCACCCAAAACAGCTAAAGTGACACCTCCTACAACCACCTCCTCTTCCTCCACTCCCAGATCCCCTCCAGCTACCCATCCCAGTGTTCGTCAGAAACTGTCCCTCTGTCAAATTGACCTTTTTGCCCCCACCCCCCTCCAATTCATCAGTCCCATCATAGCGCCTCAGCCAAAAAGCCTCCAGGACCAGTGGTGCCTGTTCAAGGTTTTTGGAGTGCACCGTCCACCAGGGCAGGCAGTAGGACCCGGAGCCAAGGCACAGGCAGCCCACCCCCTGTAAAGGCTCTAAAATTGGAGAGTGGACGACGGGACCGTGGCAAGACTCCTGGTGGGACAACAAGTGAAATGGGATCGAAGGCGATTGGTGAGTCAGCTGTAACTCCAAAAAAGGTGGGGAAGGTCCAGAGGAAGTCTGCCCAGCCTGTTGTGAGTGTCACGGTGGAGAAGTGCGCCATCATTTCCGGCGGTCCAGACACAACCGTCAGCACCGTCATCACTGGTCCAGAGACCACCGCCAGAGTCACAGCCCAGGAGGGCTCAAGTATCGTCACTGGCCCAGAGACCACCGCCAGAGTCACAGCCCAGGAGGGCTCAAGTATCATAACTGGTCCAGAGACCACCGCCAGAGTCACAGCCCAGGAGGGCTCAAGTATCGTCAATGGTCTGGAGACCACTGCCGGAGTCACAGCCCAAGGGTGCCAGGATGCCACAGCCCCACTGGGCAATGATGGAACGTCATGCCACACACCAATGTCCAGTGTGGAAATCGTCATGCCACACACCAATGTCCAGTGTGGAAATCGTCATGCCACACACCAATGTCCAGTGTGGAAATCGTCATGCCACACACCAATGTCCGTATCAGAACCGCCATGTCATAGCACCGCTGAAGAGGGCAAAGACCGCCATGTCAAAGCACCACTGAACAGTCCTGAAACGCCATGTCATAGCACCGCTGAAGAGGGCAAAGACCGCCATGTCATAGCACCGCTGAAGAGGGCAAAGACCGCCATGTCAAAGCACCGCTGAACAGTCCTGAAACGCCATGTCATAGCACCGCTGAAGAGGGCAAAGACTGCCATGTCATAGCACCGCTGAAGAGGGCAAAGACCGCCATGTCAAAGCACCGCTGAACAGTCCTGAAATGCCATGTCATAGCACCGCTGAAGAGGGCAAAGACCGCCATGTCAAAGCACCGCTGAACAGTCCTGAAATGCCATCTCATAGCACCGCTGAAGAGGGCAAAGACCGCCATGTCATAGCACCGCTGAAGAGGGCAAAGACCGCCATGTCAAAGCACCGCTGAACAGTCCTGAAACGCCATGTCATAGCACTGCTGAAGAGGGCAAAGACCGCAATGTCATAGCACCGCTGAAGAGGGCAAAGACCGCCATGTCAAAGCACCGCTGAACAGTCCTGAAACGCCATGTCATAGCACCGCTGAAGAGGGCAAAGACCGCCATGTCATAGCACCGCTGAAGAGGGCAAAGACCGCCATGTCAAAGCACCGTTGAACAGTCCTGAAACGCCATGTCATAGCACCGCTGAAGAGGGCAAAGACCGCCATGTCAAAGCACCGCTGAACAGTCCTGAAACGCCATGTCATAGCACTGCTGAAGAGGGTAAAGACCGCCATGTCATAGCACCGCTGAAGAGGGCAAAGACCGCCATGTCACAGCACCGTTGAACAGTCCTGAAACGCCATGTCATAGCACCGCTGAAGAGGGCAAAGACCGCCATGTCAAAGCACCGCTGAAGAGGGCAATGCACCGGGTAGGAATGAATGGCCCACCACATCAGGCATCCTTATCCCATGTGCAGCTGGGACAGTGACAGGACACTACCATTCATGGGGAGACTCATCCAGTCTGGGCACCAGTCACCCCCTAGTATCAGTATGGACCTGCATCAACTTGAGAGACTGTGGCTTTGCACTCCCCAGGATTGAACAATGGGCAAACCTCCCACTGCATGGACTTGAGAGACTGTGGCTTTGCACTCCCCAGGATTGAACAGTGGGCAACCCACCCACTGTAGAGACTTGTGAGACTGTGGCTTTGCACTCCCCAGGATTGAACAGTGGGCAAACCACCCACTGTATGGACTTGAGAGACTGTGGCTTTGCACTCCCCAGGATTGAACAGTGGGCAACCCACCCACTGTATAGACTTGAGAGACTGTGGCTTTGCACTCCCCAGGATACATCAATGGGCATGGAGCCCCGTCGTGGATCTGGCTTTGCATTTATGTGGCTGAGGTGGCCCCCCTTCCCTTCCCTTCCCCCTTAGGTGCCTGTAGTGTTTCTATCTGATGCCCCGGCAGTGTTCTCTCCGATTTTGGTCAGGTATCTATTGTGGGCCTCGCCCATGCATTTTTGGACTGTTTGTGCACAGACATTGTTGTGTACATATCTGCACTACTTCTCGGATTGTATATATGTAAATAAGAGTGATTTTAGTATACATATATTTGTTTATTTTTGAATGACATGTATATTGGCACATTACAAAGTTTGACCGCATTGTCTTTGCATTCTTCGGGGGAATTGTGGGTTGTTACTGTGATGTTTGTGACTGCATTGGTGTGTATGTTGTAATATGCGAGGGTGGGGGTGGGGGTGTATGGTGGGTGTCCCCCTAACTTTAGCCTCCCCTCCTCCCCCGCGTCGTAGGTGCTGTACTCACCGGTATCTTCTGCGCCTACGTCGCTGTTGGTCGTGAAGGAGCAGAAAAACAAGGGCAGGTAGTATATGGAGTTCGGGGTCCATGGATTCGTCGTTCCTCGTTGGATATGTTAAGGTGAGCGTTTTCCCATAGCAAAAGCTGTTTCCGCTGTGTTTTTATCCACGGTGAATCCGCCCCGGAAAAGGTGGCGGATTGGCCTGTTGTGATACTGTGGGCGGTACATTGTCTCCCGCCTGTCTGTTGGCGGTGACCGCCGCGCTGCTTGTCTGTACCGCCGTGGCGGGCGAAGTGTTAAAGTGGCTGTCTTTGTTGGCGGTTTCCACCAGGGTAATAATTCCCTTTTTTTGTCCGTCTGACTGTTTGCGGTATTACCGCATCTTTAACACCGTCCGCCAGGGTTATAATGACCACCCAAGAGTCATAAGCACAGAGAAGTAGCATTTCCATAATGGTAATACAAAATCCACCTACACCAGTAAGCAGCATTTCCCACCACCACTACAACCATACCAAACACGCCTATGCTCCCGCTCATAGATCAGACAATACCCCCTAGACATAAGGCAGGGCATTTCCAATGCAATCCTATGAGAAAGGCAGCACCCATAGCAGTGAGAAACTAAATAGGCTGTTTGTCACTACCAGGAAAGGCCACACACCTAGGCACATATCCTGCTCTTTACATACATGGCACCCTGCCCATAGGGCTAGCTAGGGGGGACTTATATGTAGTAAAAGCGGAGTTCCAGGACTGGCAAGTAAATTTAGATGCCAGGTCCCTGTGGCAGTAAACTGTGCATGCAGGCCCTGCACCAGCAGGCCTGAGTCAGGTTTGAAAGGCTACTTCTGTGGGTGGCAAAAGCAGCTCTGCTGACCAACTAGTAGCATTTAATTTACAGGCCCTTGGTATAGGGATACCACTGTACAAGAGACTTACAGGTAAATTAAGTGTGCCAATCAGGTACAAGCCAATAATACCAAGTATACAAGGGAGAGCACATGCACTTTAGCACTGATAAGCAGTGGTAATGTTCCCAGAGTCCTAGCATCAACAAAAAGGGTCAGCAAAAATAGCAGGAGGAAGTCCAACACCAACGCAGTCCCTAGAGACTATGTTGAGCTAGTGTGGTTCTGCCCATCAATCCCAATGCCATGAGTTGCTATCATGGCTTCCCACTCCAAGGAAGTGATGGATGAAAGGTTATGCTGTGCATTACTCTCAGGGATACCCCGGGGTATTGGACTTCCAGAAAGAAGCTCATCTTCGCAAGTCTGAGTTACAGGATCCTCCAATGAAGGTTGGCCAGGAATTAGGCCTGTTTTACTTAGACAGTAATAGTCCCCATTGGATTTGGCTTCTGATGAATTGCCTTGGTTCAGTTCAGATGTCAAAGGTGACCTGAATATGGGCTTGTCAGCTGAGTCAAATGAATGGACTGCGTAATAGCCGGAAGTGATGATGAAAAGTGAGTGGTTTCTATTGGTACAACAGTCGTATCCGAAGAAACGCCAACTCCACTCACAAATGGGACCGCTGCTGCAGAGACATTTGAATGAATTTGTGCCATAGTCGATGAAGCGGTTGAAAATGAGCAGTTACGTCAATAATGGCTGTTTGATTGCGGAGGAGAATGCCCTGGAGAGTATACAGAACAGCAAGTTCTCACTTTCACTGGGTTCCACTGCTGCAGCACCTGAGGGACATACTCATCATCCCTGAATATACTGAACTGCATGTTGTCAGCAGCTGAGGAGACTAATGACCCTGGGCCAGTGTCTGCATGTGGGCTCAATATGAAGCTAGACCAAAGGCAGCTACTTGGTTAATAATGGTGGGGTCCAGTGGAGGTGCTGCATAAATTGCCGATACTGGATCCTCAAGAAAGAAGAAATTGGCATCAATTTTAGACTGATTTTTGGTGTCTGAAACAACCTCTTGAACAGACCTTGTGACTACTGGATAAGCCTTGACCTGTGTTTCTACAGTACAGACACTGTCCTGTGAGAGCCCTATTGGGTAAATGACATTTGCAAGTTCTTCAGGTACTACGACCCCACCTGGTCCGGGCTGTTTTCTTTTTCTGGCAGGGATGGGGGGCCCTAGACTTATCAGTGCGCATGTTTAAGCGGTTTGCCCTATTACCAGTCAGGAATCAGGAATCGGCTTGGCTCCTATAAACGCCTATGAGCTCTTGCAGATCCCTATGTGCTCCGGTTTGTCCCTAAAGGCACTGCTTTATGTTATATTGGATGTTACACAGGATGGTACGCCAAGGGCTGCCAGGAACCAAATGCAAAGCGATGAGTCTCTATGTCACAAATGAAGAACTATAATGTATACAGTAAATATAGCACCTACTAATTTCTTTCAGACCTTGAACTCTGGGTTACATTTTATTGTAAGTGTTTTTACCCTTTGTCTACTTCCTTGATGAGTGGTATTAGATTGACACTTGTTTATTTGTTTATTTGTTAATTTGCTATTGGCTAACTACATTGTCATGTTGAATTTGTTGACTATATTGACTCTATGGAAATGGTGTGATTTTAGTTAAGTTGCCACAGGCCCTGAGAAGCCTAAGCAACAAGAGCCCAGTAAAGAAACAACAAGTTCAGGTGATCCAGGATAATCCAAGGCAAGCCAGGGTAGGCCAAGGTGGCAGTAAGCGTGTCTCACAGGGGGTTCCACAAACTGCACCCAGTCCTAACTAGGCCTTTTCTGTGAAAACCCCTGGGGCACGCTCTCAGCAGTAGCCGACTATGGCTGCCGCTCTCGCTAGACACACCTCACAGGCAGAGACCTTGCATCGCTACCAAGGACTGCAATGCCGTGCCTCTGCCACTGCCTCTCCTTCACAGGCTGAAGGAGGCTGCAGGCTCCAATCTCCAATCTCCCCTGCCCATGCTTTCATGGCTTCCTTGTCTCCTTGCTGCCACCCCAATTTTGCACTCTTCCAGCCCGTGAGGTCCAGTACTCAGTCAGCGGTCTGTCAATTAAACCTGACCACAATCAGGCGGGCAAGCAGGCGGGCACTGGAGCGAGTAGGCAGGTTGTCATTCTACCGACTGGGGGGCAGACTGATGAGCAATTGAACTACAAACACGAGACACAAGACCCTACTTGTACTACAGTTGTTGGTGCCTATTAACTACCTGCATTTATTAGTTCAATTAGCATCACAATACTCCTACTCACATACTATAAAATGTTGTTCACTTCCCCACATATGGAAGTCTTTGCCTCTGCCTCTCTTTTCCGTGTAGAAGAAAGACGACCGTGTGCACCAGGTTCTAACCTATGTATGCTATGTTTGGCTTCAGAAGAAGGCTATCTGTAAAAGTTCTGCCATAGTATGAAGGGAACAGGCAGTATGATCTTTGCCACTTTCAGACCTTGGTTAGTTTTAGCAAATAGTGTATTTTTTTACAATTGTTGTATAGAATATACACTGTTCTTAGTGGAATCTTTTGAATACTCTGTGGTGTATTTCTCATGCGAGTTTCACTGTTTGCAAACAGTGTGGTTTAGAATTGAGTCTGTCCATGAAGAAAACACGATTTGCAGTACCAAGTTCTCTATTGATGTCAACATAACATAGACATCACATTTTTTCACCTGAAAACTGGCCCTTTTCAGGCCTAGCTCACTCCAGATCTGGGGAAACCAGCAAATCTGTATATTTTTCAAGACACCCTCAAGAATCCATGGCGGGGTGATTTTTGTTTCCTTACCCAGAAGCCTTTGCAAACTTTGACTAAAAAGCACACTTTTCTGTCCCATATCTGTGAGTAAACGTCTGGAACCTGGGGGAAGCCACAAATTTCCTACCACCACAAGTCTCCTGATAAATATGGTGCCACACTT
This sequence comes from Pleurodeles waltl, assembly GCF_031143425.1. Taxonomy (NCBI): domain Eukaryota; kingdom Metazoa; phylum Chordata; class Amphibia; order Caudata; family Salamandridae; genus Pleurodeles; species Pleurodeles waltl. Next base: position 899,001,738 of record NC_090437.1, read on the forward strand.
ATGTGGGTAGGCCTTGTGCCCATTACAGAAAAGGGTCAGAAATGCAGCATGCACACATCACATTTATCCCCTAAAAACGGTCCCTTTTTTGCATTGTGGGAAGCTTTGGATTTTGGGCTGTAGATCAGCCAACACTTAGGGAAACCTAGAAAACCTGTACATTTTTTAAAACTAGGCACCTGGAGGAATCCAGGATAGAGTGACTTGTCTAACTCTCACCTTGTTTTCATACTCAAAAGCTCTTGCAAACCTCACACTTTCGATAAAAACACATATTCTTCTCACATATCCGTGCAGAATGTTACAGATTCTCAAATTTCATAACCCTAAGGGTTTCCACACATCTCTCAGTAACCACAGCACCCCAATAGTGTGGATGGGTGTAAGCGACTACCACACAAAAGGCCCTAAACCACTATGTGGTGAGATCAGCGATATAGGTAGCTGCGTTACTGAGGGCTATGCTGGACTGCCACCCATAGAAAACTACCAACCACAGACATTAATGAAAACTAGACTTCCAGAGGATTCCACTGTGGTCTGCCTTACATGAATCCAACATGAATTTCTTACCCACACTGCCGTGGAAATCCCAAATTTTGCTAAAATTACACATTTTTGTTGGATTTCTGTGATGGAAACTTTGGGAATCAGCAGAAACCTACAAAACTCCTACCAACCAGCATTCTTCCACTTTTCCTAATAAAAATGCTGCCCTACTTTATGTGGGTGGGCCCACTGCCTGTGACAAGAACAGATCAAACAAAGGTTAATGGGAGTTCAATTGTAGGATTCTCAATGGCCCTGCTTCGATCTGTTTCAGTTACGGTCACTAGTCCTACCCACACAAGTTGGGCTGTCTTTTTATCAGGTCAAGTGGGGAAAGTCTGGGTGGCAGAAATTGTCTGGATCCCTTTGGATACTGGAAGATGACATCACAGAAATGCCAAGGAAATTGTGATTTTAGGTAAAGTCTGAGGTTTGAAGGGCATTGCAGGTAACAAATTGTCATAGGATCCACGTAAAGCATACCAACATGACTGGGTTTGTTGTTTTGTGTGGAATTGGGAGGTTTCCTTAGGTGGAGGCTGAGCCCAGGTCCAGTTAATGCAGCTACCCCCGGTTGCCAATCAGGTTTGTTTTTTCATGGGAAATGTTAATATGTCCACATTCGGTTTTGGGACTTTTCTGTTTTTTGATGCTAGGCTGACCCATACAAGAGAGTGATGTTTTCATATCAACATGTGGGGAATGCTGGGCAGTGGGAATTTTGTGGATCCTTGTGTATTTTGGAAGTTTGCATCACATAATTGTACAATTTTAGGCATAGGTTGAGGTATGCAGAGCATTGTGGGTAGGTAAAACATCATGGGATCCATAAAAAGCAAAAAACACTGGACTCACCTCAATATCTAGTTTCCTGAGATTTCTCTAGATAGTGGCCTAATGTGAGAAAGTAGCCTCTTTCTAGCATGGTTACCCCCATTTCTGGCCTGTTTGTCAGTGATTGTCAGTGTGTGTTTACTGTCTCACTGGAATCCTGCTAGTCAGGACCCCAGGGCTCATAGTTTGTGGCCTACATGCCAGTATGTTTTACTGTATTGTCAGTATGCTTGACTGTGTCACTGGAGTCCTGCTAACCAGAACTCCAATGCTTATGCTGTCTCTGATTCCAAATTTGCACTTACATACTGGTAACCCAGTATCCCACTCCAAACTAGCATACTGGACCCCCCTTATAAGTCCCTGGTATATGGTACCTAAGTACCCAGGGCGTTGGGGTTCCAGGAGATTCTTATGGTCTCCAGCATTTATTTTGCCACCCAAAAGGAGCGCATACAAACACTTCTTCAGAACTGCCATTGCAGCCGGAGTGAAACAGCGTAAGCACTATTTCACAGCCATTTTCACTGTACTAGGTCACTTATAAGTCACCTATATATCTAACCTTCAGACCCTGAAGGCTAGGTGTATAGTACCTGTCTGTGAGGGCACCCCCACGTCATCCAGGCCCATTTTCCCCAACTTCGTGAGTGCGGGAATGCCATTATAACTGTGCACTACATATAGGTCAATACATATATGTAGCTTCTCAATGGTAACTCTGAATATGTCCATGTGAGGTATCTAGGAACTAGGAATTGTGCCCCCAATCTGATTCTGGTATTGGGGGATCCTGACTGTCCAAAGGTCCAGCTGTCCAAACTTGGTGGAGGTGTGGAATCGGATTTTGGTTCTTCACCAATTTGGGCCTAATGGGCCCTGTGATACACAATGACAATTGGGCCTATCTCTGTGGGACAATGTACAACTAACACAAACTATGCTTACTGATATGTTTCTGATACTGCCTGAAACACACTATATTGCAAGGCTTGCATTTAGAACAGCTACCATGAAATATCATTGTCATTGCATGCTAGCTGAAGCAGTCTTGAAGATACCATTTGTGTACGTATTGTTCTCAATTCTGTCATAAGATGTATCACACGATATTAGACAGGTAAGACATGTTAGGTAACTTCCTTGTCTGTGCTTCAATTTACTATATGTGGTGTGTTATGAGGAATTGACTGTAGCACCTTTGGCAATAGTGAAGAAATTATCATACGTCAATGTCAAGGACCAATGAAATGCTTGATTCTGTTTGTGGTTTGATATTATAAAAGATCACGTATTACTTCCTTATTCAGACTGTTCGAGCTACATTTATGCTGCTCAGTCTCCATGTACATGTATTCGTTGTTTCTAAATAAACCTTTTTGTATACCAGGAAGAGCTGGCTAACGGTTGTTTGTATCCTGAGATGGGTTTCTAAGATTCTGCTTCTAGAGAGGTAAGGGCTTACCTCTCCATGCCAGACAGTACCCCTGTGCACCACGTGTTTTGTAGCTCCTAGAGCTTCTGTGCTATTCTCCAAGAAATCCTTTGTGCACAGCGTAGTCCAGGTCCCTAGTACTCTACCCTGCGACGCTCAGCTCCCTGAGTTGTTCTCCAGTGGCGTGGGATCCCTTTGTGAGATTACTGCAATTTGCAACTCCTTTGTACCTGTGTCCTGGGACTCCTGTGGGTGCTGACTGGTCTTCTGGGGGGCTCTCTGAAGTGCTGAGAGTCCCCTCTGTCCCCTCAGTCCGGATTGAGACCCCCAAGTCCCTCCTGGGCCCAGGTAGCGCCTTTTCCTGCCAACTGTAACATTTACGTGAGCCAAGGCTTGTTGGCAGAATCCAACATTCAAAACTAACCGACATCCAACGACTCGACTGGGACATCTCTTGCACCAAGCAGGAATCCACAGCTGTCTTCTTTGGTGCACTTCTGACTTTTTCTTCCAACCAGAGAATCCACTTTTGCACCTTTATCCGGGTTAGCAGGGGCTCCTGTTCTTCCTGGACTCTTCATCTGTTCTTGGACTTGGTCTCCTCTCTCCACAGGTCTTCAGATCCAGGAATCCATTGTTTGTGACTTGCAGGCTTGCTTGGTATTTGTATAATCCTTTAGCACAACTCCTAGGGTGTTCTGAGGAAACTTGCTATACTTTACTCCTGTTTTCCTGGGCTCTGGGGTGTGGTACTTTAATTACTTTTGGTGTTCTCTTACACTCCCAGCGCCCTTCTACATCCTACTCTTGCCTAGGTGGGAAACTGTGTACGAAGGTTGCCTCTTTTTAGCCTTGTTACCCTCACGTTTGGCCTGTTTGTGAGTATATGTCAGGTTGTTTTTTACTGTCTCACTGGGATCCTGCTAGCCAGGACCCCAGTGCTCATAGTAAAAACCCTATTTGTCAGTGTGTTTTATATGTCTCACTGGGACCCTGCTAGCCAGGGCCCCAGTGCTCATAGTTTGTGGCCTGAATGTGTTCCCTGTGTGGTGCCTAACTGTGTCACTGAGGCTCTGCTAACCAGAACCTCAGTCCTTATGCTCTCTCTGTCTTTAAAATTGTCACTGCAGGCTAGTCACCATTTTACCAATTTTTATTGGAACACTGGAACACCCTTATAATTCCATAGTATATGGTACCTAGGTACCGAGGGTATTGGGGTTCCAGGAGATCCCCTATGGGTTGCAGCATTTCTTTTGCCACCCATAGGGAGCTCAGACAATTCTTACACAGGACTGCCACTGTAGCCTGAGTGAAATAACGTCCACGTTATTTCACAGCCATTTGACACTGCACTTAAGTAACTTATAAGTCACCTATATGTCTAACCCTCACTTAGTGAAGGTTAGGTGCAAAGTTACTAAGTGTGAGGGCACCCTGGCACTAGCCAAGGTGCCCCCACATTGTTCAGGGCAATTTCCTCGGACTTTGTGAGTGCAGGGACACCATTACATGTGTGCACTACATATAGGTCACTACCTATATGTAGCTTCACAATGGTAACTCCGAATATGGCCATGTAACATGTCTAAGATCATGGAATTGTCCCCCCATGCCAAATCTGGTATTGGGGTGCCAATACCATGCATCCCTGGGGCTCCAGCATGGACCCCGGGTACTGCCAAACTAGCTCTCTGGGGTTTTCACTGCAGCTACCGCTGCTGCCAACCCACAGACAGGTTTCTGCCCACCGGGGGTCTGGGCAGCCCAGTCCCAGGAAGGCAGAAAAAAGAATTTCCTCTGAGAGAGGGTGTTACACCCTCTTCCTTTGGAAATAGGTGTAAAGGGCTGGGGAGGAGTAGCCTCCCCCAGCCTCTGGAAATGCGTTGAAGGGCACAGATGGTGCCCTCCTTGCATAAGCCAGTCTACACCGGTTCAGGGATCCCCCATCCCCTGCTCTGGCGCGCAACTGGACAAAGGAAAGGGGAGTGACCACTCCCCTGTCCATCACTACCCCAGAAGTGGTGCCCAGAGCTCCTCCAGTGTATCCTAGACCTCTGCCATCTTGAATGCAGAGGTGTGAGGGCACAGTGGAGGTCTCTGAGTGGCCAGTTCCAGCAGGTGATGTCAGAGACCCCTCCTGATAGGTGCTTACCTGGTTAGGTGGCCAATCCTCCTCAGAAGGCTATTTAGGGTCTCTCTTCTGTGGGTTTCTCGTCAAATAACGAATGCAAGTGCTCACCAGTGTTTCTCTGCCTCTCCCTCTCCCTCTTTGACTTCTGCCAAGGATCGACTGCTGACTGCTCCAGGACGCCTGCAAAACCGCAATAAAGTAGCAAGATAACTACCAGCAACATTGTAGCGCCTAATCCTGCTGGCTTTCTCAACTGTTTCCTGGTGGTGCATGCTCTGAGGGCTGTCTGCCTTCACCCTGCACTGGAAGCCAAGAAGAAATCTCCTGTGGGTCGATGGAATCTTCCCCCTGCTAACGCAGGCACCAAAAGACTGCATCACCAGTCTTCTGGGTCCCCTCTCATCTTGACGAGCGTGGTCCCTGGAACACAGGAGCTGGATCCAAGTGACCCCGACAGTCCACTAGTCCTACTGTCCAAATTTGGTGGAGGTAAGTCCTTGCCTCCCCACGTCAGACAGTAATCCTCTGTACAGCGTGATCTGCAGCTGCTAAGGCTTCTGTGCACTTTTGCAAGGAATCCTTTATTCATAGCATAGCCCAGGTCCCCAGCACTCCGTCCTGCATTGCTCAACTCACTGAGTTGACCACCGGCTTTGTGGGACCCTCTTTGTAATGTTGAGATGACTACCATGCTCAGATTTATTGAACCCCTGTTCAAGTGCTTCTGTGAGTGCTGTCTGCTTCTGCGTGGGCTCTCTCTGTTGCTGAGCACCCCCTCTGTCTCCTCCTCCTCCTCGGGGCGACCTCCTGGTCCTTCCTGGGCCCGGGCAGCATTAATTTTCTTTAACTGTGACCTTTGCCGTTAGCAAGGCTTGTTTTCAGTCTTTCTGCATGGAAATTCTGCATCCTCCAGCAAGCCGTCGGATATCTTCTGTGCAAAGGAGAAGTTCCTGGCATCTTCCGTTCTTACATAATCTTCAGCTTCTTCCACCCGGAGGCAGTCATTTTGCACCTTCATCCGGGGTTTAGTGGGCTCCTGCCCCCCAACACTTTTGTGACTCTTGGACTTGGTCCCCTTCCTTTACAGGTCATCAGGTCCAGGAATCCGTCTTCAGTGCTTTGCAGTCAGTTGTTGTCTTTGCAGAATCTCCTATCACTACTTCAGTGTGTTTATGGGTAAGTAGCGTAACTTCACTCCTACTTTTCAGGGTATTGGGGTGGGGTATATTGGACACCCTTAGTGTTTTCTTACACTCCCAGCAACCCTCTACACACTACACTAGGCCTGGGGTCCCTAAGTGGTTTGCATTCCACTTTTGGAGTATATGGTTTGTGTTGTCCCTAGGCCTATTTTCTCCTATTGCATTCTATTGTGTTCTACAGTGTTTGCACTACTTTTCTAAGTGTTTTACCTACCTGATTTTGGTTTGTGTGTATATTTTGTGTATTTTACTTACCTCCTAAGGGAGTATATCCTCTGAGATACTTTTGGCATATTGTCACTAAAATAAAGTACCTTTATTTTTAGTAACTCTGAGTATTGTGTTTCTTATGATATAGTGCTATATGATATAAGTGGTATATTAGGAGCTTTGCATGTCTCCTAGTTCAGCCTAAGCTGCTCTGCTATAGCTACCTCTATCAGCCTAAGGTGCTAGAACCCTACTAATCTACTAATAAGGGATAACTGGACCTGGCACACAGTGTAAGTACCAACAGGTACCCACTAGCCAGCCTCCTACAAACTCACATTCACATTCCACTATTTTAGTATATGGTTTGTGATACTCCTAGGCCCATTCTAGTGTATTGTGATTTTCACTATTTGCACTATTTTATGGCTGTTTACTTACCTGATTTTGGTTACTCGTGTATATTTTATGTGTTTTACTTACCCCTAAGGGAGAATAGCCTCTAAAATATGTTTGGCCTTGTGTCACTAAAGTAAAGTACCTTTATTTTTGGTAACACTGACTATTGTCTTTCTTGTGAGTGAGTACTGTGTGACTACAGTGGAATTTCAAGAGCTTTGCATGTCTCCTACTTCAGCCTTGGCTGCTCTGCCTACAGCTACCTCTAGACAGCCTGGCTTCTAGGCACTGCCTACATTTCACTAATAAGGGATAACTGTACATGGTATAAGGTGTAAGTACCTTAGATACCCACTACAAACCAGGCCAGCCTCCTTCACCTTCTCAAGCACAAGAAGTGCTGCCATCACCATTGCAACTGGGATTATATTGGGATTTATCACCAATCTCCTGGCCCTTATTTAAAAACCACATGTTTACCATTGGGATGGGATGATTTAGTCTGTAGAGGAGCAGAAAAACTGTTGAGGCTTCAGGTGTAATGGTGTACCCAGATATCAGGTGGGCAAGACCCACCTACTTTTATTGAATAAAAAAACCCTTTTCTACCCTCTGGAGAGTCCAAAGTACTGGTTTGTCCCTTTTGGGGAGGGAGTATGGCCCAATGTCCAAGTGTGATGCCTAGGCCCCTTTTTTTTGCTTCAGATGCAAAATCTTTGATGTCTAGTGGGCTTTCTACCCCTGTGGCAGATCAGTGGAACCCTCCCTGGTCGAGACAAGGATCATATCTGCCCCTAGAGGTTCGTAAACATACTATTGCTGTTTTTAGTGTGGTCGCATGGCCTGATGGCAGGGTATACCTCCCCATCCTTCTATTAGTTTTTGGTGTCATTTTAAAATTCCTTGTGCCTATTGGGTTTTCTAGCCTTGCTAGAGCAGATTGGGTGTAAATACCCATATCCACCTCCTGGGGAGGCAGAAAGTCTTTTGAGTCCTGGGCTGGTGAGGGAGCAAGTGCTTTTGCCCTGGAAGGGGAAGGGCTGCTCCCCCTTAACAATTCACAACATAAATGCAATCCCTGGTTTCTAGTGGCCTTTCTGCCCAGTAGACAGCAGATAGGGAATGATTACCCTTATCTACCCTCCAGTAGTATAGAAAGTCTTTTAGGGCCCCAATTTGAGGGGGGGGGGTGCAAGGGTGCATGCCCAGGAAGTCATTCTCCCTAAAAAACACTGCATACATGTAGTGTCTGGTGTATAGTGGTCTTTATGTTCCCTAGCAGGGCAGATTGAAGGTAATTTTCCACACCAACCCAGCAGGGTGAAGAAAGACTGTCTGCGCCTTTTTGGGGTGGGGGCATGACTGTGCCCATGGTGAACAGCCTCTACCCCTATAGTATTTTCCTAAAGTTTTGATCTGTTTTCTAGTGGGCTTTTTGTGCCCATCCCTAACCCCCATGAGGCAGATTGGGGGCCTTCACCCCATCCGTACCCTGGGGGAGGGGAGGAGGAGAAGAAAGGCTTACATTTTTCAGGGGGTTTCGGGAGCACAAGCCTTTCCCTAATTGATCACTCGTCCAAAGCCTTGGTGTCTAGTGAATAGATCCTTGCTTGGGGATCCCTGCTCTATTGGGCAGGGATAACACTGAGAACAATACCTCTGCCAAAACAATCAGTGCTCGGACTGACAAATGCCTTTGAGCACTGATGAACTTTACATTAAGGACCTCAGCATATTCTGTGCCCTGATTGTCATTACAAATAAAATAAAACACCCTTGGGCAGCTCGAGAAGCTATTCCTGAGTAGCCCAAGATAAACATTAAATAAAGGAATCCCTCTGGTGCAAAGCAAACCACCAGAGCTTGCTTTATATCCCGGCCCATTGACTGCCAGACTGCAACACTAGGGAGGGAGTGTGGGTGTCAGCCATTAGGCGACACCCAAACTCAAATGATGACCTGCATTTTTTGCGAAGAGGATGTGTTGTTTTTTTTGGGCTGTTTGTTTTTGTTCTACAAAATTACTTTATATTAACATGTTGCACTGTGAATGTTTTGAAGCTCTGTGCCACCTTAAATTCTTGCAGTGTTATTAGGGGTGAGCCCAAAGCGCTCCATCCCTCTTCTAATCTCTCTTTAGGCAGATTTTAACCACGCCCATGTTACATCAGTCACTTTCATTGGCTTTTGGGCTTGCCTTTTAAAATTCACTAGTTTTCATTTGTAAAAGGCATGCATACGTCATGCCTTTTCCGGTGTTTAGCCCTCCTTGAGAGCACCGTTAAACTTCTGGAAACATACGAGGCTCCATGTTTTCTGTGTGGTTTCTGGACTATTTTTTCTCTTTATTTCGCAGTGCGATTGTGCTGTGTTTTACACATCGTGATCGCGCTCATTTGTTTTTTTTCATTTAATGTGGCAAGAAAAGTCTGTTTAGAAGTTTACAACGCTAATAGCTCTAATTCGATGTAAGGCGAGACATGTTGCACTGCAAATGCTTGTTTTTCTTTATGTTGTTGTTGCGTTCTCTAATTACCACAGGAATGTCAACAAATGATGCTACATTTGCAGCCAAGAGCAGCACATACCTTTGAAGTTCCAATGATAGTGAACAATGTTCCACTATCTAAGGTGTCAAAATACCGCTGCTACAGAAAGTCAGCTATTTAACACACAAGCAAGAGATCTGTCTTAAGTCACCACTTTTAGTGATCACTGGTGATATGTCCCCGCCCGTTTATACCATAGAATTCAGCACATAGCATACATTAGGTCATGAGATAATATTTACCAATAGGTCTTTTTAAAAGTATGATTTTGAACTTATCTGTCTTTTTGAAATGATATAGGTGGTACTGCTGAATTAATGTGATTTCTTTATTTTGATGAGGGATCATCTAGATGTAGAGGAAATATTGTGACCCATATTTAGGGCCGTATTTATACTCCGTTTGCGCCGAATTTGCGTCGTTTTTTTCGACGCAAATTCGACGCAGAACTAACGCCAACTAACGCCATATTTATACTCTGGCGTTAGACGCTTCGGGCGCCAAAGTGCCCGGAATGTGCGTCATTTTTTAGCGTGAACCCCTTCCTTGCGTTAATGATATGCAAGGGAGGCGTTCCCGTCTTAAAAAATGACTCCCAGGCCTTTACGTGGTATTTATACTCCCGGGCAAAAATGATGCCCGGGAGTGGGCGTGGCCAAAAACGGCGCTTTTGCGCCGCTTTTTAACGCCTGGGTCAGGGATGGCGTTAAGGGACAAGTGGGCTCAAAATGAGCCCAGAGTGCCCTCCCCTGCCCCCAGGGACCCCCCCTGCCACCCTTGCCCACCCCAGGAGGACACCCAAGGACGGAGGGACCCATCCCATGGACATTAAGGTAAGTTCAGGTAAGTATTTTTTTTTTTTTTTTTGTGGCATAGGGGGGCCTGATTTGTGCCCCCCTACATGCCACCATGCCCAATGACCATGCCCAGGGGACAGAAGTCCCCTGGGCATGGCCATTGGGCAAGGGGGCATGACTCCTATCTTTACAATGATAGGAGTCATGTTGATGGGGGATGGGCGTCGAAAATAAATGGCGCAAGTCGGGTTACGATGATTTTTTCGACGTAACCTGACTTGCCCCATTTTAAGACGCCCATGCGCCATTTTCCCCCAACGCCGGCGCTGCCTGGTGTACGTGGTTTTTCTCGCGCACACCAGGCAGCGCCGGTCTGCTTGCGCCGGCTAACGCCATTCAATAAATACGGCGCCCGCATGGCGCTTCAGAATGGCGTTAGCCGGCGCAAAACTTTTTGACGCTAAACTGCGTTAGCGCAGTTTAGCGTCAAAAAGTATAAATATGGGCCTTATACTTTTATAGCGCCGCATTTGCGCCGCTTTTTGATGGAAAAGCGGAGCAAACGTACAAAATAAAATTTTTTTGCAAGTTTGCGCCAATTTAAAAAAATGACGCAAATGCGGCGCTAAAAAAGTATAAATATGGGCCTGTATGTGTTAAGAATGCTAAGTAAAGCAAGAGGGCGTGCAAGATTGTATCTACGTCCTCTTTAAGCTGAGTAAGATATTTATAGACGATAGAAAAATATTTTTGTAGAATATATTTCCATTTTACCAAAATGTCAAAGGACCGGGACCATAAGCAAATACGGCAGATAATTTAAAATATTTATATATTCGAAAGAAATATACGTGCTTCTTAATGTTTAGCTACTGCATATTTCTAAGTAATTAGTTAAAATAATGTAAAATAATACACATTCCAATGCATGTTATGAAAACATCTACATTACTATACATGTTTCACAGAACCCTGTGCTTGAACCTTTTTCAGACCATCGTTGAAAATGGAATATGTTTCTACAACAATTCTTGAGGAAAAACGTATGCTTTAAACTTTCCATTTTATTTGTTTGATGTTTTGCCTTGAAAAATAAAATTGCTGTCACTGCTTTGCAAATTCTTGTTATTGCCACAATAAAAGGTGAGGCTGATAACATTACAAAAATAGTGCTTGCACAAGGGTCTGAGCGCAATATGGAACATATATTAATTCATCACCATTTTTTCTTAAAGGTACCACCAAAATGACATTTACAACTCCCGAATATACATAGCAAAAAACATTTCTCAAATGCAGAAACAATAGTAAATAATATGATTTAAAAGCAATATGACAAGAACAACACAACGCCTTTGCTGCCCTTATAGCGCACAACCTTGTGATACAATGCATGGGTCCGAAATCAGTAGGACAAAACACAAGCGAGCCCTCATTGCCATCTAAGGTAAATATTTATACTTTTTTAGCGCCGCATTTGCGTAATTTTTTTATGCAAAAGCGGTGCTAATTTACAAAATACTATAGTATTTTGTAACTTTGCGCAGCTTTTGCGTCAAAAAGCAGCACAAATGCTGCGCTAAAAAAGTATAAATATGGGCATAAGGCCAGCATTGCTCCTCTCTGACGTCTGATTGCAACAAACGAGGAAAAACTGTCTTTCAGCTGGAAAGAAGTGCAACAGTGGCATCTAGTGGCCAAAGTAGGTACTGCACCATTGTTTCTGCCTCAACAGGGAAACTAGCTGTGTTTGAAGACAAGTTGTAGGAGTCATTGCTCCTCTCAGGCGTCTGATTGCAACAAACGAGGAAAAAACTGTCTTTCAGCTGGAAAGAAGTGCAACAGTGGCATCTAGTGGCCAAAGTAAGTACTGCACCATTGTTTCTGCTTCAGCAGGGAAACTAGCTGTGTTTGAAGACAAGTTGTAGGAGGCTGGCCTGGCTTATAGTGGGTACCTTGTGGTACTTACACCCTGTGCCAGGTCCAGTTATCCCTTATTAGTAGGATAGAGGTGTTTCTAGCAGCTTAGGCTTGTAGAACGTAGCTATGGCAAAGCAGCTTAGGCTGAACTAGGAGACATGCAAAGGTACCACTTATATCATATAGCACAATATCATAAGAAAACACAATACTCAGAGTTACTAAAAATAAAGGTCCTTTATTTTTATGACAATATGCCACAAGTATCTCAGTGAGTACCCTCAGTTAGAAGGTAAGTAATATACACAAGTTATATGTACACAAACCCAAAACAGGTAAGTAATAGTAAGAAAAGTAATGCAAACAGTGAAGAATTACAATAGGATGCAATAGGTGAACATAGGTCTAGGGGCAACACAAACCATATACTCCAAAAGTGGAATGCGAATCACAAATGGACCCTAGACCTATGGGACCTTGTAGAGGGTCGCTGGGACTGTAAGAAAACAGTCAGGGTGCCCAAGATACCCCACCCCAAGACCCTGAAAAGTAGGAGTAAAGTTCCCCCACTACCCAAAAGGACACAATAGTCGTGATAGGGGGATTCTGCAAGAACCACAAACACCAGCAAAGCACTGAAGACGGATTCCTGGACCTGAGGACCTGCAAGGCAAGGGGACCAAGTCCAAGAGTCGCGATAGTGTACAGGAGAGCAGGAGCCCAGGAAACCCCAGATGAAGGTGCAAAAGGGCTGCCTCTGGGTGGAAGAAGCCAAAGATTCTGCAACAACGAAAAGGGCTAGGAACTTCTCCTTTGGATGGAAGATGTCCCACGGCATGCTGGATGTTGCAGAAGTGTTTCCACGCAGAAATACCGCAAACAAGCCTTGCTAGCTGCAAGGGTTTGCGTTGGAGGTTTTTGGGTGCTGCTGGGGACCAGGAAGAACCAGGATGTCGCTACTTGGAGGAGAAGACAGAGGGGGCGCACAGCAACTCAAATAGCCCCCACAGAAGCAGGCAGCACCTGCAGCAGTACCAGAGCAGGCACTTGGAAGATCTGAGGACAGCAGTCAACTCAGAGTCACAAAGGAGGGTCCCACGACATCGGATTCCAACTCAGAGGGTTGAGCACTGCAGGACGGAGTGTTGGGGACCCAGGCTAGGCTGTGCACAAAGGAATCCTTGGAGAAGTGCACAGAAGCCGGAGCAGCTGCAAATCACCCAGTACACAGGTTTGCAGTCTAGCGTGGGGAGGCAAGGACTTACCTCCACCAAACTTGGACTGAAGGATCACTGGACTGTGGGGGTCTTGTGGATCTAGCTTCTGTGTTCCAGGGACCAAGTTCATCAGGAGGAGAGGGGACCCAGAGGACCGGTGATGCAGTCTTTTGGTGCCTGCATTAGCAGGGGGAAGATTCCGTCGACCCTCAGTAGATTTCTTCTTAGCTTCCAGTGCAGGGTGAAGGCAGACAGCCCCCAGAGCATGCACCACCAGGAAAAAGTCAAGAAAGCCGGCTGGATGAGGCGCTACAATGTTGCTGGTAGTCTTCTTGCTACTTTGTTGTGGTTTTGCAGGCGTCCTGGAGCAGTCAGCGGTCGATCCTTGGCAGAAGTCGAAGAGGGAATTGCAGAAGAACTCTGGTGAGCTCTTGCATTCGTTATCTGAAGAATAACCCAGAGGAGAGACCCTAAATAGCCAGAAAAGGAGGTTTGGCTACCAAGAGAGGTAAGAGCCTATCAGAGGATGTCTCTGACGTCACCTGCTGGCACTGGCCACTCAGAGCAGTCCAGTGTGCCCCCAACACCTCTGAATCCAAGATGGCAGAGGTCTGGGACACACTGGAGGAGCTCTGGGCACCTCCCCTGGGAGGTACTGGTCAGGGGAGTGGTCACTCCCCTTTCCTTTGTCCAGTTTCGCGCCCGAGCAGGGCTGGGGGATCCATGAACCGGTGTAGACTGGCTTATGCAGAGATGGGCACCATCTCTGCCCATCAAAGCATTTCCAGAGGCTGGGGAGGCTACTCCTCCCCAGCCCTTCACACCTATTTCCAAAGGGAGAGGGTGTAACACCCTCTCTCAGAGGAAATCCATTGTTCTGCCTTCCTGGGCCGTGGCTGCCCAGACCCCAGGAGGGCAGAATCCTGTCTGAGGGGTTGGCAGCAGCTGCAGTGGAAACCCCGGAAAGGCAGTTTGGCAGTACCCGGGTTCTGTGCTAGAGACCCGGGGGATCACGGAATTGTCTCCCCAATACCAGAATGGTATTGGGGTGGCAATTCCATGATCTTAGACATGTTACATGGCCGTGTTCGGAGCTACCATTGTGACGCTATACATAGGTAGTGACCTATGTATAGTGCACGCGTGTAATGGTGTCCCCAAACTCACAAAGTTTGTGGAATTTGCCCTGAACGATGTGGGGGCACCTTGGCTAGTGCCAGGGTGCCCACACACTAAGGCCCTCATTCTGACCTTGGCGGGCGGCGGAGGCCGCCCGCCAAAGTCCCGCCGTCAGATTACCGTTCCGCGGTCGAAAGACCGCGGCGGTAATTCTGACTTTCCCGCTGGGCTGGCGGGCGGTCGCCTTCAGACCGCCCGCCAGCCCAGCGGGAAAGAGGCTTCCACGATGAAGCCGGCTCGGAATCGAGCCGGCGGAGTGGAAGCTGTGCGACGGGTGCAGTTGCACCCGTCGCGTATTTCACTGTCTGCGCAGCAGACAGTGAAATACATGTAGGGGCCCTCTTACGGGGGCCCCTGCAATGCCCATGCCAGTGGCATGGGCACTGCAGGGGCCCCCAGGGGCCCCGCGACCCCCCCTACCGCCATCCGGATCCCGGCGGTCCGACCGCCGGGATCTGGATGGCGGTAGGGGGGGTCGGAATCCCCGCGGCGGTGCAGCAAGCTGCGCCGCCGCGGAGGATTCAATGGGGCGGCGGTACACTGGCGGGACCCCGCCAGTGGTGCCGGTCCGACCGCGGCTTTACCGCCGCGGTCGGAATCCCCATTGGAGCACCGCCGGCCTGTCGGCGGTGCTCCCGCGGTCCTCCGCCCTGGCGGTCAAAGACCGCCAGGGTCAGAATGACCACCTAAGTAACTTGGCACCCAACCTTCACCAAGTAAAGGTTAGACATATAGGTGACTTATAAGTTACTTATGTGTAGTGAAAAATGGCTGTGAAATAACGTGGACGTTATTTCACTCAGGCTGCAGTGGCAGGCCTGTGTAAGAATTGTCTGAGCTCCCTATGGGTGGCAAAAGAAATGCTGCAGCCCATAGGGATCTCCTGGAACCTCAATATCCTGGGTACCTAAGTACCATATACAAGGGATTTATATGGGTGAAACAGTGTGCCAATGAGAATTGGTAAATTTAGTCACTAGCCTGCAGTGATACATTTAGAAAGCAGAGAGAGCAGAAACACTGAGGTTCTGGTTAGCAGAGTCTCAGTGATACAGTTAGGCACCACACAGGGAACACATACAGGGCATCCACTATGAGCACTGGGGTCCTGCCTAGCAGGATCCCAGTGACACAAGGGCAAAAACAAACATACATACAGTGAAATTGGGGTAACATGCCAGGCAAGATGGTACTTTCTTACACAAGTCTACAGCAACACCCCAGAGAGTGACTAAGCAAAACCAGGATCGTGCCTGCGGATGAAAAACGTCACAGAAGACGGAAACGGCGAAGAAGATGAAACAGCGTGTACAAAGCTGCACATCGAAGGAGAAGGCTGCAGCTGTCACAGCCAAGCTGCAACAGTGAGAAATGGACTGAAGTGTCACGAGAGGCACTAGGAGAGTGCACATGACCTGCACAGCCCCTGGCCACTCTCCGCCACCACCGCCGAAAGAACGCCACATGCCCCAGCAGTGATGGACATCACCACAAGGTGAGAGAGGGAAATGGCAGGCGTCAACAAAAGACACCCAGAAATGAAAAGAGACTATGGGCGTCATCCTGACCC
The DNA here is from genome assembly GCF_031143425.1 of Pleurodeles waltl. NCBI lineage: Eukaryota > Metazoa > Chordata > Amphibia > Caudata > Salamandridae > Pleurodeles > Pleurodeles waltl. Next base: position 899,017,733 of record NC_090437.1, read on the forward strand.
TGGCGGTCGGTGATAAAGCGGCGGCCAACCCGCAAACAGGCCGGCGGTCCAAAAAATGGTATTCTAACTCTGGCGGGAACCGCCAACACAGGCCGCCACATTAACACTCCGACCGCCACGGCGGGACCGACAAACAGCGCGGCGGTCACCGCCAACAGGCAGGCGGCAGACAATGTACCGCCCACCCTATCACAACTCACCAATCCGCCACCTTTTCCGGGGCGGGAGCCCTGCCGATAAAAAATCGGCAGAAACAGACAACGAACGGGAAAACGCTCACCTATACACACTCCACGAGGAAGGAGGACAGCATGGAGCCCGAATTACACATCCTACCAGCTATTGTCTACCTGCTCATCTACCAGGAGTATGAACGCCGGCACAGACGACAACGGTGAGTACTGCACCTACGACACAGGGGAGGGGGGAGGAGAAAATATTACGGGGACACACATGGGCCATACAACCACCCCTCCACCACAAATACCTACACCCCATTGCCGAGCAACAAGTCAGAGTGACACCACACAAACCCCCCGGAATAATGCAAAGACACAATTTAAATGTTCTAAAAAATATATGTATAAATAGCTCCATAGAAGGAATGGCAAATATGCCATATAAAAGATACAAAAATAAGGAATGAAGATAGTCAACAAGATATCCATAGGCAAAAAGTCCTGCACATTCTGTCAAAGTTCCATAGTCCGTGGGCCAATGTGCACAAACACATGGGCAAAGCCCACACAGGAGACCAGATACCATTGGAGAGAACACTGCAGGGGCATCAGATGATAAAAGTACAGGCACCTCAGGGGAAGGGAAAGGGGGGCACCTCAGCCACATGAGTCCACGACGCCAGATCCACGAGGGGCCTCCATGCCCACTGTCCCATCCTGGGGGGTGCAAGGCCACAGTCCATCAGATGGATTACCGACTCCACTGTGATTGGAGGAGGCATGGTGCCCCGAGTGCTCCCTGAAGCCCTGCTCGACACTGAACCGGCACTGTCAAAGGGCCCAGCGGAGCGGTGCTTGAGACGGCGGGGCCCAACGGAGCGGTGCTTGAGACGGCAGGGCCCAGCGGAGCGGTGCTTGAGATGAAGGGCCCAGCGGAGCGGTGCTTGAGATGAAGGGCCCAGCGAAGCGGTGCTTGAGATGAAGGGCCCAGCGGAGCGGTGCTTGACAGGAAGGGCCCAGCGGAGCGGTGCTTGAGATGAAGGGCCCAGCGGAGCGGTGTTTGAGATGAAGGGCCCAGCGGAGCGGTGCTTGAGATGAACGGCCCAGCGGAGCGGTGCTTGACAGGAAGGGCCCAGCGGAGCGGTGCTTGAGATGAAGGGCCCAGCGGAGCGGTGCTTGAGATGAAGGGCCCAGCGGAGCGGTGCTTGACAGGAAGGGCCCAGCGGAGCGGTGCTTGAGATGAAGGGCCCAGCAGAGCGGTGCTTGACAGGAAGGGCCCAGTGGAGCGCTGCTTGAGATGAAGGGCCCAGCGGAGTGGTGCTTGACAGGAAGGGCCCAGCGGAGCGGTGCTTGAGATGAAGGGCCCAGCGGAGCGGTGCTTGAGACAGCGGGGCCCAGCGGAGCGGTGCTTGACAGGAACGGCCCAGCGGAGCGGTGCTTGACAGGAAGGGCCCTGCGGAGCGGTGCTTGAGATGAACGGCCCAGCGGAGCGGTGCTTGACTTGAAGGGCCCAGCGGAGCGGTGCTTGAGATGAAGGGCCCAGCGGAGCGGTGCTTGAGATGAACGGCCCAGCGGAGCGGTGCTTGACAGGAAGGGCCCAGCGGAGCGGTGCTTGACAGGAAGGGCCCTGCGGAGCGGTGCTTGAGATGAACGGCCCAGCGGAGCGGTGCTTGACTTGAAGGGCCCAGCGGAGCGGTGCTTGAGATGAAGGGCCCAGCGGAGCGGTGCTTGAGATGAACGGCCCAGCGGAGCGGTGCTTGACAGGAAGGGCCCAGCGGAGCGGTGCTTGAGATGAAGGGCCCAGCGGAGCGGTGCTTGAGATGAAGGGCCCAGCGGAGCGGTGCTTGAGATGAAGGGCCTAGCGGAGCGGTGCTTGACAGGAAGGGCCCAGCGGAGCGGTGCTTGAGATGAAGGGCCCAGCGCAGCGGTGCTTGACAGGAAGGGCCCAGCGGAGCGGTGCTTGAGATGAAGGGCCCAGCGGAGCGGTGTGTGACAGGAAGGGCCCAGCGGAGCGGTGCTTGAGATGAAGGGCCCAGCGGAGCGGTGCTTGAGACGGCGGGGCCCAGCGGAGCGGTGCTTGAGATGAACGGCCCAGCGGAGCGGTGCTTGACAGAAATGGCCCAGCGGAGCGGTGCTTGAGATGAAGGGCCCAGCGGAGCGGTGCTTGAGATGGCGGGGCCCGTTCAGCGGTTCTTGCCCCGGCGGGGCCCTGTTCAGCGGTGCTCCTCCCGGCGGGGCCCGTTCAGCGGTTCTTGGCCCGGCAGGGCCCTGTTCAGCGGTTCTTGCCCCAGCGGGGCCCGTTCAGCGGTTCTTGGCCCGGCGGGGCCCATTCAGCGGTGCTCCTCCCGGCGGGGCCCGTTCAGCGGTTCTTGGCCCGGCGGGGCCCTGTTCAGCGGTTCTTGGCCCGGCGGGGCCCGTTCAGCGGTGCTCCTCCCGGCGGGGCCCGTTCAGCGGTTCTTGGCCCGGCGGGGCCCTGTTCAGCGGTTCTTGGCCCGGCGGGGCCCGTTCAGCGGTTCTTGCCCCGGCGGGGCCCTGTTCAGCGGTTCTTGGCCTGGCGGGGCCCGTTCAGCGGTTCTTGCCCCGGCGGGGCCCGTTTAGCGGTTCTTGGCCCGGAGGGGCCCTGTTCAGCGGTTCTTGGCCCGGCAGGGCCCGTTCAGCGGTGCTCCTCCCGGCGGGTCCCGTTCAGCGGTTCTTGGCCCGGAGGGGCCCTGTTCAGCGGTTCTTGGCCCGGCGGGGCCCGTTCAGCGGTGCTCCTCCCGGCGGGGCCCTGTTCAGCAGTTCTTGGCCCGGCGGGGCCCGTTCAGCGGTTCTTGGCCCGGCGGGGCCCTGTTCAGCGGTTCTTGGCCCAGCGGGGCCCGTTCAGCGGTGCTCCTCCCGGCGGGGCCCGTTCAGCGGTTCTTGGCCCGGTGGGGCCCTGTTCAGCGGTTCTTGCCCCAGCGGGGCCCGTTCAGCGGTTCTTGGCCCGGCGGGGCCCGTTCAGCGGTGCTCCTCCCGGCGGGGCCCGTTCAGCGGTTCTTGGCCCGGCGGGGCCCTGTTCAGCGGTTCTTGGCCCGGCGGGCCCGTTCAGCGCTGCTCCTCCCGGCGGGGCCCGTTCAGCGGTTCTTGGCCCGGCGGGGCCCTGTTCAGCAGTTCTTGGCCCGGCAGGGCCCGTTCAGCGGTTCTTGCCCCAGCGGGGCCCTGTTCAGCGGTGCTCCTCCCGGCGGGGCCCGTTCAGCGGTGCTTGTCCTGTGTGTCTAGGGAGCCAGACCTGGGCAAGACTTCCCGCTCATTCCCCATCCGAACTTGCGGTCGCGGCGCCCTCCTGTGATGGAGTCCTGGGCCCGTGGGTGTCGTCCGTCACACCCGGGATGGGGTTGGTGGGGACCTCCTGGGCAGCTCGCCTGCTGCCTGACTTCTCCGCCCTGCTGCCCTTGCCCTCCTTCGCTGGAGCTCTGTGGCCCTTGCCTCCCTTGGATGATGTGGCAGGTGACGGGGCAAGGCTACTGTCCTTGGTGGCAGCCGTCTCAGGCTTGTCGCGCCGGGCCTTTTTCTTCTTTGTCCTCTTCCCAGGGGGGGGGGGCTGGCTGTCCCCTTGCTGCTGGCCGATGTTCCTGCCCTAGGATCTGGTGGACTCCAATAGCCCTGCACTATGGTCACAGTAGATGCAGGGCTGGTGGTGGCTGAGGTGCTTTTTTTGGTCTTACCAGATGGAGGGGGTGGGTCAGTGATTGGAACGAGTTCAAGGTTGGAAAGGAAAAGGACTTGGGGAGGACAGGGACGGGTAGGTGTAGTGGGTCTGGGAGTGGAGGAAGAGGATGTGGTTGCAGGAGAGTCAAGTGTGCTGTCTTTGGGTGCAGGTGCTTGTGACGGAGGCTGTCGTGAGGTGGATGGCTGTTGGGTGGGTGGCTGCCTGTGTTTGTGTGCTTTGGAAGAGGGGGTGACAGACACACTGGGAGAGGACACAGGGGGCGTGTAAATGGCAGTGGGGGTGGTGACGTGTGCGGACTGTAATGGAGGGTGTGCTGGTGATGGAAGTACTGGCTGATGGTGGTGTGCATGCAGGTGTGAGTGGAGACGTCACAGGGAGGGAGGGGGGAGATGAGGAGGTGGGGGACACAGAGGTGGTAGTGAGTGTTGGCATGTCTGCATCTGGATGTTGCTTGGGTGAATGCTTGTGGGATCTGTGGTGCTTATGTCTGGATGAGCTGCCCTTGGGTGTAGAGGTGTGTGCAGGCTGGTCTGATGGTGTGGATGGGATAGGCAGAGGAACAGGAGACTGGGACTGGGTGGAGGGAGTCAGAAGAGGGAGGCTGGAGACAGGGACAATGGCTGCCGTCAGTGCTGAGGCCAGAGCGTTGAACGATCGCTGATGGGCAGCCTGACCCGAATGAATGCCCTCCAGGTATGCATTGCTCCGATGCACCTCCCTTTCTACACCCTGGATGGCATTCAAGAGGGTAGACTGCCCAACAATGAGTGTCCTGAGGAGGTCAATGACCTCCTCACTGAGGGCAGCAGGGGTAACTGGGGCAGGGCCTGAGGTGCCTGGGGCGAAGGAGATGCCCGCCTTCCTGGGCGAGCGGGCACAGAGCGAAGGCTGAGGGGCTGCTGGGAGGGCGGGGCTGGTGCGCTGGGTGGCGGCTGTACTTGTTGTGGCGGTGGGCACAGATGTTGCCGCCACCGCTAGGGAGCTCCCTTCCGAGGACGTGTCGGTGTCGCTGATGTCTCCACGGGTTCCCGTTGTGGAGCTCCACTCACCCTCCGTCTCACTGGTGTACTCGGAGTCTGGGGCCATGTGAGATGCAGCTCCCTCCTGCTCCAATGCCACTTCTCCCCTGCCAGATGATGCTAATGCACACATGAACAGGAAGACAAAGAAAATGGGGGGGGGGGGTGGAGAAATGAAGACAGGTTGAGTGCATGCATTGGCAACACCGTTGTCGGAGAGGACAGACACAGAAGCCCCCTGAACTAGGCCGCGCAATGGGGGTACACTACTCAGTTATTGTGACTAGTCCTACGGGTCTATGGACGACAAATGCACACATGGGTGAGGCCGGACCATGGATAGCTGTACTTGGCACCCTACAGAGGTGGGGGGCGGGGGCACAGGGCTGTGTCTAACGGAGGGGCCTAGCCTACAGAATGCGCCCTGGCCTGGAGATAGCCACAGCCCTCCTCCCCCACCCAGACACCTTACCTGCGTGCAAAGATAGCAGAATGTGCTGATACTCACCCCCTTGTGTCTGCTGTGATGTCCTCACGTGCCCATCCAAATCGGGGTAGGCCACCGCCAGGATCCGGGACATCAGGGGGGTCAATTGGCGGCTGGCACCCCTCCTACGTTGGGAGGCCATCCCCAGCAGAGACTCGGCGGTCTTTCTGGTCCCGCGGCGGATGTCCTCCCACCTCTTTTGCCAGTGGGTGCCCCGTCTGTTGTGGACCCCCAGGGCCCGGACGTCCTTGGCGATAGCACGCCAAATGTCGATCTTCTGATGGGCGCTGACCTATGTGACATGTACAGGGTGGTAAACGAAATTGCATCAGTTTTCTGCCTGGTCAATGTGAGTGGCCCCCCCCTCCCCAACCTTGCCATGTGGCACATGCTCTCATCTTTCGTGCGTTGCACTCCTCATTCGCTCCCCTCCCCACCATCTTACATACACCCCACTCAACACAGGCATAGCCCATTCAACGTGCACCCTGTGTACTAACCTGTTGGTCTGGAGGACCGTAGAGTAGCGCATACTGGGGGAGGACCCCATCAACAAGTTTCTCCAATTCTTCGGAAGTGAAGGCAGGGGCCCTTTCCCCAGTCGCAGCAGCCATTGTATCTCCCAGACCGAGGTCACAGTAGCACTTGCAGTATAGGTCCTCTCCTGTGGATGATCAGGTCTCGAGTGATTAATCAGATAGAAAATGGCGGTCACGCCCGCGGCGGTGCGTACCGCGGCGGTGCGTACCGCGACCGCCGGCGCACATCGTCATTGGCTCCTGAGAGCCATTGGGTTCAATGTTAACCAATGCTGCTTTGCGCTGCGGTCTTCGACCGCCTACCGCCACGGTGTGCCACGCCAGCGCAGTGACCTCACATCCCACTGTCACACTTCACAGGTCACGCAGCCGCCATTTCAAGGGCCCACATGGCATGATTTCTACTGCGTCACACAGGCCTAGGCCTTGCATTGCCACTCATACAAGCCATTCAATGCATAGCGATACGTGTACTGTGCAAGCTGTGTGAACGAACCTGTGGGTTGCTTGACTCTGTGCTCCATGTTGTCCTTCCTAGGCACCGTCCGCTGGGACTTGCAAGGAGAAGGATGAATCCTCCCGTGTACCGGCCGCTGGTGGACCTGTCGACAATGGAAGAACGACATATCATACTTACATACCGGCTTGACAGAGCAACCATACATGAACTATGTGCCCAGCTGGAGCCAGACCTGATGTCCCCCATCCGCCAACCCACAGGGATTCCCCCTCTGGTGCAGGTTCTGTCAGTACTCAATTTTTTGGCAAGTGGGTCTTTTCAGACAACAGTGGCCATATCATCTGGGATGTCTCAGCCTATGTTTTCTAAGGTTTTGTCCAGAGTGTTGTCTGCCCTGATGAAATACATGCGGAGCTACATTATTTTCCCTGAGGTGGGCGAATTGGCTACAGTGAAGGGTGATTTCTATGCCCTTGGACATATCCCCAACATCATTGGTGCCATTGATGGGACCCATGTGGCTTTGGTTCCCCCCAGTGGAAGTGAGCAGGTGTACCGAAACAGAAAAAGTTATCATTCGATGAATGTCCAGGTGGTCTGTTTGGCTGACCAGTACATCTCCCATGTAAATGCCAAGTTCCCTGGGTCAGTGCATGACGCGTATGTCATGCGAAATAGCAGCATACCTTATGTGATGGAACAGCTACAGAGACACCGTGTGTGGCTAATAGGTGACTCTGGTTACCCCAACCTGTCGTGGCTACTGACCCCAGTGAGGAATCCCCTGACCAGGGCAGAGGAACGGTACAATGAGGCCCATGGGCGAACTAGGAGGATCATAGAAAGGACCTTCGGGGTCCTGAAGGCCAGGTTTAGGTGCCTGCATATGACAGGGGGATCCCTCATGTACTCACCAAAGAAGGTGTGCCAGATCATCGTGGCCTGCTGTATGCTTCACAATCTTGCATTGCGACGCCAGGTGCCTTTTCTGCAGGAGGATGGTCCAGATGGTGGTGTTGTAGCAGCTGTGGAGCCTGTGGAAAGTGAAGAGGAGGAAGATGACGGGGACTGCACGGACAACAGGGAGACAGTCATACAACAATACTTTCAGTAGCACCCAGGTAAGAATCAGCCACCCCATTTTAGATTTACTGAAGGCCTCATGCGTCTCCACTGTCTGTGTTTCCCCCCAGTTCCTGTTAACTGATTTGTGACTTTCCCTTCCCTTTTCAGAGCTGTATGACCCACTGCCTGACATCAGCTTTGTTTGCCCATGGACTAAAGCTTATTGAGATTGGTATGTTGTCATCACAAAGTAACTGGACATTATTGCACCGTTATGTGTAATACATTTGTTGAAAATACAAGCAGACTCCTGTTTTTTTAAGTGCAATAAGTGATTTATTTTAAGTGCTACATATAGGTACATGATTGGGAAACGGTGATGGGTGGGGGTGGAGCAATGTCCATGGCAGAGTCCAGTTCTCAGTCGCACAGGTGCATTGTCCATATGCCTGCGGAAGGATGGAGCAGGGGCAGTTCAAAGTTGGACAGGGTGACAATGTGGGACAGTGGGATGACATCATGGGTATCTTAGGCTGGCGGGGGTCTTGCAATCCTACTCTGTCTTCTTGTGAGATCTCAGGTTCCGCTTGCGGGGTGGTTCTTCTTCTGCAGGAGGTGGGGTTCTGGTGGCCTGTCGTTGTGTGGGGGCCTCCTGTCCACTTGCGCCGGCGGAGGTGGTAGGCTGTTCCTGGCCTGGGCTAGTGACAGGGGCCCTTTGGGGTGCCACATGGTCCCGCAATGTGGTGAGGATCTGGGTAAGGGCCACGACGATGGTCCCCATTGCGGAACCGATGTTCCTCAGTTCCTCCCTGAACCCCATGTGCCGTTCCTCCTGCAGTTCCTGGATCTCCTGGAACCGGGCCAGTACCGTCGCCATCGTCTCCTGGTAGCGGTGGTATGCTCCCATGATGGAGGAGAGGGCCTCTTGGAGAGTGGGTTCCCCGGGCCTGTCCCCCCCCTGTCGCACAGCAGCCCTCCCAGTTCCCCTGTGTTCCTGGGCCTCTGTCCCCTGGACGGTGTGCCCACTACCACTGCCCCCAGGTCCCTGTTGTTGTTTGGGTGGTGGGTCAACCTGGGTGCCCTGTAGTGGTGGACACACCGCTGATTGACGTGTCCTGGAGACAGAGGCATGGGCCCGCTGGGTGGGAGCTGTGCTGGTGTTCCCAGAGGGGGTTGGGTCTGGTGTAGCCTGTGGCTGTCTGTGGGGAACCGACTGTCCAAAGGTCCCTGATGGGCCGGGCTGGTCATCTGGCTCCAGGGAGACAGAGCTGTTGTCATCGCTGGGGGCCTCTTCTGGGGGTGGGATGGACATCTCGGGACCCTCCGTGGCGGTGTGGTGGCGTTCGGGTCCTGCAGGGGTATAAAGGTATGGTTATTGCTTCTGTGTGTGGCATTTCGTGTGATGGGTGGGTGTCCGTGTACCCAAGTGCAGGCATTTCCTTGTGGGGGCTTTTGTGAGGGTGGCTTGTGGGGGTGATGTGTGTGTGCAGTGGGCATGCTTTGGTGATGGGTGTCCATGCTTTGTAGTTGCATGCAGGGCTTGGTGTTGGGATGGGTGAGTTGTGATGGTGAGCCTTTTGCTAGGGGTTGGTGTGATGGGGGAGGGGGTGAGGGTGGGGGTATGATTTGGCATGCAGGTGGGGTGGGGGTGGGAAGCAGTAGTGAAGATTTGCCTTACCAGAGTCCATTCCTCCGCCTACTCCTGCGAGGCCCTCAGGATGCAGGATGTGCAAGACTTCCTCCTCCCACGCGGTAAATTCTGGGGGAGTAGGTGGGGGTCCGCCGCCAGTCTTCTGCACCGCAATGTTGTGCCTTGATACCATGGAACGCACCTTCCCCCGTAGGTCGTTCCATCTCTTCCTGATGTCGTCCCGATTGCGTGGATGCTGTCCCACCGCGTTGACCCTGTCCACTATCCTTTGCCATAGCTCCATCTTCCTGGTAATTGTGGTGTGCTGCACCTGTGCCCCGAAGAGCTGGGGCTCTACACGGACTATTTCCTCCACCATGACCCTGAGTTCTGCGTCACTGAACCTGGGGTGTCTTTGGGGTGCCATGGGGTGGTGTGGTTGAGGTGTGGGTTGGCGTTTGTGGTGATGAGTGTGGTGCGTGTGGTGGTGTGTGGTGTTTGGTGCGTGGATTCTGTGTGGGTGATGGTGTTGTGTGCCTCTGTGTTGTGGGATTGTCTATTCTGTGCTCTCTCTCTAGCCTTCGTCAATGATTCCGTGTCGTAGGGGCATGTGGGTGATGTGGGTGTGTGTTTTATATTGTGTTGGGTGTGTGGGAGTGGTGTTAGTATGTGTATCAGGTGTGTGTATTTCAAACTGACCAATGTGGCTGAGTTTTCTATGTGTGTGTGTGTATTTTGACCGCGGCGGTGTGTACCGCCAATGGAATACCGCGTTTGAAAGACCGCCGCATGGATTTGTGGATCGGAATGTTATGGTCGTATTTCTGTTGGCGTGACGGTGGAGGTTTGTTCATCGCCATTTTTTCGCTGACTGTTGGTGTGGCTCACTTTTGTGGATGTTGGGTTTTTGGCGGTTTGCCAGTTGCGGCTCAGAATGACCGTGGCGGTTTACCGCGGCCGCGGCGGTGTTATGGCGGTCTTCTGACCGGCGGTAAGCGCCTTTTACCGCCGAGGTCAGAATGACCGCCTATGTCACAGGTGCGCAGATAGCTGCGCCACAGAATGTGATGACACAGGCAGAAGCCCGAGAAGATGAAGAGAGCACTCAAGAGCGTGACGTAACGCATGGGACAAGAGGCCGTGTGAGCCGGCCACACAGCAACAGAAGATGGCCACTGTTGGCCCATCAGTGAGCAGGTCATCAGAACTGACCGACTCTGCCAAGCAGACGGAGGCAGGAGTGAGCGCCGCGACAGCGCATCCTCATGGCGCAAGAGTGGCGTCCTCAAGTGAAGAGATGGCGGAAGAGAACAGTGACCCTCCTGCCAATGAGTGGTCCACCAAGAGTATCCGGGAACGGACCAGACCTGCAAGAGGTCAGATGGGTGTGTGGATCAAGTCCTACCCGCAAGAGGCTGCGACAGAGCAAGAAGCACCGGCTGAGGTGCAGTGATAGGTCCATGTGACACAGCATGCGGCCTGTGGCATGACGCCACACAAAGTAGGAAAAGGAGAAGAGAGAGTGGCAAGACACCACAACGAGAAAGGGTGAGAAGAAGAAAGGAGTGTGACAGACCAGTCACACCACAGATCAACTCCATCACAGGTGCGCAAGTGGAAGGAAGAAGAGTGACACAACTGAGGACTAGTGCGAGCAGAGGAGAAGGTATTCATCAGGACAAGACAGCCACCGGGGTGAGCAGGCGTCACTGAAGACAGCTACGTGGGTGGACCCCCACGCTTCTCAGTGTGACCGTCCTGCCACTTGTCACCGGCTGCTTAGCTGCGAAGGCATCCCTATCGCCAACTGCAGCCCACGCAAGACGTGCCAGTGGCCACGAAGTCCATCAGGTCATCTTTTTGCCGACGAAGACGCCGCCACCTGTTTGATCTGCAGAAGGATGAAAAACATCATCATCATCATGAGGTGCATCACCCAACCACTGAAGGAGAACAACACCACCTGAGTGGAGAAAGGTGTCAGCAACAAAAACCAATGCTGACAAGGCATATCTGGCCATGTGGAAACTTACCACCTGAGCACCTGCCATGAGCCCGGTGAACCCGACGCCTGCCGTGAGTGCAGACCAGACCATTTGGACCATCCACCCTTGGGGTTGCACAAGACTTGGACGTGGCCCTGTTGGAAGCTCTGAGCAACTCCTTTGGCACGGCCTATGTTGGCCCGCAGAGCCCATGCAGTCCCGTGCAAATCCATGGGCAAGGGCCACCGACGAATTGTGGTGAGAGAGGAATCCTGCTGCAAGAGAATGCATCTGAGCTCCACGAGAGGCATCAGGAAGCACAGAGGATTCATACAGAGACTGGTCACCCAAAGACTTTGCACCATTGCCAGAGCACATGAATCCTGATGGCTTGAGCAAGCTGACCCTGTATCAACCACCCTTGTGGCTCCATGCGAGATTAGGATGTGGTCCTGTAGGCTGCTCCTCTGCGACGCCTTTGCTGGGCCTGCGATAGGCCGGCACAGTCCACACAGTCCTGTGGCAGCCCGCCAAAGAGCCTCGAGGAGACTCCTGTTCAATGGAGGTTTGGCACGATAGGGAAGGCTGCCGCTGCTTTGCCGCTGGACTTCCAGGTGCACCAGGCCGTCACATCATCTGCAGTCTTCAGAGGTGTGACAATCTCCAGAGCCGCAATGCCATCCAGAAGGGTGTACAGTGGACTCCCCACTGGTCCAGATGCACCTGCATCAGAAGTTGTACTTCGACTTTGAGAACATGAACCCAGGTGGGACCGGACCGACAATCCCCAGTGAACTGTGAGGTCGTGGACAAGTGACTGAAGTATCCGGATATCATCTGCACTGCTGTTTGTGTCCAGCGCAGTCTGGTTGAACAACGGAGGCGTGCTGTGATGCCGAGTGCCCAGCTGCACCTGTTCCATGCCGCAGGTCAAGCGGACCACCTGAAAATACTCTGTATATATTTTGGCCAATATTTATACTCTGTTTGTGCTAGATTTGTGTCATTCTTTTTGATGCAAATTCGGAGCAAACCTAACTCTATATTTATACTTTCGAGCTAGACCCGTCCAGCGCCAAAGTTATGGAGTTTGAGTAATTGTTTGTACGAGAAAACCTCCCTTGCGCTAATGACATGCAAGGTAGGCATTCCCGTGCAAAAAATTACTCTAAGGCATGTGTGCCTCATTTATCCTCCTGCGTCATTTTGATGCACAGGAGGAGGCGGGCCTTAAAAAATGTCGCCCAGCCAGATTTGTGCTGTTTTTTAGCGCCTGGGTCAGGGCAGGCGTTAAGGGACCTGTGGGCTCATTTTCATGGTCTCAGACCATGGAAGCAGTCCACAGGTGCCCTTCCCTTCCCCCAGGGACAGCCCCTTGCCACCCTCACCCACCCCTGGAGGACACCCATGAATGGGGGACCCATATACGGTAAGTAGAGATAAGTAATTTTTTTTGTTTTTTTAGGTGGCATAGGGGGGCCTAACTTGGGCCCCCCTACATGCCACTGTGCCAATGGCCATGCCTAAAAGTCCCCTGGGCATGGCCATTGGGCAGGGGGACATGACTCCTGTGTTTGCTAAGATAGGAGTAATTTCCATAGGGGTTGTGCACCAAAAAATTACGCTAGTCAGGTTACAGTCATTTTTTTTTACTCTAACCTGACCTGCACCATTCTTTGACGTACAACCCTCAGTCTTCCCTACGCCTCTGCTGCCTGGTTAGAGTCATTTATTTTGACGCTAACCAGGCCGCAGCGCCAGCTACCGTCATTCCTTAAATATGACTCCCTGCTGGCACGTTAGAATGGCGGTAGCCGGCGTTAAACTTTTTGACGCAAACCTGCACTGGCTGTAGGGAGGAGTGCCCTTGAAGTAACCACTCCAATCCCAATGGTCTCTCCACGTTCTTTCACCTTAGTGACAAGAACTCCCATGGGGGTGTGTAGTTCTCTCTGCTTTCAGCTGGGGGGGGGGGGGCATGTTGAAACTAACTTCCTTGGTTCAGTTTTCCCCCAAACATTTTATCTTCAATTTTCCTGCTTTTGCTATCTTCATTTTTGCTGGCCTTAAGAATTTGCATACTTTACCACTGCTAAACAGTGCTAAAGGGCCTGTGTTCCCTCCCTAAAACATGATAACATTGGCTTACACCAAATTGGCACATTTAGGGGCATATTTATACTCCGTTTGCGCCAAATTTGCGTCATTTTTTTCGACGCAAATTCGACGCAAAACTAACTCCATATTTATACTTTGGCGTTAGACGCGTCTAGCGCCAAAGTTCATGGAGTTTGCGTCATTTTTTTGCGTGAACACCTTCCTTGCGTTAATGATATGCAAGGTAGGCGTTCCCGTCTTAAAAAATGACTTCGATGCATATGCGTCGTATTTATACTCCTGGGCAAAAATGACTCCCGGGAGTGGGCGGGTCTAAAAAACCCGCATTAGCGCCCGATTTTAGGGCCTGGGTCAGGGCAGGCGTTAAGGGACCTGTGGGCTCAGAATGAGCCCAGAGGTGCCCTCCCCTGCCCCCAGGGACACCCCCTGCCACCCTTGCCCACCCCAGGAGGACACCCAAGGATGGAGGGACCCACCCCAGGGACATTAAGGTAAGTCCAGGTAAGTATTTTTTTAAAAAAAAATTTGTGGCATAGGGGGGCCTGATTTGTGCCCCCCTACATGCCACTATGCCCAATGACCATGCCCAGGGGACAGAAGTCCCCTGGGCATGGCCATTGGGCAAGGGGGCATGAGTCCTGTCTTTGCTAAGACATGAGTCATTTCAATGGGGGATGGGCGTCGTAAAAAAATGGCGCAAATCGGGTTGAGGCGATTTTTTTGCCTCAGCCTGACTTGCACCATTTGTGGACGCCCATACGCCATTTTCCCCCTACGCCGGCGCTGCCTGGTGTACGTCGTTTTTTTTAACGCACACCAGACAGCGCCGGGGGCTAACGCCGGCTAACGTCATTGAATAAATACGGCGCCCGCATTGCGCTTCAGAATGGCGTTAGACGGCGCAAATTTTTTTGCCGCAAAACTGCGTTAGCGCAGTTTTGCGTCAAAAAGTATAAATATGGCCCTTAATTTACTTTTAAGTCCCTAGTAAATTGGTGCTTTCGGTACCCGAGGCCTGCAAATTAAATGCTACTAATGGGCCTGCAGCCTTCAATATGCCACTCACTTAAAAAACCTTTTTTACTATCTTTTAGGTCTGCTATTGCAGCATGTGTGTGCAACTTTAAACTACAAATCAAAAAGGTGCACTGTTCCACAGAAAAAGAAGCATGACCCCTCACACATCCATTGCTTCATCATAGGGCATGCACCTCATCAGACTGGTGCTGCAATATCTGACGGGCCCCTCAAGGGGGCTCTTTGCTGGTGATCTTAATTAGTCACGGTTGTTCCGATCCATAGGATGTAGGAGTACATTTAGACCTATAGTCAGAGAGGAGATGGAGAAAAAATTATTAAAATTGTCTCAAGAACCTCAAAAACCTAAATTCTATTGACCATTGACAGTCTTGGTCAAGGTTAAAAAATACTCAGGAATTAACTTGGTGTTAAAGTCATAATTCTGAAAATGTCACTTTTAGAAAGTTGGCATTTTCTTGTCCCAAAAACTTGGTTCCCACAGCCTGCATCCTGGGCCACATGACTAGGTGTAGCTGGCAAATATCTTTGTGTATTTCCCTCAGACAGTGAGACAAAAGGGGTATATGTTTTGGCAGGATGTGCCATCTCTGACTTGATAGGGGGGGAGCTGTCACCTACCACACTTGCACATCACAAAGGCTCTGCCTGAGCACACTTACAAATAATTTGGCACTAGTCTTTTGTGTCCCCTGACATGCTGGGGCCAGGGCAGTGAGCCAGGAACTTCCAATCACTTCTGGGTGTGGAACCCTCTAGAAACATCTCCTACTTCAAAGCTGTCACCAAGGATAAATAGTGAACTGTTAAACCCAACTTTTAAGTACACTTCTGGACTTGTGGATACTACAGAAGAAGGACTGCTGTGCTGTTCTGCTGTCAGAAGAGCTGCTACCCTGCTGCCTCGTTACTCTGCTGTCCTGCTGCCTGCTTCCCTCCTTGCTGAGAAAGAAGACTGGATGTGCACCTTTCAGAAAGGCTGAAATGACTCCAAGGGTGAGCTGACTGACGTCCTGTTCTGAGCTACAGGGAAAAAAGAAGCTTCAAAAGCTTTCCTGCATCTGCCCAATTGACCTTCTATCTAAACCTGCTACTGGACCTGCCTGAGCCCTGCTGGCCTCTGCTGGGGTGAGTTCCTGATCCCCAAGAGGTGCCCATCCGGTTCTGAACCCCTAGTGTGACATCAAGTTAGCTCTTCTCCCAGGACAAGGATGAATCTTGAAGTTTTGGGCTCTTTGCAAACAGGTCTGTTCATGCCAAAGTCTTGTCACCTGCGCCCACACAAAGCTCAGTCTTGTCACCATAGCATTCTCCAGTGACACCAGTCAATACAAGAGGGGTTGTGCGTCAAAAGATTACGCTAGTCTGGTTAGAGTCATTTTTTCTACTCTAACCTGACTTGCACCATTCTTTGACACACAACCCTCAGTCTTCCCTACGCCTCTGCTGCCCGGTTAGTGTAATTTATTTTGACACTAACCAGGCCGCAGTGCCGGCTACCATCATTCCTTAAATATGACAGCCATCTGTTGCATTGGAATGGCGGTAGCCGGCATTAAACTATTTGACGCAAACCTGCGCTGGCGCAGGTTTGTGTCAAAATGTATAAATATGGGCCTTTGTGTCTTTCTTTCTTTCCCACAGGTTGGACTTTGTTGCTTTGTTCCTCAATAAAGTTTGGGAGGGATGTAGGGTCCTGATGGACATGTTCTAGTGTTTATACCAGCCACTCGGCTGAGGACTGGTCTTACATGCACACCCCAAACCCACCCAACACAGGAGTCACCAGTCAGGTGACCCTGCCAATAAAAAGGGCTGGGCGCACATGCCCATGGCCAGTTCTAACTACCATGCTACTGTGTCTGTGTCTCCTTATTTGGTAGCATGAGGGCCTAGGTCCCCCAACACTACAACCTATATACCTAAATCCACCATACATATAACAGACCCTGCAGGTGACGTTTGCACGTCAATCGCGATCTTCTCAATTTAAACTTGTACTCTTAAGTATCAACTTGTACAAACATACCCGTTCTCACAACCACCTATAGATGCTGCCTAATGAAAGTTTTGTACACAAACATCAAATGTTAGTGGGTGGGTGCAGGTACACCAAACCCAATTTTACCAGCCGCAAAAGTGCAAGTGCTGTGCAACCACTATCACAGCCCCACTCCTTCCTTTTCTAAGACCTGGGGCACAATGTAATGCTGTAGCCTCATCTTTCTTCTTGCCCCTCTCTCGATCCCTCCCCCACCATGCTCCAACCTCCCATTTTCATATTCCACCTGCTCAGAGCATGTAGTAAACAAATGCATAAACTTAGCCATCCATTTGGTGTCTGTTGCTCTTTCGTCCTCTCTTTGAAGTACTTAAAGAGATAAACCAGTACATTCTTGCCTTTCTTGCAACATGAGTACCACATTAATTTAATTTCATATATGTTTCTCTCATGGTCTACAGTACCGTTGACAAATTATGCAGAACCTCCTTGTTATTTTGATCATTACTCTGCCAGGGAGGCATTTCCATGGGTGTTCCCACGCAATATCAATGGATTTTGACGAATTCACAGATTTACAGGAACTTGTAAACCTGCGAATGCACCAAAAAGGTACGCCTCCCAGGAAAGTGATAGTGAGGAGAAATATGTTTATTTCTCTTTGTTTTTTTTCTGTTTGCTGCATTCTTCAGCACACATTGAAAGAGGAAAAAGCCTCACAGGATTGATTTTGTACAGGAAGGTGCCCCTTCCTGCACAAAAACAATCATGCATGTAATGCAGACACGCTTACACCATGTGGCAAGGGTGCCTGCATTGGCACTAGCTTGCCAAAAGGGTGGCATCACAGGGTAAAGGACAATAATGTGCAGTATTCTTTTAAATACACCAGAGCATTACAGGGAGTAATGCCACGTGTTGGACCAGGTTGCCCCTCTCTTCTCCCTAACACCAGGTCTAACTACATGGTGTGTCCATTATTTTGACCTTGGGAACAGCATGCATGAGAAGAATAAGCTCTAAAGGCTATATGATAAAGTGAGAGCCATCATAAAGGAAGAGGTCGAGCTAGGATATTTCAGCCCTCCAGCAGCTCTTGGTCCATCTCAGTGCTGCTGGCCCCAAAGACTGTCCCTCTGGTACCACCCACAAGCTCTGGTTCTAGGTGAATTACAGGTGGATCAATGCATTCACTAAGACCAACACCCACCCCATCCGCGAGCTGATGAGCTCAATTATCTATTGGAGGCTGCCAATTTCCTCAACATGTTTGCTCTGGGTACTAGCAGATTGCCTTAACTGAGGGGGCCCAAAGAGAGTTTTGTATTCTCTGCCCCAGAAGTCCACTTTCAGTTACAGGAGATGCCCCTCTGGTTCGGTTGAAGAATGCCCCTGACACTTTCCAGGAGTTGGTCAATCTGTTCCTGACTGAGTTGGGGGAACTTCAGTGCCGCCTACCGGGATGCCATAATGGTCCTCAGTTTTAGTTTTGAGGACCACCTGTGTCATCTCAGAGAAGTGCTTCTGGCTATTCAGAGAGCAGTTCTGATTATCGAGGCCATTAAGGGCCAGATAAGGCAGGGATTAGTGGCCTACTTGGGTCACTACGTTGGAGATGGCATGGTACAGCCACTCCATGCCAGGATTCAAACCATTTTGGCTTAGGAATCCCCCAAGACCCAGACAGAGGTGGAGGCCTTCCTGGACCTCACCGGGTACGGAAGGCGATTCGGGAAGTTGTATGACACCATTGCTGCTTGCTTCACAGAGGTGACGGATGATCTGTAGGGAAGAGGGCCAGACTGCTTTTGACATCCTGGAGAAAGCCATAAGTACTGCAGTTGTGATCAAGACCTCTGATTTCTCTCAGGAGTTCCCTGTGCTGACAGATCCCTTAGAGAATAGCATAGGGGCTGTGCTATCACAGGTCAACAAACAGGGTCTAGAACAACCAGTAGCCTTAATCAACAGGGAACAGAGATGGAGTCAAATAAAAAGGGAAGCATTTGCAGTGGTTTGGCACTTAAGAAGTTTAGACCATACCTGTTTGGGGATCATCTCTGAGTTCAGACAGACTTTAGACCCTTCATATGGCTAATGCAGATGAGGGGTCAGAGTTCCAAACTATTCAAGGGATCCATCTCCCAATAAGAAATGGACTTTGCAGTGGAGCATTGCCATTGAACTAACCACTCCAATCCCAATGGTCTCTCCAGGTTCTTTCACCTTAGTGACAAGAACTCCCATGGGGGTGTGTAGTTCTCTCTGCTTTCAGCTGGGGGGGGGGGCATGTTGAACCTAACTTCCTTGGTTCAGCTTTCCCACAAACATTTTATCTTCAATTTTCCTACTTTTGCTATCTTCATTTTAGCTGGCCTTAAGAATTTGCATACTTTACCACTGCTAAACAGTGCTAAAGTGCCTGCGTTCCCTCCCTAAAACATGATAACATTGGCTTACACCAAATTGGCACATTTAATTTACTTTTAAGTCCCTAGTAAATAGGTGCTATCGGTACCTGAGGCCTGCAAATTAAATGCTACTAATGGGCCTGCAGCCTTCATTATGCCACTCATTTAAGGAGCCTTTTTTTTACTATGTTTCAGGTCTGCCATTGCAGCGTGTGTGTACAACTTTAAACTACGAATCAAAAAGGTGCACTGTTCCACAGAAAAAGAAGCAAGAGCTCTCACACATCCATTGCTTGTTCATAGGGCATGCACCTCATCAGACTGGCGCTGAAATACCTGACGGGCCCCTCCAGGGGGCTCTTTGCTGGGGATCTTAATTAGTCCTGGTTGCTGTGATCCATGGGATGTAGGAGTACATTTTGACCTATAGTCAGAGAGGAGATGGAGAAAAAATTATTAAAATTTGCTCAAGAACCTCACAAACCTAAATTTTATTGGCCATTGACGGTCTTGGTCAAGGTTAAAAAATACTCAGGAATTAACTTGGAGTTAAAGTCATAATTCTGAAAATGGCACTTTTAGAAAGTTGGCATTTCTTGTCCCAAAAACTTGGGGGCATATTTATACTCTGTTTGCGCCGGAATTGCGTCGTTTTTTTTTACGCAAATCCGACGCAAAGCTAACTCCATATTTATACTTTGGCGTTAGACCCGTCTAGCGCCAAAGATCTTGGAGTTTGCGTAATTTTTTTGCGTGGACACCTACCTTGCGTTAAGGATATGCAAGGTAGGCGTTCCCATCTAAAAAATGACTCCAAGGCATGTGCGCCTTATTTAAACTCCCGTGCAAAAATGACGCACGAGAGTGGGCGGGTCAAAAAAAATGACGTCCAGCCGCTTTTGCGTCATTTGTTAACGCCTGGTCAGGGCAGGCGTTAAGGGACCTTTGGGCTCGGAAGGAGCCCGGAGGTGCCCTCCCATGCCCCCAGGGACACCCCCTGCCACCCTTGCCCACACCAGGAGGACGCCCAAGGATGGAGGGACCCATCCCAGGGAACATAAGGTAAGTTCAGGTAAGTAATTTTTTTTTTTTTTTGTGGCATAGGGGGACCTGATTTTTGCCCCCCTACATGCCACTATGCCCAATGACCATGCCCAGGGGACGCAAGTCCCCTGGGCATGGCCATTGGGCAAGGGGGCATGACACCTGTCTGTGCTAAGACAGGAGTCATTTCAATGGGGGTTGGGAGTAAAAAAAAATGGCGCAAATCGGGTTGAGGGCAAAATTTTGCCTCAGCCTGACTTGCCCCATTTTTTGACGCCCAAGCTCCATTTTCCCCTATGCCGGCGCTGCCTGGTGTAAGTCTTTTTTTTTTACGCACACCAGTCAGCTCCGCCGACTAACGTCATTCCATAAATAAGGCGCCCGCATGGCGCTTTGGAATGGCGTTAGCCGGCGTTAACATTTTTGACGCACAACTGCGTTGGCGCAGTTGTGCGTCAAAATGTATAAATATGGCCCTTGGTTCCCACAGCCTGCATCCTGGCCACATGACTAGGTGTAGCTGGCATATGTCTTTGTGTATTTCTCTCAGACAGTGAGACAAAAGGGGTAAACGTTTTGGCAGGATGTGCCATCTCTGACTTGATAGGGGGGGAGCTGTCACCTACCACACTTGCACATCACAAAGGCTCTGCCTGAGCACACTCACAAATAATTTGACACTAGTCTTTTGTATCCCCTTATATGCTGGGGCCAGGGCAGTGAGCCAGGAACTTCCAATCACTTCTGGGTGTGGAAGCCTCTAGAAACATCTCCTACTTCAAAGCTGTCACCAAGGATAAATAGTGAACTGTTAAACCCAACTTTTAAGTACACTTCTGGACTTGTGGATACTACAGAAGAAGGACTGTTGTGCGGTGCTGCTGACAGAAGAGCTGCTACCCTGCTGCCTCGTTACTCTGCTGTCCTGCTGCCTGCTTCCCTCCTTGCTGAGAAAGAAGACTGGATGTGCACCTTTCAGAAAGGCTGAAATGACTCCAAGGGTGAGCTGACTGACGTCCTGTTCTGAGCTACAGGGAAAAAAGAAGCTACAAAAGCTTTCCTGCATCTGACCAATTGACCTTCTATCTAAACCTGCTACTGGACCTGCCTGAGCCCTGCTGGCCTCTGCTGGGGTGAGTTCCTGATCCCCAAGAGGTGCCCATCCGGTTCTGAACCCCTAGTGTGACATCAAGTTAGCTCTTCTCCCAGGACAAGGATGAATCTTGAAGTTTTGGGCTCTTTGCAAACAGGTCTGTTCATGCCAAAGTCTTGTCACCTGCGCCCACACAAAGCTCAGTCTTGTCACCATAGCATTCTCCAGTGACACCAGTCAATACAAGAGGGGTTGTGCGTCAAAAAATTACGCTAGTCTGGTTAGAGTCATTTTTTCTACTCTAACCTGACTTGCACCATTCTTTGACACACAACCCTCAGTCTTCCCTACGCCTCTGCTGCCCGGTTAGTGTAATTTATTTTGACACTAACCAGGCCGCAGTGCCGGCTACCATCATTCCTTAAATATGACGGCCATCTGTTGCATTGGAATGGCGGTAGCCGGCATTAAACTATTTGACGCAAACCTGCCCTGGCGCAGGTTTGTGTCAAAATGTATAAATATGGGCCTTTGTGTCTTTCTTTCTTTCCCACAGGTTGGACTTTGTTGCTTTGTTCCTCAATAAAGTTTGGGAGGGATGTAAGGTCCTGATGGACATGTTCTAGTGTTTATACCAGCCACTCGGCTGAGGACTGGTCTTACATGCACACCCCACACCCACCCAACACAGGAGTCACCAGTCAGGTGACCCTGCCAATAAAAAGGGCTGGGCGCACATGCCCATGGCCAGTTCTAACTACCATGCTACTGTGTCTGTGTCTCCTTATTTGGTAGTATGAGGGCCTAGGTCCCCCAACACTACAACCTATATACCTAAATCCACCATACATATAACAGACCCTGCAGGTGACGTTTGCACGTCAATCGCGATCTTCTCAATTTAAACTTGTACTCTTAAGTATCAACTTGTACAAACATACCCGTTCTCACAACCACCTATAGATGCTGCCTACTGAAAGTTTTGTACACAAACATCAAATGTTAGTGGGTGGGTGCAGGTACACCAAACCCAATTTTACCAGCCGCAAAAGTGCAAGTGCTGTGCAACCACTATCACAGCCCCACTCCTTCCTTTTCTAAGACCTGGGGCACAATGTAATGCTGTAGCCTCATCTTTCTTCTTGCCCCTCTCTCGATCCCTCCCCCACCATGCTCCAACCTCCCATTTTCATATTCCACCTGCTCAGAGCATGTAGTAAACAAATGCATAAACTTAGCCATCCATTTGGTGTCTGTTGCTCTTTCGTCCTCTCTTTGAAGTACTTAAAGAGATAAACCAGTACATTCTTGCCTTTCTTGCAACATGAGTACCACATTAATTTAATTTCATATATGTTTCTCTCATGGTCTACAGTACCGTGGACAAATTATGCAGAACCTCCTTGTTATTTTGATCATTACTCTGCCAGGGAGGCATTTCCATGGGTGTTCCCACGCAATATCAATGGATTTTGACGAATTCACAGATTTACAGGAACTTGTAAACCTGCGAATGCACCAAAAAGGTACGCCTCCCCAGGAAAGTGATAGTGAGGAGAAATATGTTTATTTCTCTTTGTTTTTTTTCTATGTTTGCTGCATTCTTCAGCACACATTGAAAGAGGAAAAAGCCTCACAGGATTGATTTTGTACAGGAAGGTGCCCCTTCCTGCACAAAAACAATCATGCATGTAATGCAGGCACGCTTACACCATGTGGCAAGGGTGCCTGCATTGGCACTAGCTTGCCAAAAGGGTGGCATCACAGGGTAAAGGACAATAATGTGCAGTATTCTTTTAAATACACCAGAGCATTACAGGGAGTAATGCCACGTGTTGGACCAGGTTGCCCCTCTCTTCTCCCTAACACCAGGTCTAACTACATGGTGTGTCCATTATTTTGACCTTGGGAACAGCATGCATGAGAAGAATAAGCTCTAAAGGCTATATGATAAAGTGAGAGCCATCATAAAGGAAGAGGTCGAGCTAGGATATTTCAGCCCTCCAGCAGCTCTTGGTCCATCTCAGTGCTGCTGGCCCCAAAGACTGTCCCTCTGGTACCACCCACAAGCTCTGGTTCTAGGTGAATTACAGGTGGATCAATGCATTCACTAAGACTGACACCCACCCCATCCGCGAGCTGATGAGCTCAATTATCTATTGGAGGCTGCCAATTTCCTCAACATGTTTGCTCTGGGTACTAGCAGATTGCCTTAACTGAGGGGGCCCAAAGAGAGTTTTGTATTCTCTGCCCCAGAAGTCCACTTTCAGTTACAGGAGATGCCCCTCTGGTTCGGTTGAAGAATGCCCCTGACACTTTCCTGGAGTTGGTCAATCTGTTCCTGACTGAGTTGGGGGAACTTCAGTGCCGCCTACCGGGATGCCATAATGGTCCTCAGTTTTAGTTTTGAGGACCACCTGTGTCATCTCAGAGAAGTGCTTCTGGCTATTCAGAGAGCAGTTCTGATTATCGAGGCCATTAAGGGCCAGATAAAGCAGGGATTAGTGGCCTACTTGGGTCACTACGTTGGAGATGGCATGGTACAGCCACTCCATGCCAGGATTCAAACCATTTTGGCTTAGGAATCCCCCAAGACCCAGACAGAGGTGGAGGCCTTCCTGGACCTCACCGGGTACGGAAGGGGATTCGGGAAGTTGTATGACACCATTGCTGCTTGCTTCACAGAGGTGACGGATGATCTGTAGGGAAGAGGGCCAGACTGCTTTTGACATCCTGGAGAAAGCCATAAGTACTGCAATTGTGATCAAGACCTCTGATTTCTCTCAGGAGTTCCCTGTGCAGACAGATCCCTTAGAGAATAGCATAGGGGCTGTGCTATCACAGGTCAACAAACAGGGTCTAGAACAACCAGTAGCCTTAATCAACAGGGAACAGAGATGGAGTCAAATAAAAAGGGAAGCATTTGCAGTGGTTTGGCACTTAAGAAGTTTAGACCATACCTGTTTGGGGATCATCTCTGAGTTCAGACAGACTTTAGACCCTTCATATGGCTAATGCAGATGAGGGGTCAGAGTTCCAAACTATTCAAGGGATCCATCTCCCAATAAGAAATGGACTTTGCAGTGGAGCATTGCCATTGAACTAACCACTCCAATCCCAATGGTCTCTCCAGGTTCTTTCACCTTAGTGACAAGAACTCCCATTGGGGTGTGTAGTTCTCTCTGCTTTCAGCTGGGGGGGGGGGGGGGGCATGTTGAACCTAACTTCCTTGGTTCAGTTTTCCCCAAAACATTTTATCTTCAATTTTCCTACTTTTGCTATCTTCATTTTAGCTGGCCTTAAGAATTTGCATACTTTACCACTGCTAAACAGTGCTAAAGTGCCTGCGTTCCCTCCCTAAAACATGATAACATTGGCTTACACCAAATTGGCACATTTAATTTACTTTTAAGTCCCTAGTAAATAGGTGCTATCGGTACCTGAGGCCTGCAAATTAAATGCTACTAATGGGCCTGCAGCCTTCATTATGCCACTCATTTAAGGAGCCTTTTTTTTACTATGTTTCAGGTCTGCCATTGCAGCGTGTGTGTACAACTTTAAACTACGAATCAAAAAGGTGCACTGTTCCACAGAAAAAGAAGCAAGAGCTCTCACACATCCATTGCTTGTTCATAGGGCATGCACCTCATCAGACTGGCGCTGAAATACCTGACGGGCCCCTCCAGGGGGCTCTTTGCTGGGGATCTTAATTAGTCCTGGTTGCTGTGATCCATGGGATGTAGGAGTACATTTTGACCTATAGTCAGAGAGGAGATGGAGAAAAAATTATTAAAATTTGCTCAAGAACCTCACAAACCTAAATTTTATTGGCCATTGACGGTCTTGGTCAAGGTTAAAAAATACTCAGGAATTAACTTGGAGTTAAAGTCATAATTCTGAAAATGGCACTTTTAGAAAGTTGGCATTTCTTGTCCCAAAAACTTGGGGGCATATTTATACTCTGTTTGCGCCGGAATTGCGTCGTTTTTTTTTACGCAAATCCGACGCAAAGCTAACTCCATATTTATACTTTGGCGTTAGACCCGTCTAGCGCCAAAGATCTTGGAGTTTGCGTAATTTTTTAGCGTGGACACCTACCTTGCGTTAAGGATATGCAAGGTAGGCGTTCCCATCTAAAAAATGACTCCAAGGCATGTGCGCCTTATTTGAACTCCCGTGCAAAAATGACGCACGGGAGTGGGCGGGTAAAAAAAAATGACGTCCAGCCGCTTTTGCGTCATTTTTTAACGCCTGGTCAGGGCAGGCGTTAAGGGACCTGTGGGCTCGGAAGGAGCCCGGAGGTGCCCTCCCATGCCCCCAGGGACACCCCCTGCCACCCTTGCCCACACCAGGAGCACGCCCAAGGATGGAGGGACCCATCCCAGGGAACTTAAGGTAAGTTCAGGTAAGTAATTATTATTATTTTTTTTGTGGCATAGGGGGACCTGATTTTTGCCCCCCTACATGCCACTATGCCCAATGACCATGCCCAGGGGACACAAGTCCCCTGGGCATGGCCATTGGGCAAGGGGGCATGACTCCTGTCTGTGCTAAGACAGGAGTCATTTCAATGGGGGTTGGGAGTCAAAATAAATGGCGCAAATCGGGTTGAGGGCAAAATTTTGCCTCAGCCTGACTTGCCCCATTTTTTGACGCCCAAGCTCCATTTTCCCCTACGCCGGCGCTGCCTGGTATAAGTCTTTTTTTTTTATGCACACCAGTCAGCTCTGCCGACTAACGTCATTCCATAAATAAGGCGCCCGCATGGCGCTTTGGAATGGCGTTAGCCGGCGTTAAAATTTTTGACGCACAACTGCGTTGGCGCAGTTGTGCGTCAAAAAGTATAAATATGGCCCTTGGTTCCCACAGCCTGCATCCTGGCCACATGACTAGCTGTAGCTGGCATATGTCTTTGTGTATTTCTCTCAGACAGTGAGACAAAAGGGGTAAACGTTTTGGCAGGATGTGCCATCTCTGACTTGATAGGGGGGGAGCTGTCACCTACCACACTTGCACATCACAAAGGCTCTGCCTGAGCACACTCACAAATAATTTGACACTAGTCTTTTGTATCCCCTTATATGCTGGGGCCAGGGCAGTGAGTCAGGAACTTCCAATCACTTCTGGGTGTGGAACCCTCTAGAAACATCTCCTACTTCAAAGCTGTCACCAAGGATAAATAGTGAACTGTTAAACCCAACTTTTAAGTACACTTCTGGACTTGTGGATACTACAGAAGAAGGACTGTCGTGCGGTGCTGCTGACAGAAGAGCTGCTACCCTGCTGCCTCGTTACTCTGCTGCCCTGCTGCCTGCTTCCCTCCTTGATGAGAAAGAAGACTGTATGTGCACCTTTCAGAAAGGCTGAAATGACTCCAAGGGTTAGCTAACTGACATCCCGTTCTGAGCTTCAGGGACAAAAGAAGTTACAAAAGCTTACCTGAATCTGCCCAACTGACCTTCAATCTAAACCTGCTACTGGACCTGCCTAAGCCCTGCTGGCCTCTGATGGGGTGAGTTCCTGATCCCCAAGAGGTGCCCATCAGGCTCTGAACCCTTAGTGTGACATCAGTTGAGCTCTCCTCCCAGGACAAGGATAAATCTTGAAGTTTTGGGCTCTTTGCAAACAGGTCTGTTCATGCCAAAGTCTTGTCACCTGTGCCCACACAAAGCTCAGTCTTGTCACCATAGCGGTCACCAGTGACACCAGGCAATACAAGTTCCTCAACGAGCTACAGCATTAACAGTCCACGGTAACCATCAATGGAAATCTCCATCAATGATTGCCCATTATGCCTAACGGGATCTTCATGCTACAGCGACAACCATTCGTGATGCTTGGCCTACTCGTGCTACAGCAACAAACGTCTGTGAGGCTTCTCCTCTCCCTGAAGGCCCCACCCCCTCCCTCCTCCTCGGAGCTCTTCCCGCTCTTGACTCCTGCTGCCCCCCCACCCCGCACTCCCATTGGAGGTTTCCCTCCCTCCTCCCAGCTGCCACTCCCTCCCACCTCCCCTCTTATGCCGGACGCAGCGCGGACGCACCAAAGGCGTGCCAAAGGCAAGCCTGTCTGCACCCGTCCATGCCAAGACCCCGCCCAGTTCCAGACCCCCTGGCCAACATGCCTCCTACGCCACCGAACACCTTTACACTGCCAACGAACTCCACGCCCTTAATCCAGGACGCTCCTCCATCTGCTTCCAGTCCATACCTACGCGCACCAAAGGACCCTTCTCCTGCAAAGCCTGCAATTTCACCTGCAACCTAACCTCCAAACTCCAAATCAAAACAGACAACCGCCTAAGATGCATCCTACTTAACACCAGCTCCATCCACAAACATGCAATTTCACCGAAACCTGGATGAATTCGGCCTTGGAACCAGACGTAGCCATAGCCATACCAGAAAACTACAAGATCACCAGAAGAGACCGAATCAACAGACCAGGAGATCGCCATAGTCCACAAAAACACCATAATAGTCTCCAACAACTCCCATGACACCCTCAACTCCGCCGAGCACCTCCACTTCAAAATCCACATCAACGCCAACAACACAATCAGAGGAACACTGGTCTGGACCCAGACCGCAGTTCTGCGACAACATCGCCAACGCCATCAGCTCCAAGCCCTCGCCTCAACAGACTACATCCTGCTCTGTGACCTAAACTTCCACCTAGAAAATAACAACAATATCAACACCACCAACCTAATCAACAACCTCACCAACTTTTGCCTCAAGCAACTCGTCACTACACCCACCCACTCCGCAGGCCACACACTCGACCCCATCTTCCCAGCCAGCAACCACTTATCCTTCAGCCACACCACGAACTCAGCGGGACAGACCACCGCTGCATCCACTTCTCCTACCAGAAACCAGTGACTCACCACCACTGCACACAACCCCCCGACGCAAATGGAGCAAAATATCAACGGATCAACTGATCTCCACTCTCACCTGGGCCCCACCCCCTGGGACCCCAGGCCCCAACACTGCCACCACCAACCTGCATCGCTCGATAGAAAACTGCGCCAACACCCTTGCACCACTCAAAAAAAAAAAACACCTCCCACAGAATCAAGGCCAGCTGCTTCACCCAGGAACTACAGAAGTCCAAATGGCTATGTCGCAGAATGGACAAAACCTGGCACCTTGACCCTACCAACTCCAACCACATCGCTTTCAAGGATGCCCTACGCAAACATCACCAACTGATCCGCACCACCAAAAGGACCCACTTCAAAAACCGCATCGACGCCAACGCCCACAACACTAAAGAGCTCTTCTGCATCGTCAATGAGCTCTCCACCCCCAGGACCTGCTCCAACGAACCCCCGGCCATCACTCTGCAACTCACTGGCAACCCACTCCCGTCGAAAGATAGAAGAAATCCACAATAGCTTCAAACCCCAGACACACCAGCTGACTACAAACACCCAAGAACCCAGTGCTCCAAGCAACACCCACCTCCTCCACACCCGGACCCCCGTCAACATAGAGGACACCGCCACCACCATGGCCTCCATCCACTCCGGATCACCATCGGACCCCTGCCCACACCATATCTTCAATAAGGCAAACATCATCATCGCCCCCCACCTCTGCAAAACCATCAACAGCTCCTTCGAGTCAGCCACCTTCCCAGAAAGATGGAAGCACGCAGAAATCAACGCCCTGCTAAAGAAACCAAAGGCAGACCCAGACGACCCCAAGAACTACCAGACGATCTCCCTCTTCCCCTTCCCAGCCAAGGTCATTGAAAAAATCGTAAACAGCCAACTATCCCGGTTCCTGGAAGACAGCAAGGTACTCAACACCTCCCAATCTGGATTCCGCAGAAACCACCTCACCGAGACTGCACTCATTGCTGCCACAGACAACATTAGGACCATGTTCGATGAAGGAGAAACAGCAGCACTCATCCTCCTGGACCTCTCTGCAGCCTTCGACACGGTATGTCATCACACTCTCCGCACACGCCTCCACAATGCTGGAATCCGCGACAAGGCACTTGACTGGATCTCATCATTTCTCTCAGGCAGAACCCAGAGAGTCCGCTCCCAACCGTTCCTGTCAGAAGCCTCCAGAATCATCTGTAGCGTTACCCAAGGATCTTCGCTCAGCCCCACGCTCTTCAACGTTTACATGGCCCCCCTCGCCAACATCGCACGACCCACTACATCAACATAGTTTTCTACGCAGACGACACTCAGCTCATCCTCTCCCTCACGAAAGACCCTACAGCAGCAAAGAACAGCCTCCACAACAGACCTCACGCCATCGCCAGCTGGATGGAATCAAGCCACCTCAAGTTAAACACAGACAAGACAGAAATCCTCATCTTTGGCACCAACCTCTCAACTTGGAATGACTCCTGGTGGCCCACCTCCCTAGGAACTGCGCCCTCACCCACCACCCACGCACACAATCTAGGCTTCATCTTGGCCTCCACACTCAGCATGAATCAGCAGGTCAATGCCATCTCCTCTTCCTGCTACAACACTCTCCGCATGCTCTGAAAAATCTTCAAGTGGATTCCCGTCGAAACCAGGAAAACTGTCACCCACGCCCTGGTCATTAGCCGATTGGACTAGGGAAACGCACTATATGCAGGAATAACAACCAAACTCCTAACAAAGCTGCAAAGAATCCAGAACGCATCTGCCCACCTCATTCTGGACATCCCACGCCGCAACCACATTTCCCCCACCTCAGAGACCTTCACTGGTTACCAGTATCAAAGAGGATCACCTTCAAAATCCTCATCCACGCACACAAGGCCCTCCATGACACAGGCCCAGCCTACCTCAACGGCAGACTCACCTTCCACACCCCCACCCACAATCTTCGCTCCGCCAGCCTCGCCCTCGCCTCCATCCCCCGCATTCGCCGCACCACCACCGGAGGAAGATCCTTCTCTCACCTAGCTGCCAAGACCTGGAACTCCCTACCGCTCCACCTTCGCCAGACCCAAGACCTCTTGACATTCAGGAATCACCTCAAGACATGGCTTTATGACCAGTAGCTCCCCCCCCCAGCGCCTTGAGACAATAACGGGTGATTAGTGCGCTCTATAAATCCTTGATTGATTGATTGAAACACTCCCTGCTCCTCATGAACGCCTCCACTGGGAATGGATCTCTTTGCACTGGACTTTTAAGGTAACTCTTTCAACTTGATTTAAGTGGTCCCTGTATATGGCGTGCAAACCATTGGCATCAATGTGAGCTTTTGACTTTCTCCCAGTCCTGCATGACCAGATATCCATGAGTGGAGCTGTGTGCTTTTTAGTGCTATGTTTACCTGAAATCTTTCAAACTGCATATCTCTAGTTCTACTGATTGGATTTTAGTCATTTTGATCTCGAATAATTTATTAAAATGTACTCTAAATTGGTGTGAAATCTTTCTTGCATGAAGTTTTCACTTTATTACTGCTTCAAGTGCATCACAAATACTTTACACATTGCCTCTAAGTTAAGCCCAAATGCTTTTGTGCCAAGCTGCCAGAGGATTGAGCACATGTTAATTTGGTATTTGATTGTGTTTCACCCTGACTCGAATTGTGGTTGCTGTTTGGGTAGGGTTTCAGTGCTGTAAACTAGTAACCCAATTTCCTACATGAGTCTTTCTGGTGTTCTGCAGGTGAGGGGAGAATTGAGGTTTTCACCAAATAGACCCACACCAAGGAGTCAGAAAGTGCAACAAGCCACCAATGGAAAAAAAAGAAATTGTTGAATAAGATCAAGAGCCAGCCTCTTGTGACATCTGGCTGCACCATCTGCTCATGTTAATTCCCATCTTTCGGATCCTGTGGAGTAGAATTTGGGTTCCCCAATGCAACCACCCACAGTACAGAAAGAACCACTAGACTCCAGAGGAAGAAATGCAGTCATTCCATTGTGTGGGGTCAGCACCTGTTTCCATTAGCTCACAGAACGCATCATCAATTGTGCATAGTTATTTTGCTCTATGCCATGGTGCAGAAGATTGGATGGTCAGTGGTTGGCTTCAGTACCTAGTGGTGCTCCCCACTCCATAGGGTGGTACATAGGACCAGTAGTCAGTAGGCAAATAAACTTGGCATCGGGCAGTACCTGCCCATGCTGTTTTACATTTGTGTCCATAGGAGAACCATAGTCCATAGTCTGCATATTTTGTGGACAGAAAGAGTTCCTCAAATACTGTCAGGTGGCACTAATGGATGCCAAGTTTAGCAGGTTGCTGAAGGTCCCGGCCCCTCTGCTAAATGCCAAATTTAGCATGTGTCTGAGGGTCGACACCACGTTTACAACTCTGCCATCTTCAAACTCAAGGTTTTCTGAGAGTTGCTTGAAGCGTCACACATAAGGAGAAGCAGTGGGTGTGCAGAATTAACCTCTCAGCTGTTGGGCCTTTCTCCCCCTATACTTAGCCCTTTTTTAGCTGTTTAGGGTAGTTTGTGCTTAGGACTGCATAACTTTTTTCACATAAGGAATCAAGCTGTTGGGCCTTTCTCCTCCTATACTTAGCCCTTTTATAGCTGTTTAGGGTAGTTTGTGCTTAGGACTGCAAAACTTTTTTCCACATAAGGAATCTATGCCAAATGTTTGTCCTTTTATTCCAACATCCTGGGGATTGTAAGGGTTCCCACGGTTTGCGGAGTCCCTTGGAGGGGACTGAGAAAATATGAAAAATAAAGCAATATTTTGAATTTATTTTTAGAAAAATAGGGAAAAAGGGCTCCAGATAAAAGTGTCTGTTTTTTCCCTAAAAATGTCATCCACGAAAGATTTGCATTGGTAAAGTCACCATCCTCTCGGCTTTTAGGAACATGCAGAGCTGGATCTAAAAATCTAGCCTTGCATTACAGTTTTGGCATTTTTCTAGAAGGTACCCTATTTTCTCTATTTTTTATGCTCTCAATCTACTTCCAGTTTGTTGTGAAAACCAGTGTGAAACTCATAGGTGATGCAGAAAAGCTATAGATTTCTGACAAGTAGACAAATCTCCAAATTCAGCAAGAGGTCATATGTATAGGTCCTTCAAGGTCTTGCAAAGGAAGATAATTGCTGAAATAAAGAAATGTTGACAATAAGTAGGTAAAAACAGGCATTTGTAAAAACATTTTCATCTGTAACTTTTTGTCACGATGTTTGAATGACAAAAGCAATATACCACTATGTCTACTAGACCTTTCTGGTTGCGGTGATATATGGGTTTGTAGGTTCTCCAAGAACCCAAGGTACCCAGAGCCTACAACTGAGCTGCACTATACAATGTTTTTCCATTCAGTACTGAGCATAGACTGATTCTTATAGCAAAATAATGAAAAATGGTTATTGTGAGAACCTGGGTTGTTGTTTGACTGAGGTGTGAGCCCTGGTCAAGCAACAGCCACAATCCCTTACTGGGTTAACTACAAAAAGTCACTATTTAACCTGTGCTTAACTCTGGGTATCTTGGCACAAAAAGCAGTTAGGCTGTGTGTATGTATGCAGTACACAAACAGTAACAAAGTGAAACAACATACAATAAAAATCCCAAAGCATTTTGTAAAAATAGAGTACATTTTAATAACAAAAAAAAAATCTAATTAGTAGAACCAGAGTTATGATTGTTTAAAGTTAAGGTTTTTAAAAGCAGGTCCTCAGGTTTAGAAAATGGCCACCTGATACCTTTAGCTCCACAAGCAAGGGTTGAGGAGTGGATGGAGACCTACTGTGGGTTCAAGACTCACTCAGACTGGGTCCAGGAGTGGGTACAAGATGGTGGAATCCTGTTATGTCCCTATGGCTCTGAACAGGAGGCCAGCATAACTAGTCCTTGGACTCACTTCTGGAGGTCCTGGGTGCAGGTAAAAATGTAGGGATCTACATCAGGGTTGACCTCTGAAGGTTCAAGGCAGGCTCTATGAAGCAAAGCAATCGTTACAGGTAAAAGAGTAGTCTGGCAGAGTGCACAGAAGGCACTCCTCTGAGAGTAATGAACTGAAGAGTGGGTCTGAGATCCCTATTTTTATACCTTGGTACCCTGTCCCTAGAAGTTGGGAGAAGTTTTCAGAAGGATTTTTTGAAATTCCAGATGTTTCCTGCTCCTGCTACCTGCCTGCACTGACAAAACAGGGTTGTTCAAACTATTCTATAGTGGCAGAGCCCAGTCTATTCAGGTGCAAGTGGGGCTGTGCTTAGTTCCGCCCTTATCAAGTCACTTAATGGCCCATTCAGTTTCTGCTAATCCCCCTATTGTGTGACTGTCTGAGGTGAACTGTGACTTATATCCAGTCATGTGACCTAAGGCTGACAAGCACAGAGGGCTAAGGGCATGAAAATGCCAACTTTCAAAAAGTAGCATTTTCAAACTTGTTATTATAAATATGACTTTACCATTAACCCCTTCTGTGCTGGGGATGTAATGTTTATGTCCCACGGCACAGTGCTCCTGTGCCGAGGATATAACCATTATGTCCTGGCAGTGCGTAGGAAAGTACCATCTTGCCTGGCATGTTACCCCCATTTTTACTTGTGTGTCAGTTTTTTTTTGCCTGTCTCACTGGGATCCTGCTAGCCAGGACCCCAGTGATCATAGTTTGTGGCCTAAATGTGTTTCCTGTGTGGTGACTAACTGTGTCACTGAAACTCTGCTAACCAGAATCTCAGTGCGTATGCTCTCTCTGCTTTTAACATTGTCACTGCAGGCTAGTGACCATTTTTACCAATTCTGATTGGCACACTGGAACACCCTTATAATTCCCTAGTATATGGTACCTAGGTACCCAGGGTATTGGGGTTCCAGGAGATCCCCATGGGCTTCAGCATTTCTTTTGCCACCCAAAGGGAGCCCAGACAATTCTTACACATGACTGCCACTGCAGCCTGAGTGAAATAACGTCCACGTTATTTCACAGCCATTTTACACTGCACTTAAGTAACTTATAAGTCACCTATATGTCTAACCCTCACTTAGTGAAGATTAGGTGCAAAGTTACTTAGTGTGAGGGCACCCTGGCACTAGCCAAGGTCCCCCACATTGTTCAGGGCAATTTCCCCAGACTTTGTGAGTGCGGGGACACCATTACACGCGTGCACTACATATAGGTCAATACCTGTTAGAAATGGGGTCTTTGGTTGACAGTCAGGTTACCCCCTGTTCAAGAAAGGACCCTCACTCTAGTCAGGGTAAAAGAGAATCACTCTCAGCTAACCCCTTCTTACCCCCTTGGTAGCTTGGCAGAGCAGTAGGCTTAACTTCAGAGTGCTCGGTGTAAAGTATTTGTACCAACACACACAGTAGCTTAATGAAAACACTACAATATGACACAACACCAGTATAGACAAATAGGAAATACTTACCTAAACAAAACAAGACCAAAATGATAAACATCCGACATACACAAGTCAAGTTATGAATTTTTTAAGATTAAAGTAAAAAATAGCACTTAGAAACACAAAATTCTTCGATGATGTTTTAACACGGCATCGTGACAGAGTCGTTCCCAACAAGCCGACACCAGCAGCACCGGACACGTAGTTGTGTAGACCCCCAAGTACAGTACCTTTGGTAAAGAGAGAAAACAAGTCGATGCGCGAAGTCAGAGATCGTGGCGTTGGTGCGAAACATTGAATCAGTGCACTTCGAGCAACGTCGGTCACGACGTGGTGCAGCGACTTCCACGGGGTCGCGGACTTCAGCGGGGCTGCAGCGGCGTTGGGCCTGCGAAGGTCGTCGCGTTCCAGCGAAGATGACGGTGTCAGGTGCAGGCGGCGTCACCGGATTCAGCAGCGGCGTCGGT